>NW_024070189.1:86989346-87589346 GCF_014754425.2 Oryx dammah
AACCAATACAGAATTGTAAAGTAAAAATTAAAAATAAATAAATAAATTAAAAAATTTAAAAAAAATAAAATAAAATAAAATAAAATTTCTGCATAGCAAAGGGAACCATAAACAAAACAAAAAGACAACTCTCAGAATAGTAGAGAATATTTGCAAATGAAGCAACCAACAAGGGATTAATCTTCAAAATATACAAATGGCTAATGCAGCTCAATATTAAAAACAAACAACTCAATCAAAGGTAGATCTAAAGAGACATTTCTCCAAGGAAGACATATGGATGGTTAAAAACCACATGAAAAGATGCTCAATATAACTAAGTATTAGAGAAATACAAATGAAAATTACAATGCAGTTATCACTTCCACTAGTTAGAAAGGTCAACATCATAAAATCTACAAACAAATGCTGGAGAGAGTGTGGAGAAAAGGAAACCTTCCTACACTGCTGCTGGGTACAGCCACTAGGGAGAACAGTATGGTGGTTTCTTAAAAAAACAAAAAAAAAATAGAGGTACCATATGATCCAGCAATCCCACTCCTGGGCATATATCCAGAGAAAACCATAATTTGAAAAGATACATTCACCCCAGTGTTCATTGCAGCACTATTTACAACAGCCAGAACATGGAAGCAACCTAAATGTCCATCAACAGAGGAATGGATAAAGAAGACATGATACATATATACAATGGAATGTTGCTTCTGCTGCTGCTAAGTCGTGTTAGTCATGTCTGACTCTGTGCAACCCCATAGATGGCAACCCACCAGGCTCCCCCGTCCCTGGGATTCTCCAGGCAAGAACACTGGAGTGGGTTGCCATTTCCTTCTCCAATGCATGAAAATGAAAAGTGAAAGTGAAGTCGCTCAGTCATATCCGACTCTTTGCGACCCCATGGACTGCAGCCCACCAGGCTCCTCCGTCCATGGGGTTTTCCAGGCAAGAGTACTGGAGTGGGGTGCCATTGCCTTCTCCAATGGAATGTTACTCAGCCATAAAAAGAACAAAATACTATAATGCCATTTGCAAGAACATGGATAGACCTAGAGACTGTCATACTGAATGAAGTAAGTCAAAGTCAAATATGATATCACCTATATGTGTAATCTAAAAAAGAGTAGAAATGAACTTATCTATAAAACAAATATAGTTATAGATATAGAAAATAAACATGGTTACCATGGCTTCCCTTATAGCTCAGATGGTAAATAACCTGCCTGCAGTGCAGAAGACCCAGGTTCAATCCCTAGGTCAGGGAGATACCCTGGAGAAGGAAATGACAACCCACTCCAGCACTCTTGCCTGGAAAATCCCATGGACAGAGGAGCTTGGTGGACTATGGGGGTCGGGCACTAGTGAGCAACTAACACACTGGAGAAGACTGGGACTGACATATACACACTACTATATATAACACAGATAACTAATAAGGACTACTATATAGAACAGGCAACTCTATTCAATAAACTGTAATGGCCTATATAGGAAAAGAATCTAAAAATGAGTGGATATATGTATAACATATTCACTTTGCTGTACACCTGGAACTATAAATAACACAACATTGTAAATCAACTACACTCCAACAAAATTTAAAAATAAATTAAATGGAGGAAGATATAACATGCTAACACTAATCGAAATAAAGTAGGAGTACTTAGATTAATACTAGATAAAGAAGACTCCAAAGTAAGGAAACTTAAAGGGTTCGAGTAAGGCATTCAGTTCAGTTCTGTTCATTTCAGTCGCTCAGTTGTGTCTGACTCTTTGCACCCCCATGAATCGCAGCACGCCAGGTCTCCCTGTCCATCACCAACTCTCAGAGTTCACCTGAACTCGTGTCCATCGAGTCAGTGGTGCCATCCAGCCATCTCATTCTCTGTCATCCTCTTTGCTTCCTGCTCCCAATCCCTCCTAGCATCAAGGTCTTTTCCAATGAGTCAACTCTTTGCCTAAGGTGGCCAAAGAATTGGAGTTTCAGCCTCAGCATCAGTCCTTCCAATGAATACCCAGACTGATCTCCTTCAGAATGGAATGGACTGGTTGGATCTCCTTGCAGTGCAAGGGACTCTCAAGAGTCTTCTCCAACACCACACTTCAAAAGCATCAATTCTTCAGCGCTCAGCTTTCTTCACAGTCCAAATCTCACATCCATACATAACCACTGGAAAAACCATAGCCTTGACTAGATGGACCTTTGTTGGCAAAGTAATGTCTCTGCTTTTTAATATGCTATCTAGGTTGGTCATAACGTTCCTTCCAAGGAGTAAGCATCTTTTAATTTCATGGCTGCAATCACCATCTGCGGTGATTTGGGAGCCCCCCAAAATAAAGTCTGACACTGTTTCCATTGTTTCCCCATCTATTTCCCATGAAGTGATAGGACCAGATGCCATGATCTTAGGTTTCTGAATGTTGAGCTGGCATTAACTGAGATAAATAAGTCAATTCTTCATTAAGACGTAAAAAATCTTAATGTGTATGTACCCAACAAAAGAGGATCAAACAACATGAGGCAAAAATGGATAGAACAGAAAGGAGAAATGGATAAATCCACTATACTACCTGGTGATTAAAATCCTCTCTCAGAAATAGATCCAGTAGGCAGAAAATAAGTAAAGACATAGTTGAACTCAATAGCACCATTAATCAACTGGATACAATAAACATCTACAGATTATTTCATCCAACAACAGCAGGTTAAACATTTTTATCAAGTTTACGTAGAACATTTGCCAAGATAAATCACATTCAAGGCAACAAAACATATTTTAACAAGTTTAAGATGATAGAAATCATACAGTATGTACTAACAGACCACAATGGAATGAATCCAAAAATCAGTAACAGAAAGACAGCTGAAGAATTCTCAAATATGTAGAGATTAAATAACACACTTATAAATAATACACAGGTCAAAGAAGAAATCTCAAGATCTATTTTAAACAATTTTGAACTAAATGAAAATGAAAACACAACCTATCAAAATTTGAGGGATACAGCAAAAGTGGTACTTAGAGGGAAATTGATAGCATTAAATATTCACATCAGAAAAGAAGACCTAAAATAAAGAATCTATGTTTCCACCTAGGAAAATAGAAAGAAAAAAAGACCAAATTAAATCCAAAGTAAGTAGAAGAAAAGAGATAAAAATTAAAGCAAAAAAAAAAAAAAAAAAACAAACCCAGTGAAATTGAAAAGAGAAAAGCAATAGAGAAAATGAAAAAAAAAAAAAAGCTAGTTCTTTGGAAAGGTCAATAAAATTGATAAGCTATATAGGCTAATGAGGAAAAAATAGAAATGAAACAAATTATTACTATCAAAAATGAAAGAGAAGACAGCACTACAATAGAGCCCACAAAATTTAAAACGATGAGAAAGGAATACTGTGAACAAGTTTATGCCTACACATTTGATAACTCAAAAGAAATGGACCAGTTTCTTGAAAGGTACAATCTTCCAATGATTGCACTCGAGAAAAAACAGATGACCTGGATAGCCATATATCTATTTAAGATATTGAATCTATAAGTAACAACCTTCCAAAATAGAAAGCATCAGGTCCAGATGGGTTCAATGGTGAATTACACCAAACATTTAAGGAATAAAGTATACCAATTCTCTACAATCTTTATCAGAGTACAGAAGCAGAGGGGACACTTCCCAACTTATTCTACAAGGCCAGTATAATCCTAACGCATGCATGCTCAGTTGCTCAGTTGTGTCCAACAACTCTGTTAATGTGATGCTCCTGTTGTTTAGTCAGTAAATCACGTCTGACTCTTTGCGACCCCATGGACTGTTCCCTGCCAGGCTTTCTGTCCATGGGATTTCCCAGGCAAGAATACTGGAGTGGGATGCCATTTCCTTCTCCAGGGAACCTTCCCAACACCAGGGGTTGAACACGTGTCTCTTGCATTAGCAGGCAGATTCTTTACCATGGAGCCATCAGTTCAGTTCAGTTCAGTTCAGTCGCTCAGTCGTGTCTGACTCTTTGCAACCCCATGAATCGCAGCACACCAGGCCTCCCTGTCCATCACCAACTCCCGGAGTTCACTCAGACTCACATCCATCGAGTCCATGATGCCATCCAGCCATCTCATCCTCTGTTGTCCCCCTCTCCTCCTGCCCCCAATCCCTCCCAGCATCAGAGTCTTTTCCAAAGAATCAGCTCTTCACATGAGGTGGCCGAAGTACTGGAGTTTCAGCTTTAGCATCATTCCTTCCAAGGAAATCCCAGGGCTGATCTCCTTCAGAATGGACTGGTTGGATCTCCTTGCAGTCCAAGGGACTCTCAAGAGTCTTCTCCAACACCACACTTCAAAAGCATCAATTCTTTGGTGCTCAGCTTTCTTCACAGTCCAACTCTCACATCCATACATGACCACTGGAAAAACCATAGCCTTGACTAGACGGACATTTGTTGGCAGAGTAATGTCTCTGCTTTTGAATATGCTATCTAGGTTGGTCATAACTTTTCTTCCAAGGAGTAAGCGTCTTTTAATTTCATGGCTGCAGTCACCATCTGCAGTGATTTTGGAGCCCCAAAAAATAAAGTCTGACACTTTTCCCACTGTTTCCCCATCTATTTCTCATGAAGTGATGGGACCAGATGCCATGATCTTCGTTTTCTGAATGTTGAGCTTTAAGCGAACTTTCTCGCTCTCCTCTTTCACTTTCATCAAGAGGCTTTTTAGTTCCTCTTCACTTTCTGCCAGAAGGGTGGTGTCATCTGCATATCTGAGGTTATTGATATTTCTCCCGGCAGTCTTGATTCCAGCTTGTGCTTCCTCCAGCCCAGCGTTTCTCATGATGTACTCTGCATACAGGTTAAATAAGCAAGGTGACAACATACAGCCTTGACGTACTCCTTTTCCTATTTGGAACCAGTCTGTTGTTCCATGTCCAGTTCTAACTGTTCCTTCCTGACCTGCACATAGGTTTCTCAAGAGGCAGGTCAGGTGGTCTGGTATTCCCATCTCTTTCAGAATTTTCCACAGTTTATTGTGATCCACACAGTCAAAGGCTTTGGCATAGTCAGTAAAGCAAAAATAGATGTTTTTCTGGAACTCTCTTGCTTTCTTGATGATCCAGTGAATGTTGGCAATTTGATCTCTGGTTCCTCTGCCTTTTCTAAAACCAGCTTGAACATCTGGAAGATCCCGGTTCACGTTTTGCTGAAGCCTGGCTTGGAGAATTTGGAGCATTACTTTACTAGCATGTGAGATGAGTGCAATTGTGCGGTAGTTTGAGCATTCTTTGGCATTGCCTTTCTTAGGGATTGGAATGAAAACTGACCTTTTCCAGTCCTGTGGCCACTGCTGAGTTTTCCAAATTTGCTGGCGTATTGAGTGCTGCACTTTCACAGCATCATCTTTCAGGATTTGAAACAGCTCAACTGGAATTCCATCACCTCCACTAGCTTTGTTCGTAGTGATGCTTTCTAAGGCCCACTTGACTTCACATTCCAGGAGTCTGGCTCTAGGTGAGTGATCACACCATCGTGATTATCTTAGTCTTGAAGATATTTTTTGTACAGTTCTTCTGTGTATTCTTGCCACCTCTTCTTAATATCTTCTGCTTCTGTTAGGTCCAGACCATTTCTGTCCGTTATCGAGCCCATCTTTGCATGAAATGTTCCCTTGGCATCTCTAATTTTCTTGAAGAGATCTCTAGTCTTTCCCATTCTGTTCTTTTCCTCTATTTCTTTGCATTGATCGCTGAGGAAGGCTTTCTTATCTCTTCTTGCTATTCTTTGGATCTCTGCATTCAGATGCTTATATCTTTCCTTTTCTCCTTTGCTTTTCGCTTCTCTTCTTTTCAGAGCTATTTGTAAGGCCTCCCCAGAAAGCCATTTTGCTTTTTTGCATTTCTTTTCCATAAGCCATCAGGGATGCCCATAATCCTAACACCAATACTAAAAAAAGACATTTCAAGTAAGAAAACTATAGACCAAAGTCTCTCACATAGATACAAAAATCTTCAGCAAAATATTAACAAATAAAGTGAAACAACATATAAAAAGAGTTATACATCACAACCAAGAGGGATTTAACCCAGGTATGCAAGGCCAGTTCATCATTTAAAAATCAATTAATGGAATCTATCACATTAACAGGCTTCCCTGCTGGCTCAGTGGTAAGAATCCACATACCAATGCAGGAAATGTGGGTTCAATCTCTGGGTCAGGAAGATCCCCTGGAGAACGAAATGGAAGCCTACTCCAGTATTCTTGCCTTGGAAATCCCATGGACAGAGGACCTGGCAGGCTACAGTCCATGGTGTTGCAAAACAGTTGGACATGCCTTAGTGACTACCTAACAGCATCACATTAACAGACTAAGGAAGAAAAACCACATAACCATATCAATAGATGCTGAAAAGCATTTGACAAAATACAATACTCATTTATGATTAATTTTATTGACTATGCCAAAGCCTTTGACTGTGTGGATCACAATCAACTGTGGATAATTCTGAAAGAGATGGAAATACCAGACCACCTGACCTGCCTCTTGAGAAACCTATATGCAGGTCAGGAAGGAACAGTTAGAACTGGACATGGAACAACAAACTGGTTCCAAATAGGAAAAGGAGTATGTCAAGGCTGTATATTGTCCCCCTGCTTATTTAACTTCTATGCAGAGTACATCATGAAAAATGCTGGGCTGGAAGAAGCACAAGCTGGAATCAAGATTGTCGGGAGAAGTATCAATAACCTCAGATATGCAGATGACACCACCCTTATGGCAGAAAGTGAAGAGGAACTACAAAGCCTCTTGATGAAAGTGAAAGAGGAGAGTGAAAAAGTTGGCTTAAAACTCAACATTCAGAAAATGAAGATCATGGCATCTGGTCCCATCACTTCATGGAAATAGATGGGGAAACAGTGTCAGACTTTATTTTTGGGGGTCTCCCAAATCACTGCAGATGGTGATTGCAGCCATGAAATTAAAAGACGCTTACTCCTTGGAAGGAAAGTTATGACAAACCTAGATAGCATATTGAAAAGCAGAGACAATACTTTGCCAGCAAAAGTCCATCTAGTCAAGGCTATGCTTTTTCCAGTGGTCATGTATGGATGTGAGAGTTGGACTGTGAAGAAGGCTGAGCGCCGAAGAATTGATGCTTTTGAAGTGTGGTGTTGGAGAAGACTCTTGAGAGTCCCTTGGACTGCAACGAGATCCAATGAGTCCATCCTAAAGGAGATCAGTCCTGGGTGTTCATTGGAAGGGCTGATGCTGAGGCTGAAACTCCAATACTTTGGCCACCTCATGCGAAGAGTTGACTCATTGGAAAAGACCCTGATGCTGGGAGGGATTGGGAGCAGGAGGCAAAGAGGATGACAGAGGATGAGATGGCTGGATGGCATCACCGACTTGATGGACATGAGTTTGGGTGAACTCCAGGAGTTGGTGATGGACAGGGAGGCCTGGCGTGCTGCGATTCATGGGGTCGCAAAGAGTCGGAGACAACTGAGTGACTGAACTGAACTGCACTGAGGAATAAAGGGAAACTTCAACTTGCTATTAATAAATAACATCTATTAATATTAAAAAAAATGCTTACAGCTAACATCATGCTTAATGATGAAAAACTTGAACCTTTCCCACTAAGATCAGGTACAGGCAAGAACATTCCCTTTTAACACTGTTTTTCAACATCATACTGGCAGTCTTTGCTAATGCAATAAAGACAAGAAAGAAAATAAAAGAAATACAGAGTGTAAAGAAGGAATAAAACTGTCATTATTTACAGATGACAGAATTATCTATGTAGAAAATCCAAAAGAGTCAACAACAATAAAAACTCCTGGAGCTAATAAGCAATTACAGCAAGGTTGCAGGATACAAAGTTAATATAGAAAAATCAATTGCTTTCTTTAATAACAACAATGCAGAACTGTAATTTGAAATTAAAAACATATTACCAATTATATTAGCATGCCCAAAATGAATTATTTAGGTATAAATCTAACAAAATATGTATAAGATCTACATGAGAAAAACTATAAAATTCTGATAAAAGATATCAAAAAAGAATGAAATAAATGGAGATATAACCTATAATCATACATGACATGACTCAATGTTGTCAAAATGGCAGTTAATCCCAACTGAATCTGCTGATTCAGTACAACCCCAATAAAAATCTCATCAAGTTATTTTGTGAATATTGAAAAACTGATTGAAGAGGCAAAAGACCCAAAATACAGAACACAATATTGAAGAAGAACAGTTAGAGGACTTTAAGACTTAATTATAAAGTCTTTATAATAACTTTAAGTCATTATAAAGCTATAGTAATCAAGAGAGTGTGATATTGGAAAAAAAAAATGGACAAACAGATGAATGGAACAGGAGAACCCAGAAACAGACATTCATATATATTCAACTGATTTTTGACAAAGGAGCAGAGGCAATACAATGAAGCAAAATAGTCTATTCAACTAATGGTGTCAGTACAATGTTCAGCCACCTACAAAAAAAAATGAATATAAACACAGACCTTACAACCTTCACAAAAATTAACTCAAAATGGATCAGAGGTCTAACTGTAAAATGCAAAACTATGAAAAACTCTAAAGATAACATAGGGGAAAACCTAGAAGATCCTGGGTATGGTAATGTCTTTTTTTGATTAACATCTTTTTAGACATAACATCAAAGACATGATCCATGAAAGAAATCATTGATAAACTAGATTTACTTAAGATTTAAAGCTTCTGCTTTGCAAAAGCGTATATCAAGAGAATTAGAAAAAAGGCACGAGTTAGAAGAAAATATTTGGAAAAGATACATCTGATAAAGGACTGTTACCCAAAATATACAAAGAACTGTTAACAGTAAGAAACAGCACAATTTAAAAAATGGGCCAAAGACCTTAACAAACACCTCACCAAAGAAGATATTCAGATGGCAAGTAATCATATGAAAGGATGCTCCATATTTCCACTTCAGGGATATGCAAATTAAGACAACAGTGAGATGCACTACACACCTATTAGAATGGCCAAACACCAAAACATCGAAAACAGTATATGTTGATGAAGATGTGGAGCAAGATGAACTCTCATTCCTTGCTGGTGGGCCTGAGAAATGGTATAGCCATTTTGTGTTTTTTTAAAAAACTGAACATACGCTTACCATTTGAGCTAGCAATTTTACTCCATAGTATTTATCCAAATCATTTGAAAGCTTATGTTTACACAAAAATCTGCACATGGGACTTCCTTGGTGGTCCAGTGGCTAAGACTCCACACTCCCAATGCAGAGGACCCAGTCAGGGAACTAAATCCCGCATGCTGGAGGTGGGACCACTTTCTCCCCCACAAATTCACCAAAAGATCATCTGAACGCTGAGCAAATTCCACAGAACAACTTCTGAATGCTGGCGGAGAACACCAGGCAAGGCAGCCTGCAAGGCAAGGTAGGACCCAGAAAGGCAGCCCATTGTCTTCGAAAAGAGGTAGGACAAAATATAAAAGATAAAAAGAGAGACAAAAGAGTTAGGGATGGAGACCTGTCCCAGGGAGGGAGTTGTGAAAGAGGAGAAGTTTCCAAACACCAGGAAACCCTCTCACCGGCGGGTCTGTAGTGATTTTTGGAATCTTACAGGGCAACATAACTGGGAGGAAAAAAATTAATAAATAAAACCCACAGATTATGCTCCTAACCGCAACTCCCATTGGAGAAGTAGCCCAGACACTAGTGTCCAACACCAGCAAGCAGGGGCTGAACGGGGAGGCCTGGGCTGCATTGCTTAGGGTAAGGACAGGGCCTGAATGCCCTGAGGACAATCTGAGGGCGCTAATGTGAGATAGCAACCCAAACTGTGGGATAGCCAGAGAGAGAAAAAAAAGAAAGAAAGAGAAAGAACTTTCCCCCTAAAAGCTCTAACCTAAGGCACTGGTGGGCCTCACACAGAACAAAGGACTGAATGAATACCAGAGGAGAGCTAGCTGGCTGCAGACCAGCCCATCCCCAACCAGAGGCATAGAGGCAGGGGGTCGACAGCCAGAGCCAGAATGAGAGAGGCAATCTCGGCCCCAGAGACTGCATCCTCTTCCAAACTGCGAGCAGGTTCCCAGTTGCTAACCAAGTCTTCCTGGGATCCTGGACGGTTGACATCCACCAGAAGGGTTGCAGCCAGAGATCAACTCCCCAGAGAAGACATATGGCACACCTGAGACGGCACTCCCATTGCGTACCCAGGAAACCGAGCAGCTGGGACCGAGGAGGTGATAAGATACACTGCCCACCTGGGGAGAGTGTGCTCACCAAGCACCTGGTTGCCTGAGCTGCTCAGACCTGGGAAGGACACAAAACACAGGCCCAACTGAGTCTGTACCTTTGTGTAGTACCCAAGAACCTGAACCTGGGAAGTGCACGCAACCCAGGGCCCACTTTAGACAATTCCCCTGCAGAGCAACCAGGAGCCTGAGCAGTGTACACAGGGAAAGCACACACACCATGAGCAGGGGCAAACCCAGTGTGGCCTAGACACTGTGAGCACTCCCCACACGTCAGTGATATTTGTTTGCAGTGTTCTTCCTCCCCATAGCACGACTGAACAAGTGAGCCCAAATAAGTGACCACCTTTGCCCCCTTGTGTCAGGGACACTGAAGAGACCTGCAAATAGAAGAAGCCAAAATAAACAGAGGGAACCGCTTTGGAAGTGACAGGTGCAATAGATTAAACCCTTGTAGATAGTACTGACTACATTGGAAGGGACCTATAGTCCTTGAATAGAAGTATAAGCTGGAACTATCTGAAACTGAACTGAACCCACACTGCCCACAACAATTCCAGAGAAATTCCTAGATATATTTTACTATTAAACATTTTTTAAATTAAAAATTTTATTAAATTTTTAACTCCTTTATTACTCCTTTAATTTTCATTTTATAACCTACTATTACCTTGCCAAAAAAGACCCTATTTTTAAAGCAAATTTCATATATAATTTTTTATAATTTTTGTGATTTTTTTTAAATATTGTATTTTTGAGAGTCTAAACTCTAGATTTTTAATCTTTGCTTCTTGGTGTTTGTTATCAAATTTATACCTTTAAGAATTCAATCTTCAGTACCCATTTTTACTTAGGACTGTGATTACTGGCTTGATTGCCCTCTCCCCCTTTTGACTTTCTTTTTTCTCCCCCAGGGCACCTCTATCTCCTCCCACCCCCATCTCTTCTCTACCCAACTCTGTGAATCTCTTTGGGTATTCTGGGCTGTGGAGAACACTCAGAGAACAGATTACTGGCCAGATCTGTCTCTCTCCTTTTGACTCCCCCTCTTCTCCTCCTAGTCACCTCTATCTCCTTCCTCCCTCTTCTCTTCTCTATGTAACTCTGTGAACCTCTCCAGGTGTTCCAGACTGTGGAGAGCACATAGAGAATTGATTACTGGGTAGATTGCTTTCTCCTCTTTTGATTCCCCCTCTTCTCCTCCTGGTCACCTCTATCTCTCTTCTCCCTCTTCTCTTCTCCATGTAACTTTGCAAACCTCTCTGGGTGTCCCTCACTGTGGAGAATCTTTTCTCCATTAACCTAGACATTTTATCATCAGTATGCATGGAGAAGTCTTGAGGCTATTGTAAGAATAAGACTGAAAACCAGAGGCACGAGGCTTAAATCCAAAACTTGAGAACACCACAAAACTCCTGACTCCAGGGAACATTAATTGACAAGAGCTCATCCAAAAGCCGCCATACCTACACTGAAACCAAGCTCCACCCAAAAGCCAACAAGTTCCAGAGAAAGACATACCACGCTGATTCTCCAGCAATGCAGGAACATAACCCTAAGCATTAATATACAGGCTGCCCAAAGTCACATCAAACCCACAGACACCTCAAAACTCACTACTAGATACTTCATTACACTCCAGAGAGAAGAGATCCAGCTCCACCCACCGAACACCAACACAAGCTTTCCTAACCAGGAAACCTTGACAAGCCACTCACCTCACCCACATGGAGGAACCTCCACAATAAAGAGGAACCATACACTTCCACCATACAGAAAGGCCACCCCAAACAGAGCAATCTAAAGAAGATGAAAAGGCAGAGAAATACTCAGCAGGCAAAGTGCCCACCAAACCAAACAAAAGAGGAGGAAATAGGGAGTCTACCGGACAAAGAATTCAGAATAATGATAGTAAAAATGATCCAAAATCTTGAAAACAAAATGGGGTTATGGATAAATAGTCTGGAGACAAGGATTGAGACGATGCAAGAAATGTTTAACAAGGATCTAGGAGAAAAAAAAAAGAGTCAATCAATAATGAATAATGAAATAACTGAGATCAAAAACACTCTGGAGGGAATCAACAGTAGAATAAATGAGGCAGAAGATAGGATAAGTGAGGTGGAAGATAGAATGGCAGAAATAATGAAGCAGAGAGGAAAAAAGAAAAAAGAATTAAAAGAAATGAGGACAACCTCAGAGACCTCTGGGACAATGTCAAATGCCCCAAATTTCAAATCATAGGCATCCCAGAAGAAGAAGACAAAAAGAAAGGCCATGAGAAAATACTTGAGGAGATAATAGTTGAAAACGTCCCTAAAATGGGGAAGGAAATAGCCACCCAAGTCCAAGAAACCCAGATAGTCCCAAACAGTATAAACCCAACGCAAAACACCCCAAGACGCATATTAATAAAATTAATGAAGATAAAACACAAAGAACAAATATTAAAAGCAGCAAGGGAAAAACAACAAATAACACACAAGGGGATTCCCATAAGGATAACAGCTGATCTTTCAACAGAAACTCTCCAGTCCAGAAAGGAATGGCAGGACATACTTAAAGTGATGAAAGAGAAAAACCTACAATCCAGATTACTGTACCCAGCAAAGATCTCATTCATATATGAAGGAGAAATCAAAAGTGTTACAGACAAGCAAAAGCTCAGAGAATTCAGCACCACCAAACCAGCTCTTCAACAAATGCTAAAAGATCTTCTCTAGACAAGAAACACAGAAAGGGTGTATAAACTCGAACCCAAAACAACAAAGTAAATGGCAATGGGATCATACTTCTCAATAATTACCTTAAATGTAAATGGGTTGATTGTCCCAAGCAAAAGACAAAGACTGGCTGAATAGATACAGAAACAAGACCCCTATATATGCTGTCTACAAGGGACCCACCTCAAAATAAGGAACACATACAGACTGCAAGTGAAGGGCTAGAAAAAGATATTTTACACAAATGAAGACTAAAAGAAAGCAGGAGCAGCAATACTCATAGCAGATAAAATAGACTTTGAAATAAAGGCTGTGAAAAGAGACAAAGAAGGACTCTACATAATGATCAAAGAATCAATCCAAGAAGAAGATATAACAATTATAAATATATATGCACCCTACATAGGAGCACTGTAATATGTAAGGCAAAAGCTAACAAGTATGAAAGGGGAAATTAACAATAACACAATAATAGTGGGAGACTTTAATATCCCACTCACACCTACGGATAGATCAACTAAACAGAAAATTGGCAAGGAAACATGAACTTTAAAGAATACAATGGACCAGTTAGACCTAATTGATATCTATAGGACATTTCTACCCCAAAACAATGAATTTCACCTTTTTCTAAAGTGCACATGGAAACTTCTCCAGGATAGATCACATCCTGGGACATAAATCTAGCCTTGGTAAATTCAAAAAAAAATTTAAACCATTCCAAGGATCTTTTCTGACCACAATGCAGTAAGATTAGATGTCACTTACAGGAGAAAAACTATTAAAAATTCCAATATAGAGAGGCTGAACAACATGGTGCTGAATAACCAACAAATCACAGAAGAAATAAAAAAAAGAAATCAAAATATGCATAAAAACAAATGAAAATGAAAACACAACAACCCAAAACCTATCAATTTAGTTTAGTTCAATGTATGGCAATGTATACCAAAAACCACTACAATATTGTAAAGGAATTAGCCTCCAATTAAGATAAATAAATTAATTTTAAAATAAATAAATAAATCCCACATGCCACAGCTACAGATCCCACATCCTGCAACTAAAGATCCTTCATAACAAAATGAAGACTGAAGATCCCACATGCTGCAACTAAGACCCAGAGCAGTCAAACAAATAAATTAATTTTAACAACCTGAACATCTATATTAAAAGGAGAATTATTCATTTTTTAAAAATTTTATTTTACTTTATAATATTGTATTGGTTTTGCCATACATTGACTTGAATCCGCCATGAGTGTACATGTGTTCCCAATCCTGAACCCCTCTCTCACCTCCCTCCCCATCCTATCTCTCTGGGCCATCCCAGTGCACCAGCCCCAAGCACCCTGTATCATGCATCAAATCTGGACTGGCAATTCGTTTCACATATGATATTTTACATGTTTCAATGCCATTCTCCCATATCATCCCACCCTCGCCCTCTCCCACAGAGTCCAAAAAACTGTTCAATACATCTATGACTCTTTTGCTGTCTCGCATACAGGGTTATTGCTACCTTCTTTCTAAATTCCATATATATGCATTAGTATACTGTATTGGTGTTTTTCTTTCTGGCTTACTTCACTCTGTATAATAGGCTCCAGTTCCATCCACCTCAATAGAACTGATTCAAATGTATTCTTTTTAATGACTGAGTAATATTCCATTCTGTATATGTACGACAGTTTTCTTATCCATTCATCTGCTGATGAACATCTAGGTTGCTTCCATGTCCTGGCTATTATAAACAGTGGCATGATGAACACTGGGGTACACATGTCTCTTTCAATTCTGGTTTTATCAGTGTGTATGCCCAGCAGTGGGATTGCTGGGTCATACGGCAGTTCTATTTGCAATTTTTTAAGGAATCTCCACACTGTTCTCCATAGTAGCTGTACTAGTTTGCATTCCCACCAACAGTGTAAGAGGCTTCCCTTTTCTCCACACCCTCTCCAACATTTATTGCTTGTAGACTTTTGGATAGCAGCCATTCTGACTGGCGTGAAATGGTACCCCATTGTGGTTTTGATTTGCATTTCTCTGATAATGAGTGATGTTGAGCATCTTTTCATGTGTTTGCTAGACATCTGTATGTCTTCTTTGGAGAAATGTCTGTTTAGTTCTTTGGCCCACTTTTCGATTGGGTCTTTTATTTTTCTGGAATTGAGCTGCAGGAGTTGCTTGTATAAATTTTGAGATTAATTCTTTGTCAGTTGCTTCATTTGCTATTATTTTCTCCCATTCTGAAGGCTGTCTTTTCACCTTGCTTATAGTTTCCTTTGTTGTGCAGAAGCTTTTAATTAATTAGGTCCCATTTGTTTGTTTTTGCTTTTATTTCCAATATTCTGGGAGGTGGGTCACAGTGGATCCTGCTGTGATTTATGTTGGAGAGTGTTTTGCCTATGTTCTCCTCTAGGAATTTTATAGTTTCCGGTCTTACATTTAGATCTTTAATCCATTTTGAGTTTATTTTTTGGCATGGTATTAGAAAGTGTTCTAGTTTCATTCTTTTACAAGTGGTTGACCAGTTTTCCCAGCACCACTTGTTAAAGAGATTGTCTTTTCTCCATTGTATATTCTTTCCTCCTTTGTCAAAGATAAGGTGTCCATAGGTGTGTGGATTTATCTCTGGGCTTTCTATTTTGTTCCATTGATCTATATTTCTGTCTTTGTACCAGTACCATACTATCTTGATGACTGTGGCTTTGTAGTCGAGATTGAAGTCAGGCAGGTTGATTCCTCCAGTTCCATTCTTCTTTCTCAAGATTGCTTTGGCTATTCAAGGTTTTTTGTATTTCCATACAAATTGTGAAATTATTTGTTCTAGTTCTCTGAAAGATACCATTGGTAGCTTGAAAGGGCTTGCATGGAATCTATAGATTGCTTTGGGGAGTATATGCATTTTCTCTATATTGCTTCTTCCGATCCATGAACATGGTATATTTCTCCATCTATTTGTGTCTTCTTTGATTTCTTTCACCAGTGTTTTATAGTTTTCTATATATAGGTCTTTTGTTTCTGTAGGTAGATATATTCCTAAGTGTTTTATTTTTTTCGTTGCAATGGTGAATGGAATTGTTTCCTTAATTTCTCTTCCTGTTTTCTCATTATTAGTGTATAGGAATGCAAGGGATTTCTGTGTGTTGATTTTATATCCTGCAACTTTACTATATTCATTGATTAGCTCTAGTAATTTTCTGGTGGAGTCTTTAGGGTTTTCTATGTAGAGGATCATGTCATCTGCAAACAGAGTTTTACTTCTTCTTTTCCAATCTGGATTCCTTCTATTTCTTTTTCTGCTCTGATTGCTGTGGCCAAAACTTCCAAACCTATGTTGAATTGTAGTGGTGAGAGTGGGCACCCTTGTCTTGTTCCTGACTTCAGGGGAAATGCTTTCAATTTTTCACCATTGAGGATAATGTTTGCTGAGGGTTTATCATATATAGCTTTTATTATGTTGAGGTATGTTCCTTCTATTCCTGCTTTATGGAGGGTTTTTAAATCATAAATGGATATTTAATTTTTTCAAAGGCTTTCTCTGCATCCATTGAGATAATCATATGGTTTTTATTTTTCAATTTGTTAATTGGTGTATTACACTGATTGATTTGCAGATATTGAAGAATCCTTGCATCCCTGGGATAAAGCTCACTTGGTCATGATGTATGATCTTTTTAATGTGTTGTTGGATTTTGTTTGCTAGAATTTTGTTAAGGATTTTTGCCTCTATGTTCATCAGTGATATTGGCCTGTAGTTTTCTAAAAGGAGCTTTATTCTTAATTGCCAAAACCTGGAAGTAATCAAGATGTCTTTTCATAGGTGAGTGGATAAACATCCAGACAATGGGATATTATTCAGCCCTAAAAAGAAATGAACTATTAAGCCTAGAAAAGACATGGAGGAATCTGAAATACACACTAATAAGTGAAAGGAGCCAAACAGAAAAGGCTACATACTGTGTGATTGCAACTATACAAAATTTTGGAAAAGGCAAAACTGTGGAGATAATTAAAAGACCAATGGCTGTCAGCAGTAAGTGAGGGGAGATGAATAGGTAGGACAAGAGGTTATCTAAGGCACTGAAAACACCCTATCAGTTAAGTTCAGTCACTCAGTTGAGTCCGACTCTTTGCGACTCCATGAATCACAGCACACCAGGCCTCCCTGTCCATCACCAACTCCCGAAGTTTACCCAAACTCATGTCCATTGAGTCGATGATGCCATCCAGCCATCTTATCCTCTGTTGTCCCCTTCGCCTCCTGCCCCCATTCCCTTCCAGCATCAGGGTCTTTTCCAATGAGTCAACACTTCGCATGAGGTGGCCAAAGTATTGGAGTTTCAGCATCAGTCCTTGCAATGAACACTCAGACTGATGTCCTTTAGGATGGACTGGTCGGATCTCCTTGCAGTCCAAGGGACTCTCAAGAGTCTTCTCCAACACCACGGTTCAAAAGCATCAATTCTGCTCTCAGCTTTCTTCACAGTCCAACTCTCACATCCATACATGACCACTGGAAAAACCATAGCCTTGACTAGATGGACCTTTGTTGGCAAAGTAATGTCTCTGTTTTTCAATATGCTATCTAGGTTGGTCATAACTTTTCTTCCAAGGAGTAAGCATCTTTTAATTTCATGGCTGCAGTCTCCATCTGCAGTGATTTTGGAGCCCCCCAAAATAAAGTCTGACACTGTTTCCACTGTTTCCCCATCTATTTTCCATGAAGTGATGGGACCAGATGCCATGATCTTCATTTTCTGAATGTTGAGTTTTAAGCCAACTTTTTCACTCTCCTCTTTCACTTTCATCAAGAGGTTTTTTAGTTCCTCTTCACTTTCTGCCATAAGGGTGGTGTCATCTGCTTATCTGAGGTTATTGATATTTCTCCCGGCAATCTTGATTCCAGCTTGTGCTTCTTCCAGCCCAGCGTTTCTCATGATGTACTCTTCATAGAAGTTAAATAAGCAGGGTGACAACATACAGCCTTGATGTACTCCTTCTCCTATTTGGAACCAGTCTGTTGTTCCATGTCCAGTTCTAACTGTTCCTTCCTGACCTGCATATGTTTCTCAAGAGGCAGGTTAGGTGGTCTGGTATTCCCATCTCTTTCAGAATTTTCCACAGTTTTTTGTGATCCACACAGTCAAAGGCTTTGGCATAGTCAATAAAGCAGAAATATATGTTTTTCTGGAACTCTCTTGCTTCTTCCATGATCCAGCAGATGTTGGCAATTTGATCTCTGGTTCCTCTGCCTTTTCTAAAACCAGCTTGAACATCTGGAAGTTCACGGTTCACGTATTGCTGAAGCCTGGCTTGGAGAATTTTGAGCATTACTTTACTAGCATGTGAGATGAGTGCAATTGTGTAGTAGTTTGAGCATTCTTTGGCATTGCCTTTCTTAGGGATTGGAATGAAAAGTGACCTTTTCCAGTCCTGTGGCCACTGCTGAGTTTTCCAAATTTGCTGGCATATTGAGTGCAGCACTTTCACAACATTATCTTCCAGAATTTGAAATAGCTCAACTGGAATTCCATCACTTCCACTAGCTTTGTTCATAGTGATGCTTTCTAAGGCCCATTTGACTTCACATTCCAGTATGTCTGGCTCTAGGTGAGTGATCACACCATCATGATTATCTCTGGTATTATAATTACAGACTACCTAGTTTTATTGCTTCCTGCTTTACTGCATTTTCCTAGTACTATATATAAATTTTTTTTTACAAATTGAAGTTTTGTGGCGACCTTCTGTTTAGCAAGTCTGTTGGCACCATTATCCAATAGCATTTGCTTACATGATGTCTGTGTGTCACATTTTGGTAATTCACACATTTTTCAAATGTTTTCATTATTATTATATTTGTTATGGTGATCAATGACCTTTGATGTTACTATTACAATTGTTTTGTCATTTTTTGCCAATAAAATTCTTTTTGCAGCCATTAAATTAAAAGATGCTTGCTCCTTGGGAGGAAAGCTATGACAAACTTAGACAACATATTAAAAAGCAGAAATATCACTTTGCAGACAAAGTTCTGTATAGTCAAAGCTATGGTTTTTCCAGTAGTCTTGTACAAATGTGAGAGTTGAATTACCATAAAGAAAGCTGAATGCCAAAGAATTGATGCTTTCAAATTGTGGTACTAGAGAAGACTCTTGAGAGTCTCTTAGACTGCAAGGAGATCAAATTAGTCAATATTAAAGGAAATGAACCCTGAATATTCATTGGGAGGACTGTTTCTGAAGCTGACACTCCAATATTTTGGCCACCTGATGTGAAAGGCTGACTCATTGGAGAAGAGTGTGATGTTGGGAAAGATTAAAGGCAAAAGGAGGAGGTGGCAGAGGATGAGATGATTAGGTATCATCACTGACAAATGGACATGAATTTGAGCAAACTCCGGAAGATAGTGGAGGACAGAAGAGACTGGTGTGCTGCAGTCCATGGGGTTGCAAAGAGCTGGATGTGACTTAGTGACTGAACAACTTTTTAATTAAGATACATAAAACAATTGCAGGACTTCCCTGGTGGCTTAGATGGTAAAGAATCTGCCCACAATGCAGAAGACCCAGGTTTGATCCTTGGGTCAGGAAGATCCCCTGGAGGAGGGAATGGCAATCTACTCCAATATGCTTGCCTGGAGAAGTTTGTGAACAGAGGAGCCTGGTGGGCTACAGTCCATGGGGTCACAAAGAGTTGGACACAACTGAGCAACTAACACACACAGAAAGCTATTGCATACTTAAATGACTACTATATATTATAAATATAATTTTATATACACCATGAAACCAAAAAATTTGTGTAACTCACTTTATTGTGATATTCACTTTACTGCTGTGGTCTGGGACTAAACCTGCAATACCTCTGAGGTATGCCTATAATATTCTTATACTTTTGTCCAAACCCACAGAATATACAACACCATGAACGAAGTCTAATTTAAACTATGGAGTTTGGATGATTATGATATGTCAATGTGGGCTTATTCGTGATTTTAAAGTGTACGTTCTGATAAATGATATTGATAATAATTACGGCTATGTGTGTGTGGGAATAGCGAATATATGAGAGTTCACTGAATTTTCCTCTCAGTTTTGCTATAAAACTAAAACTTTTCTAAAAAAAATTTAAAGTAAAAAGATACAAAAATAAACACCATGTTAACAAGTCAAAAGAAAGCTAGACAAAGGAGATTTCTATGCAAAGAATATTACCAGGGATAAATAAGGCCTTTCATGATAAACAGGATGAATTAATCAAGAGGATATAACAATCCTAACCACTCTTAAATGTTTATACATCTAGTAACAGAGGTTTTGTTTCACATATAAAACATTTTTTACATATAAAATATTCACATATTTTATATGTGAAACAAAAAAGGATAGGACTAAAAGGAGAAAGAGACAAATCTACCATTACAGTAAGAGATTTCAATATCTCTTAATAATCAATAGACCAAGTAGGCAAAAAATTAGCAAGGATATAGTCTACTTGAACATCACTACCAATCAACACGACTGATTGACATTCATAGACCACTTTACCCAACAAAAGCAGAATACACATGATTCTCACATACACAGAACATTCACCAAAATAAACCATATGGGTTATAAAACATATCTCAACACTTTATGGCAAACAGATGGAGAAAAAATGGAAATAGTGACAGATTTTATTCTCTGGGCTCCAAAATCACTGTGGATGGAGACTGCAGCCATGAAATTAAAAGATACTTGCTCCTTGGAAGAAAAGCTATGACAAACCTATACAGTATATAAAAAAGCAGAGACATCACTTTGCTTACAAAGGTCCATTTAGTCAAAGGTACGATTTTTCCAATAGTCATGTACAGATGTGAGATTTGGAACATAAAGGAGGCTAAGCACCAAAAAATTGATGCTTTTGAACTGTGGTGCTGGAAAAGATTCTCGAGAGTCCCTTGAACAGCAAGGAGATCAAACCAGTGAATCCTAAAGGAAATCAACCCTGAATATTCACTGGAATGAATTCTGGAAGGACTGGATGCTGAAACAGAAGCTCCAATACTGTGGCCACCTGATACAAAGAGCTGACTCATTGGAAAAGACCCTGATGCTGGGAAGGATTGAGGGCAGAAGGAGAAGCGGGTGACAGAGGATGAGATGGTTGGATGGCATCACTGATTGAATGGACATGAGTTTGAGAAAATTCTGGGAAATGGTGAAGGACAGGGAAGCCTGATGTGCTGCAGTCCATGGGGTCGCAGAGTTGGACATGACTTAGCAACTGAACAAAAACAACAAATTTAAAAGGAATCTAGGCATATAAAGTATAGTCTCAGATCACCACGGAATGAAATTTAAAATCTGTAACAGAAATATCTCTGGAAATTTTTCAGATACTTATATAATAGCACACTTTTAAATGGCCCAAGGATGAAAGAATAAATACATAGGGAAAATGGGAAGTATTTGAACTGCATGAAAATGAAAACACATTGTGTCAAAACTTGTGGGATGCATCTGAGCAGTAGTTGAAGTAAATGTATAGTTGAAGTAAACTGTGTTGTGCTTAGTCACTCAGTCATGTCCAACTCTTTGCAACCCCATGGACTATAGTCTGCCAGGCTCCTCTGTCCATGGGGATTCTCCAGGCAAGAACACTGGAGTGGGTTGCCATGCCCTCCTCCAGGGAATCTTCTCAACCCAGGGATCAAACCCAGGTCTCCTGCATTGAAAGGTGGATCCTTTCCCACTTGAGCCATAGGGAAGCCCATGAATACTGGAGTGGGTAGCCTATCCCTTCTCCAGGGGATCTTCCCAATCCAGGAAATGAACTGGAATCTCCTGCATTGCAGGTGGATTCTTTACCAGCTGAGCTACCAGGCAAGCCCAGCATTAAAACTACTATATTAGAAAAGAAGAAAGGTCTCATATCAATGACCTCAGCTTTCATCTTAAAAAAGTAAAAAAAGAAGAGCTAATTAAACCTAAACTAAACAGACTAAAAAAAATAACATCAGAGCAGAAACCAGACTGCTCAGAAAAAAGAGAGAGAAGACATAAATTATCAATACCAGGAATGAGAAAGATTATATCACTACAGATGCTCATATATTAAAGAACAATAGGAGAATATTATAAATATTTGACAATAAATTTACAGGAAATGGACAAATTCCTTGAAATACACAAACTACCAAAGTTTTCTCAAGAAGAAAGTGATAAGTTGAATAGCCCTAAAGAGGTTATACATGCTAAGTCGCTTTAGTCGTGTCTGACCCTTTGTGACCATATGGACTGTAGCCCGCCAGGCTCTTCTGTCCATGGGACTCTCCAGGCAAGAATACTAGAGTGGGTAACCATGCCCTCCTCCAGAAAAAGGTAGTAATTATAACATTTCTTTTCAACCAAGAAAATTCCAGGCCTACATGGCTTCAATAGTGAATTCCGCCAAACAAAAATAATTTAAGACAGAAATAATACTATCTCTTCTCCAGAAAATTGAAGAGGAAGAAATACTTTCCAACTTGTTTTATGAGCTTAATCATTACTCTGATACCAAACCCAGACATACACTTTATTTTTTAAATTAATTAATTTATTTTAATTGGAAGCTAATTACTTTACAATATTGTAGTGGTTTTTGCCAAACATCCACATGAATCAGCCACGGGCACACATGTGTTCCCCATCCAGAATCCCCCTCCCACCTCCTTCCCCATTCCATCCCCCAGGGTCATCCCAGTGTACCAGACCTGAGCACCCTGTCTCATGCATCGAACCTGGACTGGCAATCCACTTCACATATGATAATATACACATTTCAACGCTGCTGCTAAGTCACTTCAGTCGTGTCCGACTCTGTGCGACCCCATAGACGGCAGCCCACCAGGCTCCGCCATCCCTGGGATTCTCCAGGCAAGAACACTGGAGTGGGTTGCCATTTCCTTCTCCAAGGCGTGAAAGTGAAAAGTGAAAGTGAAGTCACTCAGTCCTGTCCGACTTTTCATAATCCCATGGACTGCAGCCCACCAGGCTCCTCCATCCATGGGGTTTTCCAGGCAACACTACATACACTTTAAAAGAAAACTACAGACCCTCATGAACACTGATGCAAAAATTGAAGCAAATCAAATACAACAATATATAAAAAGAAAAATACATTACAACCAAATAGGGTTTACTTCAGGATGCAGAGTTGGCTTAACACTAGAACATTAATCAATACATTATATTCAATTTGCAATCATCAATTCACCATATTAACAAACTGAACAAGAAAAACCCTACAATCACCTTAACAGACACAAAGCTATATTTGGCAAAATCTAGCATCTATTTCTGATAAACTCTCTCAAGCATATTAGGAATAGAAGGTAACTTCCCTAAACTAAGAGAAAATATATAGAAAACCTACATATAATATCATACTTAAGAGTGAACTACTAAATGCTTGTCATCAAAATATAGAAACAAGGCAAGCATGTCTGCTCTCCTTATGGCTCTCTTTCAACATTGTACAGGAGGATGGAATCAGTGCAATTATGTAAGAAAAAACAAAAGGCATCCATATTGGAAAGGAAGAAGTACAACTGTTTTTATTCACAGATGATGTAATTGTCTATGGTCAAACAGAAACTTTAGGGGGAAATACTACTAGAGCTAATAATTAAGATTAGCAAGTTTACAGTATCTTTATCATGAAATGAGTGTTTGTGTCCCTCCAAAGTTTATATGTTCAAGTCATAACCTTCAATGAGATTATATTTGGAGATAGAGTCTATGAGAGGGTGATATGAGTTCATAAAGGTTAGGCCCAATCTGAGAGATCTGGTGCCCTCATTTAAGAAAGAAACACCAGAGCCCTCTCTTTCTTTGCGTGGAGAGAAAAGGTCATCTGAAGTCATAGCAAGATGGTGGTCACCTACAAGACAAGAAAAGAGCCCTACCAGGAAATGAATAGGCCAGCACTTTGGTCGTGGACTTCCTGGCCTCTAAAACTCTGAAAAAATAAAATTCTGTTGTTTAATCCCCCTAGTCTATTGTATTTTGTTATGGTAGTCCAAGAAGACCAATATAAAGATCAACAAACAAAAAGATATATTTATTGGACTTCTTGGTGGTGCAGTGGACAAGAATTTGCCTGCCAATGCAAGGGACAGGTGTTCAATCCCTGGTCCAGGAAGATTCCACATGTCTCAGAGCAACTGAGCAACTCAAGCCCATGTGCCACAATTTTTGAGACCATGCTCTAGAGCCTGCAAGCCACAACTACTGAGCCTGCATGCTGCAGCTACTGAAGCCCACATCCCTAAGACCTGTGTCTGTAAGAAGAGAAGTCTCTGTGATCAGAAGTATGTGCACTTTAACAAAGAGTAGACACCACTCATTGCAACTAGAAAAAACCTGGGCAGCAACAAAGACCCAGTGCAAACTAAAATACATTATTTTTTAAAAAAAGAATCAGTTGGATGGGGGGGAATTTGGGGAGAGAATGGATACATGTGTATATATGGCTGAGTCCCTTCACTGTTCACTTGAAGCTATCACAACATTATTAATTGGCTACACCCCAATACAAAATAAAAAGTTAAAAAAATAAAAAAGGAATCATTTTTTAAAAAGGTATATCTCTATATGTTAGCAATGTATAACGAGAAATAGAAATTAATAGCATAAAAATATGAAATATTAAAATTAGGTGAGAAATAATGACATCAGGTGGGAATAATGACCTGTACAATAAAAATTTTAAGGTATTAAAGAAGACCTAAATAAAATGGACAGATGCCCTTTTTTCTTAAGATAGGAAACTCAATCTTGTTATGATGTCAATTATCCTCAAATTAACCTATAGATTCAATGCAATCCAAATCAAAATCCCATTAGAGTTTCTTGTTTTTTTTGTAAAAATTGACAAGCTGATCCTAAAATTCATATACAAGTGCAAAGGACCTAAAAGCCAAACCAACTGAAAAAGAATAACAAAGTCAAAGAGCAAACACTATCTGATATCAAGAATTACTATAGTGCCACATTATTCAATACTGCCTGGTACTGGTATAAAGATAGACAAGTAGATGAAAGAAATGATATAGAGAATCCAGACAGAAACCCATACATATATATGGATAACTTTTTGTCAGCAAAGGTGCAAAGGCAGTATAGTGAAGAGAGGATAGCATTTTCATAAATGGTGCTAGAATAATTGAATGTCAATATGAACAAAAAAGAACTTGAATCCATATCTTACATCATTTAATAAAATTAACTCATAGCCAAAAATGTAAAACTTTAAGAAACTTCTAGAAGAAACCACAGAAGACCTTCGTGATCCTGGGTTAGGCAAAGATTTCTCAGATATGACAACAAAAGCATATCCCAATAACAAAGTGACAAGTTGGACTTCATCAAAGTTAAAAATTTATGTTCTTCAAACTGTTTCACAAGCAATTACATATGATATGATTCCACTTATATGAAATGCCCAGAAAAGGAAACTCGAGAGACATAAAGTAGATCAGTATTTGCCTGGGGCTGAGAACAGGGCTTAAGTGTAAATGGGCATAAGGGATCTTATTGTGGGTAAAAAAATGTTCTGAAACTGACCTATGGTGATGCTTAAACTCTCTAAATTTACAAAAAATCATTTAATTGTAAAACTTTAAGTGGTAAGTTTTATTATATGTAAAATATACTACATTAAGGTGTTTTTTTTTTAAGAAGACAGTAGAAATAGTGTGAAAAGACAAGGTGCCCACTGAAAGAATATTCTTGAAAGCATATATCTCATAAAGGATTTGCATCCAGAATATGCAAAGAACTCTCAAAATTCTACAATGAGAAAACCAAATAATTTTTTAAATAGACAAAATATTGGAACAGATATATCACCAAAAAAGATATGCAGATGTCAAATAAGTACCTGCTAAGTCGCTTCAGTCGTGTCCGACTCTGTGTGACCCCATAGACGGCAGCCCACCAGGTTCCTCTGTCCCTGGGATTCTCCAGGCAAGAATATGGGAGTAGGTTGCCATTTCCTTCTCCAATGCATGCATGCATGCTAAGTCACTTCAGTCATGTCCAACTCTGTGCAACCCTATGGACAGCAGCCCACCAGGCTCCTCTGTCCATGGGATTCTCCAGGAAAGAATACTGGAGTGGGTTGCCATTTCCTTTTCCAAAATAAGTACATGAAAAAGTGATTAACATCATTAGTCCTTAGGGAAATATAAATTAAAATCACATTATGATATCACTTCATATCTATTAGAATGGTTCAAATTAAAAGACTGGCCATAGTAAGTGTCACACATAAAGAAACAAGTTTCAAACACTGCTAGTAGAAATGTAAGATGGTATAACTACTTGGAAAACAGCTTGGCAATTTCCATTTTTAGATATTTATCCAAGAGGAAAGAAAGTTTATACCCATAGTGTAAAAGAATGTGTATTATAACACTTGCTAAAACAATAAGGAAAGTTTTATACAAAACTTGCAATAGTGGTATTGCAATAGCAGAGAGAGGTTGTGTCCAGCTCCAAATACAGCAAAGATAGCTGGGGATTTAAAGCCAATGAACAATGAAAGCGTCAGAGGATGGGAAAACTGCTAAGAGGAGAGACATCAAGGGTAAGGTGATTCTTGCTTAACTGATCTAAGATACTATGATTTATGATAGGAAATATATATTTGATCTTTGCCCCCATTTCTGGCATAGAGCTGAAATTCCCTAGGTGATAAGAGAAATGAGGTGTCTTTTGTTACATTAATAAAGTGACTTTCAAACTATAGTTAGGATAGGGGCTGGTTGTGAGGGAAACCATCTATGTAATTAGAGGGTTGGGACTTTCAGGCCCATACCATAACATCTTTTCATAAGGGAGGAGAGAGTAGCTAGAGGTTGAATGAATCACCAGTGACCACTGATTTAATCAATCATGCCTATGCAATGAAGTCTCCATAAAATTCCAAAAGGACAGGGTTCAAAGAGCATCTTGGTTGGTGAGATTGGGGAGAATGGCACTCCAAGAGAAAGCATGGAATCTCTGCACCCTTCCACGGTACTTTGCTCTATGCACCTCGTCTATCTGGCTGTTCCTGAATCATATCCTTTTAAAATAAACCAGTAATTTAGTGATTAAAATGTTTTTCTGAGTTCTATGAGCCACTATAGAAAGTTAATCGAACCCAAGGAGAGAGTTGTGAGAACTTCTGATTTACAGCCAGTAAGTTGGAAGTAAAGGACTTGTGACTGGAGTCTGAAGTCTCAGGAGACAGGTCATGGGAACCTCCAATTTATAGCCAGCCTATCAGAAACACAGGTAATAACCTGGGCTTGGAATTGGTGTCTGAAGTATAAGCTGTTCCTGTAAGACAGAGCCCTTTACCTGTGGAATCTGTTCCTGTTTCTGGGTAGATAGTGTCAGAATTGGGTTGAATTTCATCCACCGCAATGTAGGAGACTTGGGTTCAATCCCTGGGTTGGGAAGATCCCCTGGAGAAGGGAAAGGCTGCCCACTCCAGTATTCTGGCCTGGAGAATTCCAAGGACTGTATAGCCCAAGGGGCCACAAAGAGTAGGACACAACTGAGCGACTTCACTTTCACTTTCTAGGATACCCAGCTGGTGCCTGGAGGTTGCTTGTGGTTAAGTGTGGGAAAACCCTCCCCATCAATACACTCATGGAAACTGGGTCCAGGAACTGAATTAGACTTAATAGGCCAGCATGCTAAAAGCAGCCAGAATGATCAGATATCAGAGGTGGAGGACTTTCTGTAAACTGGTGAGCAGAATTCTTGCTAAAATCATATTCAAGGATGGACATGGAAGCCCAAAGTCAAGGCCTAGTTTAGAAGAGAGCTCAGGATAGCCTCACTAAAGTTTGATTATGGAGAGATTCTTTATTAATACAAATACTTCACTGAAATGTTCCCAGCAGCTAAATAATCTAAATGTTCATAAATAGATGAATGGGTAAATAAATTACGTATACCATGCAATGAAGTATTATTTAGCAATAAAAAGGAACAAACTATTGATACACTCAAACACAACAAACTGATACACAACAAAATGTGGAAAATTCTTCAAGAAATGGATACCAGATCACCTGACCTGGTTCCTGAGAACTGTATGTAGGTCAAGAAGCAACAGTTAAAACTGGACATGAAACAACAGACTGGTTCCAAAATGAGAAAGAAGTACATAAAGGTTGTATACTGTCACCCTGCTTCTTTAACTCATATGCAGAGTCCATCATGAGGAATGCTGGACTGGATGAGCACAAGCTGGAATGAAGATTGCCAGGAGAAATATCAATAACCTCAGATATGCAGATGACACCACCCTTATGGCAGAAAGGGAAGAAAAACTAAAGAGCCTCTTGATGAAAGTGGAAGACAAGAGTGAAAAAGTTGGCTTAAAGCTCAACATTCAGAAAACTAAGATCATGGCATCCAGTCCCATCACTTCATGACAAATAGATGGGGAAACAGTGGAAACAGTGACAGACTTTATTATTTGGGGTCCACAATCACTTCAGATGGTGACTGCAGCCATGAAATTAAAAGACACTTGCTCCTTGGAAAAAAAGTTATGACCGACCTAGACAGCATATTAAAAAGCAGAGACATTACTTTGCCAACAAAGGTCCATCTAGTCAAGGCTATGATTTTTCCCATAGTCATGTATGGATATGAGAGTTGGACTATAAAGAAAGCTGAGTGCCAAAGAATTGATGCTTTTGAACTGTGGTGTTGGAGAAGACTGTTGAGAGTCTGGACAGCAAGGAGATCCAACCAGTCCATCCAAAAGGAAATCATTGCTGAATATTCATTGGAAGGACTGATGCTGAAGCTGAAACTCCAATCCTTTGGCCACCTGATGCGAAGAACTGACTCATTGGAAAAGACCCTGATGCTGGGAAAGATTGAAGGTGGGAGGAGAAGGGGACAACAAGGGATGAGATGGTTGAATGGCATCACTGACTCAATGAACATGAGTTTGAGTAAACACTGGGAGTTGGTGATGGACAGGGATGCCTGGCATGCTGCAGTCCATGGGGTCACAAAGAGTCAGATACAACTGAGTGACTGAACTGAAACTGATTGATATACTCAACAATATGGCTGAATCTCAAAATAGCTATGCTGAGTGAAAGAAGTCAGACTTAAAAAAAAAAAAATCTCTCTCTTTCCTGAAGGACTCCAAAATCCAATCTGTTACGACAATAACTAGATAAGTAGTTGTTTGGGGTGCATGAAGAAAGAAATTGTAATATTATAGGAGGAAACTTCTGGTGATGAATATTTTCACTATCTTGATTGTGGTGGTGGTTTCAAAGATGCTTATATACAGGAAAAGTTTTTTTTTAACTTTTATTAGAGTATAATCACTTTATAATACTGTGTTAGTGTCGACTGTACGGCAAAGTGAATCAGCTATATATATAGATATATTCCATTTTTTGGATTTTCTTCCCATTTAGATCACCATACAGCATTGAGGAGGGTTCCCTGGGCTATACAGAAGGTTCTCATTAGTTATCTATTATATTTGGTATCACTAGTATGGGCTTCCCTGGTGGCTCAGACCGTAAAGCATCTGTCTGCAATGTGGGAGACCTAGGTTCGATCCCTGGGTCAGGAAGATCCCCTGGAGAAGGAAATGGCAACCCATTCCAGTACTCTTGCTTGGAAAATTCCACAGACAGAGGAGCCTTGTAAGCTACGGTCCATGGGGTTGCAAAGAGTTGGACATGACTGAGCGACTTCACTTCTTCATCACTAGTATATGTATGTCAATCCTAAATTCCCAATTCACTCCATTCCCCTCTTTTCCCTTGGTATCCATAGGCTTGTTCTCTATGTCTGTGTCTCTATTTCTGCTTTGTAAATATGATTGTGTATATCAATACCAGACTTTCCTGGTGGTTCAGTTGGTAAAGAAAACGCATGTAATATAGGAGACTGCCTACAATACAGGGGACTCAGATTCGATCCCTGGGTTGGGAAGATCCTCTGGAGAAAGAAATGGCAACCCACTCCAGTATTCTTGCCTGGGAAATCCCATGAACAGAGGAATCTGGTGGGCTACCATCTATGGGTCACAAGAGTCAGATGTGACTTAGTGACTAAACCACCACCATACCAATGTCAACTTTTGGTGATGAATATTTTCACTATCTTGATTGTGCTGGTTTCAAGGGTGCTCATATATGTAAGAAATTTAAATTGCACACTTTAAATATGTGTAGCTCATTGTATGTCAATTATATCATGGCTCACAAAGAGTATTTTTTTTTTTTAAGTAAGAGTTCCCAGTCTCAACAAGGCTCTCAGCAATGGGCTATAATCTTGGGTTTCCCTAGTTCTTCCATTCCCCTAAACTCCTATTTTAAACCCTTTTTAATATCCTTAAGCCTCTTATCCTATATTTTTTCTTTCTCTTCCTTTCTCTGGAAGATTATCTTTCAAGTTGCCTCTAGTCTCAGCCTTTCTCTACCCTGGGAGCCAAAATAAACTTCATACTAGAACATTCATATCTCTTGTTTACAAGCTCTTACCAGCAGCCCCTCCAGAAAAAATCCAAATTCCTTTAGTTCAATTCAGTTCAGTTGCTCAGTCGTGTCCGACTCCTTGTGACCCCATGAATTGCAGCACGCCAGACCTCCCTGTCCATCACCAACTCCCGAAGTTCACTCAGATTCACGTCCATCGAGTCAGTGATGCCATCCAGCCATCTCATCCCCTGTCATCCCCTTCTCCTCCTGCCCCCAATCCCTCCCAGCATCAGAGTCTTTTCCAATGAGTCAACTCTTCACATGAGGTGGGCAAAGTACTGGAGTTTAAGCTTTAGCACCAAATTCCTTAACAAGGATTATAAGACCATCTTTGATGTTGGCCTCTCCTTATCTCTACAATCTCATCTCTAGCTTTTTCCGCACCATCTGCATCCCCATCTCCACCTTAGGGTCACACTGGGGTCTAGCTACAATAAACTACTACCCATTCCTAAGTTCTGCATTTTTATTTCTTCATCTCTCTGCCCTTTTCTTGTCTTATTCTTTCTGTCTCTCTTGTCTGCCCTCTCTCCCTTTTCTCTGTCTCTTTCTCTCTTTCTTTCTCCCCCTCTCTCTCTTTTGTTCTCCTCTCTTTTTCCAGTCATCCTCTCTCTTTACTCCCATCCCCCATCCCCCAGCCATAGCTCTTAAGAGTTATGAGTTTTATTAGTACTTCCATATATTCCTACTAACACAACTAAGTTGATGTCAACAATTTCTATGCACAGACATATTGAGTTTTGGATCCAAGTAGGATAATACTATTTCCTCTGGGTTTTTTATATTCCTAGGTCTTGATGATGCAAATTGACAGCCTAATATCCTTTATTTGGAATTATATCTGATAGCTGACTCCACATGTAGATGCAGATCTCTTAAAGTATCTCATATACAAAGTATCCAATATAAAAGTAATTATTTCTTTTAGTAAGTGAAGGAAAATTTGAAAGTACTACCTCATTTGAAGAACTGTCTTGCAAAGTTGACACAGGAACAATTTCATTTGAATTAACATAAGTGCTGACATTTGGAAATAGTTCTTCAAAAGATGCTTTTTGCACTGAGGACAAATCAATCTATAAAAGAATACATTACTCTTGTAGAAGTACAATACTGCAAAACAATCATTTTGAAGTAACCAAAGAAAAGTTGAATTACTCTCTCAATTGAATGATTTTCTTGTGAGCTTGACATATGAATAATTTGATCTGAATTAATATAACTGCTGATATTTAGAAATACCTCTTCAAAAGATGCATGTTTAACTGGGAACAAATGAATCTATAAAGAATAATGCAAGGCTCTGTAGCTTTAAAATTATTTTTAAATAAGAATTTTCATTTGCTAAAATATCATTTAATTTATACATATCAAGTGGTGCCATCACTTCATGGCAAATAGATGGGAAAACAGTGGAAACAGTAACAGACTTTATTTTGGGGGTTCCAAAATCACTGCAGATGGTGATTGCAGCCATGAAATTAAAAGACGCTTACTCCTTGGAAGGAAAGTTATTACCAACCTAGACAGCATATTAAAAAGCAGAGACATTTGTCAACAAAGGTCCGTCTAGTCAAGGCTATGGTTCTTCCAGTGGTCATGTATGGATGTGAGAGTTGGACTATAAAGAGGGCTGAGAGCAGAAGAATTGATGTTTTTGAACTGTGGTGTTGGAGAAGACTCTTGAGAGTCCCTTGTACAGCAAGGAGATCCAACCAGGCCATCCTAAGGGAAATTGGTCCTGGGTGTTCATTGGAAGGACAGATGTTAAAGCTGAAACTCCAGTATTTTGGCCATCTGATGTAAAGAGCTGACTCATTTGAAAAGACCCTGATGTTGGAAAAGATTGAAGTCAGGAGGAGAAGGAGATGACAGGATGAGATGGCTGGATGGCATCACTGACTCAATGGGCATGAGTTTGGGTAAACTCCAGGAGCTGGTGATGGACAGGGAGGCCTGACATGCTGCGGTTCATGGGGTCACAAAGAGTCGAACAAGACTGAGTGACTGAACTGCTCCAGGCAAGAATACTGGAGTGGGTTACCATTTCCTTCTCCAGGGGATCTTCCCGACCCAGGGATCAAACCCAGGTCTCCCACATTGGAGGCAGATGCTTTAACCTCTGAGCCACCAGGGAAGCCCCCAAAATGAAATTCACCTACCCAGCAACTACACCTCATGGACTAATTTCCCTGATCTTCCCTTAACTGTTAGCCTTCCCCAGTGTTCTGCCTTTGCCCTCTTTTTGCCTACCATTGTACACTAGAGATTTTTAAATCTCTACCTTGTTCCAGAGCATCATACCCATATCATTATCAGGTTTCTCAACTTACCACATATTTCTGCATCAAAATCAAAATATTTAAAGCCAAAGTCACGATCCATACTCCTTAGTTTTGGATTTCAAGAAGCTCTGTCATGTTGACACTCCAGATCTGACTAGAGTAGGATCTGGCCTGAACCTAGGCTATACTACATGCATGAGTGCCCAGAATGAATTATCAACTGACTGGGTGGGGATTGGGGGCATCTGCCCTTGCCCAGCTCCTCTTCCTCGTAGGGAGACAGAACAACTTGAGACCTATCAATGTGTATTTTGAAACAGTGTTAAGAAGGTCACCTGAAACTGAGACCCTAGAAAATGAAAATCCTTAGAAGCCCTTGAGTCAACTATCCTCCTTTCAGGGAAGCCAGCCAAGGAATCACAGCTTGGAACTGAGGGGAATCTAAATGACTCATTTGGTGGCAGCAAGCTATGGAATAAACCAAAGGGCAAATAGACTCATTCAATAAAAAAAAGAAAAAAAAATGTAGACCTTAAAATGTCAAGCCATTAAGTGCTCTCAAAAGTATTTTTATTTATTAAAAGACACTAAATATTTACCTACAAAATGGGAGAAAACATTTGAAAATTATTTATCTGATAAGGGTCTAGTATCTGGAACATATAAATAACACTTACAACTCAACAATAAAAAGACTAATAGCCTAACTTTAAATGGCAGAGAATCTGAGTAGACATTTCTCCAAAGAAGATATATATACATGTAAGGCCAATAAGCTCTATTGCAAAATCACAATGAGATACTACTTCACATGCCAAAAGATGGATGATAGTAAGTGTTGGTAAGAATACAGACAATTAAGACACTCCTACTGCTGCTGGGAATGTAAAATTGTTCAACCACTTTGGAAAACAGTCTATCAAACTTCTAATTATTAACCACAGAGTCACCATATAACTCTGCAATTTTACTTCTAGCTATATGCTCAAAAGAAATGAAAACACACATCCACACAAAAGTTGTATCTGAATGTTTATAGCTCCTCATTATTAATAATAGCTCAAATGCAGAAACAACTCAAATGGCCATGAATACATTACTATTATTAGGCCACAAAAAGGAAAGTACTGGTATATACTAACCTTGAAAATATGCTAAACTAAAAGAAGTTAGTCACAAAAGGCTACATATGATTTTATTCACATAAATGTGAATAAATATCTAGGAAATCTATTGAGATAAAAAGTGGATTAGTGGTTGCTTGGGACCAGAGAGTGGGATGGAAGAATAAAGTGAAAATGGCAATGGTTAAAAGGAATGGGGTTTTTTTGTGAGGTGATAAAAATGTTCTAAGTTGACTGGGGTGATGATGGTATATATTTGTGTATGTACTAAAAAACATTTTATACTTTAAATAGGTGAACTGAACCTCAATAAAACTGTTTCTAAAAGTCCATCACAAAAACATGTTAAATGTACAGTTACCATGTAACCCAGGAATTCGACTTCTACTTCTAGGTATACACCCAAGAAAACTGAAAACATATATCCACACAAAGACTTGTCCATGAACACTCATAGCACTGCTATACGTTCAAATACCCATAAACTGATGAATTAGTAAATAAAATGTGGTATATCCTTAATATGAGACGTTATTCAGCCATAAATAAACAAAATACTGATAAAAGCTGTAACATGGATGAATCTTAAAAATATTATGGTAAGTGAAAGCAATTAGACACAAAAAGCCACATACTGTATGATACAATTTATATGGAACGGCCACAATAAGCAAACTTTAAAGAGACAGAAAGTAGATTAGTAACTTCCAGAAGCTAGAGGATGAGATGGGAGGAATGATAAGTGACTGCTAAGGGGGTGAGGGTTTTACAAATAGCTGTGAAAAGAAGAGAAGCGAAAAGCCAAGGAGAAAAGGAAAGATATAAGCATCTGAATGCAGAGTTCCAAAGAATAGCAAGAAGAGATAAGAAAGCCTTCTTCAACGATCAATGCAAAGAAATAGAGGAAAAGAACAGAATGGGAAAGACTAGAGATCTCTCCAAGAAAATTAGAGATACCAAGGGAACATTTCATGCAAAGATGGGCTTGATAAAGGACAGAAATGGTCTGGACCTAACAGAAGCAGAAGATATTAAGAAGAGGTGGCAAGAATACACAGAAGAACTGTACAAAAAAGATCTTTACGACCCAGATAATCATGACAGTGTATTCACTAATCTAGAGCCAGACATCTTGGAATGTGAAGTCAAGTGGGCCTTAGAAAGCATCGCTAGGAACAAAGCTAGTGGAGGTGATGGAATTCCAGTTGAGCTGTTTCAAATCCTGAAAGATGATGCTGTGAAAGTGCTGCACTCAATATGCCAGCAAATTTGGAAAACTCAGCAGTGGCCACAGGACTGGAAAAGGTCAGTTTTCATTCCAATTCCAAAGAAAGGCAATGCAAAAGAATGCTCAAACTACCACACAATTGCACTCATCTCACATGCTAGTAAAGTAATGCTCAAAATTCTCCAAGCCAGGCTTCAGCAATATGTGAACCGGGAACTTCCTGATGTTCAAGCTGGTTTTAGAAAAGGCAGAGGAACCAGAGATCAAATTGCCAACATCCGCTGGATCACGGAAAAAGCAAGAGAGTTCCAGAAAAACATCTATTTCTGCTTTATTGACTATGCCAAAGCCTTTGACTGTGTGGATCACAATAAACTGTGGGAAATTCTGAAAGAGATGGGAATACCAGACCACCTGACCTGCCTCTTGAGAAACCTGTATGCAGGTCCAGAAGCAGCAGTGAGAACTGGACATGGAACAAAAGACTGGTTCCAAATAGGAAAAGGAGTACGTCAAGGCTGTATATTGTCACCCTGCTTATTTAACTTATATGCAGGGTACATCATGAGAAATGCTGGACTGGAAGAAACACAAGCTGGAATCAAGACTGCCGGGAGAAATATCAATAACCTCAGATATGCAGACGACACCACCCTTATGGCAGAAAGTGAAGAGGAACTAAAAAGCCTCTTGATGAAAGTGGAAAGTGAAAAAGTTGGCCTAAAGCTCTACATTCAGAAAACAAAGATCATGGCATCTGGTCCCATCACTTCATGGGAAATAGATGGGGAAACAGTGGAAACAGTGTCAGATTTTATTTTTTGGGGCTCCAAAATCACTGCAGATGGTGACTGCAGCCATGAAATTAAAAGACGCTTACTCCTTGGAAGAAAAGTTATGACCAACCTAGATAGTATATTCAAAAGCAGAGACATTACTTTGCTGACTAAGGTCCATCTAGTCAAGGCTATGGTTTTTCCTGTGGTCATGTATGAATGTGAGAGTTGGACTATGAAGAAGGCTGAGCGCCGAAGAATTGATGCTTTTGAACTGTGGTGTTGGAGAAGACTCTTGAGAGTCCCTTGGACTGCAAGGAAATCCAACCAGTCCATTCTGAAGGAGATCAGCCCTGGGATTTCTTTGGAAGGAATGATGCTAAAGCTGAAGCTCCAGTACTTTGGCCACTTCGTGCAAAGAGTTGACTCATTGGAAAAGACTCTAATGCTGGGAGGGATTGGGGGCAGGAGGAAAAGGGGACGACAGAGGATGAGATGGCTGGATGGCATCACGGACTCAATGGATGTGAGTCTGAGTGAACTCCAGGAGTTGGTGATGGACAGGGAGGCCTGGCATGCTGCGACTCATGTGGTCGCAAAGAGTCGGACACAACTGAGCAACTGAACTGAACTGAACTGAAGGGGGTGACGAAAAATGTTCTTTAATTAGATTGTAGTAGTGGTTGCACAAGCTTATGAGTATACTAAAAGTCATTGAATTTATACTTCAGCAAGGTGAATTTTTAAAAACGTGAATGATAGCTTAATTTAAAAAAGATGTTGGTATTTACAAAATAGTCAATTAATTAGTTTTGTAGGGGAAAAATCATTTTTAAACACATTTCTGATATATATATATATTAACCCAAAAGATAAAACAAAAATGAATAAAAAACAGTCATTTTCTAGGAAAAATATTAATTTTTAGAATACTGGAAAGACTGTGACCAGAGTGTTCACAGAATACCTTTTTCCCATCTTGCAAAAGTGATCTTTGGTTAACTCTCCTGCTCTGTTCCACTAAGAATCTGATAAAGGTAAGAATGTCACCTATATTACCAGGCGACACTGCTTAGGGTAAAAATGATATCTAATTGTGAGGAACTATACATACAGTGTAAATTTTAAAAATGCTAGAAAACACACATTTTGGGCTTCCCTGGCTCTTATAATTAGGCATGTCCCTTGTGGGGACCCTGGAAGCTACATTTAGGTGTTATTATAAAAGATACAGAATCTCATCTTCTTGTATCTGAGCTCTCTCCAGACTGCTATGCAAGCTACAATATGAGCTTCTGTGAGGACTGCTTGCACTGAAGAGGCACACCTGATCTTGCTCTACTTGCAAGCTGTATAGCTGCTGTTCAGTTGAACCTCAGAAGAACTCTGGTTGGGTAAGAGGCAAATTATAAATTCTTAGAAGAAAATACAGGGAGAAAACTTCATGATATTGCATTTAATAATGACTTCTTTGATATGTCACAAAAGCACAGACAACAAAAAGAAGAACAAAAGATAAACTGGACTACATGTCAATGTGTGGCAAAACCCACAACAATACTGTAAAGTAATTAGCCTCCAATTAAATTAAATAAATTAATTTAAAAATTAAATTTAAAAAAATTAAAAAATTTGTGCATCAAAGGGTACTATTAACAGAATGAAAAGGTAACCCACAGAATGGGAGAAAATATTTGTAAACCATATATCTGATAAGGGCTTCATATCTAGAATATATAAAGAACTCCCATAACTCAACAACAAAAAAATTAACAACCTGATTTTAAAAATGAACAAAAGACTTGAACTGACATTTCTCAAAAGAAGATATAAAATGACCAATAAGCATGTGAAAAGATGCTCAGCATCATTAGCCATTAGAGAAATACAAATTGAAACCACAAGGAGATACCATCTTACACCTGTTTTTTTAAAAAAAGAAAAACACAGAAAATAATAAGTGTTGACAAGGATGTAGAGAAATTGGAACCCTTGTAAATTGGTGGGAATGTAAAATAGTGCAGCTGACATGGAAAAAAGTATGTAGGTTCCTCAAAAAGCTACAATGAGAGTTACCAAAGGACCAGCAATTCCACTTCAAATAATATACCAAATGAATTCAAAACAAGGTTACAAAGAGATATTTGTATACCCATGTCCATAGCAACATTATTTACAATAGCCAAAAGATGGAAGCAACCAAATGTCCAACAACAGAAGAATGGATAAACAAAATGTGGTACCTTCATACAATGGAATATCATTCAGCCTTAAATAAGGACATAAGTTCTGACATATTCTTCAACATGGATGAACCGTGAAGACATCATGCTGAGTGAAATAAGTCAGTCACAAAAAAGACAAATACCATCTGGTTCATTTATACGAAATGCCTAGAACAGTCAAATTCATAGAGACAAAAAGTAGAATGGTGTTTACAAGGGACTGGAGGAGGAAGGAATGGGGAATTTACTATTCAATGGGTATGAAATTTCAGCTTTGCAAGATGAAAAATTTCTGAGTATGGATGATGGTTACAACAATGTGAATGTACTTGAACTGTACATTTAAAAATGATTACAAGGGTAAATTTTATGTTATGTATTTTTTGCCACAGTAAAAATTTTTTAAAGAAGAAAAATATTTCTTTCATGTATAACAGTATATAGAGTACTTCCAGTAAAAATATGTTTATGCAACAGAAAATACAGACATTATTGACTATGTGCAATATTCCCCTAGTCTAGGAGAAATAGAAAAAGAGTGAGAACAGAGAGCCAGAAAATAGATACTACAAGTGCTAAATGATAATAATAACACTTACCACTAGACCAGGTGTTTGTGAAGATGGAGTACTTGTTAACAGGCCTCTGCTTTTCTTATCAGAAGTACTGGAATGTGTGTTCTATCAATATTTTGTGAAACAGAGAATTGAACAGCAGAAAGAAATAAATTAATATGGTAAACACAAAATTTTACAATTTTATACTATATCATAATGTGTCACAGTAATAACATTTTAATCTACTAGTTCAATTTTAAACCACTAGACAGGTAACTAAAGAACTGTTTGACTTGAGCTAGGTTAAACAACTTCAAAAAAAACTCCAAGTGGTACAAATGATAAACCTCTTTGAAACGGTGTCAGTGTATGCTGAGAAGCCTGGAACCCAAACTCATAAAATTTGAACATCATAGGGAAGTTGTGTTAGGTTTCTTTTTTTCTTTCATCTTTTCTTCCTTTCACTCTTCTGGCTTAGAAATCTCTTAAACTAGTTGTTCAAGACATAATCTGGAATATTTATTAGGAAACTTCTATCAAAAAATGTATAGGTACATTTACCTAGTACACTAAATCTGTTAGCTCTCTAATTTATTAGCTATATAGTCTTTTAATATGTTCATCTGAACAGCAGGGATTATTCTACCCTAGGAACTGTCATGCAAATATTGCATAAGATACATGCTGCCCCACTGAAGGAGCATAGTTACCTGATCGCTCCCAGCTGCAACATCTTTAGAATCTGCTTCAGCTTTTAGGTTGAGGCCATTACCTTCTTGGGCAAGCCTCAGCCAACATTTGAACATAGCAGCCCAATGTAAGATTCCTGTAATGGACAATCTATGCTCCAGACCTCCCCACTGGGATAGCTTTTGTCAGCTCTGCATTGAAGACTAAGGCTATTTCACCCCAATCTTCCTTCCTCCCTGCTTTCCTTTCTCCAATATTACCCCCTCCAATATGGCACTTGAACTCTTAATTCTGCTGAATAATCTTTCCCAGTGGTCTCAAGCAAACCAATTGTCAACTGTCAGTCCATTTACAACATACCTGCCTATATATAGCTGTAAGTATATAGATTCTCTGCAATTTTTCCTAGCTTTGCTAAGAAATTATGTACATCTAAATCTTTCTAATAAGTACATTTTCATCTTACAATCATTTCAAGAATCAGCTAATAAAAGAACAGTGCTTACCAATGCAGGTTTGAGAGGCTGCGGCAGCAGAACTTTAGCAACTGATTTACCTGCACTGCTTTCCACAACAGACCTCTGGTGAGATGATGGAACCTTGATTTTTAGATGATGAGAGCTTAAGGTTGTTTGAAAATTTGTATCTCTAGGCTCAGGATCTTTTTCAGGCTGAAACAAATTCAGAATCCTAAGACACATTTCACAGTGCTATCAAAACATTTGTATCACTTTTCAGATGTCCTATTTTTGTTATATGGATGTGTGTTATAATTTAAATGGGATATGTATTTCTATCTATAATTCTCTCAACTTCAAAGTTTAAAGATAAAACTTTTTCTTAAAATAGGTAAAGCATTCTTCATTTCTGGTATAGTATTTTTGATCTCAAGCATTCCTTTTCTGATTATTTCTTAGAATTTCCATCTCTCTGCTTATATTGCATGTTGTCTACTTTTTCCTGTAACTGCCTTAGCATATTAATTACAGTTATTTTATATTTCTGGTCTGATAATTCTAACACCACTGTAATATCTGACTCTGGTCCCAATGCTGATTCAGTCTCTTTAAACAGTAATTTCTGGCCTATTTAGCATGGCTTGTAATTTTTGCTAAAAGGTGGACAAGTTGTACTGAGTAATAACAACTGTGGTGAATAGTCTTTAATAATGCACTGATAAATTGTGGGGGGAAAGGGGAAGCCTTCTACAATTCTATGATTAAATCAGTATTTTATTGAGCCTATGCCCCTGGACTGTGAACATCACCAGTCCTTCTTAGTTCCCCTCCCCGCAAATTGAGACAGGATGGCTAAAAAGGACCATCCTGTAGTAGTTGGACACTTCCATTCCCCGATGTAGAAGGCTAGAGGGAGCTCAGTTCAGTTCAGTTCAGTCGCTCAGTCGTGTCCGACTCTTTGCGACCCCATGAATCGCAGCACGCCAGGCCTCCCTGTCCATCACCAACTCCCGGAGTTCACTCAGACGCACGTCCATCGAGTCCGTGATGCCATCCAGCCATCTCATCCTCTGTCGTTCCCTTCTCCTCCTGCCCCCAATCCCTCCGAGAGGGAGCTAGAATTGGGTAATTTCCTTTCTCCACTTGGAAGGGCAGAGCTGGCTGGAATCAGGTATTTCCCTTCCCCAAGTAGGTTAGGCTCTGCTAAAACCCCAGCAAGTTAGGATCTTAAACACCTTCTGTTGAGAGCAGGCTTTGTTAAGAAGAACAGAATATTTTAAAATGATTGAGGTATTTCAAAATGGTCTCTTTTCCCTTCTCACTACCAGAATCATGAGGGTATTCTTCACTGATATTCATTATGAGGATCTGGCACAGTTTCTGCAGGTAAAACTCACAGAAGTGTGGAGGTTCCTCTGATGAATGGGTTCCTCTTGAGTTGTCCACAATGAGCCTTCAGAAATTCATCGATGACATTTTTGGTTTTCCCACCCCAGCACTGGTTCTCAGGCAGGTTTCTGTTCATGAGTTTCTGCTCTGGTAAGTCAACATTCTCTGTATCCACCTGTCTGTCTTTCCATGATCTGGTGTAGCAGTTTACCAAGTGACCTTACTTCTTTGACAGATCTATAAAGCATTGCTGATTTTTCAGTTTGTTCAGGTTTCTACTTGCTAGGACAGAGCAATGATTTCTAAATTCCTTTCATGTTAGGTCAGAAACTGAAAGTCCTTCAATTTTCCAAAATTCTTTATAACATGACCTGCAAGCAGCACTTGGCAAAACTGGCCACTCTCCCTTTTAGGAGCAAAAGTCCTCCTCCCTTATCTTCTATGATACCATATGCTGTTTATTCTCCCCTCCTCTCTGTCCACTCTTTCTTTTCCACCTGACTGTAGAATTTTCCAAGAATTGATCCTGGATCCCTTTCTCTTCCTTACTCTCTAGATACTCTTTCCCAAGTGATTTTGTCCAATACTATACATTCTAAAATATCTATAATATTGTACACTCCTCTTTTATTTTTCTGACCTGAAAACTTGCAGCCAGTGGTGCTTCCAACATTTTCATCTTCATGTGCCTTCAGACCTCCTGCTTTTCCTGTCACATTATATAGCACCTTTATCCATCAAAGCTGCTTAAGACACAAACCTAGAAGTCTTTCTTGACACCACTCACTCTTTCTGCCTCTATATCCAATCCAATGAACTCTACAGGCAAAATATCTTGAATCCATGCATATTTTTTCATATCTCCTACAAAACATCCTAGTTAAAGCTACCACAATTTCCCACCAAAAATCTTTGTAACTTCGTATTTATGAATCTTCTTGCTGATACTCTTGCCCTCTTTTAATCTGCTCTCCAGTTATACAGTGATAGTATGGTAGAGTGAAAAAAGTATAGGCTTCAGATCAAGGAAGACTTGCCATAAATTCCTCAAGCATACTGGTTAACACTTAAACCTTAAATTTTAGCTAAAAAATAAAACAAATGAAAAACTTACCTAACAGGAATGCTATAAAAACATATAATTAACAAAAACTTCTTAGAATAATGCTTACATTTAGTAGCCACTCAAATAGTAGCTACTGCTATATGCAAAGTCAAGTCTGAATTCCTCCCCAAAGACCACTAGATTCCAGGCCTAATGTACTGATTTATAATTCCTTAACACAGAACACTGTTTTGACTACAAAGCAAATGCATTATTGTCACTTTAAATTACTAACAGATATCCAATTATCCAAAAAGCAATTGGAAAAATTGTACATTTTAATCTTCTTTCATTAAATTTATATAGAGTATATATACATGCAACAATAATGTAATCTGATAAACTCCAAAAACGTTTTCAATTGTTGGTTTAAATAGCTGAAAAATAATTCGTATAAAGTATTGTCTAAAAGAAAAAAGTATTTTCTATATTAATGAAATTTATGGTTTATAAGGTTATTCTGCTTCAATACTTACTTTTTCTCTTTTTTCCCCAGGGGTCGAAGGGTAATTTTTCTCAGCAAGTAAAACTCCACAAGATGCATTATCTATAACAACAATATACGTTAGTGTTATTTCACCTGTTGTTACATCTAAAGTACAGAAAAGAGAACTCAAATTTAAAAACAAAATTGATTTTAATGACTGATTTTGTAATAGTTTTAGAACAACCTAACTTGAACAACGTGACAGGAGAAAGAATTCTTTAGTTTCACAGGAATAAATAAACTGTATATAAAAGATTTAGCTTTCAATTAGTACAAGAAGTTGAATGTAACTTGAATTCTTAATTATCCTTCCATTTTCACTCTCTACTATAACTTTTTTACTAGCATTTAAAACACACTCAGGCATCTTTATTTTTGAAAAATTTATTTTTTAATTGAAGGATATGGAGATGCAGATATGCAGATGACACCACCCTTATGGCAGAAAGTGAAGAGGAACTAAAGAGCCTCTTGAGGAAAGTGAAAGAGGAGAGTGAAAAAATTGGCTTAAAGCTCAACAGTCAGAAAATGAAGATCATGGCATCCGGTCCCATCACTTCATGGCAGATAGATGGGGAAACAGTGGAAACAGTGGCTGACTTTATTTTTCTGGGCTCCAAAATCACTGCAGATGGTGACTGCAGCCATGAAATTAAAAGACACTCCTTGGAAGGAAAGTTATGACCAAACTAGACAACATATTGAAAAGAGAGACATTACTTTGCAAACAAAGGTCCGTCTAGTCAAAACTATGGTTTTTCCAGTGGTCACGTATGGATGTGAGAGTTGGACTATAAAGAAAGCTGAGCGCTGAAGAATTGATGCTTTTGAACTGTGGTGTTGGAGAGTCCCTTGGACTGCAAGGAGATCCAACAAGTCCATCTTAAAGGAGATCAGTCCTGGGTGTTCATTGCAAGGACTGATGTTGAGGCTGAAACTCCAATACTTTGGCCACTTGGTGCGAAGTGCTGACTCATTTGAAAAGACCCTGATGCTGGGAAAGATTGAGCATAGGAGGAGAAGGGGATGACAGAAGATGAGATGGTTGGATGGCATCATCAACTCGATGGACATGGGTTTGGGTGAACTCCAGGAGTTGGTGATGGACAGGGAGGCCTGGCGTGCTGCTGTTCATGGGGTTGCAAAGAGTCAGACACGACTGAGCAACTGAACTGAACTGAAATGAAGGATAATTGCTTTACAGAATTGTGTAGTTTTCTGTCAAACCTCAGCATGAATCAGCCATAGGTATACATATATCCCCTCCTTTTTGAACTTCCCTCCCACCTTCCTACCCATCCCACCCCTCTAGGTTGATACAGAGCCCCCTGTTTGAGTTTCCTGAGGCATACAGTAAATTCCCGTTGGCTATCAATTTTACATATGGGAATGTAAGTTTCCATGTGACTCTGTCCATACATCTCACCCTCTCCTCCCCTCTCCCCTTGTCCATAAGTCTATTCTCTATGTCTGTCTGTCCTCTGCTCCCTGTAAATAAATTCTTCAGTACCATTTTTCTAGATTCCATATATATGGGTTAGAATATGATATTTATCTTTCTCTTTCTGACTTACTTCACTCTGTGTAATTGGCTCTAGGTTCATCCACCTCATTAGAACTGACTCAAATGTGTTGCTTTCTATGGCTGAGTAAAATTCTATTGTGTATATGTACCACAACTTCTTTATCCGTCCATCTGTTGATGGACATCGAGGTTGCTTCCATGTTCTGGCTATTGTAAATAGTACTGCAATGAACAATGGGATTACATGTGTCTTTTTCAAGTTTGGTGTCCTCAGGGTATGTGCCTAGGAGTGGGATTGCTGGGTCATATGGTGGTTTTGTTCCTAGTTTTTTAAGCAATCTCCATACAGTCTTCCACAGTGGCTATATCAATTTACATTCCCACAATTCCCACAAGAGCGTTCCCTTTTCTCCACTCTCTCTCCAGCATTTATTGTTTGTAGACTTTTTTTTTTGTTTGTTTGTAGACTTTTTGATGATGGCCATTCTGACTGGTGTGAGGTGATACCTCATTGTAGTTTTGATTTGCATTTCTCTAATAATGAGCGATATTGAGCATCTTTTTATGTGTTTATTCGCCATCTGTATGTCTTCTTTGGAGAAATGTCTGTTTCAGACTTTTTCCCACGTTTTGACTGGGTTGTTTGTTTTTCTGGCATTGACTTGTATGAGCTGCTTGTATAGTTTAGAAATTAATCCTTTATCAGTTGTTTCATTTGCTATTATTTTTTCCCATTCTGAGGGTTGTCTTTCCACCTTGCTTGTAATTTCCTTTGCTGTGCAAAAGCTTTTAAATTTAATCAGGTCCCACTTGTTTACTTTTGTTTTTGTTTCCATTACTCTAGGAGGTGGGTCATAGAGGATCTTGCTTTGATTTATGTCATCGAGTGTTCTGCCTATGTTTTCCTCTAAGAGTTTTATAGTTTCTGGTCTTACATTTAGGTCTTTAATCCATTTCCACAACTGAGTATTGTTTTTTGCTTTGGTTCCATCCCTTCATTCTTTCTGGAGTTATTTCTCCACTGATCTCCAGTAGCATATTGGGCACCTAATGACCTGGGGAGTTCCTCTTTCGGTATCCTATCATTTTGCCTTTTCATACTGTTCATGGGGTTCTCAAGGCAAGAATATTGAAGTGGCTTGCCATTCCCTTCTCCAGTGGACCACATTCTGTCAGACCTCTCCACCGTGACCCACCCATGTTGGGTTGCCCCGCAGGCATGGCTTGGTTTCATTGAGTTAGAGAAGCCTGTGGTCCTAGTGTGATTAGATTGACTAGTTTTCTGTGAGTATGGTTTCAATGTGTCTGCCCTCTGATGCCCTCTTGCAACACTTACCATCTTACTTGGGTTTCTCTTACCCTGGGCGTAGGATATCTCTTCACGGCTGCTCCAGCAAAGCACAACCACTGCTCCTTACCTTGGACGAAGGGTATCTCCTTACTGCCACCGTTCCTGACCTTCAACATGGGATAGCTCCTCTAGGCCCTCCTGTGCCTCCTCGCCACTGCTCCTCGGGTTGCTCCTCTGCTGGCCCTGGCTTTGGGCATGGGTGGCTCCTCCCAGCTGCCGCCCCTGGCCTTGGGCTCGGGGTGGCTCCTCAGGGTCCCTGCCCCTGGCCTCGGGCATGAGGTAGCTTCTTCCAGCTGATGCTGGCCTCGGACGCTGGGTGTCTCCTCCTGGCTGCCACTGGCCTTGGACATGGGGTAGCTCCTCCTGGCTGCTGCCCTGACCTCGGACGCGGGGTGGCTCCTCCCAGCCGTTCCTGCGCCGTCACAGCCTGGCACTCTGGGCCGCTGTCCCTGACTTCAGACGTGGGATAGCTCTTGACCGCGCTTAGTGTGCCGGCCCGCCGCCGCCACCTGTGCTTAATGTCCATGAATCAAGGCAAATTGGAAGTGGTCAAACAAGAGATAGCAAGGGTGAACGTTGACATTCTAGCAATCAGCAAACTAAAATGGACTGAAATGGGTGAATTTAACTCAGATGACCATTATATCTACTACTGTGGGCAGGAATCCCTCAGAAGAAATGGAGTTGCCATCATGATCAACAAGAGAGTCCGAAATGCAGTACTTGGATGCAATCTCAAAAATGACAGAATGATCTCTATTCGTCTCCAAGGCAAACCATTCAATATCACAGTTATCCAAGTCTATGCCCTAACAAGTAATGCTGAAGAAACTGAAGTTGAACGGTTTTATGAAGACCTACAAGACTTTTTAGAACTAACACCCAAAAAAGATGTCCTTTTCATTATAGGGGACTGGAATGCAAAAGTAGAAAGTCAAGAAACACCTGGAATAACAGGCAAATTTGGCCTTGGAATGCAGAATGAAGCAGGGCAAAGACTAACAGAGTTTTGCCAAGACAATGCACTAGTCATAGCAAGCACCCTCTTCCAACAACACAAGAGAAGACTCTATACATGGACATCACCAGATGGTCAACACTGAAATCAGATTGATTATATTCTTTGCAGCCAAAGATGGAGAAGCTCTATACAGTCAACAAAAACAAGACCAGGAGCTGACTGTGGCTCAGATCATGAACTCCTTATTACCAAATTCAGACTCAAATTGAAGAAAGTAGGGAAAACCCGCTAGACCATTCAGGTATGACCTAAATCAAATCCCTTATGATTATACAGTGGAAGTGAGAAATAGATTTAAAGACCTAGATCTGATAGATAGAGTGCCTGAAGAACTATGGAATGAGGTTCGTGACATCGTACAGGAGACAGGGATCAAGACCATCCCCATGGTAAAGAAATGCAAAAAAGCAAAATGGCTGTCTGGGGAGGCCTTACAAATAGCTCTGAAAAGAAGAGAGGTGAAAAGCAAAGGAGAAAAGGAAAGATATAAGCATCTGAATGCAGAGTTCCAAAGAATAGCACGAAGAGATAAGAAAGCCTTCTTCAGCAATCAATGCAAAGAAATAGAGGAAAACAACAGAATGGGAAAGACTAGAGATCTCTTCAAGAAAATTAGAGATACCAAGGGAACATTTCATACAAAGATGGGCTCGATAAAGGATAGAAATGGTCTGGACCTAACAGAAGCAGAAGATATTAAGAAGAGGTGGCAAGAATACATGGAAGAACTGTACAAAAAAGATCTTCATGACCCAGATAATCACGATGATATGATCACTAATCTAGAGCCAGACATCTTGGAATGTGAAGTCAAGTGGGCCTTAGAAAGCATCACTACGAACAAAGCTAGTGGAGGTAATGGCATTCCAGCTGAGCTGTTTCAAATCCTGAAAGATGATGCTGTTTCAAATCCTGTGAAAGTGCTGCACTCAATATGCCAGCAAATTTGGAAAACTCAGCAGTGGCCACAGGACTGGAAAAGGTCAGTTTTCATTCCAATTCCAAAGAAAGGCAATGTCAAAGAATGCTCAAACTACCACACAATTGCATTCATCTCACACGCTAGTAAAGTAATGCTCAAAATTCTCCAAGCCAGGCTTCAGCAATACGTGAACCGTGAACTCCCTGATGTTCAAGCTGGTTTTAGAAAAGGCAGAGGAACCAGAGATCAAACTGCCAACATCTGCTGGATCATGGAAAAAGCAAGAGAGCTCCAGAAAAACATCTATCTCTGCTTTATTGACTATGCCAAAGCCTTTGACTGTGTGGATCACAATAAACTGTGGAAAATTCTGAGAGGGATGGGAATACCAGACCACCTGACCTGCCTCTTGGGAAATCTTTATGCAGGTCAGGAAGCAACAGTTAGAACTGGACATGGAACAACAGACTGGTTCCAAATAGGAAAAGGAGTACGTCAAGGCTGTATATTGTCACCCTGCTTATTTAACTTATATGCAGAGTACATCATGAGAAACGCTGGACTGGAAGAAGCACAAGCTGGAATCAAGATTGCCGGGAGAAATATCAATAACCTCAGATATGCAGATGACACCACCCTTATGGCAGAAAGTGAAGAGGAACTAAAAAGCCTCTCGATGAAAGTGAAAGAGGAGAGCGAAAAAGTTGGCTTAAAGCCTAACATTCAGAAAATGAAGATCATGGCATCTGGTCCCATCACTTCATGGGAAATAGATGGGGAAACAGTGTCAGACTTTATTTTGGGGGGCTCCAAATCACTGCAGATGGTGATTGCAGCCATGAAATTAAAAGATGCTTACTCCTTGGAAGAAAAATTATGACCAACCTAGATAGTATATTCAAAAGCAGAGACATTACTTTGCCGACTAAGGTCCGTCTAGTCAAGGCTATGGTTTTTCTAGTGGTCATGTACGGATGTGAGAGTTGGACTGTGAAGAAAGCTGAGCACCAAAGAATTGATGCTTTTGAACTGTGGTGTTGGAGAAGATTCTTGAGGGTCCCTTGGATGGGAAGGAGATCCAACCAGTCCATTCTGAAGATCAACCCTGGGATTTCTTTGGAAGGAATGATGCTAAAGCTGAAGCTCCAGTACTTTGGCCACCTCATGCGAAGAGCTGACTCATTGGAAAAGACTCTGATGCTGGGAGGGATTGGGGGCAGGAGAAGAAGGGGATGACCAAGGATGAGATGGCTGGATGGCATCACGGACTTGATGGACGTGAGTCTGAGTGAACTGCGGGAGTTGGTGATGGACAGGGAGGCCTGGCGTGCTGCGATTCATGGGGTCACAAAGAGTCAGACACAACTGAGCGACTGAACTGAACTGAACTGAATCCATTTCCAGTTTATCTTTGTGTATGGTGTTAGGAAGCATTCTAATTTCATTCTTTTACATGTAGCTTTCCAGTTTTCCCAGCACCATTTGTTGAAGAGGTCTTTGCCACATTGTCTTTGCCCCATTGTGTATTTTTGCCTCCTTTGTCAACAAAAAAAGATACCCATAGGTGCATGGGTTTATTTCTGGCATTTCTATCTTGTTCCATTGGTCTATATTTCTGTTTTTGTGCCAGTACCATATTGTCTTAATGACTGTAGCTTTGTAGTATCATCTGAAGTCAGGAAGGTTGATTCCTCCAGCACCATTCTTCTTTCTCAAGACTCCTTTGGCTATTCGGGGTCTTTTGTGTTTCCATATGTTTGTGAAATCTTTTATTCTAGTTCTGTGGGAAATGCCATTGGTAATTTAATAGGGATCTCATTGAGTCTGTATTTTGCATTTGGTAGCATAATCATTTTCACAATATTGATTCTTCCTACCCAGGAACATGGAATATCTCTACATCTGTTCATGTCATCTTTGATTTCTTTCATCAGTGTCTTATAATTTTCTGTGTACAGTTTTTTTGTCTCCTTAGGCAAGTTTATTCCTAGATATTTTATTCTTTTTGTTGCAGTGGTGAATGGGATTGATTCCTTAATTTCTCTTTCTGATTTTTCATTGTTAGTATATAGAAATGCAAGTGATTTCTGTGTACTGATTTTGTATCCTGTGACTTTGCTGAATTCACTGATTAGCTCTAGTAATTTTCTGATAGGATCTTTGGGGTTTTCTATGTACACTATCTATCATGTCATCTGCAAACAGTGAGAGCTTTACTTCTTCTTTTCGGATCTGGATTCCTTTTATTTCTTTTTCTTCTCTGATTGTTGTAGCTAGGACTTCCAGAACTATGTTGATTAACATTGGTGAAAGTGGACATGCTTGTCTTGTTCCTGATATTAGGGGGAATGCTTTCAGTTTTTCATCACTGAGAATAATGTTAACTTTGTCTGTACCCCACACTCACCAGTTACATAGCTTCCAATAATCACCTCCCTCTAAAGTCCACTGTCCACATTGTATACCCAAAATATTAATACAAGTCTAAAACTTACTTAAAACCCTTCAGAGGTTTTTTTTATTACCCTCAAGTTAAAACTTAACCTCTTCAAACTGGCATAAAAAATATTGTTTTTCTAATCCTTGTATTATATATTATAGCCTCACTGCAGAGGCTAATATGTTGCTAAATTAAACATAGGATGCCCAACTAAATTTCAGATGAATGACAAATTTTTTTTATCAAAAGTATTTTCCATGTAATAGTGCAGTTTATGCAATGTTTATGATACAATTCTATTAAAAATTATTTGCTGCTTTCCTGAAGTTTCGGGCATTGTGTAATTTTGTTTGCTAAATCTGGCAACATTTGAGGCTAATTATTCCTCTCACCTTCATCTTCCAATGTAAAGAGAAGCTGCAGGTTTGATAGTTCTGTAAAAGATAAAATTAGTACCAGGACTTGGAAACAGATTAGAGACAGGAATGACAAAGCAGAAGGTTTTGAGGATGGTCCCATGTTTCAGTTTACTAAGCTACATTTGCTGAGTTGGAGGACACTATCAAGGAAGACTAGGCTAAGTCTTGGTTGTGACAACTCATCGACTATTTCTGTTTAACCTCTTGGAAATTTCTGTTATAGCTGCTTCTAACTGTTGAAGTGTTCCATTCACATTCTTTCTTACATGTCTTTTTAAAAATTTTCTCTTCATAAATGACTCAACTACTCTTATGGCTTCGAACTCTATGCTGCTGCTGCTGCTAAGTCACTTCAGTCGTGTCCGAATCTGTGTGACCCCACAGACGGCAGCCCACTAGGCTCCCCCGTCCCTGGGATTCTCCAGGCAAGAACACTGAAGTGGGTTGCCATTTCCTTGTCCAATGCATGAAAGTGAAAAGTGAAAGTGAAGTCATTCAGTCGTGTCCAACTCTTCGCCACCCCATGGACTGCAGCCTACCGGGCTCCTCTGCCCATGGGATTTTCCAGGCAAGAGTACTGGAGTGGGTTGCCATTGCCTTCTCCCAAAACCTCTATATCAGACTCTAAATGTTTATCTACAGCCGCAGTCTCTGCCTTGAACTCTGGGCTCTTGTGTCACAAATTGCTTTCATAACATCCCCAACTGAAGGTTAATAAGCCTCTTGAAGTTTTAATATTTTACCAATGTAATCCATATATACAGTAGTGGGAACAACTCTTGTATTTACATGGATTTGTCCACATAGTTATCCCCTAGGTCAAGACATAAAATATTTCCAACACCGCAGAAGTTTCCTACATTTTCTTTCCCAGTTAGTAGCTCCCCAAGAAAAAGAAACACAAAAAAGCAAAATGGCTGTCTGAGGAGGCCTTACAAATAGCTGTGAAAGGAAGAGAACTGAAAAGCAAAGGAGAAAAGGAAAGTTATATCCATTTGAATGCAGAGTTCCAAAGAATAGCATGGAGAGATAAGAAAGCCTTCCTCAGTGATCAGTGCAAAGAAATAGAGGAAAACAATAGGATGGGAAAGACTAGAGATCTCTTCAAGAAAATTAGAGATACCAAGGGAGCATTCCATGCAAAGATGGGCTCAATAAAGGACAGAAATAGTAGGGACCTAATAGAAGCAGAAGATATTAAGAAGAGGTGGCAGAAATATACAGAAGAACTGTACAAAAAAGTTTTTCACAACCCAGATAATCACGATGGTGTGATCACTCACCTAGAGCCAGACATCTTGGAATGTGAAGTCAAGTTGGCCTTAGAAAGCATCACTATGAAGAAAGCAAGTGGAGGTGATGGAATTCCAGTTGAGCTGTTTCAAATCCTGAAAGATGATGCTGTGAAAGTGCTGCACTCAATATGCCAGCAAATTTGGAAAACTCAACAGTGGCCACAGGACTGGAAAAGGTCAGTTTTCATTCCAATCCCTAAGAAAGGCAATGCCAAAGAATGCTCAAACTACCGCACAATTGCACTCATCTCACATGCTAGTAAAGTAATGCTCAAAATTCTCCAAGCCAGGCTTCAGCAAAACGTGAACCGTGAACTTCCAGATGTTCAAGCTGGTTTTAGAAAAGGCAGAGGAACCAGAGATCAAATTGCCAACATCTGCTGGATCATGGAAGAAGCAAGAGAGCTCCAGAAAAACATCTATTTCTGCCTTATTGACTATGCCAAAGCCTTTGACTGTGTAAATCACAATAAACTGTGGAAAATTCTGAAAGAGATGGGAATACCAGACTACCTGACCTGCCTCTTGAGAAATCTGTATACAGGTCAGGAAGCAACAGTTAGAACTGGACATAGAACAACAGACTGGTTCCAAATAGGAAAAGGAGTATGTCAAGGCTGTATATTGTCACTCTGCTTATTTAACTTATATGCAGAGTACATCATGAAAAATGCTGGGCTGGAAGAAGCACAAGCTGGAATCAAGATTGTCAGGAGAAATATCAATAACCTCAGATATGCAGATGACACCACCCTTATGGCAGAAAGTGAAGAGGAACTAAAGAGCCTCTAGATGAAAGTAAAAGAGGAGAGTAAAAGAGTTGGCATAAAGCTCAACATTCAGAAAACAAAGATCATGACATCCAGTCCCATCACTTCATGGGAAATAGATGGGGAATCAGTGTTAGACTTTTTTTTTTTTTTTTTTTTGGCTCCAAAATCACTGCAGATGGTGACTGCAGCCATGAAATTAAAAGATGCTTATTCTTTGGAAGGAACATTATGACCAACCTAGACAGCATATTAAAAAACAGAGACATTACTTTGTCAACAAAGGTCCATCTAGTCAAGGCTATGGTTTTTCCAGAAGTCATGTATGGATGTGAGAATTGGACTATAAAGAAAGCTGAGCGACAAAGAATTGACGCTTTGCATATGGTGTTGGAGAGGACTCTTGAGAGTCCCTTGAACTGCAGGGAGATCCAACCAGTCTATCCTAAAAGAGATCAGTCCTGAGTGTTCATTGGAAGGACTGATGTTGAAGCTGAAACTCCAATACTTTGGTCACCTGATATGAAGAGCTAACTCATTAGAAAAGACCCTGATGCTGGGAAAGATTGCAGGCAGGAGGAGAAGGAGATGACAGAGGAGGAGATGATTGGATGGCATCACTGACTCAATGGACATGAATTTGAGTAAACTCTGGGTGTTGGTGATGGACAGGGAGGCCTGGCACGCTGCAGTCGCAAAGAGTCTGACACCACTGCGCGACTGAACTATACTGATCTCCCTTTCTAAAGATTATCATTATTCTGACTTCTATCTTCCAGAATAATCTTGCCTGATCTTAAGCTTCATATATTGAATATATTGAGTATATGCATATTTGTTTATTTATTCTTTCATGGAACATTATGTACATGAGCTGACAGAAAAAAGTTAATATGTGCAAATCAAAGTCTCTTAGTTACTCTCCTAATTTGCTCTGCCCAACAATGTCCCTATTGCAAGAAATGATACCAGTATTCATCTAGTTGCTCAAACCAATAATTTAAGAGTCATTCTTGACTTTTCTCTCTTACCCATTAAGGAATCTAATCAGAAAATCCTGGCCCATCTGCCTTTAAAATATATTTCAAATCAGACCACTGCTACCACTTAAGTCTCAAATACTATTATTTGACCATTCCAATAGTTTATCTGACAATGTTTTCTTGCCTCTACTCTTGCCCCCTTAGTCTATTCTTCACCTAGTAGCCAGAAAATAATTCTAAAATATGTACTTTATCATGTCCTCCCTCTACTCTAAATGTACTTATCAGAACATTTAGAAAAAAATTCCTCCTCCTTGTGATGGCATATAAGACTACATTATACTACTTGCCCTGTGGCCACAATTCATCCTTTTTTTTTTTTTTAAGATTAACACTCCATCAGAAATTTTTAAAAAATATTTTTAATTAATTATTTTTATTTTTGGCTGCTCTGTGTCTTTGTTGCTGCACATGGGCTTTCCTTAGTTGCAGCAAGCAGGGTCTACTCTTCTTATCGTGAGTGGGCTTTTCATTGCAGGGGCTTCTCTTGTTGAGGAGCACAGGCTTTAGGTGTACTGGCTTCAGTACACACCGGCCCACTAGTTGTGGCTTGCAGGTTCCAGAGCCTGGGCTCAGTAGTTGTAGCACATGGGCTTAGCTGCTCTGTGGCATGTGGAATCTTCTCAGGCCAGGGACTGAACCCATGTTCCCTGTATTGGCAGGTAGATGCTTATACACTAAGTCACCAGGGATGTCCTCAACTATTCATTTTTACTTCCTTATTTTGCTCCTCTCTTCACACTAACCTCTTTTCTTCAAACTTGCTAAACACATTCCCATCTCATGGCCTTTTCTCTTATTATTCCCTTCGCCTGGCATGCTCTGCCCTCAGATTTTTCACACAGCCCACTCTCTCACTTCATTCAAGCTCTGTGCAAATGTCCCGTCCTCAGAAAGGCCTGCCCTGATTAACTTGTCCAAAACAGCATCCCTAGCCACATTCCATGTTTTTACCTTCCTTTTTGTCCTACATTACTCTTATTTCTGACATTGTTATATGTACTTGTTTATCTGTTTATTATCTTTCTTTCTCTACTATAACATATACTATGTTAGGGCAAGGAATTTGTCATGTTCCCCAGCAACTAAAATAGTTTGTGTTACACCATGAGTGCTTAATAAATATTTGCTGAATGAGGGAAATTAATGAATGATGAGATAAGGTATCTCTACATCATCCAAGGGGAGATGTCCAGAGGTAGCTGCATCCAGAGGAGAGTCTAGAATGGAAAATTTGGAAGTCCTCCCTTTTATAGGACACTTATACATATCAGTGGGTAGACTGAAAGGAGATTAAAATCAAGGAATCAGCCTTTAAGAACATTTAATAACTAATAGCAGTAGGTAAGATTGCAAACAAGGTTGAGCAGAAGTCTGAGAAGTAATTTCTTGTTAGTTTCTATTACTAGACTATTGGATCCTTGAGGTCAGAAATATAGCCATTTCTTGGTTTCCTAACATTTAGTTTAGAGCCTGACAAACAACTGGAACAAACGGATTTGTTGAATTAAGGAATATGTGAAGAATACCGCTAGAGCAAAATGTGATTTATTTAATTTTAAAATTTAAGTCAATCAACCACATAATAATAATACAAAAGCATATGTAATTACAGAATGACTATTCAGCCTTACTGCCAGGCTTTATAGATATTTTCCACTGCAAATTGAAACTTTTTATTTGCCAAGATCTAGATAAAATCATGATTGTTTTTGGTACTCTTACCAACTTTCCCTTTCATACCTTTCTTCTCTTGTTCACAAGGTCCTTAATCTTTGACCTATAAAACAAATCTTTCTTCTAATGCTCATCCTCCAGGGTAGTAGGTGCTACTCTTTTCAAGGATGTGTGCTTTTACAAGTTTAGTTTTTATCACCAGATTCATTTCCCTTAGGATGGAAACCACCTTAATCATTTTTATACCCATACTTCTTAATACCTAGCATTTTCTAAATGCTCATTAAGATACCTGCTTAAAGTAAAGATAACACCAAAAATTCTTTTTTTTCCAGCTTATACAGACTTTTATATGCATCAGGAACAAAGCAAGCAATTCTTTAAATTTATCCCTAAACAAATGCTATAAAACTTACTGCAGGAAATAAAGAAAATAGAAATCTGAAATGAAGCAGATGTTAATAAGGTTGTAAATGTCTTGCTAAGTTTATTCTAATAATAAACTGCATAATAGAGAGCCAAAAAATGCAAGGCATTTTGTTGTTTCTTTTATTTTTCAATCATCACACATAACTTCAATGTATCTGTTAACTGATTACCTTCTTCTCCTATGACTGAAATTTACAAGGACAGGAAAAATATATCAATCCCTGTTGGTGTATATCAGTAATGCCTAGTATAGAATATATACCCAGTAGATGTTTATTAAATGAATTAATGAGAGGTACTGTGGGGATAGTTAAGACCTAACCTCACACATCTTCATTTCTTAAATACAACCACACACTAAAAAGCACTCAATTTCCTGGGCTACCAGTTTTCTTAACATATATCATACTGTGACAAAAATAAAGAAATAGAAGATTATAAAAATGATTAGTTACATTATTAATTACATGATTCTGAATATGAACCTGATTCAAAGTTCATTATTAATTACCTGATTCTGCCTTTGGTTCTGGAGAAATACTTTGGTCTGCTAACATCGTCATGCTAGAATAAGAACAAATTAATGGAATTATTTTACTCTTTGAGTAACTTTTGAGAATCTTCAAATAATACTTAAAGTAAGGACATTCCTATGCAATCAATTATCCTGTAGAAAAAATACAACTAGTTAGAAAAATGTTAATATATCTATATGAACTAATAGTTTTTTGAAAAGGCAATATGTGTATCCATCAGTGTGAGACAAAGCATAGTATTTATTTATTTTTTTAAATTAATTAATTTATTTTAATTGGAGGCTAATTACTTTACAATATTGTAGTGGCTTTTGCCATACATCAACACAAATCAGCCACGGGTGTACTTATGTCCCCCATCCTGAACTCCCCTCCCACTTCCATCCCCATCCCATCCCTCAGGGTTGTCCCAGTGCACTGGCCCTGAGCGCCCTGTCTCATGCATCGAACCTGGACTGGCGATCTGTTTCACATATGGTAATATACATGTTTCAAAGCTATTCTTTCAAATCATCCCACCCTCACCTTCTCCCACAGAGTCCAAAAGTCTGTTCTTTATCTCTGTGTCTCTTTTGCTGTCTCGCATACAGGATCATCGTTATCATCTTTCTAAATTTCATATATATGCATTAATGTACTGTATTGGTGTTTTTCTTTCTGACTTACTTCACTCTGTATAATAGGCTCCAGTTTCATCCACCTTATTAGAATTGATTCAAATGCATCCTTTTTTAATGGCTGAGTAATATTCCATTCTGTATATGTACCACAGCTTTCTTATCCATTCGTCTGCTGATGGACATTTGGTTGCTTCCATGTCCTGGCTATTGTAAACAGTGCTGTGATAAACACTGGGGTGCACATATCTCTTTCAATTCTGGTTTCCTTGGTGTATATGCCCAGCAGTGGGATTGCTTGGGTCGTATGGCAGTTCTATTTCCAGTTTTTTAAGGAATCTCCACACTGTTCTCTATAGTGACTGTACTAGTTTGCATTCCCACCAACAGTGTAAGAGGGTTCCCTTTTCTCCACCCCCTCTCCAGCATTTAGAATCAGACAGATCTCTATTTAAAGCTCAGGTCTGCTACTTACACTTGAGAGGCCTTGGGAAAGTTATTTAACCTGTTTTGAGTCATGATTATCTCATTTATGCGAAAAGAATAGCAGTCTTGTCTTCTAGGATTCTGCTGGTAAGGATCTCAAGTAACGTGAGAGATAACACTTTAAAAATTAATATTCTTTTTCTATTTCATACTTTCATAAATGAGACTGCCCCCAAACAAATGTGTGAAAGAGGATTATTTATTAGAATACAAAAAGACTAAAGCTCAGCCTTTGATCACCAAAGTGGGATTTCTGAGTCCCCAGTGGATTTGAAAACTAAATGTGAAAAGATTATTTTAAAATTCCTATTACTGCTTTAGTGAAAAGTTGAACTCAGTAAGCAAAAAGAATTTTACTGCTTCATATTTCCCCTTTAAATTCATCCTGTCAAAAAGACAAATTTAAAACTATAATGCAATTCATGGGGTCACAAAGAGTCGGACACGACTGAGTGACTGAACCGAACTGAACTGAAAACTATAATTCAAAGACGCATATACCCCTGTGTTCATAGCAGCAGTATTCACAATAACCAAGACATGGAAACAACCTAAATGACCATCAACAGCTGAATGGATAGAGAAGATGTGGTGTATGTATACAATGGAATATATATATATGTAATACTACTCAACCATAAAAAAGGATAAAGTAATGCCATTTGCAGCAACACAAATGCAACCAGAGATTATCATATAACTTATATATGGAATCTAAAATATGACACAAACAAACCTATCTATGAAATAGCAGAATCAGAGACATAGAGAACAGACTGGCGATTGCCAAGCAGGAAGGAGTTATAGGAGGAATAGAGTGGGAGGCTGAGCTTAGCAGATGTAAGCTTTTACATATTGAATGAATAAACAACTGCATAGAGAACGTACTGTATAGAACAGAGAACTATTAATGTATTCAATATCCTATGATAAAGCATAAAGGAAAATAATACTTAAAAAAGAATATGTATGGGTTTAAGTCAGCGGGACAACGCGGCCAGTGGCTCCTCAAAGCGAAGCCGGGAGTTTTCGCCACCATGAGTCGCAGTTATAATGATGAGCTGCAGTTCTTGGAAAAGATCAATAAGAACTGCTGGAGAATCAAGAAGGGCTTCGTGCCCAACATGCAGGTTGAAGGAGTTTTCTATGTGAATGATTCTCTGGAAAAATTAATGTTTGAAGAATTAAGGAATGCCTGTCGAGGTGGTGGTGGTGGTGGCTTCCTGCCAGCCATGAAACAAATTGGCAATGTGGCTGCCCTGCCTGGGATTGTTCATCGATCCATCGGTCTTCCCGATGTCCATTCAGGTTATGAGTTTGCTATTCGAAATATGGCAGCCTTTGATATGAATGACCCTGAAGCAGTGGTATCCCCAGGTGGTGTCGGATTTGACATTAACTGTGGTGTCCGCTTGCTGAGAACCAATTTAGATGAAAGTGATGTTCAGCCTGTGAAAGAGCAACTTGCCCAAGCTATGTTTGACCACATTCCTGTGGGAGTGGGGTCAAAAGGTGTCATCCCAATGAATGCCAAAGACTTGGAGGAGGCCTTGGAGATGGGTGTGGACTGGTCCCTGAGAGAAGGCTATGCCTGGGCAGAGGACAAGGAGCACTGTGAGGAGTATGGAAGGATGCTGCAAGCTGATCCCAATAAAGTCTCAGCCAGGGCTAAAAAAAGAGGCCTTCCGCAGTTGGGGACTCTGGGAGCAGGCAACCACTATGCAGAAATCCAGGTTGTGGATGAGATTTTCAATGAGTATGCTGCTAAGAAAATGGGCATTGACCATAAGGGACAGGTGTGTGTGATGATCCACAGTGGAAGCAGAGGCTTGGGCCACCAAGTCGCCACAGATGCATTTGTAGCTATGGAAAAAGCCATGAAGAGAGACAAGATTATAGTCAACGACTATCAGTTGGCTTGTGCTCGAATCGCTTCCCCAGAGGGTCAGGACTACCTGAAGGGAATGGCAGCAGCTGGGAACTATGCCTGGGTCAGCCGCTCTTCCATGACCTTCTTAACCCGTCAGGCTTTTGCCAAGGTCTTCAACACAACCCCTGATGACTTGGACCTGCACGTGATCTATGATGTTTCTCACAATATTGCCAAAGTAGAACAGCATGTGGTGGACGGGAAGGAGCGGACTCTGTTAGTACACAGGAAGGGGTCCACCCGAGCCTTCCCTCCTCACCATCCCCTCATTGCGGTTGATTACCAACTTACCCGACAACCAGTGCTCATTGGTGGCACCATGGGAACCTGTAGCTATGTTCTTACTGGTACTGAGCAGGGCATGACTGAAACCTTTGGAACAACTTGTTGTGGAGCGGGCCGTGCACTGTCCCGAGCAAAGTCAAGACGTAATTTAGATTTCCAGGACGTCCTCGACAAATTGGCAGACACGGGAACTGCAATCCGTGTCGCCTCACCCAAGCTGGTAATGGAAGAGGCCCCTGAGTCCTATAAGAACGTGACGGATGTGCTGAACACCTGCCATGATGCCGGAATCAGCAAGAAAGCCATTAAACTGAGGCCAATTGCTGTAATCAAAGGATAGAACCCTGACCACGGCCACCGGACACCACTGACCCTCCCTGAAGTGGAAGTGGACAAAAACACTCTTCAGACATCAGACTCGATTCCTGACAGGTTCCATGGTGTGCAGTTCTAGCTGCCTGTTCCAAAATGGCTAGTGGGTCAGCTTCCAATTCTGGAGTCAATGTTGTAAACTTTCCTTCTGGGAGGAGTCATGTTGCCCCCACTTGGAAAGAAATGTATATGCTTCCTCCCTGATTATCCCACAGATTTTTAGAAAAATCTGATAGGGAGTGAGGCTAAGTCAAGAAACTGCCTTACTCAGTCACACAAGTCTTTCTTCATCAGAATGAAGTTCTTTACACCAACCTCTGTTTCCAGCCTGTGAGGTATTGTGAAGAACATTCTATTAAATAGGAAGATTTTGGAATGTCTTTTTCCCTTCTGTCACTTTGTACACTTATCCTCTCTTATACCATCTTGTCCTGCACTGAACAAAACCCTAAATACTATTCTTACTTGGAGCATACAAATGGGTCAAAGAAGGGTGTTGAACAGATGGATAATGGGACAAGTTATAGAGGGGGGATGTGTGTGGAGGTGCAGGGATGGGTACCCAAAAGAAAATATCTCTTCATAGACTTGTTACTTTTGTCGTTCTAAATATAAGGCAGAGTTTTGACTTAGCTGTAAAAAATGGCATCAGCTGGTGTCTGTCTTTAATTAGGCCTGGTCAGATAGACTTTTCTCGAATAATAACTTACAAGGCAGCATCAGAGAACCCCCACAAAATACTGAGTATCTTTACATTTGCGATTGAATTATTATAAAACATCAAATGGCCACAGCTGTGATGCTAATGGTTACTCTGTGTTGACAGGTTGACTAGTCTTGTGCCACCTAATCAGATGAGGTGCTATGTACTATGACACCCGAAGATGTTAAATTTATAGGCTACTGAGGCCACAGTTGAGTCCAGACACTAAAATGGAAAAATCTAATAAAGTTGTAGTATGTTGTTTATAAAAAAAAAAGAATATGTATGTAAAACCGAATAAATTTGTTGCACAGCAGAAATTAACACACTGTAAGTCAACTATACTTCAATTGTAAAAATAGAAAAAAAAGAAACAAATACAATACAATACAAATACAATAAATTCATCCTGTCAAAAATAGTACTTTTTTGCCCCCCAAATGAAATTTCATGTGTATTCTACTGTTTTTGTGGTACTCTCCGGTAATAAACACACACTTTTAGGTAATAAAAACCCCACTGTTAGTCTTCTTCAAAACTAGAGGCACTGAAACACAGTCTGAAAATAAAAACCCAGCCTTTTAGCACAAGTAGCTTGAGAAGCACTGCACTATTATGCTGATGCCTGCTGAAGAGAGGATGTGTTACCCATGCCCACACGGAGAGCTTGCTCTCACTGCCTACCTACCGTTCAGCCTGTCTACTCATATTAACAGCATAAAACATTCCTCATTACTTTAGCCTCTTTAACCTGCTGGATGTCTTTAGAATATGTCACAAGAAAACCTGGATTCTGCACTATCACCATCTAGTGGCTAAAAGCGGACAATGTCAACTTCTACAGGCTTCTCAGGAAGATTGCTCAGGGAAGCGGTTTTGGATTTCCAAAACTGCACTGGGGTAACAAGCAGAAACTCCTGTGCCAGGTTTGGGATAACTGTAAATCACAGAACTTGGCTGCAAAGCAAAGACAAATGAGCACATCCTTACCTGGGACTTAAGTACTAAAGCAAGATTACCAGTTACAGTGTTTCCCTGGAGGCTCAGATGGTAAAGGATCTGCCAGCAACTCAGGAGACTGAGGTTCAGTCCCTGGGTCGGGAAAATCCCCTGGAGAAGGAAATGGCAATCCACTCCAGTATTCCTTCCTGGAGAATCCCATGGACAGGGGCCTGGCAGGCTACGGTTCATGGGGTTGCAAAGAGTCGGACATGACTGAGCAACTAAAATACATAATACCACAACACCAAACTCCTATTATTTAATTTAAATCTCTTCCTTTTCCCAACCTAGCTCTGAGTTAGACTCCTGAAGTGAGGAAAGCAACTATAGTTTTCTTTTTCCCCTTCTATTTTTTGTTCTTTTTCCTCCCCCATTTGCTAACTACTCTTTAGGATTCTCTGGCATTGGAGCAGCAGGAAGGAATTCTAGGAAAAAATAGGAAAGGTCTATCTTGACCTTAATTGATATTATTATAACATGTCCTTGGTGCCCTTTGGGCATGACAGATAACCAAATGCTGACTCTTTCAAACCTGAAGTATTATATTTTGAAGGGTTCAAGGTAAAATTTCCCTACATTTCATGCAAAGATGGGCTCGATAATGGACAGAAATGGTATGGACCTAACAGAAGCAGAAGATATTAAGAAGAGGTGGCAAGAATACACAGAAGAACTGTACAAAAAAGATCTTCAAGACCAAAATAATCACGATGGTGTGATCACTCACCTAGAGCCAGACATCCTGGAATGTGAAGTCAAGTGGGCCTTAGAAAGCATCACTACGAACAAAGCTAGGGGAGGTGATGGAATTCCAGTTGAGCTATTTTAAATCCTGAAAGATGATGCTGTGAAAGTGCTGCACTCAATGTGCCAGCAAATTTGGAAAACTCAGCAGTGGCCACAGGACTGGAAAAGGCCAGTTTTCATTCCAATCCCTAAGAAAGGCAATGCCAAAGAATGCTCAAACTACCACACAATTGCACTCATCTCACATGCTAGTAAAGTAATGTTCAAAATTCTCCAAGCCAGGCTTCAGCAATATGTGAACTGTGAACTTCCAGATGTTCAAGCTGGTTTTAGAAAAGGCAGGAGAACCAGAGATAAAATTGCCAACATCTGCTGGGTCATGGAAAAAGCAAGAGAGTTCCAGAAAAACATCTATTTCTGCTTTATTGACTATGCCAAAGCCTTTGACTGTGTGGATCACAATAAACTGTGGAAAATTCTGAAAGAGATGGGAATACCAGACTACCTGACCTGCCTCTTGAGAAATCTGTATGCAGGTCAGGGAAGCAACAGTTAGAACTGGACATGGAACAACGGACTGGTTCCAAATAGGAAAAGGAGTACGTCAAGGCTGTATCCTGTCACCCTGCTTATTTAACTTATATGCAGAGTACATCATGAGAAACGCTGGACTGGAAGAAACACAAGCTAAAATCAAGACTGCCGGGAGAAATATCAATAACCTCAGATATGCAGATGACACCACCCTTATGGCAGAAAGTGAAGAGGAACTAAAAAGCCTCTTGATGAAAGTGAAAGAGGAGAGTGAAAAAGTTGGCTTAAAGCTCAACATTCAGAAAACGAAGATCATGGCATCTGGTCCCATCACTTCATGGGAAATAGATGGGGAAACAGGGGAAACAGTGTCAGACTTCATTTTTTTTGGCTCCGAAATCACTGCAGATGGTGACTGCAGCCATGAAATTAAAAGACGCTTACTCCTTGGAAGAAAAGTTATGACCAAACCAGATACTTTGCCAACAAAGGTCCGTCTAGTCAAGGCTATGGTTTTTCCAGTGGTCATGTATGGATGTTAGACTTGGACTGTGAAGAAGGCTGAGCACCGAAGAACTGATGCTTTTGAACTGTGGTGTTGGAGAAGACTCTTGAGGGTCCCTTGGACTGCAAGGAGATCCAACCAGTCCATTCTGAAGGAGATCAGCCCTGGAATTTCTTTGGAAGGAATGATGCTAAAGCTGAAACTCGAGTACTTTGGCCACCTCATGCAAAGAGTTGACTCATTGGAAAAGACTCTGATGCTGGGAGGGATTGGGGGCAGGAGGAGAAAGGGACAACAGAGGATGAGATGGCTTGATGGCATCACGGACTCAATGGACGCGAGTCTGAGTGAACTCCGGGAGTTGGTGATGGACAGGGAGGCCTGGCGTGCTGCGATTCATGGGGTCACAAAGAGTCAGACACAACTGAGCAACTGAACTGAACTGAACTGAGGATGCTCTCACTTGCTGCTTTTATGATGTTCTCAGATTTTGCATCTGATGATACAACTTCTAGCCTTGTTTTTTTAAAATACATTTTTCATCGTGTGTTTAACAGTTTTGATTTATTTGGCTGCACCAGGTCTTAACTGTGGCATGCAGGATCTTTAGTTGCAGCATGTGGATCTAGGTCTCTGACCAGGGACTGAGCCCAGAGCCCCTGCATTAGGAGCCTGAAGTCTTACCACTGGACCACCACGGAAGTCCCTCCAACCTCTTTCAGTGAAGTTTATTTTGTCTTTTCCAAGAAGTCATACTGGACATGGTCCCTTTCAAGATGATCCCTTCTGTGGGATCTATGTCTGACATTTGGGCAATATGCACAAATCTTTGCTGTGCAAAACTCTGAAAGTATATCTAGCGTCCTCTTTATCAGCCACTCCACAGCATCTAACTGACCTTGCTTCGAACCTTTCCAGATGTGAGTCAGAAAACAAATTCCAGAGAACACATGTTGAACTTTCCAAATGGTTCTCTGGGGGCTTCTTCTCTTGTGTTGTAGTGAGGGAGAAGTTTCTTTCTCTCCTTGCATATGACACCATCAACACTTATCAAAGAAATAAACATTTTTTAAAAATTTATTCATTTTTTTAATTGAAGGATAACTGTTTTACACAACTTTGTTGGTTTCTGCCAAACATCAATATAAACATTGTCAATCATTTCATCCTCTCAGTGCATTCTTATTCTTTTTTAAAATAACTTGGAGGTTGGTGATGAGCTAATGATGAAAGAATTAGGTTTTGATCTCATCTATTACAAGCTTGACATATGTTGTTCTACACAGAATGGGGGATAGAGTAGTTGTCGTTTTATTTTGTTCTCATCTATTGAGGTCACTTTCCAAACTCTAAGACTACATGAAAGTACATTTAACATCTTGCTAGTTCAAAAGGTTTCACAAACCAAAGGCGATGCAGAGAAGGTGGTCAAATTTAGAACCAAAATACCTGGCATAGGACTATTGTGTCTACCAGAGTTTACCATGAAGGTTGCAGAAAGAAAATGAAGTCAAAGTCTGGGTGGAGAACTTCAGTGAGACTTAAGGGGTTTAGGATGGTAACGAAAGCTAAGGTGAGGAAGAATCAGCAATGGAGAACTTCAGGCCCAAAAAAAGGCTGTAAGTTCATCAATGACTTTATCAGTAGAGTCCAGCCTAGGTATAGAACTAGGCTTGAAACCTGCAGCACAAATTAGTAAAAATTCAGAGACAACTCATGGGTCCCAGACACTCTCAAGACCCAACTTCACTTCTCCCACACCTCTGGCCTATACATCTATATTTACAGCGATGATTTGTCCAAACTGGGACCTTTCTGAGAGTAAAAGTCAGCTCTATTAAAGATTATGTCACGATAGCAGGTACATACTGGGACTGTCTCAGGTCAATCATGAGGCATGACCACCCTCAGGAATAGTTTCATACTTCACCATTCAGTACTTCAGTGGATTCTGTTATCCCTGCTTTGAAAATATATCCAAACTCTGACCTCTCACTATCTCTTCTCTTGCCACTCTGGTCTGTAGTCCAATATTTCTTGCCTAGTTAGGGCAGTATTCTCCTAACTATAATTTCCCTAATTCTTTGCCTTATCATAGTCTGTTCTCAACACAGCAGCTAGGATGATTCTTTCAAAACAGAAGCCATATTACATCATCCTTCTAAACCATTCAACAGCCTTAAACTTCACTTATGCTTGCCTAAAATGCTTTATATGGTCTGGCATCTTGATTCTCTCACTTATCTCCTAGCTCACTACTCCGCCTCACTTCACACCAGGAGCCCAAGCCTTCCTGCCTTGGGTATGGCTCCAGGTAGTCCCTCTACCTGGAATGTTCTTTTCTCCAATGAATTACACAGCTTGGTCTATCCACTTCTTATGTCTCTGCTCAAATACTACCTTTTCAATGGTGAGTCTCTGACCACAATACTTAAAAGAGCAAATCTCTACCCTAATACTCTGTAGTCCCCTATCATGCTTTATTTTTCTCCATAGCATTTATTACCATATGAAGTGAAGTGAAGTCACTCAGTCGTGTCCGACTCTTTGCAACCCCATGGACTGTAGCCTACCAGGCTTCTCCATCCATGGGACTTTCCAGGCAAGAATACTGGGGTGGGTTGCTATTTCCTTCTCCAGGGGATCTTCCTGACCCAGGAATCAAACCCAGGTTTCCTGCATTCCAGGCAGACGCTTTACGCTCTGAGCCACCAGGGAAGCCCAAGTGAAAGTGCAAGTCGCTCAGTCGTGTCCAACTCTTTGGGACCCCATGGACTATACAGTCCATGGAATTCTGCAGGGCAGTATAGTGGAGTAGGTAGACTTTCTCCTTCTCCAGGGGATCTTCCCAACCCAGGGATCGAACCCAGGTCTCCCACATTGCAGGTAGATTCTTTACAGCTGAGCCACAAGGGAAGCCCCAGTAGCATGGTATAAATTTACCTGCTTATTAATTTATTGTTAATATCCTCCAACGAGAATGTGGACTCAATTAAGGGAGAAATTTTGTTTTTAATCAGTTTTGTTACAACAATTATATAGTTAGACAGACAGACAGATGGATAGATAGAAAATATACTCCGGTAATCAGAACAGTCCTGGCATATAGTGAGTCCTCAACAAATGAATAAACCAACACCTGAATTTCTGGGCTACTAATCATACTTGCTATATAACTATGAGAACAAAAAGCATTAAAAACACCAACAACTTTAAAAAATGTTAGTTCTTACACTTTTCTGTGGCATTTCTGATAGTCTTCTGAAGAGGTACCTAAGGGGGAAAAAAGATCTATTAGGAATATAATTCAGGGGAGGGGAATCAAGATGGCAGAATAGGAGAAGATGGAGTTCACCTCCCACAGCAAACATATAAAAAAATATATCCACATATGGAATAATTCTCATGGAAAACTAACTGGAAACTGGCAGGAAAATGTTTATACAAACAGAGCTGCAAGAAGGATCTCCACATAATCAGCTGGGATGGAAAAAAAAAAAAGGCATCAGGTCAGGACCTGTGCCCCTGGGAGGAATCTGTAATGAAATAAAACATCTGTGTAGGTAGACCCTTCCCCTGGGGAGCATTAAGTTAAGCCCAACCTGGGCATCACAGTCCTGGGGTCCCGTGTGCATGAGACAAACTTCCTTTCCTACTCAGAAATCCACTGAGATGACAGTAGGGCTGGAATGAGGAGTACACACATGCTGGCTTGCCAAAAATCAGGGCAAAGAGAACTTCATGGCACTTCCCAACCCAAAAGGGGAAGTACCCCAGCCCCACTCATTCTGCACCACAGCCTGAACCAGGTTCTGGGCAAAGACTTGGTCTAGCTACAGAGAGACACACTGGAGTGCCTGGGGCATGATCTGGATGGAGCTGTGGTGGCCACTATCTTGCATGCATGTAGGGTGGCATCAAAAGAGTGTGAAGAAAGACTTTGGGACCCAGGAGGACCACACAGGTCCCACCGGATTTCAAAATCTTCAAATCACCAGAGGATCATCTAAGAGAGAGGGCTATTCATCAAGGAGGCTGGCTTCAAGGGATGACTTCAGCTAGAGGACACAGATCTTGATGCCAGTAAAAGGGTCTGCAGAAGTGGCACAGCATGCCTTCAGAGTAGATGTTGTCACCACTCTTTCTTGACTACTGAGGAAACTCAAGCACAGGGGACTTCAGAGATCAAGCCCTGAGCCTTTAACAGAGAACAAACCCCAGGCAGTATCAAATAGTGAGAACTCACACAAAAGAAACCACTTGAATACAAGACCCGGCATCACCCAAAAACCAGTAGCACCCTGTGCAGGACGCCTCATCTAAACAACAAACTAAACAAAAATACAAATCCAATCATTATCATACAGGATCACTACCTCACTCAGCCTTGCCAATCAGAGGGAAAACAAACAAACAAAAACTCAGCACAAATGTCACCCTATACAAAGCTTACACAAACCACTGGACCAATCTTAGGAGGGCAGAAACCAAAAGGAAGAAAGAATTCAGCCTTGAAGCCTGGTAAAAGGAGACTTCAAACACAATAAGTTTTTTTAAGAAATGATAAGGCAGAGAAATACTACACAAATGAAGGAACAACCTAGAAACACAGAAGTCCAAACAAATGAAGAGGAAATAGGCAAACTACCTGAAAAAAAAAATCAGAATAATGATAGTAAAGATGATCAAAAACCTTGAAAACAAAATGGAGAAAATGCAAGAATCAATTAAGAAAGACCTAGAAGAATTAAAGAATAAACCTACAGAGACAAACAACACCATTAATGAAATTAAAAATACTCTAGAAGGAACCAGTAGCAGAATATCTGAAGCAGAAGAATGAATCAGTGAGCTGGAAGATAAAATAACTTCTGAAGAGCAGAATAAAGTAAAAAGAATGAAAAGAATAGAGGATATTCTCAGAGACCTCTGGGACAATATCTAACACACCAAAATTCAAATTATAGGGGTCCCAGAAGAAGAAGAGAAGAAGAAAGGGTATGAGAAAATCTTTGAGGAGATTATAGTTGAAAATTTCCCCAACATGGAAAACGAAATAGTCAATCAAGTCCAAGAGGCACAAAGAGTCCCATACAGGATAAACCCAAGGAGAAACACACCAAGACACATACTAATCAAACTAACAAAGATTAAGCCCAAAGAAAGAATATTAAAAGTAGCAAGGGAAAAGCAACAAGTAACATACAAGGGAAACTCATACGTTTTACAGCTGATCTTTCAGCAGAAACTCTGCAGGCCAGAAGGGAATGGCAGGATATATTTAAAGTACTGAAAGGGAAAAATCTATAACCAAGATTACTGTACCTGGCAAGGATCTCATTCAAAATTGATGGAGAAATCAAAAGCTTTTCAGACAAGCAAATGTTTAGAGAATTCAGAACCACCAAGCCAGCTTTACAAGAAATGTTAAAGGGACTTATATAGTCAAGGAGGAGAAGGGGACGACCCAGGATGAGATGGCTGGATGGCATCATGGACTCGATGGACGTGAGTCTGAGTGAACTCCAGGAGATGGTGATGGACAGGGAGGCCTGGCGTGCTGCGATTCATGGGGTCGCAAAGAGTCAGACACGACTGAGCGACTGAACTGAACTGGATAGTCAAGAAATATAAGAGAAGAAAAAGATCTACAAAATCAAACTCCAAACAATTAAGAAAATGGCAATAGGAACATATATATCAATAATTACTTTAAATGTAAATGGATTAAATGTTCCAACTAAAAGGCATAGCGGAGAAGGCAATGGCACCCCACTCCAGTACTCTTGCCTGGAAAATTCCATGGACGGAGGGGCCTGGTAGGCTGCAGTCCATGGGGTCGCCAAGAGTCAGACACGACTGAGCAACTTCACTTTCACTTTTCACTTTCCTGCATTGGAGAAGGAAATGGCAACCCACTCCAGTGTTCTTGCCTGGAGAATTCCAGGGACGGGGGAATCTGGTGGGCTTCCATCTATGGGGTCGCACAGAGTCAGACACAACTGACGCGACTTAGCAGCAGCAGCAAAAGGCACAGACTGGCTGAATGGATATAAAAATAAGACCTATATATATATGCTGTCTACAAGAAACCCACTTCAGACCTAAAGACACATAGAGACTGAAAGTGAGAGGATGGAAAAATATATTCCATGAAAATAGGAAGCAAAAGAAAACTGGAGTAGCAATCCTCATATCAGACAAAATAGATCTTAAAATAAAGAAGATTACAAGAGATAAGGAAGGACACTACATAATGATCAAGGGATCAATCCAAGAGGAAGACATAACAATTGTAAATATCTATGCACCAGTATAGGAGCACCTCAATACATAAGACAAACACTAACAGACATAAAGGAGGCAATTGACAGTAACACAATAATAGTAGGAGGCTTTAACACCCCACTCACACCAGTGAAGAGATCATCAAAACAGATAATTAATAAGGAAACACAAGTCTTAAATAATACATTAGATGATATGGATCTCATTGATATCTTCAGGACATTTCATCCAAAAGTAGAAGAATAAACCTTCTTCTAAAGTGCACATGGAATATTCTCCAGGATAGACCACATCTTGGGTCACAAATCAAACCTCAGTAAATTTAAGAAAATTGAAATTGTATCAAGCATCTTCTCTGACCACAATGCTATGAGACTAGATATCAATTACAAGAAAAAAAAATCCTTAAGAAACACAAACACATGGAGATTAAACAATATGTTTCTAAATAACCAGCAGGTTACTGAAGAAATCAAAAAGGAAATTAAAAAATTTCTGGAAACAAATGACAATGAAAACATGACAACTCAAAACCTGTGGGATGCAGCAAAAGCAGTCCTAAAGGGGAAGTTTACAGCAATACAATCCTACCTTGAGAAACAAGAAAAACATCAAATAGACAACCTAACTTTACACCTAAAACAACTGGAGAAAGAAGAACAAAAAAACCTCCAGAACTAGTAGAAGGAAAAGAAATCATAAAGATCCAAGCAGAAAGAAATGAAAGAAACAATAATAAAGATTAATAAAACTAAAAGCTGGTTCTTTGAGAAGATAAGCAAAACTGACAAACCTTTAGCCAGACTCATCAAGCAAAAAATTGAGAAGAATCAAATCAACAAAATTAGAAATAAAAAAGGAGAGGTTACAACAGACAATGCAGAAATACAAAGGATTCTAAGAGAATATTATGAACAATTATTTGGCAATAAAATGGATAACCTGAAAGAAATGGACAGATTCTTAGAATAGTTCAATCTTCTAAGACTGAACCAGGAAGAAATAGAAATTATGAAAAACCCAATTACAAGCACTGAAATTGAAGCTGTGATAAAAAAAAAAAATCTCCCCCCAAACAAAAGCCCAGAACTAGATGGCTTCACAGAAGATTTCTGTCAAACGTTCAGAGAAAAGCTAATGCCTGTTCTTCTAAAACTCATTCAAAAATTGCAGAAGAAGGAACATTTCCAAACTCATTGTATGAGGCCACCATCACCCTAATACCAAAACCAGACAAAGACAACAGAAAAAACAAAAACTACAGGCCAATGTCACTGATGAACATAGATGCAAAAATGCTCAACAAAATTTTAGCAAACAGAATTCAGCAACACATCAAAAAGCTCATACACCATGATCAAGTTGGGTTTATTCCAGGGATGCAAGGATTCTTCAGTATACACAAATCAATCAATGTGATACACTGTATTAACAAATTGAAAGATAAAAACCATATGACATTCTCAGTAGATGCAGAAAAAGCCTTTGACAAAATTCGGCACCCATTTATGATTAAAACTCTTCGAAAAATGGGCACAGAAGGAACCTACCTCAACATAGTAAAGGCCATATATGAGAAGGCTACAGCAAACATTATTCTCAATGGTGAAAAACTGAAAGCATTCCCCCTAACATCAGGAACAAGACAAGCGTGTCCACTTTCACCAATGTTAATCAACATAGTTCTGGAAGTCCTAGCTACAGCAATCAGAGAAGAAAAAGAAATAAAAGGAATCCAGATCCGAAAAGAAGAAGTAAAGCTCTCACTGCTTGCAGATGACATGATAGATAGTGTACATAGAAAACCCCAAAGATCCTATCAGAAAATTACTAGAGCTAATCAGTGAATTCAGCAAAGTCACAGGATACAAAATCAATACACAGAAATCACTTGCATTTCTATATACTAACAATGAAAAATCAGAAAGAGAAATTAAGGAATCAATCCCATTCACCACTGCAACAAAAAGAATAAAATATCTAGGAATAAACTTGCCTAAGGAGACAAAAGAACTGTACACAGAAAATTATAAGACACTGATGAAAGAAATCAAAGATGACATGAACAGGTGTAGAGATATTCCATGTTCCATGTTTCAATATTGTGAAAATGATTATGCTACCAAATGCAAAATACAGACTCAATGAGATCCCTATCAAATTACCAATGGCATTTTTCACAGAAATAGAACAAAAAATTTCACAAACATATGGAAACACAAAAGACCCCAAATAGCCAAAGGAGTCTTGAGAAAGAAGAATGGAGCTGGAGGAATCAACCTTTCTGACTTCAGATGATACTACAAAGCTACAGTCATCAAGACAGTATGGTACTGGCACAAAAACAGAAATATAGACCAATGGAACAAGATAGAAATGCCAGAAATAAACCCATGCACCTATGGGTATCTTTTTTTTGTTGGCAAAGGAGGCAAAAATATACAATGGGGCAAAGACAATGTGGCAAAGACCTCTTCAACAAATGGTGCTGGGAAAACTGGACAGCTACATGTAAAAGAATGAAATTAGAACACTTCCTAACACCATATACAAAGATAAACTGGAAATGGATTAAAGACCTAAATGTAAGACCAGAAACTATAAAACTCTTAGAGGAAAACATAGGCAGAACACTCGATGACATAAATCAAAGCAAGATCCTCTATGACCCACCTCCTAGAGTAATGGAAACAAAAACAAAAGTAAACAAGTGGGACCTGATTAAATTTAAAAGCTTTTGCACAGCAAAGGAAACTACAAGCAAGGTGAAAAGACAACCCTCAGAATGGGAGAAAATAATAGCAAATTGAAACAACTGACAAGGATTAATTTCTAAACTATACAAGTAGCTCATATAAGTCAATGCCAGAAAAACAAACAACCCAGTCCAAAAGTGGGAAAAAAACCGAAACAGACATTTCTCCAAAGAAGACATACAGATGGCTAATAAACACATGAAAAGATGCTCAATATCACTCATTATTAGAGAAATGCAAATCAAAACTACAATGAGGTATCACCTCACACCAGTCAGGATGGGCATCATCAAAAAGTCTACAAACAATAAATGCTGGAGAGAGAGTGGAGAAAAGGGAATGCTCTTGTGGGAATTGTGGGAATGTAAATTGATATAGCCACTGTGGAAGATGGTATGGAGATTGCTTAAAAAACTAGGAATAAAACCACCATATGACCCAGCAATCCCACTCCTAGGCATAACACATGAAAAACACTCAAATCACTAATTATTGGAGAAATGAAAATCAAAACCACAATGAAGTATTACCTCACACCTGTTAAAATGGCTATCATGAAAAAGTATATCCAAAAAAATGTTGGAGAGAGTATGGAGAAAAGGAATCCTTCTACACTGTTGGTGGGAATGTAAATTGCCACAATTAAAATGTAGCCACTATAGAAAACAGTATGTAGATTCCTCAAAAAACTTAAAATTGAGCTACGTATGATCCTGCAATCCCATTCCTGGGTATATACCCAGAAAAGATGAAAATTCTAATTTCAAAAGATACATGCATCCTAACATTCACAGGAGCACTATCTATGATAGTCAAGACATGGAAACAACACAAGTGCCTATCAACAGACGACTAGCTTAAGATGTAATATGTATGTGTGTGTATATACATACATACACACACACATACGCACGTATATAATGGAATATTACTCAGCCATAAAAAGAATGTAATATTGCCATGTGCAGCAACATGGATGGATCTAGAGAATATTATATTTAGTGAAGTAAGTCAGACAGAGACAGACAGATATATGGCATCTCTTATATGTGGTATCTAAAAAATAATACAAATGAATCGATTTACAAAACAGAAACAGACTCACAGACATAGAAAACAAACTTATGGCTATAAAAGGGGAAAGGGAAGAGGGAGAGGGACAAATTCAGAGTATGGGATTAACAGAAATAAACTATCATACCTAAAATAGATAAGTAACAAGGATTTACTCTATAGCATAGAGAATTATATTCAATATCTTGTAATAATATATAATGGAAAATAATCTGAAAAATACATACATACATAACACCTTGTTGTATACCTGAAACTAACACAATATTGTAAATCAACTATACCTCAATTTAAAAAAGAAAGAAAATACACAGGGCTTTGTTCATTTGTGTAAAAGAAACACAAAAAAGATAAAGCATAAATTAAAGAGACTCCTTACCAAAAAGCGGTGGGTGGAAATGGGTAGAAAGAAGAGGGCAAAAGCATCATGGTAGCAGTAGAAGAAGATAAAGCAATACTCTTCTGATAATATTTTTTTGTATAATTCTTAGGACCATAGTAATGTTTCACATACCTTCAACAGCCCTCTCCCCCTGAATAAATAAACAAAACCAAACAGGAAGGGGGAATCAAAAACTGGATTCAACACTACCAAAGGAATGTATTAATTACTACATAACAACTGAATAATAATTTCAGTGAAAGTGGAGGAAAAGAACTAACCTACCTAATTTTGGAAAAGAGTCTGTTGATAGGACACTGTAATGCTAAAGACAAATAGAACCGTACGTGAATGCTGTAGTAATCTACTTAGTAAATGCATTTCTCACAGGGATCTTGGTTAACAAATCTGAAACTTCTCTGTGTGTATAACAGGATAAAGGAAGGAAGGGAGGGAGGGAGGAAGAGAGAGAGAGAGACAAAGCAAGAAAGAAGTGGATTTTAACCCATAAAATAAATATCCATGAGTTCATACTGATATAAATAAGTGAATAAATAAATGGCTGAAAATAGTTATTTTACAAAAAGCAATTTCAATTAATAAATGTAACAGGTAACAACAAAGTATTTATTGAAAATCACCATTACATGAACACCACAGTAAGAACTGTTACAGTCAAGTGGATAAAAGTTTGAGGAGAAACAGGACTTATGGAGTCATAAACTATCTTTTTTTTAAGGTACTTATTAACTACAGAGGGAAACTAGTAACTTTACAGTGGAGAAAACCAGGTATCACATTAATATGACCAATAATAACATAAATGCACTGACATTAAGAATTCCTTAATACAACATCATTTCTGTGGTATTCTTATCAAAAATTGCATGATCTCTTTCTAATCATGAGAAAACACTAGACAAATTCAAATGGAGGGACATTCTACAAAATAACTGATCAGTAATCTTCAAAAGTATCAAGCTTACAAAAGACAAAGACTGAAGATCTGTCACAGTAGATTAAGGGAGAAATAACAATCTAATTTAACTTATATGCAGAGTACATCATGAGAAATGCTGGGCTGGAAGAAGCACAAGCTGGAATCAAGATTGCCGGGAGAAATATCAATAACCTTAGATATGCAGATGACACCACCTTTATGGCAGAAAGTGAAGAGCTAAAGAGCCTCTTGATGAAAGTGAAGGAGGAGAGTGAAAAAGATGGCTTAAAACTCAACATTCAGAAAACTACAATCATGGCATCCGGTCCCATCACTTCATCGCAAATAGATGGGGAAACAGTGGAAACAGTAGCTGACTTTATTTTTCTGGGCTCCAAAATGACTGCAGATGGTGACTGCAGCCATGAAATTAAAAGACACTTACTCCTTGGAAGGAAAGTTATGACCAACGTAGACAACATATTAAAAAGCAGAGAAATTCCTTTGTCAACAAAGTTCCATCTAGTCAAGGCTATGGTTTTTCCAGTAGTCATGTATGGATGTGAGAGATGAACTATAAAGAAAGCTGAGTTCTGAAGAATTGATGCTTTTGAACTGTGGTGTTGGAAAAGACTCTTGAGAGTCCCTTGGACTGCAAGGAGATCCAACCAGTCCATCCTAAAGGAGATCAGTCCTGGGTGTTCATTGGAAGGACTGATGTTGAAGCTGAAACTTCAGTACTTTGGCCATCTGATGTAAAGAGCTGACTCATTGGAAAAGACCCTGATGCTGGGAAAGATTGAGGGAAGAAGGAGAAAGGGACAACAGAGGATGAGATGGTTGGATGGCATCACTGACCCAATGGACATGGGTTTGGGTAGACTCCAGCAGTTGGTAATAGACGGAGGCCTGGAGTGCTGCGGTTCATGGGGAGGAAAGAGTCAGATATGACTGAGCAACTGAACTGAACTGAACAATCTAATGTAATGTAGAATCTGAGATAGGATCCTGAATCAAAGAAAAGACATTAGTGGAAAAACTGATGAAATGTGAATAAGGTCTGTAGCTAACAGTTTAACACCAATGTTAACTTCCTAATTATGACCATTGTATTATGCTGAAGAATTGATGCTTTTGAACTGGTGTTGGAGAAGACTCTTGAGAGTCCCTTGGACTGCAAGGAGATCCAACCAGTTCATCCTAAAGGAAATAAGTCCTGAATATTCAGTGGAAGGACTGATGCTGAAGCTGAAACTCCAATACTTTGGCCACCTGATGCAAAGAGCTGACTCATTAGGAAAGACCCTGATGCTAGGAAAGATTGAAAGCAGGAGAGAAGGGGACGACACAGGATGAGATGGTTGGATGGCATCACCAACCCAATGGACCTGAGTTTGAGCAAGCTCCAGGAGTTGGTGATAGACAGGGAAGCCTGGTGTGCTGCAGTCCATGGGGTCACAAAGAGTCGGACATGACTGAGCGACTGAACTGAACTGATTATGGTTACAGAAGATAACATTTCAGAAAGCTGGATGGGAGGTATATGGGAACCCTTTTTATTATTTTTGCAACTTTTCTGCAAGTATATTAATAAAATTCAAAATAAATGTTTTTTAAAAGTAAACCCATATATGCTTAAGTTACTTACTATTAGTCAGATATTATGTGTAGCCAAAAGTAATCCTAATTGATTAATTTAGCTAAAAAATCATTCAAGAGAAAAAATACTTTGCTTTTTCAGTACTGACAAGGGTTTTTCCCTTTGTGACATGAGGAAAAAGAATGTGAAACTTACCTAAAATTGCAGAGAGATTTGAAAACTCAGGTACCTTCTCTATTGCTACTGCTTTACTTATGTCCAAAAGAGTAGAATTCTTACATGGCATGTTTTCTTCCAACATGGGATGCTCCCATTCTAAAAGAAGCAGGGAGAAATGGCACAAAATTTTGAACAGCACACAGTGGCAGGTTACCTTTTTCTCCCCAACTTAGGTTCCTAGCCCATACAAAGCTACGGTAATTGAAGAAAGTTTAGGTGAAGCATAAAGAAAAGCCTTGAGGACATCAGGATATTAAATAATCTTTGGGCTATTGCAATGCCCAAATACTCTTATTTCCTTATCCCCACTTTTCCCATTATCCTCATATTATTATATGGCATATTTAGTTAGGCCAGTATTCAATGCAAACGTTATGATGATAAATTATCATAAAAATGCTGTCTTTAACTCCTTTGGTATATATACAATGACCACCTCTTGTTTTTCCTGGAGCCAATAAAGTGTTGTTTGTTTAGATTTCTCTGTATTCTTCATCTATTTAATCCTAAACCCTACCAAACTGTATAAATCCATTCTATTTATTCCATTCTCTGATGTTCTGAAATTTCATATTGTTCTGTCTTGGTGTTTTTCATCTATGGGCTAGACACTGTATGGCCCTTTCAACCCAGAAATCATACTTCTTAGATCTAGAAACTGTTCTTGAGTTATATTTTTGCAATTTTCTTCCTCCTGTTTATTTCATTATCTTTTTCTGAGACTCCTATTATTTGATGTAAGATTTCATATACTACTTCTCTAACTAATCTTTTTTCTCCTTTTTTTCCCTTCTGACTTTTTTCCCCCCTGGGAAATCTCAATTTATTTTCTAATCCTTCTACCAAGTTTTCCATTCTGCTATTGCATTTAATTTATTCTCTGAATATTCTCACTCCCCCTTTTTTTTAAACAGCATCCTGTTCCTATTCAATGGATGCAATATACGTATTTTTATCTCAAGGAAAACTTTTCCCTGCAGTATCTTTATTGTATTCCTATTTCTGTTTGGTTTCTTCTCTTATTTTTAATTTTATTGTGGTGGGAACACTTAACGTGAGACCTACCCTCAAATTTGAGAGTACAATAGAGTATTGTTAACTATAGGCACAATGTTGTGCAACACATCTCTAGAACCTATTATTCATCTTGCATAACTAAAACTCTACCTGTTGATTAGCAACTCCCCACATCTCCTTCTCCGTGGGCCCTGGCAACCAACACTCTACTCTCAACTGCTATAAATCTAACTACTTTAGATATCTCATACAAGTGGAATCATACAGTATTTTTCTTCCTGTGACTGGCTTCTTTCACTTGCCATAATGTCCTTGAAGTTCTTCTATAGTGTTGCATATACCAGGATATCCTTTTTAAAGGCTGAATAATATTCCATTGTATGCATATACCATATTTTCTTTATCTATTTATCCATCAATGGTCATTGGGCTATTGTGAAAAGTCTGCAATGTACATGGGAGTTCAAATATCTCTTCTAGATCCTGACAGTAATTATTTTGAATAAATACCCAGAAGCGGGATTGCTGGATCACATATGTTACTTATATTTAAAATTTTTTGAGTAACTGCCATACTCTTTCATTGCAGCTTCACTATTTTACATTCCTATCAACAGTGTAAAAAAGGAAATCCAATTTCTCCACATCATTGCCAACACTTACCTTTTAAAAAAATAATAACAACCATCCTGATAGTTATGAGGTGATATCTCACTGTGATCTTGATTTGCATTTCCCTGACAGTTAGTGAGTGATCTTTTCATATACTTGTTGGCCATGTGACTGTCTTCTCTGGGGGGAATATGTTTATTCAAGTTCTTTGTCATTTTTAAAAATCAAGTTATTTGGATTTTTTCCTGTTGAATTGTGGGAGTTTCTGATATATTTTAGATATTAATCCCTTATCAGATATGTGGTTTCTAAATATTCTCCCTTTTTATAGGTTGTTTATAGGTTATTCACTTTGTTGTTTCTTGTGCTGTACAGAAGCTTTTCAGTTTTATCTAGGCCTACTTGTCTAATTTTGCTTCTGTTGCCTGTATATTGGTGTTACATCCAAGAAATAACTGCCAAGACCAATTGTCATGAAGATTTTCCCCTATGTTTCTCCTAGGAGTTTTATAGTTTCTGGTCCCACATATAAGTCCTTACTATATTTTGAGCTGACTTTTTTGTATAAGGTAAGGGTCCAATTTCATTCTTTTGTATATGGCTATCCAGTTTTGTCAACATCATTTGTTGAAGAGACTATTTCTCTCACATTGTATATTCTTGGCACTCTTGTTAAAGATCAAATGTCTTTATGGATTTAGTTCTGGGCCCTCTACTCTGTCCTACTGGTCTATATCTGTCTTTATTCCAGTACTATAATGTTATATTTACTATAGCTTTGCAATATACTTGGAAATCAGTTAAGTGTTAATTTTCTGTCCAGATGTTCTATCCATTATTAAAAGTAGGAGTATTGAATGAAGTCTCCTACTATGACTGTATGCCTATTCCTACCCTCAGTTCTGCCAGTGTTTACCTTATATGTTAGGTGCTTTGATGTTGGGTGGATGTTTATTCATAACTGTTGAGTGTTTTTGATGAATTGATCCTTTCATAATTATGCAACATTCTTCTTGTCTCTTATTAAAGTTTCTGACTTAGTCTATTTTTCATCTGATATAAGTATAGCCCCTTGTGCTCTCTTTTGGTCACAATTTACACGGAGTGCCTTTCCCCACCCATTTACTTTCAGTCTATGTGTGCCCTTAAATCTTAAGTGAGTCTTTTGTAGACAGCATACAGCTGGATTATTTCTTCAACCCATTCAGCCACTCTTTGTCTTTTGATTGGGTTTAATCCATTTATATTTTTGATAGAGGAGGATTTACTATTACAATTTTGTTAACTGTTTTCTGTTTTATAGTTATTTTGCCCCTCTTCCCTCTCTTGCTATGCTCCTCTGCCTTTCATTGATTCTTTTATATTGATATGCTTTGACTCCTTTCTATTTTTCTTTTATGTGTCTTCTATAGGTACTTTTTGTGTGTGGTTACCATGGGGCTTACATAAAACATAGTTTTAACAGTCTACTTTAAACTGATAACAATTTAACAAAAACTCTACGCTTTTACTTCACCCCTCAAACACGTTTTGCAGTACTGATGTTATAATTTACCACCTTACATATGGTATATCCATTAACATATTTTTATAATTATATTTAATATGTTTGCCTTTTAACTTTTATACTAGAATAAAGAGTGATTTATATGCCACTGTTATAGTATCAGTGCATTTGTCTATATACTTAATGAGTTTTATACTCTCATATGATGTTATACAGCTGTTTAGAGTCCTTTGTTCTAACCTGCAGAACTCCCTTTAGCACTTCTTGTAAGGCAGGGCTAGTGATAATTAACTCCTTCAGCTTTTGTTTGTTTGGACTTATCTTCTCTTCATTTCTTAAGGACAGTTTTGCAGGTTTGGGTATTATTGGGTGGAAGTTTCTTTCTTTCAGCACTTTGTCTATTTACTTCCACTCTCTTCTAGCCTGCAAGGTTTCTGCTGAGAAATCCATAAACAGTCTAATGAGGTCTCACTGTATATATCAAGTCGCTTTTTAAATTGCTGCTTTCAAAGTGCTTTTTCTTTGACTTTTGACAGTTTGACTATGTGCCCCCATATGAATTTCTTTGGTTCATCTTATTTGAGGTTTGTTGGGGTTCTCCAGATTTAGGAAGTTTTCAGCAGCCATTTCTGTGAAGAAACCTTCTGGCCCTTTCCCTCTCCCTCCCTCCCTCCCCACTTCCCTTTTCCCTTTAGGACTCTCACAATGCATATACTGATCTGTTTTCTTGTGTTCTGTAAGCCTCAAATTTTCTTCATTCTTTTATATTCTTTTTCCTTTTAGCTCCTGTGACTGGATAATTTCAAATGACTTATTTTTTAATTTGCTGATTCTTCCGATTGATCTTTTACTGTTTTTTTCCCCCCTTAGTGTATTTATTGTTTTTCTCAGCTCTAAAATTTCTTTTTGGTTCTTTTTAAAAAATCTCTTTCTTAAAATTCTCACTTTTTCCATACAATGTTCTCCTGAGTTCTTTATGAACATTTGTTGAACATCTTTACGACAATCATTTAAAATACTCTGTCAGGTAGTTCATATATTTCCATTTAATCAGAGTCACTTTCTGGAGCTTTATCTTATTCTCATTTTTTGGACCATGTTTCTGTTTCTTCTTTCTTTTTAATCATTTGTGTTGGTGTCTGCACATTAGATAAAACAGCCAGCTTTCCCAGTCTGTAAACAGATAGGCCTCATACAGGAGAAGACCTTCACCAATCTTTCCAAACCAGGATCTTCTCAAACCTTCTTGCTAGTTCAGACCAGAGTCTTTGTTTTCAGTGGCCACGAGGCATCTAGAATATAACAAGTCCTATCACTGCTCTAAGACAGATGAGACAAAAGCTAGTCCCTTGGGCAGCCCCAGAAATGTTGGAATGTTGAACACAGTCTAAATCTTTCCCTCCCCAAAGAGAAGCCGGGATCTAGTGAATGTTCTCATGCTAGGATAAAGTGGTATCTTTGTTTCAGCACTCAGCAGACTTCTAGAGTATGTCAGGTCCCACCAGCACTCTGAGGCAGACAAGTCAGTAGTCCATTCTTTGGTTATCCCCAAATAATTGAGAGCTTTTGGCACATGGTTCAGTCCTTCCCCTTCCTCCCTAGGGAAAATCTGGGAGCTGAAGGTTTCCTGCCAATTGTATGGTGCTGTGTGGCAGATGCGAGTTTGATGAAAGGGTGTCTTGAATTTTTCTACTTGCTTTGATGTGACTGGTTTCAAGCTTGCCTGGGGGTGCAGGAGTCACTCAACTAGTTTTGAGATTTCACACAAAGGGAAACCTCACAAAGGGAAATACATGGACACAAATTAGTCCATGTATCGTTGTTGATGTGGTGTGTCCATGTGGTAAGGCAAGTCTATGGTTTACTACTCCAACACCTTACTGACTTACTACCATATTTTGCTGTTTTGACCTCTATGCTTTATGTTAGAGAATTCATCAGAAGTCTGGCAGTCCTTGTCTTCTGCTCATATTTGAGAGGGGGCCCTAAATGGCTAAGTGGGATCTCTATGGCTTAGCTGGGGCTGGCCACATAGGCAACTTCACTGTAGGGTTCCTGTCAGTTTCACTGAAGCACTACTGAAGTCAGTATCTTTTAATATTTTCTTTAGGGTTGCTCAGATTGCTCAGGAAAAAATCTTCCATTTTCCTGCCTGGAAGTTTCAATTCTGGATGCTAGCATCCTAGAAGCTGAATAGAGAAATGGACTATTGGGTTAGGATGAGACTAAGCATTTGGTGAGCAGTCCCACAATTTGGAATATACATTTGCATTTAACTACCCCTTTCTTCATTCACTGACTTCCCTGGTAGCTCAGACAGTAAAGTGTCTGCCTACAATGCAGGAGACCCAGGTTCAATCCCTAGGTTGGGAAGATCTCCTGGAGAAGGAAATGGCAACCCACTCCAGTATTCTTGCCTGAAGAATCCCATGGATGGGGAAGCCTGGTAGGCTACAGTCCATGGGGTCGCAGAGTCGGATACGACTGAGCGACTTCACTTCACTTCACTTCTGCATTCACTACAGTATCTGAAGCAGTTGGCTTTTTCTATATAATAAATAACACTGAAATCTCAGTGGCATAAAATGAAAGCATTTCTTTCTTACACCTGTCTACTATTTCGCTCAGGCAGCTCCGCTTCAGGCTATAGGCTGGCTAATCAACTGGGGCAGCTCTCTGAAGTCTGAAGTCTGCCCAGGGCTATCCTGCTCTGTATCTCTTATTCTGGAGTTCAATAATACAGGTAGAAGCTAATTAGGATGTGCATATTGTCCCTGACTCACAATGGTTCAGCTTAAGAGTTTTTTCCATCATAAGTGGAAGAAGATTTGTATTTTCCTCATGATAGCAAAAGGATAGGAGGACAAAACCAATTATGTATGCACATATCAAAAGTTTGCTTCTGTTTCACTTACTGATATCCATGTTGCCCAAAGTCATATGGCCAACCCCAGAGCCAAAGAGTGAGAAAGTAAACTTCACCCACCGTGAGGTAAATGACAACATTCCAAAATACCATGGTATCTCTGCTATTAACAGTGCTTAGTTCAGGGTCCCTCTGTTTCAAAACACCCCAAAGAATAAATTTCTAGGAAAGGAGAAAGAGAAGTCACCATAATTTTTGTATTGTGGATACAGCTTTTTACAAGTATTTTACAAGCCACATTGAAAGCTTTTCTGGGATACTATAGTATTGTACAAACTAGCTTGTGTCAGGGGTATTCCCATTGTTGATTCAGGATTCAGCTTTTTCAAGTCCACTTTATCAGACCATTTGCTCTCTAGCTTTCCAAACTTTATGCTTTATTCTTTCTCATTCTCTTTACTCTTATGTGTTTATGTCTTTTTAAAAAAAGTCATTTTCTGCCATTGCACAAAATTGTGGAGGAAGGCATATGTTCAATCTCCATCATTAACCAAAGGCTGTTAATTATATATATGGCAAATATAAATAACTGATAATTTGTAGAAAAAATTCAAGCAGGGAGATGGTCCAGTCAACCTCTGATTTACTGAAAAGTAAGAGAAGCATAGGAAATAAAAGATAACCCATAGTTCAAGAGAACAAATATACATATGTTATGTATAAAGCTGCTCAATATTAATAACTGGATATGTATTACATGTAAATGCTAATCTCTTCATCTTTTCCTGATCTGGGGGGTTTTATCTATAGTCCTATGTGACTGAGTGTGGAACACAATGGATACTGGGCAGAGAGGTTTTGGTGAGGAAGATAAGTATACCTTCTCAAAAGCAACATTATTCATTGCAGCATTTGTAGACAAAGGAGTAGTTTCTATGGAGGAGCAACTTAAGGTTGAAATTTTCTCACCTAAATAATCTGATCCTCTGAAGAGCTCAGGTGATGGGAAGCTACTTAAATTCTCTTCAGAACTCTTGTATTCTGTAGAAGAGTCTGTAAATGAATAACTTAGAAGAGAGCCAGAAATATCGTGCTGCAAACTTAGTCCTATAGAATAAACAAAAAAAAGGGTAAAATGTTTCAACAGTAAACAGATTCAAAACTCTAAGAACTTAAACTTGTAGAAATATACATGCAGTTGTATACTAGTAATGTAAAATTACACATAAAACTGAAACGGCATGCGATTGTATACAATCTTAAATTGTAGGTGAATTTCAATCTTAGAAAAGAAGTCTATTTTTGATATGAAGAAAATGCAATATAAACCCCTTCCATTGTTCTTCAAAGTTTTATAAATTTATTCCTTCCCTACTTTGGTTCAGTTATAATTCTTGACTCAAAAAGACAAATTTTATCAAGTATACCTTAATAATAAATATAAATAAATAAAATGTATACCTAATTTTTCAAGTCCAAGTTTTATATATAAGTAACCCATTAACTGTAAGCTGACTAGCTGAGAAGAAGAAAGGATGATTCTAGTTATTCCACTTAAAAAACAATGAGCATAAACATAGATTCAAGGGAACATAGATCAAAGGAACTGAACAGAGTCCAGAAATAGACTTACATGCATAACAGTAATTTACTTTTGACCAAGATGCAAAGGCAATTCAATGGAGAAGGGATATTCTTTCAAACAAATTATGTTGGAACAAATGTATATCCGCATGCAAAAGCAAAACAAAATAAAATAACTTGCACTCATATCTTCCATCATATAAAAAATTAACTATAAATGCATCGTGATTCTAAATGCAAATCCTAAAACTACAAAACTTCTACAAAAAATAGAGGATAAAATCTTCATGACACTGAGTTAGGTAACAATTTCTTTAATGTATCAATTAAAGAATGATTCATAAAACAAAAGCAGTGATAAACTGGGCTTCATCAAAGTTTAAACTTTCTATTTCAAACAGACAAGCCACAGAGTAAGAGAAAACATTTGTAAATGGACTGGAATCCAAAATATAAAGAACTCCGAAAATTCAATAATAAGAAAACAAACATCTCAATGGCAAATTGGGGGAAATATATGAACAGAAAATCTCTCTAATTCAGAAGTCTTAAAGTCATCCCTGTGAGAGTAGACTAGAATGAAAATCTTTCCAATAAATGACAGGGATAGAACTTAGTATTTACTTGAAGAACCAGAAGGTCGAGTAAGAAAAGAGAAAATATACTCTACTATAGACAGTCAGCATTTATGAAACATTCCTAACATGATAAAACAGAGGTCAACACTAACAGAAACTGGTGGAGTGCGGGATAACGGATGAAAGGAGAGCATCACTCTTAAAACCCATTATCTTCTGCCCTGGAGTTGACTTATATCTATCTCTGCTCATTCATTAACTACCCGAGACTACTAACTCTTTATCCTTCCCACTTTGATCTCACCACATCTTTTTCTTTCACTCCAACCCTCTCTTTAATGTTGACAACTGTTCCCAATGTGCCCACCTCCTCCAGGCACCAGTGCACCACTTAAATTGACTGACTCAAGCTACCATCCTTATTCCCCTCTTCAGATGTCAGAGTCAGGCTATTCCTCTGAGTATGTTTCTCTTCCCATACTTCAGCTGTCCCAGAGTGTCCTTCCCTGTCCTTGCTACTTTTCTCACCGTCTTCCTCCTCATTTTTGGTTGCTGCATCTCTCGTGCCTTCTACCTATCAAAATTCTATGTATACCACTCTCAGGAGAGAAAATCCTTCCACCAAACTCCAGAACTCAAACTGGGCTCAGAAACCAGGAAAGCCCTGTACTCACCCCCTGGGTAAGTTGGCAGAGAAAAGAATAAACAAATATTCCTGACTATAATAATAGAAGGCTGCTCCTGGTGTCACAAGTAAGAAATGTAAATGCATTTTAAAATTACATTTATATCAAATTATACTATACATTTTAAAAAGTCAGTTCTACAAGCTTTTATCAAAAACTACCACCTCTTAAAGAAATAAAAAAAAATTGCAACCTCTTGTCTCATAACTTCCTATCATAATGAGACAACTGTTTTCAACCCCATTAACTCTATTGTTTTTATATGTTTATATTTATAAATTAAATGTATTCAATGATTCTGTTATTATAATTGCTTAAATATATTTACAGCTGAACCATGTACTATGAGCTCTATTATTTATGTTACGTTTTTGCCATAAGTTCTTATTTTTCCTTTGAGTTATTGATTACCTAATTTTCAATTAGTTTTCTAAGTACCTATTTCATATCAACTTTTTGCAAAAGTATAAATTTCCTCTTAATAATTTTTTTTTGAAAATGCCAGGTTATCTATCAGTTCTTTTTTTCCCTTCCTTTCTTCTTCCCTTCCTCTTTCTCCTCCTTTTTCTTTCCTTCCTTTTTTTCTTTTTTTTAAAGTACTGCTACTGGAGATCTCAATACACTTGCTTAAATTGGGATTGATTGTCTGCTAGACGTGCTGCAGAGGTGTCTTCCTGGGATTTCCCTTTACCACGATCCTAAGAAATTCTTTTATATATTTCATGTATTAGACCCTTTGATTTCATGATTTCTTCCTTATTGATTTCCTTTCTGGTTTTGTTGGAATATCTTCTTCATTTCCTGAGAAAAGGTGCATAGAAGACCTGTTTGAAAATTTCTTTATACTATCTTCCTATCTGAGTGATTGTTTAGCTGAGTACAGAATTCTAGGCCAGTATATTAAAAAGACTGATGCAGTCTTTAGTGTTTGACAGATTTAAACCTTACTGTTCCAAGTTCCCCTTCTGTCCCATATCTGTAACTAGCTGATGAGCCCTGGTGCTCCATATTCTGGCAACAATGGCAAGTTAAAGCCTCATCCCAGCCCCACTCTAACCACCTAAACATCCCAACCCAGTCTCCTTTCTCTGCTCTCTCAAGCCATTTTCAGTCCTGTTCAGGAAGAGAGTCTCCTCTCTAGGTGGCCTCATTATATCAGTAACAAACTTTTTCACACCCTCTTGGTATGTGAGTGGCATCATTAATCTTGAAATTTAAAACAAATTTTTGGTGAGGATTTATCCTGTCTCTGCAAATCAGTTCTCTTCAGAAAAAGTGCACTTTTCCACCATGTTTTAGCCTCTAGAGTTGCTTCTGATATGTTCAATGTTATTCACATTCTTGATTGCTTATTTGCAATAGGTAATTTTTTTAACTCTGAAAAACTGAAGGATTTCTCTCTTTATCCTGAAGATTTTTAAATTATATGACATTGTGTCTTGGTATGGGTCTTTTTCATTCATTGTGATGGGCAGTTGGTGGGCTCTTTCAGTATGTAAGCTCATGAAGATAGCGGAGGAATAGGACGGGGAGACCACTTTCTCCCCCTCAAATTCATCAAAAGAACATTTGAACTCTGAGTAAATTCCACAAAACTACTTCTGAATGCTGGCAGAGGACATCAGGCACCCAGAAAAGCAGCCCATTGTCTTAGAAAGGAGGTAGGAAAAAATATAAAAGATAAAAAGAGAGACAAGAGGTAGGGATGGAGATCCGTGCCAGAAAGGGAGTCTTAAAAAAGAGAGAAGTTTCCAAACACCAGGAAACACTCTCACTGGCGAGTCTGTGGCGAGCCTTGGAACCTCAGAGGGCAACATAACTGGGAGGGAAAAAAATTAATAATTAAAACCCACAGATTACATGCCCAAGGGTAACTCCCAGCAGAGAAGCAGCACAGATGCCCACATCCGCCACGAGCAAACGGGGGCTGGACAGGGAGGCGCAGGCTGCATTACTTAGAGTAAGAACCAGGCCTGAATGCCCCAAGGGCAATCTGAGGGAACTAACTTGAGATAGCAAACCAGACTGTGGGACAGCTATCCAGCAAAAAGCCCTAACCTAAGACACTGCCAGACCGGCTCACAGAACAAAGGCCTGAGCAGAGCTAGCCGGCTGTGGACTGGCCCATCCCCCGCCGGAGACAGGCAGGCGAGGGCAGCCAGAGCTGGAAGGGGGTAATCACGGCCCCAGAGAGGCATCATCTACCAAACTGCAAGCAGGCTTTGTTGCTGACCAAGGCTTCTTGGGATTCTGCACGGTCGACATCCACCAGGAGAGTCACAGCCAGAGATCAGCTCCTCAGAAGAGACACAAGGCACACCTGAGAAGGGGTGCCGGTTGTACCCCCAGAAAACCAAGTGACAGGGACAGGGGAGGTGATAAGTCGAAGTGACCGCGCTCGCCAAGCTCCTGGTCACCTGAGCTGCTCGGACCTCGGAAGGGCACAAAATGTAGGCCCAACCGAGTCTGCGCCTTTGCGGAGTACCCGAGTACCTGAACCTGAGCGGCTTAGACCTGGGAAGTGCATACAACCCAGGGCCGGCCTCAGAGAGTTCCCGGCAGAGCAACATAGCGCCTAAGCAGTGTAGACAGGGAAAGCACACACGCCGTGAGTGGCGGCAAACCCAGTGTGGCTGAGTCACTGTGAGCACACACCAGTATTATTTGTGTGCAGTGTTCTTCCCTCCCCACAGCACGACTGAAAAAGTGAGCCTTTAAAAAAGTGTCCACCACAGCCCCCTTGTGTCAGGGCAGAAATTAGACACTGAAGAAACCAGCAAACAGAAGAAGCTAAAACAAACAGAGGGAACTGCCTTGGATATGACAGGTACAATAGATTAAAACCCTGTAGTTAGCACTGACTACATAGGAAGGAGCCTATAGATCTTGAGAAGTATAAGCTGGATCAAGGAACTATCTGAAAATGAACTGATCCCACACTGTCCACAAAAACACCAGAGAAAGTCCTAGATATATATTTACTATTATGATTTTTTTAATTAAAATTTTTTAAGTCCTCTATTACACCTTTAATTTTCATTTTTATAACCTACTATTACTTTGCAAAAAAAAAAAAGACCCTATTTTTTAAAGCAAACTTCATATATATGCTGCTGCTGCTGCTAAGTCGCTTCACTTGTGTCCAACTCTGTGCAACCCCATAGACGGCAGCCCACCAGGCTCCACCATCCCTAGGATTCTCCAGGCAAGAATACTGGAGTGGGTTGCCATTTCCTTCTCCAATGCATGAAAATAAAAAGTGAAAGTGAAGTCGCTCAGTCGTGTATGACTCTTAGCGACCCCATGGACTGCAGCCTACCAGCTTCCTCCATCCATGGATTTTCCAGGCAAGAGTCCTGGAGTGGGGTGCCATGCCTTCTCAATTCACATATATATATATAATTTTTATGACTTTGTTTTTTTCTTTAGTATTATATTTTTGAGAATCCAACCTCTACTCTAGATTTTTAAGCTTTGCTTTTTGGTATTTGTTATCAATTTTGTACCTTTAAGAACCCAATTTTCAGTACCATTTTTACTTGGGAGAGAGATCACTGGCTTGACTGCTCTCCCCTCCTCTGGACTCTCCTTTTTCTCAACCAGGTCATCTCTATCTCCTCCCTCCCCCTTCTCTTCTCTGCCCAACTCTGTGAATCTCTTTGTATGTTCCAGACTGTGGAGAACACATAGGGAACTGAATACTGGCTGGATCTGTCTCTCTCCTTTTCATTCACCCCTTTATCCTCCTGGCCACCTCTGTCTCCCTCCTCCCTCTTCTCTTCTCTGTATAACTCCATGAAGATCTCTGAGCTGTCCAGACTGTGGAGAGCACATAAGGAAGTGATTACTGGCTAGCTTGCTCTCCCCTCTTTTGATTCCCCCTCTTCTCCTCCTGGTCACCTCTATCTCCCTCATCCCTCTACTCTTCTCCATGTAACTCTGTGAACCTCTCTGGGTGTCCCTCACTGTGGAGAAACTTTTCGTCTTTAACCTAGATGTTTTATCATCGGTGCTGTATAGAAGGAGAAGTCTTGAGGCTACTGTAAGAATAAGACTGAAAACCAGAAGCAGGAGGCTTAAGTCCAAATCCTGAGAACACCAGAGAACTCCTGACTCCAGAGAACTCCTGACTCCAGGGAACATTAATCAATAGGAGCTCATCAAACGCCTCCATACCTACACTGAAACCAAGCACCACCCAAGGGTCAACAAGTTCCAGAGCAAGACATACCATACAAATTCTCCAGCAACACAGGAACACAGCCCTGAGCTTCAATATACAGGCTGCCCAAAGTCACACCAAACTCACTGACATCTCATAACTCATTAGTGGACACTTCATTGCACTCCAGAGAGAAGAAACCCAGCTCCACCCACCAGAACACCAACACAAGCTTCCCTAACGAGGAAACCTTGACAAACCACCCATCCAACCTCTCCCACAGCAAGGAAACTCCACAATAAAGAGAACTCCACAAACTGCCAGAATACACAAAGGCCACTCCAAACACAGCAATATAAACAAGATGAAAAGGCAGAGAAATACTCAGCAGGTAAAGCAACAGGATAAATTCCCACCAAACCAAACAAAAGAGGAAGAGATAGGGAATCTACCTGATAAAAAATTCTGAATAATGCTAGTGAAAATGATCCAAAATCTTGAAAACAAAATGGAGTTACAGATAAATAGCCCGGAGGCAAGGATCGAGAAGATGCAAGAAAGGTTTAACAAGGACCTAGAAGAAATAAAAAAGAGTCAATATATAATGAATAATGCAGTAAATGAGACCAAAACCACTCTGGAGGGAATCAACAGTAGAATAACGGAGGCAGAAGATAGGATAAGTGAGGTAGAAGATAGAATGGTAGAAATAAATGAAACAGAGAGGAAAAAACAAAAACGAATTAAAAGAAATGAGGACAATTTCAGAGACTCTCTGAGACAATGTTAACAATCTCTCGAACAATGATAAATGCCCCAACATTCGAATCATAGGAGTCCCAGAAGAAGAAGACAAAAGAAAGACCATGAGAAAATATTTGAGGAGATAATAGTTGAAAACTTCCCTAAAATGGGGAAGGAAATAATCACCCAAGTCAAGAAACCCAGAGAGTCCCAAACAGGATAAACCCAAGGCAAAACACCCCAAGGCACATATTAATCAAAAGAACAAAGATCAAACACAAAGAACAAATATGAAAAGCAACAAGGGAAAAACTACAAATAACACACAAGGGGATTCCCATAAAGATAACAGCTGATCTTTCGACAGAAACTCTTCAGGCCAAGAGGGAATGGCAGGACATACTTAAAGTGATAAAAGAAAATAATCTACAGCCCAGATTACTGTACCCAGCAAGGATCTCATTCAAATATGAAGGAGAAATCAAAAGCATTACAGACAAGCAAAAGCTGAGAGAATTCAGCACCACCAGACCAACTCTCCAACAAATGCTAAAGGATCTTCTCTAAACAGGAAACACAGAAAGGGTGTATAAACTCAAACCCAAAACAATAAATGGCAATGGGATCATACTTATCAATAATTACCTTAAATGTAAATGGGCTGAATGCCACAACCAAAAGACAAAGACTGGCTGAATGGATACAAAAACAAGACCCCTATATATGTTGTCTACAAGAGACCCACCTCGAAACAAGGGACACATACAGACTGAAAGTGAAGGGCTGGAAAAAGATATTCCATGCAAACAGAGACCAAAAGAAAACAGGAGTAGCAATACTCATATCAGATGAAATAGACTTTAAAACAAAGGCTGTGAAAAGAGACAAAGAAGGACACTACATAATGATCAAAGGATCAATCCAAGAAGAAGATATAACAATTATAAATATATATGCACCCAACATAGGAGCCCCACAATATGTAAGACAAATGCTAACAAGTATGAAAGGGGAAATTAACAATAACACAATAATAGTGGGAGACTTTAATATCCCACTCACACCTATGGATAGATCAACTAAACAGAAAATTAACAGGGAAACACAAACTGTAAATGATACAATAGATCAGTTAGACCTAATTGATATCTATAGGACATTTCACCCCAAAACAATGAATTTCACCTTTTTCTCAAGCACACAAGGAATCTTCTCCAGCATAGATCATATCCTGGGCCATAAATCTAGCCTTGGTAAATTTAAAAAATTGAAATCATTCCAAGCATCTTTTCTGACCACAATGCAGTAATAATATTAGATCTCAATTACCGGAGAAAAACTATTAAAAATTCCAACATATGAAGGCTGAACAACACACTGCTGAATAACCAACAAATCACAGAGGAAATCAAAAAAGAAATCAAAATATGCATAGAAATGAATGAAAATGAAAACACAACAACACAAAACCTGTGGGTCACTGTAAAAGCAGTGCTAAGGGGATGGTTCATAGCAATACAGGCATACCTCAAGAAACAAGAAAAAAGTCAAATAAATAACCTAACTCTACACCTAAAGCAACTAGAAAAGGAAGAAATGAAAAACCCCAGGGTTAGTTGAAGGAAAGAAATCTGAAAAATTAGGGCAGAAATAAATGCAAAACACACAAAAGAGATCATAGCAAAAATCAACAAAGCCAAAAGCTGCTTCTTTGAGAAGATAAATAAAATTGACAAACCATAAGCCAGACTCATCAAGAAACAAAGGGAGAAAAATCAAATTATATAAATTTAGAAATGAAAATGGAGAGATCACAACAGATAACACAGAAATACAAAGGATCAAAGAGACGACTATCAGCAACTATAGGCCAATAAAATGGACAACTTTGAAGAAATGGACAAATTCCTAGAAAAGTACAACTTTCCAAAACTGAACCAGGAAGAAACAGAAAATCTTAACAGACCCATCACAAGCACGGAAATTGAAACTGTAATCAGAAATCTTTCAGCAAACAAAAGCCCAGGACCAGACAGCTTCATAGCTGAATTCTACCAAAAATTTAGGAAGAGCTAAATTCCTACTCAAACTTTTCCAGAAAATTGCAGAGGAAGATAAACTTCCAAACTCATTCTATCAGCCCACCATCACCCTAATACCAAAACCTGACAAAGATACCACAAAAAAAGAAAACTACAGACCAATGTCACTGATGAACATAGACGCAAAAATCCTTAACAAAAGTCTAGCAAACAAAATCCAACAACACATTAAAAAGATCATACATCATGACCAAGTGAGCTTTATCCCAGGGATGCAAGGATTCTTCAATATCCGCAAATCAATCAAGGTGATACACCATATTAACTAATTGAAAAATAAAAAACATATGATTATCTCAATAGATGCAGAGAAAGCCTTTGACAAAATTCAACATCCATTTATGATAAAAACTCTCCAGAAAGCAGGACTAGAAGGAACATACCTTAACATAATAAAAGCTATATATGACAAATCCACAGCAAACATTATCCTCAATGGTGAAAAATTGAAAGCATTTCCCCTGAAGTCAGGAACAAGACAAGGGTGCCCACTCTCACCACTACAATTCAACATAGGTTTGGAAGTTTTAGCCACAGCAATCAGAGCAGAAAAAGAAATAAAAGGAATCCAAATTGGAAAAGAAGAAGTAAAACTCACTGTTTGCAGATGACATGATCCTCTACATAGAAAACCCAAAAGACTCCACCAGAAAATTACTAGAGCTAATCAATGAATTTAGTAAAGTTTCAGGATATAAAATCAACACACAGAAATCCCTTGCATTCCTATACACTAATAATGAGAAAATAGAAAGAGAAATTAAGGAAACAATTCCATTCACCATTGCAACAAAAGGAATAAAATACTTAGGAATTTATCTACCCAAAGAAACAAAAGACCTATATATAGAAAACTATAAAACACTGGTGAAAGAAATCAAAGAGGACACAAATAGATGGAGAAATATACCATGTTCATGGATCGGAAGAAGCAATATAGTGAAAATGCGTATACTACCCAAAGCAATCTATAGATTCCATGCAATCCCTATCAAGCAACCAATGGTATTTTTCACAGAGCTAGAACAAATAATTTCACAATTTATATGGAAATACAAAAAACCTCAAATAGCCAAAGCAATCTTGAGAAAGAAGAATGGACTGACTTTAGGCTCTACTACAAAGCCACAGTCATAAGACAGTATGGTACTGGCACAAAGACAGAAATATAAATCAATGGAACAAAATAGAAAGCCCAGAGATAAATCCACACACCTATGGACACCTTATCTTTGACAAAGGAGGAAAGAATATACAATGGAGAAAAGACAATCTCTTTAACAAGTGGTGCTGGGAAAACTGGTCAACCACTTGTAAAAGAATGAAACTAGAACACTTTCTAACACCATATACAAAAATAAACTCACAATGGATTAAAGATCTAAATGTAAGACCAGAAACTATAAAATTCCTAGAGGAGAACATAGGCAAAACACTCTCCAACATAAATCACAGCAGGATCCGCTGTGACCCACCTCCCAGAATATTGGAAATAAAAGCAAAAACAAACAATGGGACCTAATTAAAATTAAAAGCTTATGCATAACAAAGGAAACTATAAGCAAGGTGAAAAGACAGCCTTCAGAATGGGAGAAAATAATAGCAAATGAAGCAACTGACAAAGAATTAATCTCAAAAATATACAAGCAACTCCTGTAGCTCAATTCCAAAAAAATAAAAAACACAATTGAAAAGTGGGCCAAAGAACTAAATAGACATTTCTCCAAAGAAGACATACAGATGTCTAACAAACACATGAAAAGATGCTCAACATCACTCATTAACAGAGAAATGCAAATCAAAACCACAATGAGGTACCATTTCACGCCAGTCAAAATGGCTGCTATCCAAAAGTCCACAAGCAATAAATGTTGGAGAGGGTGTGGAGAAAAGGGAAGCCTCTTACACTGTTGGTGGGAATGCAAACTAGTACAGCCACTATGGAGAACAGTGTGGAGATTCCTTAACTGGCATACGACCCAGCAATCCCACTGCTAGGCATACACACCAAGGAAACCAGAATTGAAACAGACACAATGTTCATCGCAGCACTGTTTATAATAGCCAGGACATGGAAGCACCCTAGATGTCCATCAGCAGATGAATAGATAAGAAAGCTGTGGTACATATACACAATGGAGTATTACTCAGCCATTAAAAAGAATACATTTGAATCAGTTCTAATGAGGTGGATAAAACTGGAGCCTATTATGTAGAGTGAAGTAAGCCAGAAAGAAATACACCAATACATGGAATTTAGAAAGATGGTAATGATAATGCTGTATGTGAGACCACAAATGAGACACAGGTGTATAGAACAGTCTTTTGGACGCTGTGGGAAAAGGTGAGGATGGGATGATTTGGGAGAATGGCATTGAAACATGTATATTATCATATGTGAAACGAATCACCACCAGGTTCGATGCATGATACAGGATGCTCAGGGCTGGTGCACTGGGCTGACCCAGAGGGACGGGATGGGGAGGGGGGTGGGTTGAGGATGGGGAACACATGTACACCCGTGGTGGATTCATGTCAATGTATGGCAAAACCAATACAATATTGTAAAGTATTAGCCTCCAATTTAAATATATAAATTTATATTAAAAAATTAAAATGAAAAATATGTACACTCATGATCATTTTTAATTCTAAAAAATTTCTAGTTTCATGTGCTTAATAATTCCATCCTGTTTACTTTATAATATCTGGAACTACTGTTTTTCAGATATTAGAATGCCTGGGCTCAGGTTATAATTTTTCTTTTTAAAATTATAAAAATTTTTATAAAAATTTATAAAAATTATAAAAAAGCAGCTTTATTGAAATACAATTCATATTCCATAAATCCCAATCTTTTAAAGGATACAATTTTGTGGGTTTTAGTTTACTCACAGAGTTGTGTTACCACTATTTCTTTTATCTTCTCTTTAACATCTGTACAACTTTTGGAGTTTTTCCTTAAATTGACCACCCAATCCTTCATAGAATGTTTTATTCCTGATTTCATATTTTTAAGTTTTCTTTTTGTTCCCTGAATGCTCCTTTTTTTTTGTAGCCTACACTCATTTCATGGATATGCTTCTTCATCACACTGAGAATAATAATGAAAATATGACTTAAAAGGTTTTTTTTCTTGCATTGTCTGTGTTCTTCAAGTTTTTTTTTATTTGGTATCTAACTTTTATTTTGTACATATTAAATTTGTATAATTCCTTAAATGTCTGGTAATTCTTGAATGTTTAAGAATGAGGCACTAAAGAGCTGCTGGAAACTGGATTCATAAGTGAGGTTTAGGAAGCAGTATGGGCTTTACTGAAGGGTACTTGGACAGGAACCAGGTCATTACTGCCAGAATATAGGTCTTCTCCTGGTCAGAGAAGTTTCCAAGAAAGGAACTCTCCAGGCTCTTAACTGGGGTGTATTTTCCTGAGTGTAATGAGTCTGAGGTAAGTAAACAGACTTTACTTAATTCCCTTCCCTCCTCCTCCCACCTCTCACTGCTAGTTTTCAGTATAGCACCCCTGCTCTCAGCAGTACTGAGGATCCCTTTGCTTCAATGTCTCTGGACAGCCATGGTGGGAATAAGAGTAGCTGCCTGGCTACATCATCCTGGGGGAGGGATCACAGTATCTAACTGCTACTTTTAAAGATTTCCAAAAATCCTATTTTCAACATTATCTCTACCTATTCCTTCACAAATATGTGGAATATGTGATGTCTCTAATTCCTGAACCTTCAGCCTGCGTTATTTCACTTCGTGGTCTGTCCTAGTTTCAGCCATTTTTTTATCATTAGGACTATTAAACTTAATTCATTTACATTGCAGATTCCAAACTTTTGTTGATTATCTCTTGTCAGCTAAAGTTTCTTCTCTTTTTCTCTACATTACGGCCTCATGCCTTTTTTATGCCTTTATTGATATTTTAGTGTTTTCAGAAGGAATAAATAAATCTCTTCAATCCTTCATATTAAATATGAAATCCTGAGTTTATTGCCAAATTCAGGCTTAAACTGAAGAAAGTAGGGAAAACTGCTAGACCATTCAGGTATGACCTCAATCAAATCCCTTATGGTTATACAGTGGAAGTGAGTAATAGATTTAAGGGCCTAGATCTGATCAATAGAGTGCCTGATGAACTATGGAATGAGGTTCGTGACATTGTACAGGAGACAGGGATCAAGACCATCCCCATGGAAAAGAAATGCAAAAAAGCAAAATGGCTGTCTGGGGAGGCCTTACAAATAGCTGTGAAAAGAAGAAAGGTGAAAAGCAAAAGAGAAAAGGAAAGATATAAGCATCTGAATGCAGAGTTCCAAAGAATAGCAAGAAGAGATAAGAAAGTCTTCTTCAGGGATCAATGCAAAGAAATAGAGGAAAACAACAGAATGGGAAAGACTAGAGATCTCTTCAAGAAAATTAGAGATACCAGCGGAACATTTCATGCAAAGATGGGCTCAATAAAGGACAGAAATGGTCTGGACCTAACAGAAGCAGAAGATATTAAGAAGAGGTGGCAAGAATACACGGAAGAACTGTACAAAAAAGATGTTCACAACCCAGATAATCACGATGATGTGATCACTAATCGAGAGCCAGACATCTTGGAATGTGAAGTCAAGTGGGCCTTAGAAAGCATCACTACAAACAAAGCTAGTAGAGGTGATGGAATTCCAGTTGAGCTGTTTCAAATCCTGAAAGATGATGATGTGAAAGTGCTGCACTCAATATGCCAGCAAGTTTGGAAAACTCAGCAGTGGCCACAGGACTGGAAAAGGTCAGTTTTCATTTCAATTCCAAAGAAAGGCAATGCAAACAAATGCTCAAACTACTGCACAATTGCACTCATCTCACATGCTAGTAAAGTAATGCTCAAAATTCTCCAAGCCAGGCTTCAGCAATACGTGAACTGTGAACTCCCTGATGTTCAAGCTGGTTTTAGAAAAAGCAGAGGAACCAGAGATCAAATTGCCAACATCCGCTGGATCATGGAAAAAGCAAGAGAGTTCCAGAAAAACATCTATTTCTGCTTTATTGACTATGCCAAAGCCTTTGACTGTGTGGATCACAATAAACTGGAAAATTCTGAAAGAGATGGGAATACCAGACCACCTAACCTTCCTCTTGAGAAATCTGTATGCAGGTCAGGGAAGCAACAGTTAGAACTGGGCATGGAACAACAGACTGGTTCCAAATAGGAAAAGGAGTACGTCAAGGCTGTATATTGTCACCTTGCTTATTTAACTTATATGCAGGGTACATCATGAGAAACGCTGGACTGGAAGAAACACAAGCTGGAATCAAGATTGCCGGGAGAAATATCAATAACCTCAGATATGCAGATGACTCCACCCTTATGGCAGAAAGTGAAGAGGAACTAAAAAGCGTCTTGATGAAAGTGAAAGAGGAGAGTGAAAAAGTTGGCTTAAAGCTCAACATTCAGAAAACGAAGATCATGGCATCTGGTCCCATCACTTCATGGGAAATAGATGGGGAAACCGTAGAAACAATGTCAGAGTTTATTAATTTTTTTGGCTCCAAAATCACTGCAGATGGTGACTGCAGCCATGAAATTAGAAGACACTTACTCCTTGGAAGAAAAGTTATGACCAACCTAGATAGTATATTGAAAAGCAGAGACATTACTTTGCCAACAAATGTTCGTCTGGTCAAGGCTATGGTTTTTCCAGTGGTCATGTATGGATGCGAGAGCTGGACTGTGAAGAAAGCTGAATGCCAAAGAATTGATGCTTTTGAACTGTGGTGTTGGAGAAGACTCTTGAGAGTCCCTTGGACTGCAAGGAGATCCATCCAGTCCATTCTGAAGGAGATCAGCCCTGGGATTTCTTTGGAAGGAATGATGCTAAAGCTGAAGCTCCAGTACTTTGGCCACCTCATGCAAAGAGTTGACTCATTCGAAAGACTCTGATGCTGGGAGGGATTGGGGGCAGGAGGAAAAGGGGATGACAGAGGATGAGATGGCTGGATGGCATCGGTGACTCAATGGACGCGAGTCTGAGTGAACTCTGGGAGTTGGTGATGGACAGGGAGGCCTGGCGTGCTGCGATTCATGAGGTCACCAAGAGTCGGACACTACTGAGCGACTGAACTGAACTGAAGCACTTTCCTTGTTCTTTTACTATATTTTAAGAAAATTCCTGTATTTTCTACCTAGCTAATTTGATTTTCAGCTGAATACATCCAAATATTAGGTTGATTTATTGTTTTAAAATTTTATATTTTTAGTTTCCAGGGACTATAATTTTTTATAGCAGCCTATTACATTATGGACTCAATTACCTCTTGTCTCTAAAGAGTTATTTAAAGTTTACTATCATCCCTTCAGGTTTTGATTCTTTTGTTTGGTGCATTTGTGATCTCTCTTCCATGGCATTGGTATTCTTCAAAGATTTGACTGTTTTTGATTGTCTGTTCATATGTCTATTTGAGAATTTCTGTTTATATGGCAGAGAATATAAATTCCCAAAAAAGCAACCTACCTCTGGAGATTTTAGAAGAGTGATGCGACATTCTGAGGACTTATGTTCTGAGTGGGGATGTTCTCCTGTATTTTCTGGGCATTGTAGGCTACACAGGAGTGCATGCAAGCTCAGTTGCTAAGCTGTGTCTGACTCTTTGTGACCCTATAGATTGTAGCCCACCAGGCTCCTTTGTTCATTGGATTTTCTAGACAAGAATACTGGAGTAGGTTGCCATTTCCTCCTCCAGGGGATCTTCTCGACTCAGGGATTGAACCCACATCTCCTGAATTGGCTGGCAGGTTCTTTACCACTGAGCCACCTGGGAAGCCATAGGTTACATGGGGGTACTGCCGTATTTGGTTAGTACCCACACTGGAAGTCTCCGATATCAGAATTCCCACTTCAGAGAGCCATTATGTATCTTTTCCCTGAGATTAACAAGTATAGCATAATCTATATTTTTTTATTTTTCTGCCCCTTTGCTATCCGTATGGCAATCTGGAGTTACTTCAGACTCTTCTGCTTCTCTCTCCAGCTCCAACATTGATCCTAAGGAGCCAAAATGAAGTCTTAATTCACTTTGCTAGGCAGTAATTCCTAGGGTTCTGACCTGGCAGCAAGCACTAAGTTGTCAGTGTTTCCAATATAAGAAGGGGATGAGTAGGGGGCCAGGTCATACACTGCCTAAATGTAGTGCTTAATCCATCATCTTGACAACCCCTTCAGGGTCCCATCTATTATAGTGTTTCACATTTATTGACCAAGTGTTTTGAGTTAAGTGTATCTCCAGAGCTACTCTTACCTCTTCAGTGGTTTTTCTCTGCTCTTCATATATTTATCAGTCTGATCTCATCTGTCTTTAAGAATTCCTCAGGCTTTCTGGTATAGTAATGATATCCTTTTTTGTTTTCAAAAATAAGTTCAATTACACCAAATTTTTATCAGCAGCCCTCCATATTCAACTCCCTATTTGAATTACTAGTCATCTTAAAGGCACCCATTACTTAATATATTAAAGAGAGAATTTATGATTTTTCCCTCAAACAATATTTTTTTCAGTGAATGGCAGCACCACCTTACACTCAGTTATGCAAACCAGAAACACACGTCACCTTTGACACCTCCATCTTCAAACTTCATCTGTAAATTGTCAATTTCATTTCCTACAATAACCATACATATATCCACTTCTTTCCATTTCCAGTGCCGTCTGTTGGTATAAAGTGCCATCATTCCACCCCTTTACTATTGCAGCAGCCTCCCAAAGGACGCCTATTTACATCCACTCCTGCTTCTTCCCATAGAGTAACGAATATGATCATATTATTCCCTATTTAAAAGACTTCAGCAGCTTCCTGCTGCTCCAAAGATAAATATCTTTGGCATGGCCTACAAGGCTATGGAAGGTCTTGTCTGTCCAACCTTATCTTATTATCACATTTCCTCCTCTGTTCCCTCTGCCTGGATTTCTCTTTATTCATCTTTCTGTTTAATTAAGCTCTACTTTTCTTCAGATCTCAAGTAAATTACCACTCCCTCACGGAAGCCTTCCCTAATCTCTTCAACTAAATTCAGTTACAGTCAAGTCTACCTCACTTTTGTAACACTTATCACAATTGTGTTTGAAGGCTTTGAGGATGAAGTCCAGAGCACAGGCAGAAAGACCAGGAGAAAGACATCTTTTCTACTGAGATGGGAAGATAAGACAGATACAAATGGATGTTTATGTTTGTAAGAAAGTAAGTTGAAGGAGTTCACATTGCCAGTCTTACCTGTTACTTGTTTACTATTTGATGAACTACTGTCAGCCTGGAGGTCATCTGTCACTGACTCCTATGTGAAATAAGAATTAAACATATAGCACAAATTATGAGATGGAATATTTTTATATTATAATATTATAAAAACATTGATTTGGTTATTTTAAAAATGCAAAACTAATGTTAACTTTGTGTATCACTTTCATATTTAAAACATTTTTCAGCTTATTGATATAAATGTAATCTGATATATAATATTAAATCTTAAAATATAATACTGTGGACATATCCAGGGTGTCAAAAATATACTAGTCAGTAACTATTGTGGGATAAACCAGCAAAGTGAAAATGAAAGTCACTCAGTTATGAAAATCAAAGTCACTCAGTCATGTCCAACTCTTTGTGACCCCATGGACTTATACAGTCCATGGAATCCTCCAGACCAGAATACTGGAGTGGGTAGACTTTCCCTTCAGGGGATCTTCCCAACCCAGGGATAGAACCCAGGTCTCCCACATTGCAGGAGGATTCTTTACTGTCTGAAACACCAGGGAAGCTCAAGAATACTGAAGTGGGCAGCCTAGCCCTTCTCCAGTGGATCTTCCTGACCCAGAAATCCAACTGGGGTCCCCTGCATTGCAGGCAGATTCTTTACCAGCTGAGCTACCAGGGAAGGGAAGTCCCTGATAAACCAGCAACAAGAAGATAAAGATGAATATTTTTCTGATCCCCTAGGCAAGAAGGAATTTTTTCCCCTCTAAATACAAAAGCAAAATAAATAAAAAGAAAATGATTGATAAATAAGTCTAAAATACCAAAAGTAAAATAAAAGGCAAACAAACAAATGTGGAATTACTTGTTACATATGTGTGTAAAGTACAACTATCTTCAATATATAACAAATAAGTATTTCAAAAAGTTACACAAATGACCAATAAAATGAGAAAAAGTATCAACTTTACTAGCATTCAAAGAAATGGAAAGTAAACAACATGCTATTTTTCATCTATCAAATATATCTATATATCTATATCTATATATATATTTAAGTTTCAGATAAGATGGTGCCAACTGGACAGAACGAAATAAATAAAATAAAAAGTTTAAACATAATCCAACCCTTGACCCATTACAAAATATTTATCTTAGGATAACAATTTGAGGTATATAAAAACAATTTCTGTGGTAGGATATCTACTGATATCTAAAACAGCAAAACCTTGGAAACAATCTCAACCTCTCAACCACAAAAAAGTTATAGAAATTACAGTATGCCTGCTGCTAAATTGCTTCAGTTGTGTCTGACTCTGTGCGACCCCATAGACGGCAGCCCACCAGGCTCCGCTGACCCTGGGATTCTCCAGGCAAGAACACTGGAGTGGGTTGCCATTGCCTTCTCCATGATGACTTCTATCACAGCACAAGTGAGCTTGGCTGTCTCTGTGCTCTGCGTCAATGCTGCTGCTGCTAAGTCGCTTCAGTCGGGTCCGACTCTGTGCGACCCCATACTTAACACCGTTAAAATCTGGGGAAATGTATTTTGTCAAAGTTGCCCTCCCCAAAAAAACATGTTATAGAGAAATATGCAAGCTAAAATGCTGGATTGTGACTATCAAATTCAATGCTAATATCATATGCTGCTGCTACTGCTGCTAAGTTGCTTCAGTTGTGCTTCAGAGTACTGGAGGGGGTTGCCATTGCCTTCTCCAATGTCATATGAGTCACAAGCAATTTTTAAAATCTGAGTTTCTCCAAACTACTGCTCCAGGCAAGAACACCAGAGTGGGTAGACATTTCTTTCTCCAGGGGATCTTCCCCACCCAGGGATCAAACCCAGGTCTCCTGCATTACAGGCAGATTCTTTACCATATGAACCACCAAGGAAGCCCAAACTAGTGCTATACATCTGTATAATATTTACAGAATCCATATTAAGTACATTAGATCAGGAAGTTGTATAATATTCTAATGATAATGAATCCTCTGTTTCTAATTGTTAATGTAAGTCAAATGAGAAAACATGAAAATGGCTTTGAAATGTGTGCTACCAAACATAGCAGAATTACTGCTGCTACTGCTGCTAAGTCGCCTCAGTCGTGTCCGACTCTGTGCGACCCCACAGACGGCAGCCCACCAGGCTCCCCCGTCCCTGGGATTCTCCAGGCAAGAACACTGGTGTGGGTTGCCATTTCCTTCTCCAATGCAGGAAAGTGAAAAGTGAAAGTGAAGTCGCTCAGTCATGTCTGACTCTTAGCGACCCCATGGACTGCAGCCTACCAGGCTCCTCCATCCAAGAAGCACTTTATATCTGTCACACAGAAAATTAGCCAGTAATGAATATTTCTTAAATCTTTGACAAAGGAAAGAAAAATAAAAATGCATGGCTATGAGTCTACCAGAATCAGAAAAAGGCCCTAACTAAAGCCACAGCATCAGTGTGTATAAAAACACTGGAAAGTTATGTAGTCTCTACTGAACAAAGATCATATTATACTTTCTTTCAGAGGTACATTAGGTACCACTAGTCTCTACACTAAGTTTATCCAAGGCCCAGAGGAGAAACATACGTACACTCAATAGAGCAATCTTCTCATCCTGGGTCTCTTCACTAGTGCTATTTTCAGGCAGGCTTTTCTCTCCTGTAACTCTTAATTCAGTGCTAACAAACAAACAACACAATTAGTTTGTAGTGTCTGGACTTGGCTCTCCACACTCCTGATCACTGTTCACACTGTTTAGAATCTGAAAGGCTCTATGGGGGTCATCATTAGCCACAAGAACATAGTACGTGAATTGTATCAACACCCAACACGCACGGAAGGCTTTCCTGGAGATTATATCTCACTTGCCTTTAGGCAACTTGGCCAAATTTCCTTCTTTAAAACAAAATATCTCTCTTTCCTAAGTCAAATTCCCGGTTCTGTGTTCTGAGAAGAGCCGAATCAGAACACATTTCCTTCACTGACTCTTCTCCTTCATTGACTCTTAGAATGAGAGGTTATTAGGATCAAATCAGGACTGAAATTTTGACGTGGCCAGAGGCATGGGGCTGTTACTTGTGTATACACACCTCGGTGGCCGAGAGCTGACACCTCCCTGACCACTCCGCTCAGATTTTTCTGCGATTTTCTGCAAACCACGCGTTTTGCCATTTCTTTTCCGGCCTACAGACAGGGTGACACGTTTCAGGATAAAAACCCCAGAGGCCTGGCTGCAGGCCTTGGGGGGGCCCTGGGGCTGAGGCCCAACCGCCCCCGCCCTTGGCTTTTGCCCACCCCGAATCCTGCGCCATGAGCCAGCCCTGCGGAGCTTACAGTGGGCAAAGAGCTTTCGGCCGGGCCGTGACGGGGCCTCCGCCTTGGCCCGGGCACCTAGACCTGGCGTTGGGGTTAGGTTGAGCCTACCGTCGGCCTGCTTTTTGCGGATATAGACCCCTAGTGACCACATTGCCACCCCACCGCCAGGCCCCAGAGGCCTCTTAGCCCTGGACGGCCAGTCTCGTCGTCTTTCTGCGGAACCGAGCTACAGTCCTATGGAACCAGAGTCCAGGCCTGCGAGGCAGCCAGAGAAGAACGGAAAAGGTGAGAAAAACCAAAAGGCCTACAGCGCCAACCCCCACCCTGGCCTGGAGCGGCCTGCCTCACTCCCGCCTTTTTATCTCCGCGGAGTGGCGCGGCGGCTTCTGGGAAGACGCAGTAACGTGGTGGCTTCTGGGAAGACGTAGTCAGCTGGGCCCAACACCTGGTACTGATACTTGGACCAGTCTCCTTAGCAACATTACCAGGAAGGCCATGGTAATGGAGTTTGAGGTCTCTAAGCACATAGAGTCTCTCCAGGGGGAAGCCTGACTCAGTGCAGGAAGGTGAGAGAGGAATGAAAGCACGTTACAGTGACAGGGAATGTTTTCTGAGCACCTCAGTCCCTAGAGCCGCCAATTTGCTGTGGAGCCTTGGTAACTTGAGAGTCTAACCAAGCATCAGAAGTGCTTAGGTTCCAGGAGGTTTCTTCTCAGGGACAAGCAGAATCTCTGAGCCCCTGCCTAGAAGCTACCTCCTGGACATCTCTGAGTAGCTTTGTGGTTAAGGTAGAGAGTTCCACAAGGGCTCCCCTCCTAGTGCCCTGAGGCTCAGGTCTTTTTCTCTGCTCAGAGGGATTAACATGGGAATGACCACTCACTCCATACACTGAGGAGAGACCGTCTGGCTGCATCTGATAACATACTGTGTATACAATAACCATCTTCTTATTTTTAAAAAATGACATTTCACAACATTAAAACATGCTATCTGTACAGATAAAATTAGAAAAACTCAGACTTCTTCTGTGATGCTCCAATATTGTGTATGTTCATTGGAAGGGCTGATGCTAAAGCTGAAACTCCAATACTTTGGTCACCTCATGTAAAGAGTTGACTCATTGGAGAAGACCCTGATGCTGGGAGGGATTGGGGGCAGGAGGAAAAGGGGACGACAGAGGATGAGATGGCTGGATGGCATCACCAACTCTATGGACATGAGTTTGAGTAAACTCTGGGAGTTGCTGATGGACAGGGAGGCCTGGCGTGCTGCGGTTCATGGGGTCACAAAGAGTCGGACACGACTGAACAACTGAACTGAACTGAAGCACACATATAGCCACAATATTTTCAGAATAAAATCACTGGATTTTTTTAATTCAAAATCTGATCATAGAAAGTCACTTATTAATTAATAATCATTAAAACTTAACTTTGTAAAGAATAGAGGGCAGTCATTCTTTATTACATATAGTGCTTTGAGTCACTGAATTAGTACTTACTCAGCACCTTACTCTGTGTCAGGCATTATGGTAGGTCGTGGGGTACAGAAGTGAATTAGAAATGGTTCTAAATAGTCAAGGACCTCACAGTTTTGTTGTTGTATGAAGTAATTATCATATTTCAACATCCTTTCTCTAGTCACATCCATACATGCTGACAGGCAGTCTGTAGTTTACAAGCCAGGTTTCCAGGCTCCCTTATCTCCCATTGGAGAATGTTTTTTAAAAAAATTGTGGAGTCCTTAAATGAATTTTAGGAGGTATGGATCCTGGAATGCCTAAGACATAGAAATGGAAGAAATGGTGAAAAAGGAAAACAGCTTGAAGCAAAAGCTGATCTGCCCTTTGGTGGCCCTATTCTCTAGAACCCTCTCTATACTGAATTACATTCGCTGGGGTGCCATCAAGTTAAGATTTATAGGAGTTAATGCCCAGGGCTTCAAAACTTGAAATAACCTTCGGTATCATTTCTTGAGCCAAAAGTGTCCTTAGAGATGATCTGGCTGTCCCCTCAATTCAAAGGTGAACAATTAGGACACCTGTCTTAGGAGGTTCATTAGGACAGGAGGTTGGCATAGGTGGCATGAGTCTCCTAACATTTGGCTAGTGTGCTTGTCATGCTCCCATTCCTCCCAATACATGGCTGGGAAAGGGATAGGGGAGGAGAGCAAGGAAAAGAGCTTGAAGCCTTAAGTAGTAAGGGGAGAAGAGACTACAGTCAGACTTGGTCAATTTAAAGCTCCGCTTGCCCAGCCTACACAAGGAGAAAGAAATGTGTCCCCTACAAAAGGGTGAAGTAGGGCGGAGATATCTCAACACCGTCATCTATCTCCCTCCACTCTATCCTAAAACACACAAATGCTATTTCAAGCATTCAGTCCTAAGTGTTAAATTGAACATCTTCCATCTCCCTGTTATATTGCTTCCATATCTATACTTAGAATTCTGCTTTCAGTGTTTCAGTTCAGTCATATGATTGTTTTGACTAGATTTGGAAGTCATGGAAATGCTAACTTCTATGGGCAAACAGATTCCAAATTTTAAAGAGATTTCTGAAGAAAGCTTTTGGGAAAACAGCCAGTTCATGGATATAGGATTCCCTGGAGCCCAGAGGAAATCTTTCAGAATACCATTTTCTTATCAAGTGACCCCCGCCTCCCCAAACCCCTGCAACCTGAGCTCTGAGCAGTTCCATTTGTGGTATCCTCCACAGGATTTAGGGTTCAACTGAAAATCAGCTTATTTTTGCTTAGTCCACAGGACTGGGAAAAAATAAGTGATAAATGAAAAGTATCTTCAAGTATTACAGTCTTAATACTATGCAACATATGTAAAAGGGCCAAGGGGATTTTTATTCAACAGACATTTCTTGAGTCTCCATGATGGAACAGACTTTCTGTGCTGGGGCTACAACCACAAGCAACTTAGTCTTAGTGGGCATGTGGCAGAGGCTCAGTCAACCATGCAACCATATGGGAAGCTTCTTAGAGAAAAGGGTAGCTGGACTGAGATATAAGAGATGAATGATAGGAATTAGGGAGATTAAAGGAAAGAGTATTCTATGAAAAGGAGACTAAAATCATGATGCTTTTAGGCCACTGCAAAAAGTAGCTGGCATAACTGGAACCAAGACTCTGGAGGAAGGACTGGAGAAGAGACCCTGGGCCTTATGTGCTGAACCAGGGAGTCTGAACTTTATCCTAGAAACTATGAGAAGTCATTGAAGGAATACTGAGCAGGAGAGTGGCATGACCAGATTTTCAATTTAGAAACATTGCCCTGACTCAAATGTGAGGAAGCTGACATGGAAACAGGAAGACTAACTTTAAAAGCACTGTAATATGCCAGACAAGAGATGAGAGGGCCCCAGCTACACTAAAAGCTTTGAAAATAGAGAGGAGTAGATGGTAGTAAATATATGGAGAAGGCAAAATCTGCATAATTTAGATACTGCAGAATATACCATTTTAAGAGTGTACTCACTGTGTATGAGTAAAAGACATGGAAATACTGTTTAAGGGCCATTGTGATGGAAAATTTGAATACAATCATGTGTTCTTTTAAAATATAAAAGTGAATTAAATCCTGGATACACTTAAATCCAGGACACATTTGATAACAGCAAATGTGCAAAGCAGAGGAGAGCTTCTCTGGGGGGACCATAAGTCTTTGGAGTTTGGGGATCCTTACAAAGGATGTAGAGTATGTTGCCTAGTGATATAGCTTGATTCTATGTTTACCATAAGCACTATGACCAGTGATCACCAAATATACTAACATCAGAGGATTATGCTAAATAAATTTATAAAATAATAATTATAAGAAACTTTGAGAAACAAAAAAAAATCTTTATTTTTTACAAAAGTTTTCATAAATGCATTGTATATTTGATATGCATGCTGTTATAACAAAGCAACTAAAAATATAATTACAGTTAATATTCTTTTATGCATATTTAAAAGGTAAATTTCCTCAATTTTTAAAAATTGAAAGTAGAATAAGCAATTCTTCAAAAAATATCCATTTCCCCTTCATGCAACTGCTGCAATGACTTAACAAGAAAAATAAAAATAATCAGTCAAATGAATGTTTAAAAGCCACTGTCACTCCATGAAAACCTTTTGTTTGGACCAAGTTTAGAAATGCTTGCCTCCAGGTAATATGTATCTATTGCCTCTGGGTTATAACCATTTTTGTTTTCTCATTAGGGCTTTGTCCCCACTTGAACGCTAATTCCATTCTTACTATGGTTAACTGTAGATTCACAGAAAGGACTGCGTAGCATACTTGAGAGAAAATTCTGACTACCGGGATCATTTTTTTCTTTTCACGTATATGCGTTCTTAAAATGGAAACAGGCAAGAAAATATATCAACTTAATTCAACATACAGTTTATCAATTTTATATATTTTTCATTTTTCCTGAGATATTAAGTTTGTAAGTGGTTTGTTTTCATGCAAAAATACACTTTTCCATTCTTTACATTCATGTCATAGTATTGTGTATTCTAAGCAACTACATCACATTTGTGCTTTATATTAATACATTTGGAAAATAAAGAATAATTCCTTTACTGCTAGAAACAGAAAAGATTAGAGACTCTTTGATGGGTAATACAATCAAGTTAAGTGCTGACTTCAAGTTGCTAAAACATTTCCTGACTATAAAAATTGCAATGAAAAATTCTATTTTTTTCATGCTTGCAGTTTTACCTAAATTTAGAATGGAAAGTTGACCTGCTCATGTGAGGGAGACTGGGTATTTATTCCTTAGATTCCTGAGTTCTTCAGTGCCTAATATGTGAGGCTAGGCCTGCACACCACACCTAGTCAGTTTCCTCTCTCACCTGGAGGAAAATCACAATACAATACAAAGATGACTTTTATGGCAAAAGGAAAGAAAATGGTATATATTCTATATCTTTATAAACAACAATATCAGTTTGTAAAATGTGAGAATTACCAACAAATTTGAATGAGAAACAGAAAAAAGGCCAAACATTTAAGAACATGTTTATGCTTAAGTAATTGATTGCTGTTATACCTTTGGATTTAAATTGGATCTGATGTCCACTATGAATGTAAATATCTTAAGTACATAGCCTTTTTCTATATTGGTTAAAAAGAAATACCAACTTTTTCCCCCTCAAAATTAAGTTGGGAAATCTGAGGCAAGAAGGATTTTCTTTCGTTAACACAACTGTTTCGTTTCTATTTTATTAAAAAATTCAGTAGTTAAACAGAGGAAAAAATAAATGTACATGCAATATATTTAAGGCCCGCTGTTTGCTTTTCTCAGCACATCTGCAAGAACCTGTTTATATGCCAAAGTGTGACGATTTTCATGAGGATTAGGAAGGCTAAATAGAAACTTAAGATCTTTAAAGTGAGGAAAAGAAATCTTAAGTTACCCATAATCAATTATCTCTATTATTAGGTAAAAGTGGAATCAAAATAAAATCGAAATTATTTGCTTAAAATTACACTGTCTAAAATCCTTTGTAAACAAAGATAAACATGAAATTTAGTTGAGTGGAAGAACAAAGGGAAACAGCTTCATTTTCTTCAAGATGTGAAGCTACTCGCCTTTAAGATAGTATGAATATCCAATTCAGGTAGCGATTTTTTTTAATTAGTCAAATATATATTAAATATAAAAAATTAATGTTATATAGATGTGGCCGTGGACATTTTTAGTATTTGTTTGTTTAGAAATGCCTTTAAAGTTAATGTGCATAGAACTGGGTTATTTACCATAAGTCAAATCTTAAGTGCGAGCAGTGGGACTGCAGAGAGAATCCAGTAAAGGAATATGTAGAAGATTGGATAAATACATCAAACAAAACTGGGGTTGGTCCACTATTGGAAAGACTGAAATGTATCATCTCTGGTGCAGATTCATCTAGTAAGCCTGTGTAATTATGCAGTTTCTAACCCCACAGCCTTATTGACAGTATGGATTTGCTCCCAGTGAAAGGAGCTTCTGGACTGTGACCACTGCCTCCGTCTATTTTCAGATCCTGGCTCTACAGATTAAAACACTTTAAAAACACTTTCCTAGGGGCAGTTTCTTCTTCAGATGCAGTCTGTAGCTTGGGACTTAATTGCTGTTCATGCTGGGCTTTAATTATATGACATTGTTGGCACCCACGTACAAGAAGTATTTAAGCACATAATACAAGAGAGTAGGTTTTCATGGGTACTTAGAAGCATTTAGAGATTCTATGCATGAAATTATTCCCCAAGGAGACAGTTATCTATGATGGACTTAAGTAGTTTTCTAGGGGTATTTTGAAGAGGTTCTTCAAACTTACATTGTTGAAAAATTATTTTATTTGAAGATGACATTCCCCTCCTCCCTACATCCTGCCTTGACAGTCTTATTGGAAGAAAGAGAAACTGTTCAGAATTATTGCCACCTATGTTTCCCAGACCTGGCATAGACATGTTGAAAATGGAAGACTAGAAGAACCCAGCAAGAAAATTTGGTATATTAATTGCTGCCCACCGTGAGAAATAATTCTGAGTTTCTTATCCCAAGTCTTCCCTAAAGCTCCATCCAATGTAGAGTCAACAGACATCTTTCATAATACATGTGGTAAGACATCCATGAATATACACATACTATCCTTGAAATAGTTGTATATTACATTACTTCTGGGTAGTTCCTAATATTTTAATAAGCTTAATAAATAAGGAAATGGATTGAAAAGTCTTTGTAAAATGTTTTAAGAATGTTTGAATTTGCATTCATCATAAATAAAAGTAAAAATTGGACAGAAAACGTTTTCACACCAATAAGGATTATTATGTTTAAAGAATCTGAAGTTATGTAGCTATGAAGTTATGTAGAAGTTATGTATCTTGTCTGTTTCAGCAAGATTCTGTATTGTTTTCATTTAAGTCTGATTTAATTGTGATTTTGTCTATCAGTTATCGAATAAGGCAGTCCACCTTGCCTCAATATTTGCCATACCTGTTTACTATTTCAAAAATAATTAAGTACAATGTATCAGTTATGTTTTTCCTTTATATTTAATAGAAGTTCTGTGAACATTGAGAATATATTACTTTTAGTGGTACACAGTTCTTAAGAAAAGTCAATTTTTTTACAATGCCACTTGTGATATTTTTAGCAGCTTGCTACAATATCATTGTAATAAAAATAAAGTGTACTCAGTGATGAGAGAGAAAATATTGTTAAAGACCTCTAGAGACAGGAAAAAGCTCAGTCATAAGGTCACATGCTTCTCATTTTCGGCTGCATCGTTCTAGAACAACTATAATATTGCTACATCGTCCATTATACCGGGAAGGACTTTCCTTGAACTTCACATGGAGGTTGAGTAAAGCTCTTCTATTTGTTTTTTGAAGTACTCTCTCAGCTCAGGTCTCTTAGCCTTTAGGGTCGGTGTCAGCAAGCCATTTTGAACTGAGAACATATCAGAATGGATGTGAATGGCTTTAACCTAAAAACCAAATGCAGAATACATCTTTATCAGGAGTGTAACAGCATTCACAGCATACATGGTAGACGCAGACAGGCATGTGGGAAGAGAAATACTGATATAAAAACAGGCCTATTCAAAAGGTCAGAGTTACTGTAACAGCATGTCAGCTTATTTGATATATCTGAAAGCCACCTCATCCCCTTCTTACTCCTCCATTTAGCCAGTCAACAGAAATGAATGAGTTCCTCACTCTGTGCCAGGCACCGAGGGCACAAAGGGGAATCACGAGTGCCCCTGCCCTTGGGGAGTACACACTGGCATTCAGCAGAGCAGACACATTGGGCACTTATTAGAGAGAACGGAATACACAGAAGGAAGGGCACCTAACTCAGGGAAGCCTTCCCAAATTAGGGGAGTGTTGAAGAACAAGAGTTAACCAGCTAAGAAGGAAAGGTGGGTGAAGGGCATTCCAGGCAGAGGCAGCCCCATGAACACAGCTACAGGAGTGAGAAATGGCAGAGGATGAAAAAGGAAATCCAAGTGGTTTCTTTTGTAGTTTCGTGAAATAGGAGGCCAGGGAGGTGACAGATGAAGCTGAACTGGTAGACGGGGCAGTTTTAGAGGAAGATAGTAGGAAGACACTGAAGATTTTTATACAGGGCAGTAACACAGCTGCCTACACATTTTATAAAGTTCTTTCCAAGAGAAACGTGAACATGGTTTTTAAGAATGTTAAGACTAGAAGCAGGGAAACCAATCAGAAGGATCTGACCAGACCATAAGACAGCAGATAAGGGCCTATGCTTAGAGTGGTGGCAGAGACAGAGTCAGGTAAGCAGTTCTAAAAGAGATTCAGAGAGAAATGAGATGAAATAAGGAAGAGGCAGTTTTGAGGACTCCCAGGCTTCCAGCTTGGAGGGCTGCATGGAAGAGATACCATTCACAGGAGGAATATAAAATCTAGGTGGGACATGATGAGTAAATGTTAAAAAAAAAAAAAAAGTTCTGCCAGAAAATTTTATAGCATTATTGGAAGGAGGAATGGACAGACCAGGTTTAGTGTTCATGGTGCTTATTTCCATGAGGCAGATCCCAAGCCTCCTCATACAAAGTCTGTTTGCAATGCTGAATGGGGGGCCAGAGAGATAGATCAACTATTCTGGGAAGGCCTGGGCAGGCTCCTCTCATGTGGGATTCCAGCTGAAAGGGTCACTGTCAGTTCAACGAGAACTTTTATCATCTGGGCTTGAGCTGAATCCTGGAATGACAGTCTCTCCAAAAAAATGTATCCTGACCGACAACTGGATCTATCTTCAGTTATTTTGTTGAGATAACAGACCCATATTATTAAAGAGCAAAGGAATCACTATATAAAGACTTAAAAAATTAAATGTGCTAAATACACTTATACTTTCACTTGCTGTTTCACTGTACTGATCATTTATTGAGCAACTACTATGTGTCAGGTATGGTATAAGGCACCAGGGATACAAAGAACAAGACACAGTCTCTGCCCACATGGGCTTACAATCTAATGAGAGATGCTGCCATGCGATTACTACTATAGGGACAAGCAGTGGCCCACTGCTTTGCTAGTATCATTCCCCATCTTCCATGCTAATAAAACCAGGTTTTGTTTGGGGCCAAAATGGTCTATATGTAAACTATGACAATCCTACTCCCTATTTCCAAGCCTCCCTGGAGACTAAGCGGGTAATCATCAGATCCATTTTTGGCTACTGAGAAGGGAACGTTTTTGCCTTCCTCATCAAAGTTTCAGATATACCTATTTCTACCCACTCCCCTTTTTACCTTCCTTGAATATGGACAATGTCCAAAGCTGTAGCAGCCACCTTGTGACCATAAGGTGATATGCCAACATACCCAGAATGGAGAGTGGGAAGAGAGACGGAGTGCCTAGGGCTTTGAAGACCTGTACCTGCCTTGGACATCTTATCTTTGGACTTCTTATGTGAGAAAACCACAAAAACACACCCTATGTATGTAACATACTGAGGGTTTTCTTTTAGAGCTGAGTGTATTTCTGACATAGCACCTAACCCCACCTGGGTCAGGATTCACTGGAAAAGGATGCTTGAGTTAAACTCTGAAGGATAAGTAGGCTTTGGCCAGATGAAGATAGCAAGGGGAAGAGAGAGGGTGCTCTACGGCTCCAGTAATGGGAGTGTGGGTTACAGAAGCCAGGAGAACAAGAGTGCAAGGTCCCTGTGGCACATGCTACTGCCATAGGAGAACTGTTACTTAAGCTCCATGGATACAATCAGGAAATGACTTATTTAAAAAAAACAAAACAAAATACTCTCACACCCATTAGGACGGCTATTATCCAAAAAAGAGAAAAGTAACAAGCATTGGTGAGGATATAGAGAAATGGAATCCTTGTGCACTGTTGGTAGGAATATAAAATAGTGCAGCCACTATGGAAAACAGTATGGCAGTTCCTCCAAAAATTAAAAACAGAATTATCACACGACCCAGCAGTTCCACTTCGGGGAGTGCATGTGTGTATCCAAAAGAATTGAAAGCAGGATCTCGCAAAGATATTTATACATCTGTGTTCACAGCAGCATTATTCACAACAGCTAAAATGGAGAAGCAACCCAAATGTCCACTGACAGATGAATGGATAAGCAAAGTGTGACAGAGATATACGGTGAAATTTTATTTCATAAAGGAAGGAAATTCTGACACATGCTACAACATGGGATGAACTTTGAGGGCATTATGCTAAGTGAAATAAGCCAGTCACGAAAAGGTAAGATTCCTAGAGTAGTCAGAGTCACAGAGACAGAAAGTAAAATGGTGGTTTCCAGAGACTGGGAGTGAGGAAGGAATTAAGAGTTACTGTTCAATGGGGACAGAGTTTCATTCTGCAAGATGAAAAGAGTTACAGAGATGGATGGTTGTACGTTATGAATGTACTAATGCCACTGAACTACACATTTAAAAAAGGTTAAGATGGTAAACTTTATGTTATGCATATTTAACAATCAAAAAAACTTGGGGGAAAAAAATCAATGCATGCAAATAGTCACAAAAAATTCAACATGTCAAGGATTGTTTTCAAAATCTCTGATGCCAACTGTCTAGTGTTGTGGCAGGTGGATACTGTGATATGACAAAGAATTCTTTGCCCAGAAAATTCTCCATTGCATTCACTGATTTTTTCAGATCAAAGACTCAATATTCAAAGAAGACCCCTAAAACAGCTACACTTTCTACTTCTTAAAAAGCTTTCAAGAAAAATTCTAACAAATTCTGGCATTTTTTAAATGCATGCTTGTAATTTTTAAATGTGATGATTTTTAAATGAGCACAACATTAACAAATGAGACTCACCTTTGCCTCTTAGAAATTTGTTCAAATGAAGGATTCACTTTTGCTACAGAAAGAATAGCATTTTAAGGGAACCATGTGTGGTGAGAAGGGGAGGACAGGACTACATTAAAACTAAAGCTAGCATTACATGTAGCCGCTTCAACTTTACTTCACAAATCTGAAGGATTTCTACCTGGATATCCAATATAAATAGGTGGAAATCTGAGGCACCTGCCCGAAAAAGAGGCAATATCTAATGTTTCAAAATTTGTAAAAGTCCTTGTAATAAGTGTTTTGTTCGAAAATTCCCTCAGTGATCTTGATATTCAAAGAAGCAAGTAAGTTGGTTGCTGAAGTTGGTAAGGAATAGGGCTGCCAGTTTTTGTACCCTCTGGAATATACTTTTTTCCTAATTTGCTTTTATCAAACACAAACCATCCTAGGGGATCCAAAAGTCACTGGAAACAGGTCCCAAGGGAGGTGTTTATGGACCACAGTACACTGAGAACCAGGGGTTCTGCAGTGGCCACTGCTGATGGGTGTGTGGAGCTGGGCGTGGGCATGAAGGTGGGGTGCTGACAGGCAGGGGTGGGATGGAGTGGGGGAAAAGCAGAGGTGCATGAAGGTGGGGTGGGGGGGTGGTAAGTGAGGGGGTTGGGTTGAAAGTGGGGGTGGAAGATAGGCTCTGCCTCAAGCCCTGGGTCTACTAGAGCAGCTCTGCTCTTATGTCTGGTACATGTTATCTAAGTTCTGCTACTTAAGTTTGGAAATCACCATTTGATAACAAGACGAGTTAGCATGAAGAAAATCTGAACAAAATCCAAATAAAACTTAATCCAAGACACAGTGATTTAACTTAGCAACTCATGTTTACTGTCATGAAATAAAAAACTGAGAAAGTGACAGAGCTAACATCCTTAGCTCCTTCTGATAGAAACGGTACCGCGGGAAGACTTCTGACAAGTGTAAACAATGTACCCACCTTCTTCTGTAAATGAAAATAATAATATAATTTTAAAAGGAGATGCCAATGCCAAAATATAAATTTCTACAGTGTCCCTGCAGCCTGGGTTTCAGCTTATGCGCCTTCCTAACAGCATGTGGAGAACATGTATAACTGAGACAAGAGCCTACATTCACTACAGGGACCAGAGGTGTAGTGAACACCTCTGAAAATCCAGCAGTGATAAGCAGAAGCTTCAGACGGTACAGTACGGGGAAGATGTCTCTCACAGGGAGCGCTACCAGTGCTATCACGCTATTAAGGTGGTAAGTAGAATGTAAAAGAAACATCATGATCTTAGGAAGAAAGGACTGCATCAGCTGGCAGATTCCGAGTATCTGTCAAACCAGCTACCTGCAGCAAGCCTAAGGTGCTGACTGCGGCATCTGCAGTTTAGTGTGGCTCTCTGCAACAGTCTCTTCCTGAGGAGAGGACACAAATACAGTCTCGCAGGAAGCCAAGCAACATGGCACTCAGCGCGCCTTTCAGCCACTTAACAAGCAGGTCAAAGTGGCACCGCTGCCAGCCCCTGCTCCACTGTGACATACCGCCCTGGGTCTGTTTAAGTCCTACCATGAAGATGCCTGTACAAATTGCTCCAGTAACTAAAAATCTGATCAGTAACTGGGAAAAAAATGAGTCAAAACAGTTCTTTAGCTAACACTGACCTTAACTGTGGGTCGCCAACCTAAGAAAAAAAAAAATTTCCCCAGAAAAAAAAAAAATTTCTCAAAACTTACCGATTTTAATTTTTTATAAATAATTACATATTTTCTAATAAAACCAAATTGTTGAATTGTGGTAGGGAAAAAAGGGAGAAATCTTTATTCTCCCATTATGCCTAATACAACATAGAACGTGTTTTCCAGTTTGCAATAAACAAAGTTTTTTGTTGTGGAAAGAAGGAAGGAGATACTTTGATGTTAGCTCCCTTTCTGAAACTATAGGGTTATCAGTGATTTCATTTTTTTTTTTAATTTAAAGACACTAACATTTAAATTTCATATTGGAATACAATGTTTCACAAGTGTCAATTTATGCCAACTCACTAAAGCATAGAAATTTTCATAATCCTGAAAAACCATTCAATGGAATTACTCAGTGAAACACTTTAACACACAATATTGCGTGTAGATAATAAATACAAAATAAATAATTTAGGACAGGAGAAATTTTTAAATAATTAATTAGGGAAATGCCCAATTAATTTCTGATTTAAAGGGAAACTGATTAGGTAAGTATTCATTTCAATGACAGAAAATACAGTAAAAGATATTTAGCAAGGGCTCTGCAGTCAGGATTTGAAAAATCTATTAAGTTTCAAAGTTCACTTTATATTTATATGCCTATAAAAACTAATAAGCCATATAAATGTCAAGAAAATGGTTAAATCATGGTTAAGTATGCTCAAATACTTTCCACGAACCTATATGTTTTAATTATTGATACAGTTATTTTAAATGCTTCCTATCTACTCATTAAGAAATATCTCCCAAAGATCTCCATAAATTAATGATAGTTGGCCTAGTTCTAGGAATTGTTTCTGAAAATTAAATTACATTAAATTTTCATCTAATTCAAAGTTTAATTCAGATCAATCCTCCCTAGTAAGCCTCAACTCCTAATGTTTCTGTTGAATGATTTAAGCCTCGGGCTTGGGTATGTATCTGGGGTGGGGGCAGCAGGGGAGGGTGCTGTTAAAAAATTAGCAAAAGCCTTAACTGATCATTCTTTTATGAGGAAAGGGAAAAGGACCAGCTGACAATAGATTATGGCTTAAATGGAATAATTTATGTCAAGCTTTAGAATACAACTAGGAGCATACCCTTCTCAGGCATGAAGCCTGTGGTCAGCTGAGGGTACACACTGACTCCCCACACCGCGGTGGGGAGGAAGCCACAGACCAACAAAGAGGAGAAAGAGAACAGAGAAAACGAAGAGGTAACAAACAGCTCTGGCAATGAAACTCAGGCCTTTGGGATGCCACATGACTTCTCTGTATTTGAGGTTACCATGGCAAGGACAGATTAATAGAGCAGAAACTCTGCTTAAGGCATATGGAAAGTCAAGAATATGCTCTAATTTGAGCAATGGTTAACAATGGAAATTTAACCAAAAGGTAATTTAAACATAATCTTAAGAGTGGTAGTCTTTTCCAGGAAAGAGAATTGGTTACAATTTTGCATGTACCCTGAGGCAGGTCACACAGCCCACATCCAGCAGGGGGCGTGCAAGCCTTGGGAATCACAAGGATATCTGTAGGATCCCAGTGCATCCCCAGCGCCCTTACCACCAGCCATTCAGGTAACAGAGGGGCCTAGACATACCAGGTCTCCAACCATTCTGTGGCCCCTGCTCTACATACAGGCTCATGTCTGTAGTCACACAGCTTCCCTTAATGGAGAAGCAATAAAGTCAGTTCTAGCAAATTTAAAAATTTAAATAATTATCATGCCAGAACTGACTTTGCATTCAGATAGATATATGTGGCTTCCCTGAATGCCTTAGATTTTATAATTTTTTAAAATAAGAATCTATTTATCCAGATCTTATCTGCCCGAAAACATGCTGACAGATGCAGGCAAAGCAGTGTTTCTCAACTTAGATTAATGTAAAGATCTATTTCAAAAGAAAAACATTTTTCTCAAACTCTGAAACTGTGTTTACTTAAGAAATTAAAGTCTTAATCTGTGGAACTGTTTTCTAATTGCCAAATAATTGCTGTAAGAATTTTAGCAATATATTTAAAACTGGTTTAAAAATGGTTTTAGGTTAACATCAAAATGAACATATAAAATTAAAAAATTCTCATAAACCTTACAGACTCTGTTGGAGAAACATTTTATGAAAAACAATTATATTAAATGCATACTGGGAAATTTTTCAAAATCCATATTAATATTTTTCTGTTTAAAGAATTCTGTTTTTGAATTTTTGACTACAGAGGATTATAAATGGTATGTCTAAGAAGGACCAAGTATGCTCATGAATTCAGTTACAAAAATGAGGCCCAACCTTGCAAAGTCGAAAAGTCTTAAAAGGTTTGCTGTGTCCACTCCCAGCCCACTCTTTGTTTCCTCCTCTTTGTAAAAAGCACACTGGGCTGACAAATCCCTGGCCCCAGAAGTGCAATCTTTGCCATGTCCCAGCAAGTAAGATCACTGGCTGCAGCCAAGACAGTCCCCATAAAAATAAAAATGAGACAGGGCTCTGCTGCTCTTGAGTACTGCATACCGCTCGGAGACACACCATGTAGACATACTCTACCAGTGACAGCTAGGAAAATATTTCAGTTTTATGAACATTTGTTACTATGAGGACAATGAGCGCAGTCTCACTTAGCATACAACGTCTTTTAGTTAGATTGCAGGTTGCTGCAAAGTCAGCTTGGAACAGGCTTTCGGAGGTCTGCTGGTACACAGCGTGGAGGATAGGGAATCTAGGTTAGGGTCACCGTCAGTTGCTTTAATTTTCATTCCTACATAAAGGGCCGTAACAAGTATGGAAAAGGTAACAGTTACCTGTTCAAAAGAGTGGAGTCCACTTTCTTTTCCTAACCTCAACATATCTTCCAAAATGGCTTTCTTCAGCTCCTGAATCAAACCATATAGGTAAAATTACAAGGCAAAATCACATTTCAAAATGGAGATAGAAGAATCAGTGAGTTTTGAGCAAAGTACAGCTAGTAACCATACCAACAGGTGCCCCCACCGTTTGAACCTCCAGCTGTGGCTGACACTCCCTGGCAGCAAGCCAATCACCACCTCTCATCTGGTAAGTAAGTGCCGGCAAGGCCTAAGGAGCACCCGAGAGCAGGCTAAGGGACTACACAGCTTTTTAAAAAATCTGCCCTCTGGTCAGCCTGCTGAGTCCCTGGTGCCTGTCACCCCCAGAAGAGCCCAGGGCCCGGTGGGAGCTCTAGAGTTCACACTGCTAAGAAACAGACCACGTGACTAAAGAGCTGATGCTGAGTCAGGGCAGAGAGAGCCTCTTCCATAGAGCCATGCATGTGCCAGGAGGTTTCTGGAAGGTGCGAGCAGCTAATGCTCTCAGCACGAAGAACTGTGCTCCTTTTGCAATTCGATGACCATCTCTCTAAGCCCAGTAGACACGAAATCTACCTCCCATCAGGAAAGAACAGGGCTGTCAGAAGGCCTATGGTCACATCTGACACTGCTGTTAACCAGCTGTGTGGCTCTAGGCAAGCCCCCTCACTCCCTGGACTCTCCTGCAAGCTGCAAAACAGGGCTGGACATGCTTTCTGTGATGTCTCCTGGCTGGAAAATTCAAACGTTTATCAAGTATCAAGTATTCTAAGAGGAATTAAGGTTATTCTATAATAATAACAAAAGACAGACCTCTGGTTTAGGCCTCTCACCACTTATAAAATGAAGTTGGAAATTTCCCTACTGGCTCAAATTTCACTTGGGCTACTGTTTTTGTGTTCTCTCATTATGCAGTATCATAGAAGGTCCAGCAGGCTTTGAGGAAATAGCCCCCAGGTACAGACCTTATTTGTGCAGAGCTCTGCATACGTCCCTTCAATTCCTCTCTTCTGGGCCCAAGAGGGCATGACTTCTGGGTCGGGCACGACAATGCCCACCAAAAAGGCCTGTGATCCCACCAGAGGAAAACATAGTTATGACAAGTTTTTAAAGTGGTTATTTGTGGCCCACCATTAAGACTTATCTTGGTATTCTCAGACTCCATTCTTTTCCAAAACTATGTATATGCTTATGAAACATTTCCACTAAGATATCACACATTCTTGACAGAAATATTCTTGAATGTTTCTGATATATTTCCCTAACTTTGTAAAAGATTGATTAATAAAAAATAAGCTTAAAGGAGATTAAAAATCAGTAAGGTTAGTCCTGTATGTACCTTTAATTCTCATGACAAATTTAAATGAGACCATCTTTAGGATACTAATCAACCAAGTCTACAATCGAAAACACATACATTTCTAAGGATTTCCAGACCATTTTGAAATTGATTAATTAATATGGTCCTCATTCATCAAGAACACAATTTTAATTTTTAAAGTATTTTCTTTAAAAAATAATAGTCTTTAACTACATAAATCTAATGACAGTACATGGGCTTCCCAGGTGACACAGTGTCAAAGAATCTGTCTGCCAGTGCAGGAGATGCAAGAGACTCAGGTTCAATCCCTGGGTTGGGAAGATCCCCTAGAGTAGGAAATGGCAACCCACTCCAGTATTTTTGCCTGGGAAATCCCATGGACAGAGGAGCCTTGGAGGGTTACAGTCCACGGGGTTATAAAGAGTCAGCCACGACTAAGTAACTGAGCATGCAATGACAGCACAGAATATATTCACAATGATCTTTCTGACTTCAGGTCTAAATGATACTGAAAAGTAGAATAAATAGAAATTTCCTCCAAATAATTTAATCCTAAACTGTATTAGTATACTAGCTTAATACATTAAGTATTAAGCTTAATACACTGTACACTATAATCAGTACAATTACTTGTAATATTGCACCTATTTATCTGTAAAGTTCACTTACATATTTTAAAACCAAAACAGCAGAAACCCTGAATCTTGCTTCACCATATTACCTCAAAATTCCTCTTGGAAGTAGATGAAGCATAAGTTAAAAGTAGTGGGAATGTACATTACTACTACTTCGAGCAACTTATTTACCTAATTGCAAATTTATCAAACTATAAGCAATTAAGATTTTTCCCTTCGAAAGGCATTTTCTCTCCTGATCTTATATGCCAGATAATACCAATGTCTAATTGGAAATAAATGGTCATCATTTTAAATCAAATACCAGATACTTAGGAAATCATTCCCCAAATTCAGGCCCGGCACGTGTGGGAAGGCAAGAGCCTGGGGACTCACCTTTAAGCTGTCCCCATGGACATAGACTTGGGCAACAGGCTCGCTCCGGATGTAGATGTTCTCAATCTTCTCAGGCGCAACATATTCTCCCTGAGCAAGTTTAAATATATGCTTCTTCCGATCAATAATTTTAAGAGTACCAGTCTGTGGAGTTGGACAAGCAGCTTCATAAAAAGATGGCATTCCCAAGCTTGAGCCCCTCACTTATTCATGCCATAGCCCCTCAACCCCCGGCCTGTCCCACCCTGCACGCCCCACTGGATCTGTTCGTGCACCTGACGTCTCTGCCCTCACGAAGTCACCGCGTGGCCAGAGAGGGACAGTGGGTACACAAGCGGACAGCTCTCAAGCTCTTCTGGGCCCTGAGTGCCCACTGTCCTCTCCGCTCAGCATGTGCCCCATTCCCCCTCCCACCCCTGCCAGCCAGGTGCCCAGCAACAGGTGTCCTCCTCCTCAGAAGGCTCACCACCTTCCCACTGTGGCTCCTCTCACCAAGGCCCTCACTCCAGCTGTCCCTCTTCTCATATGCATCTTCAGATTCGCCTCCATGAACCACGCTTAGGCCACCACTCCCAAAGGGTGGACGCTCCATCCATCAGCACACAGCCCAGCGCTGGTGGAGGCCCCCAGATGGCAGGAGGGGCCCTCTCTCTCCAAGACTTCTGCAGCAGGCCACCCCTGGGCAGTGAGTGCTTGAGCCCCTGGCTTCCAGGACCCCCACCCACTTCCCTGACTCCCTTACATCTCTCTCTGAATTTCCAAGGTGAATAGGTTGGTCTCTCTCCTTTGGCTCAACCCTTGAATGCTGCCATGCCCTCACTTCCACTGACAATGTCCCTTGAGGTGACTACCCTTTATCTCCACAGTGGCCACTCCTGCATCTGTCTGAGCTTCCTGCCAGAGCTCTTCACTGAATTCCAGCCTCAGAACCTGACTATCCCCAAAAGACTAAAAAAACCCAAAAAAACCCAGGCTGTTTGCCCTGCACAATGCGGTGTGCCCTAAAGCCTGGCCCATTCCCCAAGCCCCAAACCTAGAGATGGCCTTGCCACTGCGCTCTCCTGGGACTTCCAGCAGTCAGGCTCACCCGTCCTCACGCATAAATCCTCCTTACAGTTGACTCTTCCTCTCATCAAACCCACTTCCTTATCTAACGTGTGCGCACACTCTGGCCCTGCTCTATCTGTTCAATTATCAGAACCACAGTAATTTTACCAGAAGAGAAAAACACGCAGGCCTTGTTTTGCTCAAAATCCAGCCTGGACATCAAGCACGTTCACTACACTGGCTTCTTTGGTCCTCGTGGCACCCCGTGAGTTGGGTGTCATCACCTCCACTTCACAAATGGTGAAGGTGAGGATTAGAGGGGTCAGTCAGCTCCTCCAAAGCCATGCAGGTAGGAGGTGAGAGAAACAGGACCTACATCAGGTCTTTCTGGATCACAAACTTAGAACTTTTTCCCTGACCTATCTAATACTATTTCAACATAATAATAATTTAAAAAATTGACTCCCACAGACTGCCTGCCTACTGTGTTGGGCTGTGAGTTCAAGCATGAATCAATTTACTTGTCTCTCACAACACCCTGCAAGGTGGGTGGTTTCATCTGAGTTACAGGGCATCAGCAGCAGATGCAGTTTTGTGGGACCTTTTCTCCAATTTTGAGGCTTCCCCCCTAATATTAAATGAAGTACAGAGCCTTGAAAGGGGCCTATACAAGCAAGGGCTGAAGCCTGGGCTTCGTTAGCTGATGGGACAATCTACCCTCTGCCAGTGTCCAGGGCCCTGCTTGCTTCTCCAGCCTCTCTCCTCCACTGTGGGCCCTCGGCTAGAAGTGCTTGCCTCATGCCCTAGTTTTCCTCAGCTTAGTGCAGCTACGACTCCTGCGCTGACTGTCCTTCTTGCTCTCCCCTCTCTTGGAACAGGACTTACATCCTGAGACTCAGCCAGTGGGCGCCTGTTCCTCTCTGCCTCTCCCCCAGGTGGGCATGGCTGTCATCTCATGCCCACCACACTGGGTTGGGTAGCGTCTAAAGATGCGTCTCTTCCCTGAGCAGAGTCCCTGGTCCTGGGTGCACGGTGGGGGCACATGCATGTCTGCTGTGGGAGTGAGGGTATCTCCCAGTGAAGTGCACAGTTCCAAGCAGGGGCAAATCAGCTCACCAGCCTCTGGAGGGCTCAACATCACTAACCTGCCCGATAAACTCGACAACTCAGAACATCCACCCAAGGCCTTAGCAATTTCTCAGAGACACAGGAATGGATTCCTGGGGTGGGCTGCAGCAGGTGGGGGCTCTTAGTTTCAGGGATGGAGCCTTTTTGTGGTCACAGCTTTCACCTAAGCATATCCTATGTGCCAGGTAGTGTGTTAAGGGCTTTACAGGTACCCTGTAATCTCATTTCTTCCTTACAACATGACCACAGAGGTAAGCAATGTTATTACCCTCATTTTACAATTGATAGAATCAATCACCATAACTGGTTTTAACTAAAAGTTGGGGGCCACAGCTAAAGAATGCCACGTAACTTACTTTCTTATTCTACAAGTGAGTTAATACGAAGCCACGGGGAGGGATAAAGCTTTGTTCAAGGTCATCGGAGTAGCTGCTAGCAGAGACAAAAGAACCCTAGAATCCTCCTGCCCAGCTCCAAGCTTTTCACATTGCTCAGTGTCGCCTCTCAGCTGGAGGCCAGTGTCCTAGGCCCTGCCTTTCTCAGATCTCCTAGAACTATGAACCCCTTGTTCCATGTATAATACTTTATCCATCAGGTTCCAGAGCACTGTCAGACTTCTTCTAGGAAGCCACTTAAGGGTAGGCAGTGGGCCTCAAACTCCAGTTCTACGCTCCCCAAAGATTCCTGTCACCTTCATCAGGAGGATGAAGGAAGCTTTGGAGGCAAGGTAAGGAAGAACCTCCCAGTTCCCTGAGGTTTTCTGGAATGACTGATTGTCGGGGTGGACATAAAGACTCCTGCCTTGGGCGTGAACCAGATGACACACACTCCTACCACCAGAATGTATGGAGGTCCATGGTTCCAGCGTACGCACCGGCAGCCACTTCCCGATGTCTCCAGTGTGAAGCCAGCCGTCATCATCCAGGGCTTCCTTTGTCCTCTCTGGGTCTTTCAAGTAACCTTTGAACACATTTGGTCCTCTCACACATATCTGTAGGGACAAACACCTGGTTTTTCTCAGGACGCAGCAGAGGGAACCCTGATAGGAGGCTGTCATGAGACATGTGTAGAAAAATGTACACTATCCCTCAGGAAATCCACTGCGGAAACCACAGTGGTGGAAAGAGAGGACACGAATGGCCACCGGCGTTCTCTCAAGCAGTGACTTCTCTGCTCTGGCTACCTCAGGCCCGCCTCTGCCATCCCCTCTTCCCCAGGAACCCACTGGCCTTTGGTATGTGCTGGATGGTGTCTCCCTGGAGACAGAAGGCTGGCTTATTCTGCCAGAGATGCCTGACACCCTGCCTCCTGACCAGGCACTCAGCATTCCCAACCCACTCCCATGGGATCAGCAAGTGCAGGCAAGCTCTATCTACCCCATCTGGCCTATCTCCAAATGGTCATGCTTCTGTTTGGACAGATACACAGCAGCAGGCCATGCCAGCTAAGAAAAAAAAAAAAAGATTAAAAAAAGAGTTTAGCAATCCCAAATCTTATTTTAGATCAGCCCAGTCCCATCCTTGGGGGTTGGTTACTTCATAAACAGGAGAGGAAATGCTCAGTTTAGTTGGGCTTAAATTAATCAGGAATATGAAATGACTTTACACATAGGGTGAAAGGAAAATAATTCCATTTTTTCCCCCTTTTACTCCCTACATAATAAAGAATCCACAGACATGAATGGCTAAACACTCAAGGTTACCTCTCCTTCTCCTTTGCTGGTCCAGTAGTTCAGTTCCTCGACGTCAACGAGCTTGATATGATTGCAGGGCAGAGGTGCCCCTACGTGTCCTAAAACACCAGAACAAAGGGGCATTTGTCAGTGTTCATTTCAATTTCAGCACTGAAGATGCTCCGTGCCATGTAAAAGCCCTCAGGTGGTCAAAGTGGGGAATTGTGGATGGAAAGCAACACACCTTTAGACAGGCGTTTGTCACAAGCAACCACTGATGATAAAGTTTTGGAGCAAGGTGAGGCCAACCAACCTCTGCGAGGCCTTTGTTCTACATCTGTCCAGTCGGACAGACTCACAGGGCCCAGATCGGAGGCTCACACCCACACCAACCACATAGTCAGGATTTTTTATATTAAGATATTTCCCCATAATTAGATCGTATCTTTTGGTTTTGTTTCAGTTCAGTTCATTTCAGCCACTTAATCATATCCAACTCTTTGAGACCCCTGGACTGCAGCACACCAGGCTTCTCTGTCCATCACCAACTCCCGAAGCTTACTCAAACTCAGGCCCATCGAGTGAGTCAGTGATGTCATCCAACCATCTCATCCTCTGTAGTCCCCTTTTCCCACCTTCAATCTTTCCCAGCAACAGGATCTTTTCTAATGGGTCAGTTCTTCCCATCAGGTAGCCAAAGTATTGGAGTTTCAGCTTCAGCATCAGTCCTTCCAATGAATATTCAGGACTGATTTTCTTGAAGATTGACTGGTTGGATCTCCTTGCAGTCCAAGGGACTCTCAAGAGTCTTCTCCAATATCACAGTTCAAAAGGATCGATTCTTTGGTGCTCAGCTTTCCTTATAGTCCAACTCTCACATCCATACATGGCTACTTGAAAAACCATAGCTTTGACTAGATGGACCTTTGTTGGCAAAGTAAGGTCTCTGCTTTTTAATATGCTGTCTAGGTTGGTCATAACTTTTCTTCCAAGGAGCAAGAATCTTTTAATTTCATGGTGGCAGTCACCATCTGCTGAGTTTTCCAAATTTGCTGGCATATTGCGTGCAGCACTTTCACAGCATCATCTTTAAGATTTGGAATAGCTCAACTGGAATTCCATCACCTCCACTAGCTTTGTTCTTTTGGTTCGAGGATCATAAAATAGTCATTATTGCTTTTCCCCCAGTCACAAAACTGTTGATTAATGTGCATAATAATCATCTACAATTCTCTTTCCTCCACTTCCCCAAATAAGACTTTACATTTTCTTGGTCCTCTGTATTCAAATCACAAAACTACATCTAAGCTATGTTCTAATAACTGGTTGTTTTTGGCAAAGCAGAGGATTTTTATGCAGGTGCTGGCCAAGGTCCTGAAATAAAATGAGGCATGAAAACAAAAGGAGGCTCTGCCACTTTCTCTTTTAAATGAGACGTTGTCAAATCTTTTACAGTATTGTACAAAGACAGCTACCCTCTCATACTTGATAAACTTTCATATGTTTTTATGGTAAGGATGCCTAAAAAAGGTAAAACCTCCAAACTTTCATATGTGATAATGCAGAGGATATCACAAGAGGGAAGAAAGTGTCCAAAAGGAAGGGTACATATGTAAGCAATCACATAATATGGCATATTATACATAATATGGCATAACAAGAAAAAAGTTAATGAGCCAGGATCTCAGAATACAGTCCTTGTAGTAAATCTGCCAGTGGTAGGGAGACCAAAAACTTTGCATACAAGATATACTTTACTCAGCAGGAGTTTAAGGAAATAAAACTCAGAAGAAAAAAAAATGCTTCTGTACCTCACTTGGCCAAATGTGATTTCAATTTAGAATCCACCTATCATGTTTCTGCTGACTGCCTCAAGGTGCTCAGAAAATAGTTGCATTACTAAGCATGTTTCTTTCCTATGCACATCATTCCAAGTTTTCTAGTTATAGCTGAACAAACTTAAGCATGAAGGGTAGCCCCAGGCTCACAGAGGAAGCTGGTATCTGGAAGGAGTCTTTTGACGAATGTTTTTCATATTCTTCTAGCATTTGGTCTAAATTTGGTGATGGCCAATACATGTATAGGCCAGTACCTACTGCCTCCTCCTTGTCCTGAAAAATAAGTCTCTTCTGAATGAGGGTGTGGGCAGTAGTTGCTCCTCTCTGAGGTTGCCACTGCCTTCTAGATGTTGCAGTCACAGGAGACCATAGTTCCAAAGAGCCTCTGAAATGGTCCTTCAAGAAATAGCACATTGGCTGCTATAAACTTGCCCCTCCCTCTTAGGTTATATCCAATTTGCAGCCTACTTCCTTCATTCTAAAATGACTATAAGCTAGACTGTCATATTAGAAACCATAAAATCCAATATATTGATATTATAGGTATTTTTCTATCTGGAGCTATATTTTGTGATCTGTTACTTTTCTCTTAAAACGTGACTTCTAATTATCTGTGGAAGAAATAGGAAAATACAAAAAAAAAGGAAGTACAAAAATACGTAACAAAAAAAACAGATCCATAATGCCACAACACAGACAAAACCACCATCAATGTTTTTCTTCTATTTCCTAAGTGCCCTTGTAAATACTCTCCAAGAGGAAGTTTTCAGGCTTGCTGTTCTAACTCGTTCCCACCTCTCCAGGCCATCCTACCTGAGGTCCAATCCCCAGGTGTGGTGAAGGTACATCCCGCCGTGCACTCAGTTTGGCCGTAACCTTCATAAACCTTCAAGCAAAACACAGAAAATGCATTGTAGCTGTGCACCCTCCTGCAGGTAACTGGCTGCCCTTTTCAGTCAGCTAACCTCCCACTGAGCATCTGGCTGCTCCTGGCGGGGGATGGTGTCCTGAAACTAGGCAACTCCAGGAGAAACTGGACACAGGTAACAAGCATGGCTACTCTGCTTGGAAGAAATGCTATTTTTACCAGAGACACTTAGTAGATAAGGTTATGTGGTTTGGGATAAAGACTTCTATTTTCAACCACTCACTTTATTTTCAGTTTGAATAATACATAGTAAAGACAAACATTTTAAAATCCATTGGAAGTTTTCTTCTGTCTCTGTAAGATATTCCCCTTCAGAGCCCCATGTGCTGGCAGGACTAGACCATGTAGGAGAGCTGCTTTTCGGAGAGGTCAGCTCATGTAGCTGTATAACAGGAGGGTCAGTGTAAGAAGCCCATGGCTTCTTTTTTCCTTCCTTTTTTTTTCGTGGGGTGGGGAGGCTTGCAGGATCTTAGTTCCCTGACCAGGGATTGAAACCAGGATCCCAGCAGTGAGAGCACTGAGTCCTAAACACAGGACTGCCAGGGAAGTCTCAAGAAGCCCATGGCTTCTAAAGCATAAAATTTTAAGCGTGCACATTTATGAAATAGATGTGCCTACTTTACTGAAAATCCACCAGTCACAACTATGTTACTATACAGTCTGCATAAGCCTGGAGAAGGCAATGGCAACCCACTCCAGCACCCTTGCCTGGAAAATCCCATGGACAGAGGAGCTTGGTAGGCTGCAGTCCGTGGGGTCGCTAAGACTCGGACACGACTGAACGACTTCACTTTCGCTTTTCACTTTCATGCACTGGAGAAAGAAATGGCAACCCACTCCAGGATTCTTGCCTGGAGAATCGCAGGGACGGGGGAGCCTGGTGGGCTGCCGTCTATGGGATCGCACAGAGTCAGACACAACTGAAGCGACTTAGCAGCAGCAGCAGTTTGCATAAGTAGCAACTTAATAAACACTAATTGAATGGATAAATAAAGGAATGAATTTTTTTTAGCAATGACAAAATCTACCTAATCAGATAAAAGCACACAAGTGAACTTTTATCCCCCTCCCCAACGCTCCTTCTCTGGGCTGGGGGACAGTCTGCAGGCTGGAGAATGCAGAGATGCCAGGACAGGTGTGGGACAGATCCTCCAGCACACTGATGATCCATGTAGTGTTCTCCCAGAGTGGATACAAGCCTAGGCTTTCTACAATGTCACAAGGCTATCTTGGCTTTCAGTGACCCGTAGGCTTTTTACATCTTCAAAGCAGGGAGCTTCTACCCCACAAAAATCTTGCCCCTAGGATATTTCTCTATACAGAAGAGGGAACAATGGTTTCCCTGCCCTGTCCTAATGTATACCCCACTGCCCCCCAGGGAAGGCCACATAAAGGCAATCAATACCTGGCAGCCCAGAGCTGCCCGGAGGAATCCCAGGACTGTTGGTGATGCGGGGGCTGCTCCAGTAACAATCATCCTCACGCACCCACCAAGACTGGCCTGTGGGGAGAGAGAAAAACGTGCCAGAGTCTGTGCTGCTACAGATGACACGCAGCTCACCTGGATCTCACTTAATGAAAAAACACCACAGTTGCACCCTAACCTGGACACTGAGGTTGGGATCAGAGAGGCAGCCTGAGGTTGTACAGCCCAAGAGCTGAGGGGAGGAAGGCCCTTCTCCTTCCAAATGAATCAATCCAAATGGCTTTGCAACCCAAGCCAAGGTCTGGCTGGCTATCTCTTTTATGTATTTTGAGACATGAGCCATTAATCTGTGTGGCATTCTGTAATTTTGGTTCTCCCTTTCTTAAAATACACAGCTGTTTCCTCACTCTCTCATTGTTTGCAAGCATCCAAAACAATTACTTAGGACAATTTCTTCCCACTTGAACCTTAATGGCATGGCCTTTTTTTTTTTTTTAATTTCTAAATCAATGCCATGAGCTATTCACCTATGCACAGCAGAGGACAATGAATTCTTTAAGCACTTTGTTTCTGTAAGTTGAGCCAAGAGATTTTAAATATTCATTTTCATAGCTAAAAATAGAGTAGTAAGGAAAAATGAGTAATGCTCACTCCTCTAATTAACTACCAATTCTTTGTGTGATGCAGAGCTTTACAACTTTAGTGGGGATACAGGAATGAGTAGTTCATATACGGCTTGGTTTGGGAGAAGTTGCAGGGATGGGAAACAGGGAGGGACAGGAAGATTCTTGGTCATCATGCTAGAGCCTTGTGCTGCTTGGAAAGGCACCGTGGCCAAGGTTACAGAGAGGGGGTGAGAGAATCCTCAGGTCCCAGGAGTTCCCTGGCGAACCCGACTACCCACGGGCAAAGTTGTCATACTGCCTACAGAGGTCGAGGAACTCACTTTCCAAGAATTCACTCCAAGAATTCTTGCTGGTTGCCTCAGGCAAATATAACGCAACTCCAAAGAACGAAAATGAGTCCTTTAAAATTTCAATGGCAGCTGAAGCTTTGATTTCATTGGCAAATAAGTTACTGTTTTATAAGATTTCATGCCATGCCACTGGGATAGAACTTCTCCAGTTCTTCTATAAGGTGACCCACTGGATACCTGGCTGCCACTCCATCATCACTTGTTCATTTTCTCACCTGAACCTTATTAAAGAAGAGTTCATCCCAGATACTATCATTCCTGATGATTCCACTCCGGACCTCGGCCTGCTTACGCTTTGCTGCAAATTCCAGGAGCCAGCGCTTTAATGGGGTGTCTGCCTGGCTGAAGATCTGAGGAACAGAAGTTGGGAACAGCTGTAAGGACTACATACCCCACTTCGAGACATATGCCCAGGAAGAAAGCTCAGACTGGTCAGCAGAGAAGCCACACTATTTTTGGCCCTGCACGTGAAAGTATTAATCAGTCAGTCATGTCTGACTCTTTGTGACCCTGTGGACTATAGCCCACCAGGCTCCTCTATCCATGGAATTCTCCAGGCAAGAATACTGGAGTGGGTTGCCATTCCCTTCTCCAGCGGCTCTTCACAACCCAGGGACTGAACACACGTCTCCCGCACTGCAGGCAGACTTTACCAACTGAGCCACCAGAGAAGCAGGAGCTTCACTAAATGAGTGACATCAGTTCAGGGTTAACACTAAGGAGGCCCAGGCACACCGCTGAAAAGAAGCTTCCTCCCCTCCAAACCTCCCAACCAGGGTTTCGGAGAGCAGGAAGAAAACAGAAGAACGGGTGGCAGTCAGGAAATACGAGAGGGCCTGGGGTGAGAGGTGTTGAAAGCCTGCCTGGGGCTCCAGCCTCTATCCGAACAAGCAAAGACTCCCCGTGAGGCTCACCTTGTCGTACATGCGGTTCAGCAGTCGGGGGACCACTGGGAAGATGGTGGGGCACAGGGCCTTCATGTCATCTGAGAGGAGGCGGATGTCTCCCTGGAAGAAGCCAACGCGCCCTCCGTGGCAGTAGACGACGGACTGGAGGAAGAGGACAGGGAGGGAGTCCCTCAGGGCAGTCACTCCTGGGAGCAGTCCAGAGCTGTCCAAAGCTCTGCCCCATACGGAGGCACCTGTGACGCCCGAAGCCAGCTCTGGCTACTGCCACAGGACACTGAAGAAAGCCATCTGAGGTGACATATCGCCCTCCACAGCTCCCCACCTCCCCGCTAAATCCCACTCAGACATGAAGCGAAGCAGGAGACAGGGAGGAATCCTGAGCCTTTGGGGGATGCCAGAGCAGCCAGACTCACTGGTGGCCGCCCCTTCGTGCTCACTCCCAAAGCCTGGACAGCGGCTCCGTGGGGAATCAGTCCCTGAACTGTACTGCCTCATCAGTGTGTCTGCTCCAGGTCTCAAGAGTGCCTGCGCACTTCCCCAGGGACACCTCGGCAACTCTGGAAGGGTATGTAGTACCCACGAGTACTGGGGATGCTGCTGATGTTGTTGGCTAAGGGAGGCCAAGGTGGAGCCTGACTGGTTGCTAATGGCACTAGGAATATGCCAAGGGCTCCTTTCTTTCATATTCATAGCAATTATGTAAGGGAGACAGAATTCTTATCAGTTTTACAGGAGGAATGCAAAGGCCTCAGAGGTAAAGGGATTTGCCCAGAGTCACAAGTGATAATTGCTGGCACTGGAATCCAGGTCTGAAAAGCTGGAAAGCCCTCCCTAGTAGACCAGATCTCCCCCAAGGCCAAATGGGAGAGACTTAGGAGATAATGCTTCTGCTGCACCTAGAAGTAGGGCAAAGGCTAACAGAGTTTTGCCAAAAGAACACACTGGTCACAGCAAACACCCTCTTCCAACAACACAAGAGACAACTCTACACATGGACGTCACCAGATGGTCAACATCAAAATCAGGCAGATTATATTCCTTGCAGCCAAAGATGGAGAAGCTCTATATAGTCAGCAAAAACAAGACCAGGTGCTGACTGTGGCTCAGACTATGAACTCCTTATTGCAAAATTCAGATTTAAATTGAAGAAAATAGGGTAAAGCACTAGACCATTCAGGTAAGACCTAAATCAAATCCCTCACAATTATACAGTAGAAGTGACAAATAGATGCAAGGGATTAGATCTGATAGACAAAGTGCCTGAAGAACTATAGATGGAGGTTCATAACATTGTACAGGAGGCAGTGATCAAAACCATCTCTAAGAAAAAGAAATGCAAAAAGGCAAAATGGTTGTAGGCAGACGCCTTACAAATAGCTAAGAAAAGAAGAGAAGCTAAAAGCAAAGGAGAAAAGGAACATTATACCCATTTGAATGCAGATTTCCAAAGAATAGCAAGGAGAATAAGAAAGCCTTCCTCGGTGATCTATGCAAAGAAATAGAGGAAAACAATAGAATGGGAAAGACTAGAGATCTCTTCAAGAAAATTATAGAGATACCAAGGGAACATTTCACACAAAGATGGGCACAATAAAAGACGAAATGGTATGGACCTAACAGAAGCAAAAGATATTAAGAAGAGGTGGCAAGAATACACAGAAGAAATATACAAAAAAGATCTTCATGATCCAGATAACCACGACTGTGTGATGACTCACCTAGAGCCAGACATCCTGGAACGTGAAGTCAAGTGGGCCTTAGGAAGCGTCACTATGAACAAAACTAGTGGAGGTGATGGAATTCCAGTTAAGCTATTTCTAATCCTAAAAGATGATGCTGTTAAAGTGCTGGATTCAATATGCCAGCAAATTTGGAAAACTCAGCAGTGGCCACAGGACTGGAAAAGGTCAGTTTTCATTCCAATCCCAAAGAAGGGCAATGCCAAAGAATGTTCAAAACTACCACTCAATTGTACTCATCTCACAGGCTAGCAAAGTAATGCTCAAAATTCTCCAAGCCAGGCTTCAACAGTATGTGAACTGTGAACTTCCAGATGTTCACGCTGGTTTTAGAAAAGGCAGAGGAACCAGAGATCAAATTGCCAACATCCGCTGGATCATGGAAAAAGCAAGAGAGTTCCAGAAAAACATCTATGTCTGCTTTATTGACTACGCCAAAGCCTTTGACTGTGTGGATCACAATAAACTGTGGGAAATTCTGAGAGAGATGGGAATACCAGACCACCTGACCTGCCTCCTGAGAAATCTGTATGCAGGTCAAAAAGCAACAGTTAGAACTGGACATGGAATAACAGACTGGTTCCAAATTGGGAAAGGAGTACATTAAGGCTGTATATTGTCACCCTGCTTATTTAACTTCTATGCAGAATACATCATGTGAAATGCCAGGCTGGATGAAGTACAAGCTGGAATCAAGATTGCTGGGAGAAATATCAATAATCTCAGATACGCAGATAACACCACCCTCATGGCAGAAAGTGAAGAGGAACTGAAGAGCTTCTTGAGGAAAGTGAAAGGAGAGTGACAAAGCTGGCTTAAAACTCAACATTCAGAAAATGAAGATCATGACATCTGGTCCCATCACTTCATGGCAAATAGATGGGGAAACAATGGAAACAGTGAGAAACTTTATTTTGGGGGGCTCCAAAATCACTGCAGATGGGGACTGCAGCCTTGAAATTAAAAGACGCTTACTCCTTGGAAGAAAAGTTATGACCAACCTAGATAGCATATTGAAAAGCAGAGACATTACTTTGCCGACAAAGGTCCATCTAGTCAAAGCCATGGTGTTTCCAGTGGTCATGTATGGACGTGAGAACTGGACTATAAAGAAAGCTGAGCACCAAAGAATTGATGCCTTTGTACTGTGGTGTTGGAGAAGACTCTTGAGAGTCCCTGGGACTGCAAGGAGATCAAACCAGTCAAACTCAAGGAAATCAGTCCTCCTGAATATTCATTGGAATGACTGATGCTAAAGCTGAAGCTCCAATACTCTGGCCACCTGATGTGAAGAGCTGACTCATTAGAAAAGACCCTGATGCTGGGAAAGATTGAGGGCAGGAGGAGAAGGGGACGACAAGAGGATGCGATGGCTGGATGGCATCACTGACTCAACAGACATAAATTTGAGCAAGCTCCGAGAGTTCGTGATGGACAGGGAAGCCTGGCGTGCTGCAGTCCATGGGGTCGCAAAAGTCGGCCATGACTGAGCAACTGAAGTGACTGACTAGGAGATAATGTATGCCAAGGCTGGCTCCTTAGGTGACACACAGATGTTTCTCTGTCCCCAGGAGGTCTGTCCTAGTGCTCAATCACAATGGCAGTGCCATCTATAGCCTGAGGGGCTGTGAGAGTTTGAGTCCCCAACTTTACTGTCTTGTTTTCTGTTTTAGGAGTTTGTGAGTGATGGAAGATACAAAAATATAGGTGTGCTGGCCGTAAACGGAGCCACACTGCACAGAGGTTGAACAATGAAGCACTCCTGCAGAACAGCAATGCTCTGAGCAGATGCCATCCGCTGGGACCTCTCTCAGCCAAGGGGTGTCCACAGGTGGGGCAGGCAGGTCCCAAGAGAGACAGGTCGAGGGGCCACGGTCCTCTGACCCCTTGTGGCACCTTCCAAAGACAGGCCAGTTTAGTTCTATTTCACGCTGCCACTGACAAAGCGACACCCTGCTAGGGTTGCGGGTTCAGGGCACAGACTGTGCCTCCCTGAAGCCAGGGCCTTACCTGTACCATTCGCTCAAACATGTGTGCTAAAGGCAAATAGGAAATGTGTACATCCGCACAAGTGGGAGACCACTGACTCTGTAAGAAAACAGAAGGAGCCCAGGCAAGGCCCGGTCAGTCAGGCGGGCGTCTTACCTGGATGACTCTCTCAAACATGTGAGCCAGAGGCAGGAAGGAGATGAGCACATCGTCCTGTCTCGGAAAGATCACTTTCTGCAGGTGCCGGGCATGGGAGACAGAAAGGAAAGAAACACTGACAGGAAGACAACAAGAGAGTCATAAAACAATAAAGAGAAAATGACCTGGAGGGGCAAAAAGGAAGAGGGGGAGGGCTAGGTGGGGGAGGGGGAGAAGAGACAGAGGAGAGAGACAGAGAGAGAGAAAGTGAGAAGGGGGAGGGGTGAGAGGCAGACAGAAGGCGCAGAAGGAAAAGTGGGAGAGAGGGCAGCATAGGAAGCCGAGCGTTAGGTTGAAGCACCAGTGGGTCTAGGTTATCTGCAGAAGCAAGGAGCCAGGTGAAGCACACGTAAGCCAGCAGAGTCAGCTGCGCAGGGGAGTCTCCCCCAGGAGGGCCTGCACCTCACACACAGTCTTCCTGCCACCGAGGGCACCTCCCTCTCCCCACAGCTTCACCTGCATCCCTGGGCCACCTGGGTAGGGATTCAGAGGGTCTCAGCCTGTCGGCACTTTCCAGTCCTTCTTGGAGAAAGGGGCCCAGAGAACCCTAGGTCTGTGCCTACGAGGGCTGGGGACAGAGGTGTGGCGGGTGGAGCCAGGCCTCAGAAGCCACAGCCTGAGAACAGGGCTTCACAGGGGATGCCAGAGCAGGATCCCCCTCTCTGGGCCAGGTGTGACCTCAGGGACACGAGCTGCCCTGGTCAGGGGGCTCTGCTCAGGGACGAGCTCTCCTGGGCTGACTTCCCTGCTCTCTGCCCCTTTTCAGAAGTCCTCAGTCTCCTGCGCTGGCTTTCGGACGAGTCTGGACAAGCCCTGGGAAGCTTGCTCATGGCTCCAGGCCTGGGCTCAGCTACCAACAATCTCTCAGTTTCCTACCAAGATGTAGGAACTTTCCTGCTATTTGGGCATATGCTCCATAATGCCATCTGGCATAAATATGGATAGTGGTTTTCTCTACAGTGGAGAAAAAGCTTAATTTATATGAAAAGGTTATGTCCCTTCCTCCTTAAAGAAACTGTAGGACGTTCAGATACTCACCACTTGTGGTAAAAGGTCCTTCCTTCTTAGCTGGTTAAAAATGCTAACATGCTTTTGTCAGGCCAAGATATCAAGCTTTTTTAATTTTAGATTTACCTTTTTTAGTACAGCCTTATAAATTAGCAGTTGCCGTTGTTTCTCAGACTCTAGTAGTCCTTAAACACAAAATGATTGAATTAAACCCTGACTTACTTGGAAAAACATACTTTTTAGATAAAGGTATACATTACCCACTCCAGTACTCTTGCCTAGAAAATCCCATGGATGAAGGAGGCTGGTAGGGCTAGAGTCCATGAGGTCGCAAAGAGTCAGACATGACTGAGCGACTTCTCTTCATACATTAAACCACAGGTATCTCAATTTTTGAAGTTAAAAATGGAAAACAGTTTTCCATATTTTTTCTTTCTGGGATCTCAGCACTATTAGAAATCAGCTGAATATTTACCAGGTATGGATCATTTCAGTGTTTGTGGTTCAAAGTATCTGTGAAAGTGGGATGGCTCTAATGAAAACAGAAACTCCTGCCTGGGAAAGGCAGCCTAGATTATATCAGGGGAAAAAAAAAAGGAGGCACAAAAAAAGCCTCTGAGGCTTGAGGGTGACCTTGAGAGTAAACCTGCATTAGAGTCTACTTTATTCACCTCTGTCACTTTCAGAAAGCCTGAGAAATCAGCCACCACGTTCCCATGGGTGAGCATCGCACCTTTTGGGTTCCCTGAAAGGAGAAAGCAAGAAGGAAAATTAGTTGGAAGCTCATCAGCCACTCCTTGAGAAAAGCGCCCAAGTCGTCAGTCCCAGACACCCAGTGCTGTCCCCGCAAACCTCTGGCCTTCGTCCACAGCCACCGTCAGAGTCCCATAGAGGTGAATGCTGTGAAGAACCACGATTCTGCAGACACACAAAGCTCAGCCACCTTGAGGCTCCCAGCAGCTCGATACCACAGAAGGCAGGTGCACGGTGCACAGGAGGGGTGCCTCGAGGCCTGATGGGCTGGCCCGTGCCTTCCCTTCCACCTTCCTCAGGGAGCACAGGCTCTTGGCCCCCAGTCTCCTCAGGCGTATCCCCAGGAACCCAGGCTGCTCTCTGGGCCTGTGCTGTTCCAGCCTCCAGCTGCCAACTGTGCTGGCAGAGGGCTTCCCCGCTGAAACTGACACCCGGAAAGGCCCCAGGCCAGGCCAGGCTGGAGGCCTGGACTGCTGGGAGAGCCCTCCCATTTCTCATTGGCAGAGACGGGACACGGGTGTTCGTGCTCTGTCTTGACACGACCTCCCACTGCTGCACCTGCAGAAGCCGGGGGCTGCCTGGATGGCTCAGAGGCCAGGAGGGGACAGAAGACACAGCAGGCTGTGGAGGGAGGCCATTGGTTACCACGCCCTGTGAGGGCGGACACGCACTGCTGGTGCTCCAGGACAGACCTGACCAGGCTCGAATACCTGGCCTTGCCCCTCACTGCCAGCACAACACTGGCAGGTTGCTTTCCCTTTCTCAGTTTCCTAACCTGTAAAATGGGGCTTATCTAAGTTCTGAGGACCTAGCCAGGTACAAAAGATACTAAATTACAAGTTTCCACTGAGGCAGGAGATACACGATCTGTTAAACTCCAAAACTGAGGGGTCAGACCATGTGCAGAATTTACCCCCAAAATACCAAATAAACCAAAATGTTAAGTTTTCAACCCTCACCCAGAAAAGAGGTAATAAAAGGGCTGAGTTGAGGTTAAGAGAGTATTGCAGTAAACACCATTGAACTGTTCACTTTAAAAAGGTTAATTTTATGCTATGTGAATTTCACTTCAATAAGAGAGAGAGAATATGAATGAATGAGGGAGAATTTGTGAGGATTTCTTCGGAGAGCTGTTGAGTCCTACAGCTCATCAAAAGGGAAGGAATGACGGGTCCTCTCTCCCAACTGCAGTCTGAAACCCACACTAACTCAGGCCCTAATGAGACTATTTGAAAAGCACAATCATGTTCCCTACAGCTCAGGGTTCCCAATAAGAAAGGTGAAGATGGCTGTGGCTGAAAATCAGATAATAAATCCCAGAAACTGAACACGGAGTCTACAGAAGGAGCGTCAGGTGGTGATGGGAATGGTGTCTTAAAAAGGAATCTTACCTGAAGGCCAGTACCCGTCCTCCCATCAGAGGGGCAGTAAAGTATATACCAGCAACAGAAGTGGGTATGAAGCGGGGAGCAGACAACCAAAGGAAGGGCACTGCCTGCTTCAACAAACCTCCTAAAAGTATCCATGAAACAACAGACTGAATTGTAAACATCTGCCCAAAGCCATTCTCCCTCCCTACTTTCATCTGGTGGGAGAGGGCAGAAACCTTTATCAGCCAGTGGAGGAAGGGGAGGACCACCAGGTAGGAAGGCATGATCTCATACCTTTCCCACCCAGCCTGCAGCCAGCCCTGGCCTGGGCTGGGAAATCTCAAATGAAGTGGACACATTCATATTTTGGACCTACGCTTGTAACTCTGAATTAAGACTGAGTTTGTGACTTACAGTGCCCATGGGACTCACCTGAGAGGGACCAGAAAAGGCATGGATGCCTAAGTTTTATCCCAGGGGCAGACAAAGAGCTATTGCCACCAAGCAATTGTAAAAGAATAGATGGAGAGAAAAATAAAGTTGCTCTCACAATTAGCATCTGTGAGGCTCACCCTATTGGTGACCTATTTGTCAATAATGGCATCACCTCTGTCTGACCAAGATGTGGTGTGTTTTAACATGTGATCGGGCACCTACATCCATATTGCAAGTCACAGAGGTGATTTTAGCGACACAGAAAGTTACAGGATTGAAAAAACATTATTTTCTAATAGTTGGCCATTAAAATACCCTCCTTTTGTTTACTGATTCTCTTTCTTTCATCCCAGCATCTTTCCTCAAACCCAAGCCCTTATTAAGAAATTTCCCTGAATTGTCTCTTATGTACAAATCACAGAAGAGTCTCTGGGCCCACAAACAATTCTGAGAGTATCATCTAGAAATTTTCACCTGTGGAGTCACAAATTCTGGATTTTTTTCTAAGGAACACCCCCAAAATACCAAGTATGAAATCGGAACTGTCACGAAATATGATACTATGCTACACAGCTTTAGACCTGCTAGACTGGATAATTTGCTCACATCTAATATAATCTCAGTGGAGAGTTTGAGAATTTCAAGAGAAATTTGTCTAAAGGCTCCATTCAGTGTAGGACAGAATACACACAATGGTAGCAGTTATTCAATTCTGCTTAGTTGGACATGCCCCTTTCCTCTCCAACATGATAAGAAAAGCTTACAGCTTTAAGAAACAAATGTTTTCTTGTAGATATAAATGAAATTTTACAAACTTCTAGTGAGTTGCAGAATTTTAAAATATTCCTTAAGAAATGCTCAAATTATTTCCTCAAGTCCTCTCTAGATGTGGCCCCAAAGGATAGAGGAGAGGTAAACACTGACAACAAATCCTGGGAGAAGACTCCAAGGTCTGAGTTGGGAGGTGAGGGGTGAGCCTTCGGAAAGGCTCTGCTTGCTTCTCTGATTCAGGACAAGGACACATCCCTGGTAGCATGCTCACATGGAGGAACGGGCTAAGTATTCCCAGCTAGACCTATGTGCAATCAAAGTTGCAAAATCATGTCCTCTGGTTATCTCCTTTCCTGGTGCAACATCAGTGACACGGGGGGCTATCCAGGCCCTCACGTCTTGGCAGAATGAGACCTGTGGCCCATTTCCCACTTTGTACTTATAAACTCGCCATCCTTGCACTTCATTTTCTCTCCAGTTGCTGAAGGAAGAAAACCAGCAGCATTTTGGCTTTAGCCAGCGCTCCTGGGTGGGCCACCCATGGCTGGCGAGCAGAAGGGCATTTCACTGGGTGAAGATCTGCCCTGGATGGATGTTGGTCCTGAGAAGCAGCAGCTGCGGGGTGAAGCTGAGCTCAAGGTCTCTCCTCTGGGAAAGGGTGAGAGAGGGACTGGGAGCAGTGTTGGGTCCTCTGGCTGGGGGCTCCTTCGGCTCTTTTTCTCTGCTTTCACACAAAAGTGGGCTCCGAAAGATACCACTGACACAAGTGCTTTAGAAGTTGTATAACACAGAGAAGAGTGTTCATCTCCCTGCTAAAGGTTCCCAAATCTTTTTAAGAATTGAGTCTTACTTTCATCAACCCCACATCCACCGATTTTCTTAAACATCAGACTCGAGGACTAGCAGGAAGACAAATAATAACTGTAACAGCAGGCAATTACTGAACACCAATGTGGGCACTGTGCTAGGCATTTCATACATGGAGCTCAGTTATTTCTTGGAACAAGTCTATGCTATAGGTATTAGACGTGTTCAATTCCTACCCAAGGAAACTGAGGCCTAACAGAGCTTAAGAAACTTCCCTAAAGCTGCACAGCACAAGTGCCATGATGTCATCTTAGGCCTGTGGTCACACAAATCGTGAATGGGATGGTGCAAAAAGCTAAGTCAAGGTGAGCCTTTGCCCAGAGAGCCCACCCCTGGGCAGGCACAGCTGTAGGGCCGATGGACACTTAATGCACTAGGCTAAATGACAGGCTTCCTGGGCATCCTCAGCTGGAATAGAGGGGATACTCCAGTTCCACGGCCTCCACCTCCTGCTCAGCCTCCCAGCCCTGCTGCCACCACTAAGAACTAACCTGGCATGCTGAGACCCCTTCCTATGACTCCAGACACATAATCCTCCCCAGTCCCCCCTCCCTCCCAAGCTGGACTCCAGGGTCCCTCACCCCAGCCACTCTCCCGCCAAGTCCTTCAGTGCCCAGGCGTCCCCTGGAGGACCCCACTCAGGTAACCCCACCAAGTCAATCCAGCTGCCCACCTTTTCCACTCCCCCCACAATGTGACCCCAGAGGCTCAGCCCCAGAGAGGTATGTTCCTCACAGAAACTCACATGGCGACCCCTAAGACTCTGGTCCATTCATGACATATCACACCCTCAGGCAGGACCCTGACTCCTCCAAGGAAGAGGTCTCCCAGCCTCCTGGCCTCCCAGAAGCCTCTCTTCCTCCTTTCGTCCCCCCAAAGGAGGTATCTCTCTACAGTACTTAGAAGCCTGCTCTCTCCCCGGACCCAAAGCAGAGCTTTGGGGGCTTTGCTCCACTGGGCTTCACCTCCCTTTCTCTGTCTCTGGCGGCACTCTCCCAACTGCTCAAAACACTTTCAGCTATTTCCGGGAAAACAACAAAAACCCCACCTTCCCTCAACCCCATGGCTTCCACCAGCTGCCACTCTGTTCGCTGTCATCCCTTCACAGCTGATCTTTTAAAAAAAAAATAAACTCTCAGTTCCAATATAACATACACATGGTAAAGTACCCAAATACATACACAGTTCAGTAGATTCTTTTCAAAGTGAAAAAAATTATCCAGGTACTAGTTATCTGGGTACAAGTTATCCAGCCAACTAGTACCCAGATCAAGAAACAGAACATCACCAGCTTTCCACGGCAGCAGAATCCCAGGAGGCAACCACAATCCTTGACTTCGGAAACCAGAGAATCCTTTACTGTGCTTTGTCATTTAATATAAAAGAAATCATACAATATTTTGTGTCTTTTTTTTTCTTTCACTTGAGTTATGACTTCCTATGTGTAGATATACCATCCTATTGCTGACAGGCATTTTAAGTTGTTTCCAGATTTCAACTTCTCAAGTTTGCATTGCTAGGAACATTATGGAGCATGCCTCTAGGTGACACAGCCACGGCTCTTGAAACAATTGTCCACACTTGCTGAACTGACATCCTCTTCTCCCACCCACTCCTCAGGCCGTCACCATCAGCTTCTGAGCCCAGCGCTGCCCCCACCACATGGGCACCAGCAGGCGCTCTTGCGGCAGTATCCCGCGGGCACAGCTGAGCCACCCGACCATGCTGGCAGCTTCTATCCTCCTCTGGCCTCTCGGGCTGCTTCTGCACAGCTTTGATTTGGAACTCTGACCCCCATCACTCCTCTCCTGTCAGCGTTCCCGCCCCTGCAACCAGACCCCTCTCTTCCTCAGTCGACTCTCCCTCGCAGAAACATTTTCCTTCTTGCTGCTGGTCCTCTCTGCACATGCTATTCCCTCTCCATCCCTCTCTTCTCCTCCAGCCACCAGTCCTTCAAGACTCTGCTTAGACCTGGAGTCCTTTCCATCCTGCTGTGCTGACCTCTGGGTGGCCTAGCACTCTACACACCCTGGGATGCAGGCCCTCAAGACAGAGAACTGCCTCAGGACATGAGCCGTGAGCCCATGAGGGCAGGGTGGTGTCTTCTCCACTCCTGTGTCCTTGGCCTCTAAGACCAGGTCTGATGCAAAGTGGTAAATGAGCTGAATGAATTAATCCACATACACCAGAAAAGGACTGCTAAAGACCCACAGACTAACAAGGACATGTTTTAAAAGACCACTGTATTTTCTTCTCTGGGACATGAACCCATAAGGACACATATGCACTATCATTCATGGGGCCCAAGTCCCTAGATTAGGCTACGTTAAACCCACAGAGTATACAAGAGTATCTTTCCTTTGGAAAGGCAGTTCGATTTCATCCAGCTAACACTTATTCTGAAATGACCAACCAACCACATGCCCACCATTAGCCATCCCTGAGTGCAGCAAACCTCAAGCTTTCACCTCCTCCAGGGCCTTCTTGGCCTGACAAGTGGCTCCAAAGCACTGGCTTATTCTGGGAATCTCCATAGATGTTTCCATCACACACCAAGAGAAAAATCTTCCCAGAGTGATTCCACCAGAATCATGATTTCAAATGTCAGGTTCAGAGAGTATTTTCCATCTTTCCTCACTGAAAGAACAACGTGGCTCTTGACGAATCTAAGGCGAGGATACTTATCGTGGAAGGGAAGCTGTGTCCTCAGCCGTGGTGCACCGGACAAGAGGACAGCCATCAGGGACACAGCTCAGGCTCAGGCTGATGCCACAGAAATCCGAGTACGCGGCCAGGTGGGGTGACACCAGGTAAGGGGCCTGCTCCCCCGCCAGCTCCACTCTGGCATCCAACACAACTCTGGAGTGGGAGCTTTGGGCACCAAATCATGACCTGTTTTCTAGGCTCCATGCACTCCGTTTCCTCCATGTAGAGCTTGGGCAGGTGGCTCAGCTTCCAGCTGCGATTCCATAGTCTGAAAAAGCCCTGGACACCAGGCCTGTCCTCCACAGCTAGGCAACAGCACTGTTTCTGCATCATGAAGTTCTTTTCCAGATACAAGGGGGCAGCAGTTGTGACTAAATGACTCATTTTTGTGACTAAGTGACTTAGTCACATAGTTGTGACTAAGTGACTCTGTGCTTCAAAGTTCGAGGACACTCTTGAACACCAAGAATCCAAAGTTAAAGGCCAGAGTAGTGAACTGCTCCCAAACCCAGGGTGGAGGTACAGGTTATCAAAATTTTACACTGTGAAACTCTTTTAACAAAAAGCAACATAAACCTGAAGGACATATTTTTAAATTCTGGGTTGGCTCTGGATATCAGTTCCTAGGGAGCAGAGGCTGTGTTATCTTTCTTCTGACAGGGTTTAGCAGTAAGATGGAAATTCTCATACCCACTTGTGTGCGTGCATGTTACGTCATCTCAGTCACATCTGACTCTTTGCAGCCCTATGGACTGTGTAGCCCGCCAGGCTCCTCTGTCCAGGGGATTCTCCAGGCAAGAATACTAGAGTGTGTTGCCATGCCCTCCTCCAAAGGATCTTCCCGACCCAGGGATTAAACCCGGGTCTCCTGCATTGCAGGCGGATACTTTACCGCTGAGCCATCGGGGAAACCCCAAACCCACGTGAATTAATGGCAAAACACATTTTGATTCAATAAAGTCATACTTGTCATGCTCCACCCACAAGGATAGTCCTGCCTGTGGGAATGGTCAAGGATCTGCCAAATGCCTTAGAGGCTGCATCTGGAGAAGGCATGGGGAGCCCATCAAGAAATAGCAACAAAGTAGGCCAGTCCTAGTTCTGGGGAAGAGGCTGGAAACTTGCCGCCCATTCCCAAGTTATCAGATGAGGCAGAGAGGCAGCAGTTGAGAAGAGCACCGGGCGGGGCTGCGGGGAGAAGATGGCACAAGCCTTTTGCATCCACTGGCTGCTGGTGCTCCCTTGGACAGTCCCCACGCTGCCTGTCTCACAGGCTGTGCTGAAGTCTCAGGGGCACAGTGATAGGGTGGAGAGGCCACTGAAGGCTGCAGAATGCCATGCTGTGGAACCGGTCCTCAAGTGTGTCCTGCCTCCTCGAAGAAGCGTGTCCTGCCTCCTTCAGGAAGACTTCCTTGGCTGTTCCCGCCAACACTGATGCACATGCTCCTCGGCCAGCACCAGGCATGGAGTGCGTCATTTCCTCTTCCTGACACCTTTGCCCACAGCACACCAGCCACAGATCATCTGCACTGCCTTCTAACACATCTTCCCCACCTCCTATTTGGCACCTTTGACCACTCAGGTGAGACACCGGGGACAGTGGTGGCAGAGAGGTTAAGTGACCATCCTGTGCCCCTCCAGCAAGTGGTGGAGATGCGGCTCAAAACCAGACTCTGCGACAGCAAACTCCATACTCCTTCCCCAGTCCCTGACACAAAGGCCAAGCAGGGGCAGGAAGCAGAGGGTGAGAGCCCTGCCTCACAGTCACGCGTGCCCCCTGCCTAGACTGCCTCTGGTCCCACTCTGGGAAGTCTGTAGCCCCCACCCCAGTCCTCCCTAGTCCACACCGTCCAGCCGCCCCGCGCTGCCTCGTGTTGGCCGCTGGGAGCAGCAGGGAGGAGCCAGCGTCTGGAGCCAGGCACAGGACAAGGCTCAGTCCGCCCCACAGAGGGTGCCAGAGAGCCCTCGGTCACCCTGTGCAGGGTGCCAGGAAGCAGCAGGTGGCCCTGGCTGATGAGCTAGAAGCCTCACTTACCTGTCGTGCCGCTTGTGAAACACACAATGGAGAGGTCACTGGGTTTCGGGGGCTACAGAGGTGGGAAGAGGAGTATGTTAGAGACCCAGCTGGTGTGGCTGCCTGGACCCCTTCCCCGGCCAGCCCCTCTGTGCACACCCTGCCCCACCTCAGGTGTGCGTGCATGGTGTGAGGTGCAGGCATGTGCTGGCACACATGTGTGGCCCTGCATGCTCTCATCAGAAAGGTGAGCAGGCAAGTCCCCAGGAAAGAGGCAGAAAAGCCAAGGAAACCCAGCCAGGCATGGCCACATACCTGTCTCACCCACCTCACATTTGCTCCTGCCACCTCCCCCACTTGGGTCTGAGTTGAATTCTAATGGGATTGCACTGCAGTGGCCACCTACAGGCTTTCGTCAAAGATCTCAACTTTCTAGGCAATGTGACCCATTTCCTTCTTTCTTCCCACTTTTCCCCCAAATGTCTGGGTTTAGGCTTGGGAACAGAACATGGAGCCCAGAGCTGAGCTGCCCGCTCTGTCACTATGATTGCTCTGCATCTGGCCCTTGCCCTGTGCATGTAGTCCTGGGGTCACCAGGAGGAGCCCACCATGACCGCCTGCATGTAGAAGACGGCGTCCCAGAAGAGGCGACATGAGTTGAGACTGAAGGATAAGCCACATCTCTCCAGATGAAGTGAGAGTGGGCATTCCGGGAGAGGAAACCAGCCTGGGCACAGACAGGTGCAAGAGACAGGGCATGCTGCTGGGTCAGAAAGGAGTTCTCTAAGGCTAGGGGGCGGGGCACAGTGTGTGGAGGTAGGAACACATCAGGGGCTACGGGGAAGGTAAGGGCCTGGGAAGAGGGATGTGACCTGCTGCTGCCTGTGCATAAGGCTCACAGTGGTGAAGTGAGTGGGAAGCGCTGAGCTGCAGAGGGGGCTGGAGGTAAGAGGCCTGGTTAGAAAGCTGAAAGTCCTCACACGGCCCCTCCCAGAGGGTAGTGACCCTCACTGGTGACTCCAGCTCAGGCAGGATCACTTGGGGATGACACTCAGAAAAGCTCAGAGAGCAAAGATGAACAAAGACAGCAGATGCCACAAGGCATCCACTTCTGGTTCTGTTGCTGCTCCTGTCCATCCCATTCTCTGGAGAGTTCGCTACATTGAAAGGGAAAACATCAGGTCGCCCAAAGAAAAAGTTACTGGAGACCCAAGGGACTGGCTGCCCTTTTTCCTCCCTCCCGAACATCCAATTCCTGTTCCAGGTCCCTCTCTGGACCCTCACTCACAGAAGTCCTCAGCACCCAAGGGGACATTTCCTCAGTTGCTTATTAACACGGGGGTGCTACTCTGGCCTCTCTACCAAGCCTTGTGCATGGTGGGGAAGGTCTGTTAAGGATGTGCCCTGGGCACCATTTTGCTCAGTCAAGACCTGCTGGAAAATGAGCTTACCACAGGATCACAGTGATTCTGCTGGCCACAGTCCTGAAAGAGGAAAACGTTGATTTTAAATGCTCAAAAGTTCTAATCAAAAACAGATAAATAAATACACAGTATGCCTTGACCCTGCACCAAGCCCAGAGTCCAAGATTCCCAATTCAGGGAATACAAAGACACACACCCAGGCTCTGGCCACCCCACATCACACACAGGGCTCTGCAGCCCAGGGAGAGGCTACGCACTGTATACACGCACAATGGGGAGATGGCCTGAGGGGTGCACGGTACATCAAGACGGAGTGGCTAGGTGGCCTGGGCCTCCTGCTAAGTGGTCAGGGCTGGAGGGGCAGATTGGGGCTGCCAGCTTAGGTGTGGCCCCTAAAACCATGGCAGGGCACAGGCATTCAACAGCACACAGGGAAACAAGCAGAAAACCGGAAGGCCCACAGGTCTAGGACACAGTGGGGGTCAGCTTCTATTGAGTAAGGCCCAAGGCCCTGGAGGATGCCCTGTGTCACTCCAGCAGGCCACTGGCTGCCACCAGCCCGATGTCTCTGGGGAGGCCATGCAAAGGAAACCAGCTCTGTTGGCTGCTAGTGGCCTGGGAGACATCTATGGGAACCTCTTCAGGACTCCAGTTTACTACAGTCCTCCAGCTCAGACAGGCTAGCTGTTAGCAGGAAATGAGGAGACTCCAGAGGCTGTGGGAGAAGCCCTGGGGCAAGCTGGCACTACCATCACCTACTGGCACCTGTGTCATTAACTGTGCCAACCAGCTGAGCCCATACCAAAGAGGATGCCTGCGGGGACCAAGTCTACTACCCAGCACCAGCCCCTCGGAAGCCTCCCGTTTGAACCCTGGCACATGAAACATCCTGATGGCCTCAGACATCCATCCCAGGGTCATAAGATGGGCAGAAAACCAGCAGCTCTGGCTCAGGGGCCAACTAGCTGTGGGCCAGGAAACAGCCCAGAAGCAGACCCTCACCTCCACATCCTGCATGGACTTAATGACCACCCCGCACTCCTGCCCTCTGTCTTTCAGGGCCTCCTCGAATGGCTCCATGAGGATGATCAGCTTGAGCCCTGGAGTCTCCTTCCTCTCCACGTGCTCCAGGAGAACCACAGCTTTCTGAGGTTTATCCACGATCACGGTGCTGATGTCAGCTGTAGGGGTTGTCAGGGAGAGTCAGGCTGTGCAGGCATAGGCTGTGACTGCGGGCAGCACATGCCAAGTAGAACCACGACGGGCTGTGTTTGCCACAAGACAAGCTTGTGTGTAAATGAACACGTATGACAGGTCACATGGGACATGTTTCCAGAGGAAAACTGCCCAGAGCCTGGCTGAAGCCAAGGGCAGGAAATCTCTTAGAAGGAATGCTTGGAATCTACCCTCAAGAGATTCCCCGGGTTGGATTCCAAACATTCCTTTTTCTCCAGGTTCAGCTACTATCATCCCTGGTCTAAGATACAGATCACACCCCAAATACCTGCCTTAAGCTGAAGGGAACTCAGAGGTTTGGCAGCCTATGTGGGGGGCTGGTGCGGAAGCTCCTTCTTGGCAGCCCTACTGTGTGGAAGAAGCCTTCAGGTAAAGTCCAGCTGGGGACTCAGGAAGCCAATTCAAGGGCCAAAACGGAAGCCCCCAGTGTTCTCTGAGAATGGCAGCAAAGTGTTTACTAGTGTCAGACAGTCAGCATAAGCTGAAGGCTGGGAAGGGGAAGTGGGGCTGGCACCAGGGGCAGGAGGGGCTGCTGGGCTCACCTGTGTTGATGATGTAGCGGACTGCCCCAGGGCCCAGCGTGTCATATAGAGGGACCACCACCATAGAGTATGTGTAACAGGCGAGCTCCGCGATGATCCACTGTGGAGAGAAGTGGGGTGGGGGCGGGGAGCACAGAGCAGACAGCAGGGCTGCACTGCCCTCAGCCCAGGCAACCAGGATCCTTGCTTGGGGCCCTGTGACAAGAGCGCTCTGTTCCGGCCCTGTACACAAGGCAAGGGACCCATGCAGCTAATGGGGCTGTGCCTGCTCACCCACAGCCTTCTAGTCCAGGCTTGCTCCAGGGAATCACGGACTCCAAATTACCCCAAGCCCACCTCCGGGGTTTGTACAGGCTTCTTCGCCAGGTCCTTCCTCTCCCATGGGTCAGGGAGTCAGCTGTTTGTGCAGCTGGGTTGGGTGTGGATGGAGCTTGGCTTAAATGTCCACCCTGATTAGGGGCAATGCCAAGGGAGTGAGAGATGGCATGGATGAAGGATCTCCATTTTTCCTCTTGCCCCAGTCCCTTCAGGCAGTGGGAGCTGGGCTGTCCTCTGGTACCCAATCCTGTATTCCACTGATGCCTCTAAAACCAGTTAAAGCTGATGCTCACCTCTGGTCGATTTTGTGCAAAAACGCCGATAAACTGATCTGTACATGGTTTACAATTGTGCTGGAGAAGTCCAGACCCTAGAAATTCAGCCCTGTCGGCCACCTGCACAGAGACACAGAGCAGTGATGGGAAAGCAAGGGTTCTTCAGCAGGGAAGGGAGAAGCACAGGTGGGATTTCTATGGTCTGAGGGAGCTCCCCAACTCCCTACTCAGGTGTGTTGGAAGTCTTGAAAGGTTGCTGCCAGGAGTTTGACAGACAGGCCAGACAAAGAAAAAGTAACTGAGACCCTCCAGGGTGCCCCCAACCCACCCTCCCACCTCGTTCCAAGCGCCAGGTCTGTGTGGGTAGACAGAGTGGGGGCTGTCTTCTGTTACTCACCTCCTGGTAGGACAGCCACTGATAAGGCTGCTTGGGATTCCTGAAACCAAGACAGGGTCCATTCCCTGCAGAGAGATAAGCAGACCTCGTGCCAGGGAGGAGGGCAGGGTGGCAGTGCCACCTGCACCCACTCAGTAGACACCTGGATGAACCTCCCGCCCTGGGAGGCGGTCCATGGGCCCCACCTGCCTGTCTAAACCTGCAGAAGTGCAAGAAGGCCTGAAGTACACGAGCATGGCATCTCCCCAGGGAGATCAGGGAGGCCCAGGAATGGGAACTGACAGAGTGCCAGTTAGTTCCCACCGTGACCTGTGTGATGCAGCCCCAGGAGGACACGCAAACCCGGGGGCCACTGGGCAGAGGTGGCGCTTTGCCTCTCTGTGACAACTCCCTTCACCCAGATCTCCTGGAAGTCGGGTTGAGAACCACGCCTGCCAGTAGCCTGGTAGTTCAAGGCTCACCAGGGGCTGCCAATGGGAGACAGGGAGTATGTGCTAAGGGACAGCTTAAAGTCAGCAGTTCCAGGGCTGGACAAAAGCTGAGGTCAGCCCTTGACCGCATTAGCAGCTCCCTGTGTGACTGGGTGGCAGGAGGGCTAGGAATGGCTTCTCTCCCCTGACCCTGAGAATGACTCGCCTGCCGCACCCCCGGAACCACACTTACTCACTCCCACCCTCGCACCTGCTCAACCCCTGCCACGACCCTTCCATACTCCCACAGCCCCTCTCACCTGAGATCCTAAGCCCACGGCGGAACACCTCGTACATGGTCCTGGCGTCGTCATAGTAGTGGGTGAACAGCTGCGGGCTGTCCCCTATTACGGATCGCCGGGCCCCTCCACTGCCCTACGAACCAAGCACAGAACGGAGAGGCAGGTGGGGTGTCAGGAGAGGGCAGGGTCATGCACAGTGGGGGTGCACGCCTGGGCCACATGGCTGGAACCGGGACACGCTTTGTGTGCACTCACACACATGGCCTACACACACCCGGGCTGTACACACACAACCTCTACACACGTTCATGGACACATGGCTTGTACACACTGTAACAGGCAGCTCATGCCCACGAGTCCAGTATAGTGGTCTCCTACACAGGCACACACAGCACCCACACATCAGGTCAGCATACGCTAACTGCCCATAATCGTTAATTACTGTGCATACACACCCATGGTTCACTCATACAACAGAGTGGTGGATGCTGGCTGGAGTCAGGCATCAGGATCAACCTGCTAAGGTGTTGCTGCCATGCATGTAGGTTAAGAATTATGGCTGCCATCCATCACTCACGTAACAGTGTGATTAGTCTGAGAACCCACTGAAGCTACTTTCCCGGGAAAAGAGGCCTAGAAGGCTGTGAAGGGAACAGCCCGGACCTTCGGTGAATCGCATGAGAAGGTAGCAAATGCCACGGGTGCTGGGGGCTGGGAAAGGAGCTGGGCTCCTCCTGCCTCTTCCCCTTCCTCATGCCACCCGTCTCCTCAGGCTCCCAAGCCCAGTACTCTCCAGAATCACCGCTCCAACTCTTCTCTGAGCACTATTTGGGCTGTGCTGGGCTGGCCCACAGTCTGCTACCTCTTGGAACACCAAGTCTGAGGAACAGTGTGAGAGCTACAAAGCAAACAGCCAGACTCTAAACCACAGGCAGCACTCAGCTGTTTTGCAGTGGACAGTTCTGTTTGGCCAGTGCCTCCTGAGCACCAGGCCCATGGAGGACCTGTGTGGGAATCTGGGGCCCAACACAATCAGACCTGGTGAGCACTCAAGGGGGACAGAAACGATGAAGCAAGAGACTGTGTGCCAGGGACAGAAGGGGCTCGCGGGGCAGGTGTGTCAGAGTGTGGCTGCTGAGCTGGGTTTTAAAGGATACCAAGGGGTTTACTGGGCAGAATGAGGAACAAGGACTGGCAGTCTCACCAGAGGCAACAAGTGCACACACATGGGGCAGGAGGGCACCTGGGGGCTGGAGGCAACTCATACCACTCCAAGTGGTAAATGGAGGGGTCCAGAAAGGCAGCAGATCAAGGCGAGGCGCTTTTTTAAGCCAGGGTAAGAGACATGATCTGAATCGTTCCCACCAGGTAGCACACAAGAGTAAATGCTACCAGGCCCTCTATGATCTGGATCCCTCTTACCTCTCTCATCTCACCTCCTGCCACTCTCTCCTCGCCTCCTTCTCTACAGTCGCTCTGGATTCCTGCACTGCTGGACGCTGAGGCAAGGGAGGGCGCCACCCTCCCAGGAAGAGAGGTCTTGGCTGTGCCCATGACCTGTCCTCCCCGCCAGACCCACAAAGGACTCACTCTCTGGCCCTCAACCTGACCGCATCCAGATCACTGTCACCTCTAAGCCCAGAAGCCCCAGGTGCCTCCCCACACATGGCCCCTGCAAAGCCACAGCAAAAATGGCCCGGTCTCTCCTACTACTGAAAACCCCAAACAGATCCAGGCTGTCCACTCCAAGAGTCCCTCTCCAGCTCATGGGGCTTTGTCCTTGCTGGCCTCTCCAGGTGGGTTAATTCATCTTAGTGCTTCCTCTGCATCATCTCACCAAATCCTTACCATAACTTTAGAAGGCAGGTTCTCCTTTTATTGCCCACTTGATACATGAGGAAACAGGCTCAGAGTTTTTAAAAAAAAAAAAAAAAAAAAAACTGCCAAGGACCACAAGGCTAGTAAGAGGCACAGCTGGGCTGCGAATCCAGAGCTGCTGGTCACCACAGGCAACTAAGTTATATACCCACAGCCCTACCCCACCTCCCAGCCACACCATGTGAATTGCCACTTCCCAGAACCACCAGGTTGCAGTCACACACCTGCACCTCTGCACACATTTCCAAAGCATTTTCTGGAAAACCGCTCTACAGGTCCCACTCCTATCTCGGCCTGTGCCCTCTCCCACCAGACAAAACTCTGTCATGCTTATGATCAGTCCCTACAAGATATACCGTCAAGAGCAAAAGTGTTGCATGGTGTATGTGGTGTATTATCATTTTAAAACACAGCAGATGTCTATACGTTTGTTTATGGACAACAGCTAACACAATTCTCAGGTGAAGAGAACTGGAAGGCAAGGGGAAGAAGGTGGAAGCTTATCATTCTATGTCCTTTAGTTGCTTTTGAACTGTGTGAATACACTATCTATTCAAAATAACTAAAAGAAGATCCTCTGGAGGAGGGCCCAGCAACCCACTCCAGTATTCTTGCCTGGAGAATCCCATGGACAGTCAACAATGAGTCAAATACAACTGAGTCACTAACACTTTTACTTTCAAAGATTTTTAAAAAGGCAAAATAAATTCCATAAACTTAAGAAACAAATCTTACAGGTCCTTCTAGACTGAGCCTGGAACCCCTTGTCCAGGTCGGACTGCCGTCCCTTCTTCCCTCAGTGGCTCTGCCTGTGAATTATGTGCTCTGGAAGGGCAGGGCCCTGCGGTCGGGCCCCTCTGGGTCCCAGCTCCAGACCAGGGTTGGGCACAGGGAGAATCTGGGAGGGAATTTACCCAGCACCCCCTTGAGAACATGCTGAGGCCTCCTACTGAGGCAACCATAAGCCAAGGCCCCCTCCCCAAGAAGCAGGCAAACCAGAGGCCCAGGGCAAGGGCCAAGGTCAGTCTCCAGCCAACCAGAGGGCCAGGGCAAGGGCCAAGGTCAGTCTCCGGCTGGGTGTCAGCTCCTGGGAGAGGCAGAAGGCGCATCTGGTAGGAGAGCCTGTCCAGGGCCGCTTCAGAGCTTCCTGGCTGGCTGCCCAGGGAAGAAACCAAGATTCTCTGGGCCATCTGAGGTCAAATAAGCCACAAGTTTGGGTTCTACCTTCAAGACGCCTGTCCCCTGCCCACAACTTCCCACAGCCCAGCTGCTCACACGCTGCTCACCTCCACCTCCTCTGACTGCATCAGGAGATTGCACGGTGGCTGTAAGGCCTTCGGTCGGTGAGTGAACCAGTAGGCGAGGATGGCGGCTAGCGCACCCATACTCACGAGGGTGGTGGCCGAGAGGCTGCGGAAAAACTGGCTCAAGTCTCCCAGCTCGGGCAGCCGCAGCATCCTCAGGATCTCCTGAGCCTGCATCTTCTCCAGAAGTGAGAGGAAGAACTCTGCGGGGAACGAGAGGCAGGTGAGGGAGGCGGCCTGGCAGGAGGCAAGGGAGGGGCAGTCTGGGGCCTCTCCTCCCTCTTGAGTCAGAAGCCACACACTGATCCTGGCCAGGCCCCAAGCTAGGTGAGATGTGCAGTCTCCTGGAGCAGCACAGCATATACTAGGAGCTAGATGCCAGGAAGGGCCCTTCTTGGTGACAGGCCAGAGAGCCCTTAGCAGCCATACCGGACAGTCGGACATCCAGCCCAGCTCTCCTGAGAAACATATGCTCAGGCCCCGGGCCACGCCTGACATGTGCTTCCGCATCTCCCAGCGGTAGAGCGTGCTCTGACAGCTCTGGAGTTAATGCCTCCGGAGCCCCAGCGCCTGGGTGCACTGCCTCTCCTGTGTGGTCACAGCATCTTGCTTATCCTTGCTCCCGCAGTGTGGACTGGATGGAAGGGCAGCAGGTGTGCCTGGCACCGTGCCCAGGAGGAGTCGGGGTGAAAGGATGCAGACGCCTTTCACACCACCTCAAAGCTGCCAACACCCGGCTCTCACCCTGAGGGACACAGAGAAGGCGAGGGGGCAGGGTCCACAGAGCAGCCCCGACAGATGTGAGGGGCGCGAAGCAGAAGGCGAGGGTTCAGTGCATGACACACAGCAGAGTCCCCTCAGGCCCACCAGGGGGCTCTCCTTGAAGAGAAGTTATAACCAAAGGCCTGCCAGGGGCAGAGGTGATACTGGGGCCAACTTTCTGAGAAACGGCAGTGCTCCCAAGAGCAGCCAGGCTGAGGTGCAGACCCGGCTCTCCAGCCCCGGACTGCTGACCACTACGCACTGCGGCTCTGCACCACCACGGACCAAGAAGCCAATGGCGGGAGGAAGAGGTGGCCCGCCATTAACAACGGCCCTGTGCTGTGCTCCCTGGGACCCCATCTGCTAATGTTCAGAGGAGAAAGGAGGCAACAGAGGGGGAGCGAGAGTTAAGCTGGTGGGAAGGAAAAGGAATGAAGGCTCAGAGAGAAGGGGTTCAGCAACGTGCTGGGTCCCTCCTCGTGACACTGCATATGGTGGTCAGGGTGCCCTGATGGGATAAAGCATGCAGTCCAAGTGGACACTGTGGGCCTACTCGGGGCACATGGAGGATGCCCTAAGGTGGCCAGTGGGGGCTTTTCTGTGACAATCACTGGGGGCTTAATTTGGTTCAAAAAGGGAAGCCCCCAAGCGCTACCAGGCCCTCCTGTTAACTGCTAGGTGAAGTAACGCTGGCAAGACACGCCCATGGCTGGCTGGGCTCCGGGGTCTGCACTCCGCCCAGGCCTGAGGAAGGCAGCAGGGGTGGGCAGGTGTTGGGCGCTCGACCCCCACAGGGGCCTTCTTGTGTCACTGCCCACCTGGAGGGCCCAAAGCTAGGAGTGCTGTATGACGCCTACGGTCTGCCAGCTCAGTGAGGGCTGTATGGGCTCCTGGCTGCCATGCACTGGCCCTTCACCCCATCTCTGGATGCATGACTGTTGTTGCCCTTCTTGGGAAAGAATGAGAAAGGCCAACAGCAGCTACTCTGCAGCCACAGGATATGAGCCAAATAGCAAATGCTTGACCCCTAGGAGAGGAGAGAGCTGCTGAAATTCCAATAAATGGCATCTGTGCTAAACATCACCATACCAAAGATGAGGTCAGTGCTGTGCAAAGTCACTGCAGAGGAAGTGGGCAGAGCTCCAGAGTTCAAGTCCCTTCTCCTTCACTTGTGAGCTATGCTAGGTTGAGCACACCTCACTTCTCTGGACCTCTCCTTCCCCATCTTTAAAATGGGGACAGTATCACTCACGCACGTAAAGCTCCTCATCCTGGGTGTGGTGTAGCTAGAGGCATGATGGGACTAAAGAGATGGCTAGCAGTATGCTTGTCAGAACAAGGAGGCTGTTCAGCCCAAGCTGAAACATACTAGACACAAGTGTCCGAAACCAGGTACGCGGACCCACAGGGGTTTATGCTCTATGGATGGCACAGCAGGCAGTGTGAGCCCAGGTTATACTCATCAACCATACACAGGGTCTGGGTGAGAGGAGCGAGCCCCTACCTAGCCAGAGCGTCCTCACTGAGTCCCTGAGCTAGAAATCCAGTTTTACCAGCAGCCTGCTTGAGTTGGATCAGGTTTGGGGGCCACCCCACAGGAACAAATAACTGCTGGCAAACTGGAGAAATTAAGGTTCTGCGTCAGCAACGCAGAGGACAGGCCATGGACCAAGGTAAATCCACTAAGGAAAACTGCTCTGGGGAGGACCCTGGGCAGGAGGCCAGTTGGCTTTCTTGGGATATTTACTTCCTTAAGCTGCAAATAAGAGACTAAGTTACAGCCAGGCCCATCAGATAAAAAATGACTCACTACATAGTGGAAAATCTAGATATGCCCGCTAGCTCCTTGGGTGAGCTCTGAGAGCTGAATGATAGCAGCAGACTCAATTGACTCCATCGGCTGGGAAGCCAAGGCTCAAGAAGTCCCTCTCCGGCCCTGGGGCTCAACTATGCAGTCCCAAAAGTTTCAGAGAAAGCCCTGGAAGCATGCCTTACTACCTCCAGTGTTCTTGCCTGGAGAATCCCATGGACAGAGGGGCCAGATGGGCTATGGTCTATGGGGTTGCAAAGAGTCGGACACGACTAAGCAATTCACATACACACATGCCTTACTACCACCAGTCTCTGGCCCTTGGCAGTTCCTTGCAGGCCCCAGGCTGCAGCCAAACGTGGGCGTCGGTTGCAATGCTGGGGCTGTCACAGAGCACAGAAAAGAATGACTAAGCCATCCATTCATTTACCCATCTACCCACCCACTCACCTAGCAGACCCTCATACGGCCCCACTCTGATCTAGTTCAGTGCTGGGCACAGGGCCAAGCCAGATGTGGGCCTGCCCGCAGTCTCATCAGGGAGATCCAAAAGGGAATGGACAGTGCTGTGAGGGCAGTTTGGGCTGTGATCAGACATAGGGCACCAGAAAAGATGCCCAACTCAGGTCCAGAGAGTCAGGGCAGACTTCCTGTAGGAAGTAGCACTGATGCCGAGACTGAAGGATAAAGAGGAAAGGTGTCCCAAGCAGAGGGAAGCAAATATGCAAAGCCTGGAGCTGAGGGAGACCACGGAGCACTTAGCAAACTAAATATTATACCCAGGAAAGAAGTCTGGAGCCCTTGAACCCTTGTACGAGGTCCAGGGCCACAAGTCTGAGGCTGGTTTCCTGGATGTGCCGAGCTTTCAGTCATCACCAAAGCACCACAGACCCCAGGAGAGGGAAAAACAGAACCTGCGTAAACTCCCTGAAATGTTGGTATACCCAGGAGTCCACACCTCCACACCTTGGTCCTCATGACTCCTTATGAGGTGGAGACACAGAGACTCCACCGAAGAAGTTACCTGCCATTGACAGATGTAGTAAGTGAGCAGGGGAGCCAGGACCTGAGCCCCAGATGACCACAGCCGCTAAACCACCGCCTTGCAATGCACTGCCAGCACAACGCTGGCCTACGCTGTGCCGCCCACACCCACAACTCGTGCTCTCCTTTGCGACAGTGCTGAACCCACAGAAAGGGCTTCCCAGGAGGCACTGGCAGTAAAGAATCCACCTGCCAGTGGAGGCAGATGTAAGAGATGTGGCTTCAACCCCTGGGTTGGGAAGATCCCCTGGAGGAGGGCATGGCAACCCACTCCAGTATTCTTGTCTGGAGAATCCCATGGACAGAGGAGCCTGATAGGCTGAAGTCCATAGAGTCACAAACAGTCGGACACAACTAAAGCGATTCTGCATGCAAATCCACAGAAAACCAGCTTCAGACCTGGTCAGAAGAGTCCAAGTCCAGGTCGAGGGGTGGGTAGGGGGCAGCACATGGCCACCAGAGCCTGTAAGCAGGGAGCAAGCCAGCCAGGCCAGCCACTTGCATGTCACCATGCACACACTATGGGGGGCTCCCTCTTGGCCTCACATTATGAACTTGCCATTTTCCCACGGTTGGGTTCCCTTCCAGGAAGCCCACTTGCCTGGGACGCTGGAGGGTGGTGGGAGAAGGGTTTGGCCATGCACTCCTCCCTAGGCTCCTACTCAGGTGCCCACCCTAAGGAGGCAATTCAAGTGACTGCAGGTCCTATAGTGCTAAGGCTGGGCCTGTGCCCCTTCCTGGCTGGGCAGCGACCAGAGGATGTCATTCCTGCATGCTCACCAACCTCAGATAGTCAGGGGTGCTTTCACATGCCCTGCGAATGCTTCAGATCGGGACCCACCAGAGGGGAGAGCTGCAAATTCAGGTCCTCTAAGGACACAGACCTCAGAGCCAGCCTGTGTCACCAGGCTTTTGGCTTGAGGTGGGGCCTGGAAGTCTGGTCTCATCTCATTACTTAACATGGCCTTGGCCTCTTCTCACCTCTGCTCCTTCTCTGTCAAGCTGGTGTAGCGCTTGGTGGTCCCTGGGGTCTGAGCCATTGGTGCCTCATTCCCTGTCCCCAGGAGGCTCTCGTGGTTGCAGCAGCATTGGGCACGGGTAGGGGGCGTGGGGGAGGGGGACAGCAGCTAAGGGAATCAGCGGTGGTGTTGGTGTTGCCAAGAGAGCAGCTGTGTTTGTAAATATTCACCTGGCAAGGGTTCCCAGCCCTCAGCATCAACTAGCCTCCTCTCCTTCCGCATACCCTATGCCTCCTTCTCCAGTTCGGAATACCAAGTGGTGGCACCAGGCCCCTCCTCACCCCCATGAACGGTGGGGAGTGAGAGGCACAGCTGTTAAAACCCAGGAAAGAGAGAGAGCAGGAGGAAGGGGACCCTGGTCGGAAGCATTCTGACTTCAAGGTGGCAGAGGCAGAGCCCCAGGGCCCATTTCCAGTGCAGATGACCCCCAAACCCATGGCTCCACTCCAAGAGCCCTCTGCTGGTCCAGCTTCCGAACCCCACCCCAGCACGCTAGACTTTCACGATCTGGGAAGATGGCTCTGTCAGGACTGCTTCCTAAACATCTCCAAATCTGACCACTCCTTCCCACCCTGCTACCCTCCCCCTCCCCCCCGGCCTGGTCTGGTCCAGCCATCACCAAGTGCAGCCCAGACTCCCACACCAGTCTCCCCACAGGCCACCCTGCTCTGCGCAGTGTTTACACTGACACCAGAGTTATGTTCCTGATACACAAATATGACCAAATCGTGCCAATGCTCAAAAACGTTACCTGGCTCCCTCCTACCTGAGGACAAAACTTCGAAGTCAGCACCCTGGTACTGCGACCCTCCATGATCCTCAGATTCTTCCTTCCTCTCAGAAACACATTGGCTTCCCTCTATATCTGCCTGGAGGCAGGTCGGGGGTGGGGGGGGGCATCCGTGCAATGCGTTTGTGCAAACCTCTGAGGGCTTCAGAAATGGGGACGCACAAGGCAAGCCAGTAGATCATTAAAGGACTTCCTTAACTCCCAGTGAAGGGCTCTGAAATAAAATTATAAATTCCTAGGGTCCAGGGCTCCTGCAAACAAGCCAGGGAAAAGGCCCATAGGAGAGTTCTGGTGCTGGACTGACTGGGTCCAAGTCCTGACTCATACTGATAGCTGTATGACCTCAGACAAGTCACTTTACCCCTGTACCTCTTTCAAAAAATCTCGTGGACAGAGACTATAGTGCCCGGTGCATCGAAAGGGAAATATTCAATAGACAGAAGCTAGCTCAAGCAATTACTCTGTCTCTGCCAACCAAAAGGGCTCAAAGACAACCTGGAGAAGGACATGCGTTCACACCCTACCTTTCCAGCAGGCTCCTGGCACTGGGCAGGCAGTGAGCTGGTCCCGCCAGTACCAGTCTCTCTTTATAAAGGGTATGTGGGGCTTGATCAAAACACAAAAGTGGTGAAGGCCCTGCCCCAAGTCTGCCCTCCTGGGGACAGTTGATGGCAACAAATGCCTGCCCTGAGAAGCCAGCTGGTGGTGGGAGCTCTAGGAGTGGTGGCAGAGGCTCCCTGGCAGCTGTGGCAGTGGGTCTGGTAGGGGACGGGGTGCAGAACAGCTCTATGGGGAGCTGATGGCCCCTCAAGGCCCCGCTGCCCCCCACCCCCAATCTGCATGCAGGGCAGCACTGGCTCAGATCAGCTCAGAGGCAAGCAACCCAGCCTTAACCCCCACTCTGCCAGGTTGCCAAGAGCCTCAGATTATACCCCTCTGCTTCTCCCCACCTCCACCCTGTCTTCAGTTCTAGAGAGCAGTTTGTCAGAAGGGTTGCTTAAGGACAAGTCTTCTTACACATCTATCTGTAGCCAGGCCCTCAGCCATGGGCTGGGGGCCTGCAGGCAGCAGGAGCGGTGGAGGCGGTGGGAAACAGTGGGAGTGGGGGAGGGGATGCCAGCTCTCCTGGCAGAGGGAAGCCTGCACCATTGCCCAGGAATCTCCTCCAGCTCCTTCCAGGGGCTGCCTCCACCCCCACCAGGTCACACCCAGTCTACTTGGGGGAGAGGAAAGAGATTAGGCACAGTCCCAGAAAAAACATTTGCTTAGAGACATTCTGGGCAGTGGGGACACTCCAGACCAAATACCAGTATTGGCAGGTAAAAGATAATGGCCGAGCTTCCCTGCGAGACCCCAGCCCAGCAGCACACCAGCCCCTTCTCAAGGCCTGCCCTGAGATGCTTTCCCAGTTTGCTGGTGGGGGGTGGGGGGCAGAGGAGGGGTGAGTGGCCACCCTGGAGCCATCATCCACACCTTGGCCTGCTGAAACCAAAGCTGAGCCCCGAAACTCCCTCAACGCCTCTGGCAGGCAGCCTGGGACAGGGAAGTCCCAGGACGTGCAGGGCCTCAATCCTCCAAATTTTCTTACAGGGGAAGGAGTGGGGGCGGGGATCAGCTACAGCCTTTTTCACTCTTCCTTCCCAAGCCAAGATGTGACAGGGCCACTGCTGGACAGTAAAAGGCAGGTCTGGCCCAGAGAACCCACCGCACCACCCTCAAGCCCTACTCACACTCGGTGCTTCCGAATTTTCCAGAACAGGGCCTTCCCAACCAAGTCCACCTCCTCAGGTCGCAGCACAGCACTCTGAGCTCCCTCCTGAGAGCTATGGGCTCAGCCTGCCTGGAAACTCTAGTGCCTGCGGGCCTTGCAACACCTTCCCTGGAGCTGATTCGGCTTCCCCAGCTGGCCCCACCATTGGGGGAAGGGCTGCGTGGAGAGCTTCCTGCCTCAGCAGCCCTTACCTGGAACCTGGCACAAGCCTGTTTGGGCTCCCAGGCCCCAGCCTCTGGCAACCCCACCTGCAGGGAGCTCTAAAATGTACAAATGCCTGAGGAACCACCCCTAGCCCCCAAAGCCCTTTTCTCTTCTTTCCTGGGGGGGACCCTTACTTATCTATGCACATTTTCAGAGATATCTTTAAGGTGAAAGCCTCCTTCGATGCTTCTCAGGGTAGCTTCTGGGGCAGAAAGTTCAGTGGACATAACCCCGGTCCTGGCTGACAGAAAACCACACAGGGTGCCAGAGGCGGGGAGTCCTGACCCAGCAGTGCTGCCCCAGAAAGCACGTGGCCCAGGAGCCAGGTCAAGAGAAGCACAAACCTCTCCATCCCACCTGGGTGGCCTGGTCTGTTGAGACGAAGACACAACAACTCTCCCCCAGCCTGGCACCCTCCCCGTCCACACAGGCATTCAAGCTCTGTGCTGAGAGAGGGGCCGCCTTCCTCCTGGGTTTTAATTAGACTCACAGGACCACAGACGACTGGGGCAGACACAGGGCCGAGGGCCTCCCCAAGCTGGGAATTGCTAGGTGAGGCCCACTGCACTATCCCCCACGAGAGATAGGCCCAGGATTCAGGGTTGCTGGGTTACAGAGTGGCTCACCTGCCGAACCTCCCTGAGGAGCCTGAGTGTAGTTCTGAAGGTTCAACTCACTCCTGATGTAGAAAGGCCTAACTAAAGGTTGGCTGTGCCCGACCGCTGCACAGGGCCCCTGTCTCAATAGCCTGAACCCGCCTCGGACAGGCTTCCGTTCAGCAGTTCACTTGGAGGCGGCCTGCATCACCTTCTGCCCCCCCATCCTCAGCCCAGCACCTCTCAGGAATCTCACTCACCCTAAGCCCTGGTCAGGGAACATGGGCTCGCATTCCTGACAGCCATACCGGGAAGCCAGGTTCAAACAATAGTTAATCAGACACTTAAAAATACAAATAGCCTTGAGCGCAGAGGAGCAAAGAGAAACACAGTGTCTTTTACGAGCTCTGAGATAAAAGTTGTCCTCACCACAAATCAGGCCGGACAAAAATTCTCAGAATGAGGAGGGGCAGCAGATGTTAAGACAATGGCAATGTTCCCTTCAGCAGTATTTCCAGCGGACGATGACTTCGACTGACAGGTTGCCTGAGCCTCGGGCCTCACCGTCCTTCCTTCCACACCAGTTCCGGCGGGGGGCGGCAGGCAGGGAAAGTGGCGAGGGCCATGAGTGCCACACAGGCAGAGGCTACACCCTGGCCAGGCCCCACTGTGCAGGCAGCCAAGTCCTGTGGCTGCAACATGATCCTTTCCCTGCCCCGCCCGCCCAGGTTAGGGCTACCAGGGCCCTGCCTGGCCTTGGGAGCAGCGATCCCCAAGTGAGCGCACACGGCAAACCCTACAGGTCCAAGCTCAGAAAGAGAACGCAGGCTGCTCCTGGCAGGGCCATGCTGTCCTGCTGACAGAGCTCAACCGCCCGTGGCCAGGGTTACAGGTGGGACAGGATGTGACTCCCTCCAGCTCCAGGAAGTTCCTCGGAGGCGGTATGAGGGTCCTGTTAAGAGGTGGTTGGGGTCACTGAGGTGAGGGGAGCAAGAGAGCAGTGGACTCGCTTCCCCACCTGTTCACTCAGGAGCAGCTTGGAGACATCCTGCTTGGGGTGAGAGTCACAAGACAGAACCTAAAATACATCCTCGGTCAGGGACAGGGAGCAAGAGATTAGGAGCAAGGTGGGAAGGAGAGTTCTGAGACGGCAACAGAGTCCCAGAAAGAGGCCTGTAATGTGCAGGGACTTCTGGGGAGGAGGCACCGAGGCTGAGAAGACGGCACGTGGCTGCTCAGGGCAAAAGCCTATGGTCTGCACTATACATCACCCTGTGCCTTATACATTAGCCACAGGCCGATGGTGTCCACCAGCTCACCCAACCTATAACCGCGGGGTTTGAGGATGCCAGAGTGTCCCAGGCAAGCCATGCCTCCAGATCCCAGCCAGAGGGACCACTACCACGGCCAGGAGCCAACGAGGCACCTATACCCACCGTTTCCCGGGTCACACGAGGCACCTATACCCACCGTTTCCCGGGTCACGGTTTATTTCACAGGAATGACAACGAGCAGCGAAAAGGGAGTTCTGCTTTTGGTTAAAGTTTTCTGGGACTCTGATAAACAGCTTAATTTCCTGGCTTCCTCATTTTTTCACCAAGTTCCTCTTGAGAACTGTACAAGAAGAAACAAATCTGAATCTAGCTCAATTCAGCACAAAGTCTGTGCTGGTCAGCGGGACCCTGCCACCTCCTGAATCGTCCCCTCTGGAGTGACTCAGGGCCATGGAGAGGCGACTGACTTCCACTGCCCTCCAGTCACCAAGACATGTTGTTGGCTGGGGAGAGCTGGTGGCGTCCACAGAGTTAAGGCAGCCCAGCCCACTGCTGGTCAGGGAGGACTGAGAACTCAGGCCTCCTTTTCAAGGCCAGGATGAATGGGGAATATGCAAATCACTGCCTCCGGAGGAGCTGCAGCAGGGGAGGGCCTGCTGCTGGCAGGCCTGCACCTCTCTACTTGGGTCTGTCACATGAAAGGGTTTGTATTCCTACCGCTGCCTATGGCGCTTGGCCAAACTGGGGCTGTTCTCACCAGAAAACAAAAATCTCTTTCAGACCAAAGCTAAACCAGGTCCTGGCTGGCCCAGGGAGGCTAACAGACGTTGTTCACACTGACCCACTGAGGAGTCCTCACCTGGATTCTCACTGAACCCCCCAGCGCTCCAGAGGGAGCTGAAGGCCCCTGTGGCTGCTTAGAAAATCACTGCGTCAGGTCAGGGAAGGCAGGGCCAAGAGATGGGATCGGCCCATTCTGAGGCTCTGGCTGTATGTCCTTCTCAGAAATAGTCATGACTGGGCCTCAGGAAGCAACCTTTTGGTACGAGGGAACTTCAGTAATTCTCATGGAGTTGATGCGAAATGCGGAGAAAGAAATGGGAAGAAATATGTGACAGTAAGCAAGAGCCCTTGCAGTGCACAGAGAAGACCGTTAAGAATGGGGGTCTCAGGTACCCCTGCCTGCTGCCACAAGCACCCCTGGGCTGTGGGTGGGGTCGTAACCCAGAGCCCAACGTGCACAATCATGCTCCAGAGCTGGGACCCCATCTTCCACAGAGCTCCACTACAAGGTCAGACCTCACCCTTGTTCAGACTCTCAGAGCTGCTTGTCTGACAACCAGGAGCTGTCCATTAACCATGGCACAAGTATCTGTATCTATCTGCGTGTTTGTAAAGGAATATATCGACAACAAAACAAAACCCCAACCAGATTCCCACCATATTTTATTACGAGACAGATGGAAGAACATCATCCCAGAATAGAGGGCAGTCGTTTAACTTGAAAAACTCTCAGTACTGCCTTCAGCCTCCACCTTGTGTGCAACATGTGGTCGCAGATTTCCTCTGCAGTGGATGACACTGAGTGAAGAAGCCAGGCACAAAACAGCGCACACCCTGGGCTTCCACCTAGAGACAGGACCCACAGCAGAGGCTAACCTATGTGGCCGGCACAAACCCTGTAAGCTACGCAGCACGGATGCTGCACAGACGCCCATCGACAGGTGACAATGATACAGCAAGATCTCAAACACACACATGACCATTTAGCCTGAGAGGGAGTCTAGGGCAAAACCACCTCGGAGCTGATTCGGAGCCGAGAGGAGGGCTTGTGGGTGTTCCACAGGCATCCTCAACCCCAGGCAAACAGGCCTCGTCTGCCTCTTAGCCCAGAGAGAAGGCCCATCTCCGATGACCATCCACCCTCCTTGGTCACCCTCCTCCTGCTGTCAGCTGGGAGCATACACCATGCCCAAGAAACCCTGAGAGAGTTCACGGGGCTGCCCCACTGGGGAGAAGCAGGAAGTAGGGGAGGAAGAGAAACGAAACTTCAATCCAGATGGAAAAGGGGGGCTTCACAGGTCACAGCCTTCCCTGCTGCCTGACCTGTGGCAAGGGGATCAGGGACACATATCCCCAAACCTCCCAACAGCCCACTGGGCCAAGGGAAAGGCGCCTGCCCTTTCTCTGCACCACTCCAGGCAGAGCCAGGCTGAGGAGGAGGCAGCCGGCAGGCCAAGCGGGGGCTGAGTGCAGGTGAGTCGGTGGTGTCCCCCAGAGAAGCACCCCCAGCACACCTGCTGGAAGGTACGTTCTCCAGCATCCTGGGGTAAAGCTGGCTTCACGCAGAAGAATGGCCAGAGCACCACCCCTTCCACAGCCAAGGGGTCACGGCAGGCCTGGATAGGTCCTCTCGGAGGCCCCCTTCTCCATGTGGACACCTGCTTTCCTCTTACTGACCTCTAGGCCCTCACCATCCACCCTCAGGTCAACCTTACTCTCCAGTCTCACTGGCTGGCCCACATTCCATCTTGCTGCGTTCTCTGTCCCAGCTCTGACTACCTTTCCATCCCCATCTCTGACTGTCCCTGCTGTGTGGCTCCAGCTGGCCATGCTGTCCAATCTCTGGCTGACCTTACTGTCCGCCCCCCAACCCCATAGCCCTCCTGTCCATGTGGCAGGACCCGCAGTCAGTCCCCAGAATGGTTTATAGCCAAAGCTGGGGGAAGGGTCAGTGGTCAGGAGGAACCCCACTGGGGATTCTTGGCCACGAGAACAATCTAGAGAAAACAAAAATCAAATCAAACAATGAAAATGCACTAGTGGGAAAAACAGGGCTACCAAGGGCTAATCCTGGTAGCCACCTCCTGTGCTGGTGGGCCAAACTGTGGTGGTACATAGAGAGTGGGTCAGGGTTCCTGGTGTCGATTGGTGGGCACTATCCCAGAGCTGCCCATTCAACCCGGGACAGCCTGTCCTCTCTCTCCATTCCTCCAACAGCCATAGTCACTAGAGCTATTCCTGGCCCTGAGAGATACCAGCCCAGGTTTGCTTACCCCAGGATCTGGCAACAGATGCCGACTGTTACCTCATTGGCACCATCCTGTCCTGGCTTCCTGCTCTAAAGCCCCAGGTGGCAGTTACCTTGGAATGCAGGCCTGAATGAGCAGATGACAAATCAGAAGCCAGCCACCTCTAACTCTCCATGGCCACCCCCAAGCACCCCTACTCCCTGGAGTAGCTGTCAGGAGAGGAGAGTATCTCCAGGAAGAGCTGGTGAATGGGTACAGATGGGACTTCTTGGGGTCTGAAATCTTTCAGGCTCTGAGATTACAGACTGAACTTCTGAACAGATAGCTTGGTTTGGCTCACATTTGTCCCAGGCCATTTCCCATCTTCCTACTTCTGCCTGTCATGGACCCCCAAGCCTCACATGAATCAGGAAACCACACCAAGCAGCTAGGTCAGAGAATGACCACACCAACCACAGGATCCCAGAGCAACTGAGCAATTATGTGGCACCACCTCTGGGCCTAACCTGAAGGCCAACCCCAAAGGCCCAAAACAGCACCTCAGTCACAATGCTGCCCTCCTAGGGCTCAATGAGTGGTTGGTGGGGACTCTGACCAGGCCAACACAGGGCATGGGGCCATCAGACGAGATCCTCCAGTGAGCTGAGGACCGGGGCTGGGGCCTCCTTTCAGCTCTGCTTGGCCAGAGTGAGTTCCCAGCCTACTGGGAGACTGGAAACTTGGAGCTCTACGGAAATGATAGGATCTCGTCCTCAGAGAAGACTACCAACCACAAAACCCATCACCCTGCAGCTGTAAGTGCAGCCATTCACTCATTCGTGAACTCACTTCTGGAGCACCTCTTTCTGTTCTGAGCTCTCCAGTGAGGGCTGCTACGGCTCTGGCTGCAAGGGGCTCACATCTGCTTTCCCCTAGGACTTCCCCCATATTGACGACATCCCGCAGCTAGGCAGAGCGCCTGGCGCCCAGCAGGAGCACATTCAAGGTCTGCTGTCAGTCAGTGGATGCGTGTTGAGACAAAAGATTATAAAGCACATCATTATTAAGATAAATTGTTCTCAGGAATTTTTCTTATCATTCACTTATGCAATCAACACTGACACACACTGTGTACTGGCCCTAGCTTGGGGCACAGGCAGGAGACACCCTGGCTCTGCCCTCAGGAGATCACGTAGGAGGCCAAAGACTGTAGTGTAGTGGAAGCTGTGCCCCCAGGAGATGCCTGTGGCTTGAAGGGTGCAGGGACAATTCACCTTGGTCATCCACATGCTCAGTTTTGGCCATATCCCCTTGATACAGCTACCACACAGAATAAAGCCTCTCCTGCCTGGCCTCCTAGGCCTGAAGAGCCCAGCCCCGGAGACTTCACTGGCTGAGTAGAGACTGTGCCAAGCTCTCATTCAACTGTCTTCTCAGTCTTTTCTCTCATGGATCCTTCTGCCTGGAATGTCTGTTCTTTCCCTACTCCCTTTTGGCATGTCAGAGTCTTGCATCTCCTTTGAGGAAGGCTTAGCTCAAGGTGTTCTAACTTTAGCTAACATTTAGTTAGCCTTTCCCTATGGGCCAGCCCCTGCTCTTTGCTCTTTACACCTGTCTTCTCCTTAAACACTCCCCGTCCAAGGATTGCTCCCTTGTCTGTGGCCACCAACCAGCCTGCTGGAGGGGCCTGGGTTCTTTCCCATCCTCCAGGTCCCTCTGTGGCCTACAGTCTGAGAATGTGGTCTGACTCACAGCTCTCAGGGGTGGCTTCACCACTGAACCTCCTTGTGTCTTGCTGCCGCATCTGCTAAAGGGGGCTAACAGCACCACAGTGTCATGGGTGAAATTAAACGATAGCTTGTGGACTGTTAGAACATGGTGCTGGACACATAATATATGCTCAAGAAAACAGGAGTCAAGTCAGCACGTTTGCAACAACACTTCTGCCATGAGAACACTGCTTCTCCCCAACAGTACTTCATTCAGTGAATGTTTTGAGTGCCTACTATATGCCAGGCACTCGCTAACTACACATTGCAGCTCCTGTTACACAAATGTCTGCAACTTCAGCCTCTTTTTGCAAAAAAGTCAGAGCCTCATGCTCACTTATCCTGCTTGCTGTGTTGGGGGGGACAACCCTGGATCCCATCTAGGGCTGTAGCTGAGCCAGATTTGGCCTTCTGAAGGTCAACCCAAGAGCCCTTGTAATCTCAAGGGACAGAAAACCAGTCAGCGAGCAGAGTGGCTGGGTTCTGCTGCCCCCTGGTGTCAGCGTGCTCTCAGCGGGAGGACCCCCCTACCCCACCATGGGCTGGGGAGCGAGAGAGGGCACTAAGGTCAGAATTCTCCCGCACAGAGGTGGCCACATGCAAATCCAGGCCTTCCTTTGTGAGGTCTGCCCTCGATGTTCTGCCCGGAGTCCACTGTCTGTCCACTGCCTGGCTGCTGTCCTGGGCCCCCTGGGACGGCCCCAGACCTCACAGCAGTCCTCTACCCTAATGGGAGCAGAGATGGAGGGAGAATCTGATTGGGCTGAGCTGAGCCAGGCTGGGCAAGACTGCCCCTGCCTTGGACACCCACAGCCAGACTGCTGCCACACCAGTCTCTGCTACCACTCCTCTTCCGGGAACCTAGCCCCAGCCGGGCCATCTTTGGCCAGACTTACTCTCATCCATAGTATCGCAACAGCTCCCCACTGCTCTCCCAGCCTCCACTCTCCTCCTGCTGGCTCAGCCTGGCCACTGCAGGTAAATCAAGGGCTTTTCTGCCCCAGAAATAAAACCCTCTTCTCTAGAACCCCCTCCCATCCAGACTCCATCCCCTCTGACAACCCACAATACTCGGGCAAAAGACCCTAAAAGACCCATCTCCCATCACAGTTCTTCCTGCACATCTTTGCTGACCTGACTTTCTCCACCTGGGGTTTGGCCTACCTGCCTCTGACAAACACCCCTGTATGCTGCAGAAGCCCACTCAGACGTCACCGGTGGTCGGGTATATGGGTGCGCAGACTGGATCCTGTAGAAGGACACAGGGTTGCATCAGCCTAGAAGTTCATCCACCCAGAGGGGAGCCTCTTTCTATTCTGTACAAGGGTGCCATTTGGCAGGCAGAAGTGCCAATCCATTGTTCTCAAAGTCCTCTGAGTGCTCACAGCACTGAGACCATGTTTTCCTGGGCCAGGCACGGCATCTGACTCACCACACTGGGTCTATTTTGTTTTCTTGTTTATTACTCGACACACAGGTGGGATGTGGGTTGGCCTCAGTATAGCCGTTGCTCTCCCAAGGCTCAGAGCACATGGTTGCTTCCCCCAGATAGGGAGTTCCTCCTCCAGGTGGTTCTCCTTTATCCTTCCCTTGTCTCTGTAGGGCCAGACTAGGTGGTAAACGGCACATCACTCTACATACTATCACTTCAGGGGGGCCCTCTCCTAGCCCCAGCTGAGCCAAAGGATTCTGGTAGCTGCCATGGGATCAGAATGTGTTCTCAGTGTTAGCCCAGGTGTCCTCCCTGCCCTCAGAGAAAGGCTGGGTCCAGGCAGAGTCCCAAGGAAGGCAGACATGATCTGGGACATGCCATGACGTGTGGCTGAAGTGAGAGCCACACACCAGCCTCAGTGTTTCACACTTACACCAACTGTGGCATCTTTTGAGAAATTTCCTGCACTCATTGAGAAATCTGGCCTCTAGGGAAGCAGCTGTCCCCCTGTACCAAGAGCCTCCCTGCTTGACATTCCAAGGCCCCTCAAAAGCCCTTCAGCGAGGCGGTTTCCCCACCCTAGGCGGCACCTGATTGCTTTGCGAAACACTCTGCACCAAAGCAGGACTGAAGGCCAGTTTGAGTTAGTGTTGGCTGAATCCCACTTTCAGATGAGCATCTTGCACTGAAAGGATTTTTTTTCCTCAGAGGCTGCTGATGACTCCTGCAGTTCTCAGGCACCTCCCTGTAGCCACAGAAGACCAAGGCTCCAGAGAGCTACCCTTGGACTTGTGGCCGGGGGGTTGTTGTTGGTGGTGGTGGTGATGGAGTCTCCTAAGGGTAGGGCGACGGGGTTCTCACACAGGGAAAGGGCTCCGAGAGCATCATCCACACAGTAAGCAGAGGCTGCTACTATCGCCATCGTTATTTTGATGCCTCCGGCTCTCTGATCCTAACCCTAGCTCTAGCTCCAACCCCGTCTGCTGGATGCGCACATCAGACCCAGAGGGCCCTGCCTGGCTTGTCCTCAGACCCGGCAGACAGAAGGAGCTTAGGGAGCTGAGGGGATTAGGGAGGCCTCACTCTCTCCCCAGCTCAGGGGAGCTGCCCCTGTGGCCTGACACAGGGCAATGGTGGCAGGGGATGCCCACCAACCCTCCGGTTCAAGCCTGATGCCACGAAGCACTTAGCAACAATGGATTAATTAAAACTTCAGATCAAGCCCTAATCTTTCAGATATTATCCACGTGACACTGGAGAGTCATTAACCTCTGAACCTCAGTTAAAAAAAAAAAAACCCAGCATCACCAACCTCCTAGGATTTGCCGAGGATATTAAATAATAGGCAAAGTTTCAGTTAAGAATTTCAAAAGGGTCGACTTCCTCTCCTTCTGCTCAGAAAGAACCTTACTACTTCCTCTGATACTGCTGTTTGAATGTGAAATAACAATAAAACTATTTCACAAAGCATTTGCTCTGGGCTAGGTCAGCTTAAAGCCAGTTTAAGGTTCAAGCACAGCACATACATTATTATGCTGAATTTGTACAAGCAGGTAGGTGGAGACCCTTTAGTGGTATCATAACCTAGAGGAAATCAAAGCTCATAGAGGACTGACTGATGCAGGCAAGAAAACTGGTGGATGAATGGGTCCTGGGTGAGAGCCCAGGTTCTGTGTAGGGGAGGAAGAGTGTTGGGCAGGGACTTAGGGGGGTCCTCAAAGTTTCTTGAGAGGATGCAGAGGTAAGAGGCTGACCCCTGTGAGGGGGAGAGGTTGTGGGCTGGCACAGTGGGGACACAAGCCCTGGGCATAGCTGAGGAGCCAGGTGAACCCTGCTTTACAGAGGGTCAAAGGTGGGCAGGGAGGGGTTGTGAGGAGACCCTCTCAACCAGGATTGGGACACCCCAGGTCAGTCTGGGTCGTGTCCTTGACCTGCTGTGGGACCTCAGGGCCCAACACCCTCCATTTCTGGACTCCGGAGATGAACAGGATAAACTGCCTGTCCCTGGACTTGGTCTTGGGGGATGACTGGGCTCAGGCCTAGTCTGCTCAGCGGATGGTCCTCGCCATATGGGGGGTGGGGGTGGGGGGAGGCCACGAGAACTAGAGGGAAGTTGTGGGGTCGCAAAGACGAGGTTGTTGTGGGGTCGCAGTGAGCAAGGTCCCTCATTTTTACTGACACAGCTGCTTCCCAAACGCGGCCCGGAGCCCGCCAGAATTTGGAAGGGGGAGACCTGGGCGACCCAGCGGAGTCCTAAAGGATGGCTCAGGAGCCGGGGCTGGGGGCTCAGCCAACCCAGGACCAAGATCCCACAGTGTGCTGGGGATGCGGGTCACGGACGAGGACGGGGATGGAGGGACTCACCCGAGAACAGCCAGAGGGAGCCCCCCGACAAGAGGAAGAAGGTCAGCATATCGGTCAGCGGGACCCAGCCTGGCCCCGCACGGCCTCCCCGGCCCGCAGCCCCGCAGCCCCAGCAGTCGCCGCGCCGCCGCCGCCGCCGCCGCCGCCGCCGCCGGGTATTTTTAGCCCCCGCCCCTCGGCTCCGCAGCGCCCCGCCTTCCCGCGCGGCTGCGGCGTCTCGGCGGGAGGGGGAGGGCCGGGAGCGCGCTCTGCACTGGCGCTCGCAGCCAGTTCCGCGGCGGGCCAGGGCCGGGCGCCCCGTGCGCTCACACCCGCGTCGGAACCGCCGAGTCCCCGGGCGGGGGAGGGGCCAGGCTGCAGAGTCGACCGGCCCTCTCCACCCCAGCCCAACGTCAGGACTCGGCGTTCTGGGGAAACGGGCAGGAGAGGGGCGCACGGGCGACGCGCGCGGGGCGGTGACGCCGCGCACCTCGCCAATGCGCGACTCTTACCCCTGCGCGCGCGATCTTGGCTTTTAAGGCTGGGCAGACTCTGGGTGGCAGAGAGGTTGTGGTCACCTGTTCCAGTAGGCGCACGTGCTGCTGCGCCGCTTCCCGCTGACGCTAACGCCCCCCTAGGACCTCACTTTGCAGACACTGGGAGCCTCTGGGTGTCAAGCCCTCTAAGGAAAGAAGAGAGAGGGCGATAAGGGTCTAAGTAGGATCTGGAAAAGTGGCTGTTACGACGGATAGTACCCATATTCGCTGAGAACCCCAGATCGCACATCTCTTCTTCTGGGAAGATTGAATCTGAGGCCACCCAAGGTCACAGGAGGCTCCATGTGGTCACAGGCTGCCACACGGGGTCACATGAGGTCACAGGAAGCCACGTGGAATCACAGATGTTTCACCGAAACACAGGTAATCCTGGTCTTCACACACAATCATATGTGGCACATGAGGCCTTAGGACGCCCCTCACAGCTACAAAGAATGGCCACACAGGCACCCGAAGACGGGGACAGCTCCACAGCTAGGCGACCAGTTGTGCTGCCAAACTGAACTCACCCAGCCTGAGGCACCGCAAACCTAATCTACTGACACCAGGTTTTGGTGAGGGAAAATACAGTGTTTATCACAGTGCTCAAAGCAAGGGAGTGGAAGATAAGCCCCAGGGCTACTTTCAGTTCGTCTTTGAGTCAGGGTTTTTTTTCTTAAGGGATATGAACAAACAGGCTGAAATTGATCGTCTTGTGACATTTCTGTGACATTTCTTCATGGCAGTTTTGAAATAGAGAAGGGGCCAGGGCACAGCCTTTGAAAGAATGGCATTTCCTGAGGACAACATGGGGCTTCTAGGTGGTGCTAGTGGTAAAGAACCCACCTGTCAATGCAGGAGACTAAGAGACATGGGTTCAATCCCCAGGCTGGGAAGATCCCCTGAGAAGGGCATGGCAACCCACTCCAGTATTCTTGCCTGAAGAATCCCATGGACAGAGGAGCTTGTGTAGAGTCTTCCATCCATAGGCTACCATCCATAGGCTCTCAAAGAGTCAGACATGACTGAAGCAAATTAGCACACATGCAGAAGGACAACATAAACTATTAGAATCAAATGGGTCCAAGACGGTAGTCAATTTCCACCAGACCTTAATCCTCAGTATACACTGGTTGTAACAAATCAGCAAGCTAAGTGACACACCCATAGGTGCCAGGACAGTTCCAAGACTGACCATCAAAGACCCAAAAGAAGCCAATGGCCCAATTCCTGGAAACCTCCACCCCTTCCCCAAAATAACTGGAATAATCCTGCCTATTAAATTACCCAGCCCATAAAAACTAACCAGGCCATATTTCAAGGCCTTCTTGCCAGAGATGGCCCACCTTCTTTCTGTGGAGTGTTCTTCTCTCTAAATAAATCCATTTCTTACCTATCACTTTTGTGACTCACTGAATTCTTTATGCGATGAGACATCAAGAACCTGAGCTTCATTAAGTCCTGAAACCAGGTATGTGATTCAGTTTCAAGAGTTAGGGTGTTCCTGGTTTATGATACTCTGGCCAGGTGATCCATGGCTTGCAGTCTGTTAGCTCATCTTGCCCTGGAGAAACAACCTGAGTTTGTATATTAATGGTGATCTAATAGCTTTTAGTACATTAATGATGTCAACAACAGCAGTTTTAGTCATCTGATCTGGTTGATTACTGTTTAGTTAGCACAGGGTTGGTGTCAGGGGGGACAAGAAAGGGGACAAAGTTTTGGATAGAGAGATTAATCATAAACTTGGTAAGGAAATTTGATTTTAGAGAGACACAGCTTCAATCCCCACTCCTGTTTTAACTTTCTGCCAAATCTTTGAGGGAAGAGAGTGATGACCATTCTGGCTATTTCCTGCTGAAATGGGAGCATAGTCCTGACTCAACTGGAAATGGAAACGTTGCATACCAAGTAGGAAATATTTCTGAGATCCAGGTCTTGCACCTTTGGTACAACAGCTTATAGTACATTTTATAACCAGGTACCCAGTTAGAAGCAGGAAGAGGAGTGACAACCCAAACTTAAATGCACCTTGGTAAATAGACCTCACTCACTGAGGAATTCAGAAGAATAAGCCTGAAAAGCAGCCTGAACCTGGTGCTACTGGGGAGACTTGTCACCAGGTAATGAATTTCCTAATTTTATCTAAGTAGGTCTTAACTTCTGATGTGGTATTAACATATACATTACAGATTCTATTAGCTATTATGCTTATGTTTCCTTTTTCTGCTAAAATCTAAATGCACTGGTCATAGCAAACACCCTCTTTCAACAACACAAGAGAAGACTCTACACATGGGCATCACCAGATGGTCAACACCAAAATCAGACTGATTATATTCTTGCAGCCTAAGATGGAGAAGCTCTATAAAGTTAGCAAAAACAAGACTGTGGCTCAGATCATGAACTCCTTATTGCCAAATTCAGACTTAAATTGAAGAAAGTAGGGAAAACCACTAGACCATTCAGGTATGACCTAATCAAATCCCTTATGATTATACAGTGGAAGTGAGAAATAGATTTAAGGGACTAGATCTGATAGAATGCCTGATGAACTATGGATGGAGGTTCGTGACATTGTACAAGAGACAGGGATCAAGACCATCCCCATGGAAAAGAAATGCAAAAAAGCAAAATGGCTGTCTGAGGAGGCCTTACAAATAGCTGTGAAAAGAAGAAAAGCAAAAAGCAAGGGGGAAAAGGAGAGAGATAAGCATCTGAATGCAGAGTTCCAAAGAATAGCAAGGAAAGATAAGAAAGCCTTCCTCAGCGATCAATGCAAAGAAATAGAGGAAAACAACAGAATGGGAAAGACTAGAGATCGCTTCATGAAAATTAGAGATACCAAGGGGACATTTCATGCAAAGATGGGCTCAATAAAGGACAGAAATGATATGGACCTAACAGAAGCAGAAGATATTAAGAAGAGGTGGCAAAAATACACAGAAGAACTGTACAAAAAAGATCTTCAAGACCAAAATAATCACGATGGTGTGATCACTCAACCTAGAGTCAGACATCATAGAATGTGAAGTCAAGTGGGCCTAGAAAGCATCACTACAAACAAAGCTAGTGGAGGTGATGGAACTCCAGTTGAGCTATTTCAAATCCTGAAAGATGATGCTGTGAAAGTGCTGCACTCAATATGTCAGCAAATTTGGAAAACTCAGCAGTGGCCACAGGACTGGAAAAGGTCAGTTTCATTCCAATCCCTAAGAAAGGCAATGCCAAAGAATGCTCAAACCAGTGCACAATTGCACTCATCTCAAATGCTAGTGAAGTAATGCTCAACATTCTCCAGCCAGGCTTCAGCAATACGTGAACTGGGAACTTCCAGATGTTCAAGCTGGTTTTAGAAAAGGCAGAGGAACCAGAGATCAAATTGCCAACATCCGCTGGATCACGGAAAAAGCAAGAGAATTCCAGAAAAACATCTATTTCTGCTTTATTGACTATGCCAAAGCCTTTGACTGTGTGAATCACAATAAACTGTGGAAAATTCTGAAAGAGATGGGAATACTAGACCATGTGACCTGCCTCTTGAGAAACCTATATGCAGGTCAGGAAATAACAGTTAGAACTGGACATGGAACAACGACTGGTTTCAAGTAGGAAAAGGAGTACATTAAGGCTGTATATTGTTACCCTGCTTATTTAACTTATACGCAGAGTACATCATGAAAAATGCTGGGAAGAAACACAAGCTGGAATCAAGATTGCCGGGAGAAATATCAATAACCTCAGATATGCAGATGACACCACCCTTATGGCAGAAAGTGGAGAGGAACTAAAAAGCCTCTTGATGAAAGTGAAAGTGGAGAGTGAAACAGTTGGCTTAAAGCTCAACATTCAGAAAACGAAGATCATGGCATCTGGTCCCATCACTTCATGGGAAATAGATGGGGAAACAGAGGAAACAGACTCAGACTTTATTTTTCGGGCTCCAAAATCACTACAGATGGTGAGTGCAGCCATGAAATTAAAAGACACTTACTCCTTGGAAGAAAAGTTATGACCAACCTAGATAGCATATGAAAAAGCAGAGACATTACTTTGCCAACAAAGGTCTCTCTAGTCAAGGCTATGGTTTTTCCAGTGGTCATGTATGGATGTGAGAGTTGGACTGTGAAGAAAGCTGAGCACTGAAGAATTGGTGCTTTTGAACTGTGGTGTTGGAGGAGACTCTTGAGAGTCCCTTGGACTTCAAGGCGATCCAACCAGTCCATCCTAAAGGAGATCAGTCCTGAGTGTTCATTGGAAGGACTGATACTAAAGCTGAAACTCCAGTACTTTGGCCACCTCATGTGAAGAGTTGACTCATTGGAAAAGACCCTGATGCTGGGAGGGATTGGGGGCAGGAGGAGAAGGGGTCGACAGAGGATGAGATAGCTGGATGGCATCACCAACTCGATGGACATGAGTTTGAGTGAACTCCAGGAGTTGGTGATGGACAGGGGGGCCTGGCATGCTGCGATTCATGGGGTGGCAAAGAGTCAGACACGACTAAGCAACTGAACTGAACTGAATCTAAAGCAATTTTTGTCTAGTATTAATCTGGCTAAAGAATCTAATGCCTTCTGCTGGGAGGCTATGGCTTGAGTTGTTTCATCTGTCACTAATATTCCTAAATTAAGAGGAAGATTTCATTAGGTTGAGTTGGCAGCTGCTAGCAGATATTGTTTTGAGAACAGCTGATGGTGTCCTTGTGTCTGATATGGTTAGTTCAGAAAATTCAAATTCTCAGTAATATAGGAGCCAATCTGAAACCATGTCCACAAATGGCCACCCAGCTCTGTTTTGAATGCTTGAACCAGTTAGTCTATTTTCACTTCTAAATGTATTTTTTCCTTAATGGTTAAAGCAGGTGTACAATGTATGTTCAATAAGCCACAGAATAGACTGTTCCAATTTAATTTAAGTGATGTGTAAGCCAGAATGACTTTCCCAGACCTCAATATGTGAACAATTTTTTGGTCATTTACCCTTTTGTTTGCAAATCTTTCAACAGATCAAAATAGTTGTCCGTATTAGTTGTCCCTAATAGATGCCAGGATGATTACTGCCTCCCTGAATCCATCATGTCCATCAATGCTAGACCTTCTTGTTTACATACATATCTACATAGATATCTATATCTGCTATATCTATCTATCTACTTAGAGAGAGGGATGTTCCTAGTTGTCTACATTGGAGGAAAACAAATCAGACACAGTGAACAAGTTCAGAGGTCTGATTATGGGGAAACATTTTATAGGATATGCATTTTATCCATTATACTAAGTTATCACACCATCACTGTACACATATTTTTAGCAGTAGACTTACAACAAGCAGTGATATATGTCATGAGTAGTTATACTCTGATAATTTCACTAGAGAATTTTCCTTCTATCCTGAACATTGGGGACAACAGTATGGTTAGAATTAGAACAATAACTTTCAATTTTGACAGTAGACAAACATTTGGTAAACAGTTCAATTGAATTAGTAGGATGGGTCTTACAGATCTGGTCTAGATTCTTGGGTCAGCAGTCTACCACTGTTTTCATCTTCTTCTTGTCTGGATGTGGGTGTCATTTGCAATTAGTAGTCCTTTCCATAGATCAGTCCAGTGAAGAAACTCTTCTTAAATGGGAAATCTTAATTCAAGAGTCAATTCCCTTCAGTTTTGCTGTGAATGAGCTAGTTAGGAGTCCCTAATAAGGATCTTTTCATCTAGGTTGGAGACAGTCCTTTGACTGCTTTTCCAGTAGGCGTGATTTCCTGGTTGCAGGTCATGGGGCATATGCTCTTCACCCAAAGACAGACTACTGTGATAAGCTTCAGAAACAAATTTAGAGTGTCCTTTTAATAATTCAATAAAACTTACAATAATGTAACGTAAGAACAAAGAATTATCTGGGAAATGAGTCTTAGGCAGTAAATACAGACCTCAACTGGTGACTCAGTCGGTAAAGAGTCTGCCTACAATGTGGGAGACCCAGGTTTGACCCAGGGGAAGATTCCCTGGAGAAGGAAATGGCAACCCACTCCAGTATTCTTGCCTGGATAATTCCACGGACAGAGGAGCCCGGCGGGCTTACAGTCTGTGGGGCTGCAAAGAGTCAGACACTACTGAACAACTAACACTTTCACTTTTCACTTTCACAGACATCAACTAACAGAACCAGAATCTGATATTCACTGAAACATAATCTTTTTCTCTCTAAAATCACTCTCCTGTCTACCAAATATAGCCAAATTAAAACTAATTTGTTTGCAAAATGCATTTGGTTTTAATAAACTTGGCCTGATTATTTATATAAGTGTAATTGACCATATGCTTACCTAGTAGCACAGTTGTAAAGACTCTGCTTTCCAATGCAGGAGACATGGGTTCTATGTTCATGAGTTGGGAATATTCCCTGGAGAAGGAAATGACAACCCACTCCAGTATTCTTGCCTGTGAAATCCCATGGACAGAGGAGCCTGGCCAGCTACAGTCTGTGAGGTTGCAAAAGAGCTGGGCATGACTTAGCAACTAAGACAACAACAATTGATCATATAGACTCTTTTAAATTGGCTGTCCTGGAACTTTTCATAAGGAATCTTAAATTTAACTTTTTAAAAGGATTCTCAAGGCCAGGAAAGTCATGCCAAGGGCTTGTCACAGATTCTGCTTATGATATCTATAGATCTGGGTGAATTCTTCTCAAGTCCCCCTCTCCCGCCAAATACCTTGCAATTCCTGCACCTGTCAGGAGGTGATCTTCCTTATTCACCTAATAAGGCTGCTGGAAACTAAGAGTTTACGATTTTTAGAGGGATCAGGGAGAGAGAAAAGATAAGTGTTTCAGTTCTGCTTATAAAGGTGTAATTTATCAAGCTGCTGGAAGTCATAATTATCTTAAGGGGAAAGCTTTCCTTGTATCTAAAAAACATAGATTAAAAGTCAGTAATATTTCAGATAAAGACCATAAAAATATTATATTCAGCAGCTCACTCAGTGCTATGTGACAAATCCTTTTTGTTAATAGTTTTATACAGCCATTGGGATTCTCAGTGGCATAATCTGAAAGTTATCAGAAAATTGTATTTTCTATGAATCTTCTTGAAGATGAAGCATTTTTGCAAAAGCATCAGAGTACAACAATAACTGTCTATAAATGACAAAAACTTCAAAAGGCATTAAAGATCTTACTTACTACCATGCAACTGACAAAGAAACTTGGATAGTGCTATGATAGACACCATTGGAAGATAATAATTAGAATTATGACTGACAACATTTTATCAGGACATATCAGAGTTTTTTTAAGAATTCCATATAATTTAAATATATATATATATTAATAATATTTACCCAAACAGTATAACCTGAGAAGGTTTATCACTATTTGACAATCCTTCCCATGTAATTTAACATACCAAATAATCCTACTTAGTTTAACATCTCTTTCTGAGTTGCTTCTCTGAGGAACCAGAGATCACATTGCCAACATCTGTTGGATCATAGAAAAAGCAAGAGAGTTCCAGAAAAATATCTACTTCTGCTTCATTCACTCTGCTAAAGCCTTTGACTGTGTGGATCACAACAAACTGTGAAAAATTCTTCAAGAGATGGGAATACCAGACCATCTTACTTGCCTCCTGAGAAATCTGTATGCAGGTCAAGAAGCAACAGTTAGACCTGGACACGGAACAATGGACTGGCTGCAAATTGGGAAAGGAGTATGTCAAGGCTGTATATTGTCATCTTGCTTATTTAACTTATATGCAGAGTACATGTGAAATGCTGGACTGGATGAAGCACAAGCTTGAATTAAGATTGCAAGGAGAAATATAAATAATCTCAGATATGCAGATGACACTAGCCTTATGGCAGAAAGCGAAGAGGAACTGAAGAGCTTCTTGATGAAAGTGAAAGAGGAAAGTGAAAAAGCTGGCTTAAAACTCAGTATTCAAAAAACTAAGATCATGGCATTTGGTCTCATCACTTCATGGCAAATAGATGGGGAAACAGTGTGAGACTTTATTTTTTTGGGCTCCAAAATCACTGCAGATGGTGACTGCAGCCATGAAATGAAAAGACACTTGCTCCTTGGAAGAAAAGCTATGACAAACCTAGACAGCATATTAAAAAGCAGAGACATCACTTTGCTTACAGAAGTCCATCTAGTCAAAGCTATGGTTTTTCCAGTAGTCACGTATGGATGTGAGAGTTGGACCAAAAGAAAGCTGAGTACTGAAGAATTGACGCTTTTGAACTGTGGTGTTGGAGAAGACTCTTGGAAGTCCATTGGACAGCAAGGAGATCAAACCAGTCAATCCTAAGGGAAATCAGTCCTGAATATTCATTGGAAGGACTGATGCTGGAGTTGAAACTCTAATACTTTGGCCACCTGATATGAAGAGCTGGGTTGAAAAGACCCTGATGTTGGGAAAGATTGAAGGCAGGAGGAGAAGGGGACGACAGAGGATGAGATGGTTGAATGGTATCACTGACTCGATGGACATGAGTTTGAGTAAGCTCTGGGAGTTGGTGAACAACAGGGAAGCCTGGCGTGCTGCCATCCATGGGGTTGCAAAGAGTTGGACATGACTGAGCTACTGAACTGAACTGAGATGCTTCAGGGGCCCTTTGGAAAACTCAAGGTTAGCTAGAGGTCAGATCATTTTCAATTAGAATTTGATCTCTCGGAATTTTGTCAAAAATAACAAAAAGTTTCAAAATACTTGATCAAATAGGGACACAGGTCACTGTGAAATAGTACTTATCTACTTGACCAAACTGACAATGTGTGTGAAGTCTCTCAGTCGTGTCCGACTCTTTGCGAGCCTGTCACCCGACAGGCTCCTCCGTCCATGGGATTCTCCAGGCAAGAATACTGGAGTGGGTTGCCATTTCCTTCTCCAGGGGATCTCCCCAACCCAGGGATTGAACCTGGGTCTCCTGCACTGCAGGCAGACGCTTTATCCTCTGAGCCACCAGGGAAGCCAAACTGACAATGAAAGTTATCAAAAGCAAATATAGAAATTTACAACAAATTTCTTGAAAGCTTGTAAAGAAGCTTCCAATCTGTTATCAAAAGCAGCTCAATATTAAAAAACAAAACAAAACAAAAATCTATGCGGACTATCGTGGTGGCTCAGTGATAAAGAATCCCCTAGCGGTTGCAGGAGTCACAGGTTCAGTCCCTGGCCCAGGAAGAATCCACATGCCCAGGGGCAGCTAAGCCCATGTGCCACAATTATTGAGACTGCACTCTAGAACCCGGTAAGCACAACTGCTGAGCCCACATGCCACAGCAACGGAAACCCATGCGTGTTAGAGCCTGTGCTCTGCAGCGAGAGAAGCCACCTCAGAGAGTAATCCTGTTTACTGCAACTAGAGAAAAACCCAAGCAAAGCAACGAAGACCCAGGACAGCCAAAAATAAAGAAGTAGAAAATAAAATAAAAAACAGAAATAAAAACCCCAAAAACTCCTTTGCTCTCTTAACTGAGAAATTAAATTCAGGATTTTTACTATCTTCTCTTTAATATTAAAGTTGATTTACTTAATTAAATTCATGCTAATCTTAGTTAGTCCTGACCACACATAGAATTCTTTTCTAAAGATGTTTTTTTTTCTCTCACAAACCTTCTACAACTTATGTTTTCTTTCCTATTTAGAAATAAATAGCTTTCAGACATTATTATTTTCCCTTAACAAAATGCGTTACCATTTCTCATACTTTCTTTTACCTTGCATACAAAGATGTTTTTCTTATTAATTTTCAGTTTTAATTACATACATTAATGAGAATTCTCAACGCTTAAAAACCTTAATTTCCAGTGAAAACAAAGAAGTAAGCAAGCAACTGTGACCTGTCTCTCATTAGCATTCTTATAAATATTATTTGTAATTTCTAAAAACATGTGTGTATTATTTACCAAAAATGTCTTGGTGTGATAATGAACCTATTTATTAATAGTTCTAAATACCTTTCAGTTCAGTTCAGTCGCTCAGCCATGTCCAACTCTTTGTGACTCCACGGACTGCAGCATGCCAGGCTTCCCTGTCCTTCACCAACTCCCAGAGCTTGCTCAAACTCATATCCATCGAGTTGGTGATGCCTTCCAACCATCTCCAGCTGTTGTCCCCTTCTCCCACCTTCAGTCTTTTGTAGCATCAAGGTGTTTTCCAATGAGTCAGTTCTTCACATCACATGACCAAAGTACTGGAGTTTCAGCTTCAGCATCAGTCATTGCAATGAATATTCAGGGCTGATTTCCTTTAGGATGGACTGGTTGGATTTCCTTGCAGTCCAAGGGACTCTCAAGAGTCCTCTCCGACACCACAGTTCAAAAGGATCAATTCTTCGGCGCTCAGCTTTCTTCATAGTCCAACTCTCACATCCATACATGACCACTGGAAACACTACAGCTTTGACTAGATGGACCTTTGTTGGCAAAGTAGTGTCTCTGCTTTTTAATATGCTGTTTAGGTTGGTCATAGCTTTTCTTCCAAGGAGCAAGCGTTTTTTAATTTTATGGCTGCAGTCACCATCTGTAGTGATTTTGGAGCCCCCCACCCCCGCCAAAATAAAGTCTCTCACTGTTTCCATCTATTTGCCATGAAGTGATGGGACCAGATGCCATGATCTTGGTGTTCTGAATGTTGAGTTTTAAGACAGCTTTTTCACTCTCCTCTTTCACTTTCATCAAGAGGCTCAGCAGCCTCTTTAGTTCATCTTCGCTTTTTGACTTAAGGGTGGTGTCATCTGCATATCTGAGGTTATTATTTCTCCTGGCAATTTTAATTCCAGCGTGCTTCATCCAGCCGGTGTTTCGGGTGATGTACTCTGCATATAAGCTAAATAAGCAGGGTGACAACATATAGCCTTGATATACTTCTTTCCCAATTTGGAACCAGTCTGTTGTTCCATGTCCAGTTCTAACTGGTACTTCTTGACCTGCATGCAGATTTCTCAGGAGGCAGGTAACGTGGTCTGGTCAGTTTTAGACTGTCAAATGAACCTCATTTTGTTCATATTTTCTCCAGAGCCTAAAGAATATCATGACCATGCGGTGTTAACCAATGTAAGTTTGGCTTCAGGTGGTCCCGTTTCCTAGGATGCAACATAAAGGGCTATTTTTAGGAACTGAACTTTTGTTGCCCATGTCTGCCAACTAAAATAGTGCACCTCCTTTAACACAAATATACCCTCACACATGTATATAAGATAAAAATCAAACCAACTCCAAAGCCTCAAAGAAAAACCATTTTCCAAAGCCTCACTTCAATCCAATAGCATAAAAACCCACCCAAAAGGAATTTCCTCATGTGTCCTTCTTTTTTACAGTTATAGCTGGTAGATGGCATTGTTCTCCTGATTTTAAAGAGTACTGAAGTCAAGCAGTGTTACTATAAAATACATTTTTTTTCCTTTTCACATTTTTTTCCTTTTCCATTTTTTTCCTTAGTGCACAACTAAAAATTTCTCAATTCTACAAAATACACCCTAGAGGACTACAAGATGGAAAAGAGAATCAATGCACAGTGGTCCCTCAGGGTCACAGTTTCCTAATCCAAAAGGGAAAATCCTGCCAAAGATGAAACCCAATACAACGCAGAAGAATACCCTGTTGCTATCACACATGAGCTCTGCTACTTGCCAGAGACATCTCAACAAGTCAATGCCTTGCATCTTTCATCACAAAATTGAGAGTTCCATGGGTCAACAATGCCTGGTCAGCAGTAAGCCCGTGGGACTGTCCATGAGACAGAAGCACTCAAGTAGCTGCTACACAGGATCTTAGAGCCACCACTGGCCAGCAGCCAATGTGCCATGGACAAGATGCCTACACAGGATGGTGGTCCCTTTGTGGTTGTGAAAATTGTAACTTAACCAAACTTGGGGCCTGTCACCTAATGCTCAACAAAACCAACTTACTGATGCCAGGCTGTGCTAAAGGAAAGTACAGCATTTATTGCAGAGTGCCAAGCAAAAGAGTAAAAAATAAGCCGCAAATCTACTCCAGCTTGGTCTTTGAGTTGGGTTGTTTTTTTTTGTTGTTGTTGTTGTTGTTACTGTTTTTTTTAAGGGAAGAACAAAGAAGATGGTATTAATCATCATCCATTTCTTAATCCAAGTTTTCAGAGTCAGGATAACTCTAGTTTTTGATTCTCTGTCCATGACTCAGGGTCTGTTAGCTCATCTTGCCTTGGAGAAAAAACTTGTGTTTGTACACTAGTGATGATATCTAATAATAGCATTTTTAGCACACTAATGATGTTATTGACATCATAATCATCTGACTCTGGTTGATGACTATTCAAGTTAGTGCAAGATTGAGCTCAGACAGGACAAGAAAGGGGATAAAGGTTTGGATAGTAAGATTAACCATAAACTCAGTAAGAGAACTCAGTTTTAGTGGGACTTGGTTTTGGCTGAACACCTTCTGTTTCAGTGTCTGGGACTGCAAGGAAGCCCAGCTGCACATTCTTCTGGGAGAATAAATGTAGTTATTTTAGAAGGCTCCAGTGAACACCCACGCTGGATTTCAAGGTTACTTTTTCCAACTTATTCTCAAAACATGCTTGTAACACCAGGCCTCCAGCACCGAGGACAGCGCTCAGGCAGTCCAAGCCTGTCTATATGCAGCCATCCCAAGCCAGGCAGTAGCTGACACAGCCAGAAAAGGGGAGGAAATCAGAGAGCAGAGGTCAGGTAGCAGACGGTGGAAGGGCCAGAGCTCTCTTCAGACCCACCAGAACCTACCTACCCTGTGTGCATGTGCGCTCACAGCTCAGCAGCTAGGGTGTGAGTTTGTGTACAGGCACCGGCCTGTTTGCTAAGTCACTTCAGTCGTGTCTGACTCTGTGCGACCCCATACACGGCAGCCCACCAGGCTCCCCCGTCCCTGGGATTCTCCAGGCAAGAATACTGGAGTGGGTTGCCATTTCCTTCTCCAATGCATGAAAGTGAAAAGTGAAAGTGAAGTCGCTCAGTCATGTCTGACTCTTGGCGACCCCATGGACTGCAGCCTACCAGGCTCCTCCGTCCATGGGGTTTTCCAGGCAAGAGTACTGGACTGGAGTGCCATTGCCTTCTCCAGCACAGGCCTGTAGTAGCAATATATGTCATGTGTGTGCCCAGCCTGTCTATACACACGTTGTGGGTGCAAGTGTGCAGGTATATACCTCTGAGACACTTCCTGTGTTTACAATAGGCACTTCCACCTTCTTCCCTATTATAAAGTTGGGACTCCAGGGAGAGATGCTCCTGCTAGAACTCAGGCACAGCCTGGCAGGGACAATGGAATTGTTCATGCTCCCAGATTGGCAGGGATCCTCCAAGAGGGTCTCATATGGCTGTCAGAATACACTCACTTTACTCCCACTGGCAGCAGATTAACTAAAGACCTTCTTTAGTTAGAACTCAGGAGGAAACTCAGGGGAAGGTAGAATGCTGGGCAGAAAGAAGGCATCTCCCCAGACCAGGCAGTCTTACAGAGGTGAGCAGGCAACGGAACCAACAAAGCATTTCTTTGCAGAGCGAGGAGCCCAAAAGCCAAGCCTCAAGCCAAACACCCAGCCCTCCTCTGCAGCACTCACCTGCAGAAGTGTTCCAGGTCTTTGCACAAGTCCAGGCGGCCTCCTCTCCAGAGTGATGTCATGGGATACATTTAGTCTGACCTCCTTCAGGATGTAACATCCAGTTACTATTCTTACAGATGCCTCTGCTACTTGTGAATATTTTAATTCATAAACCTGTGCTAAAGCTGTGACACATTACAGCTTCACTGTGTTCTCCTTTTTTTTCCCACTGAGTATGGTTTGGTCCTCCCTGAGGAATGGGGATAGCAAGACCAGATCCCTCTCCTCTATGGGTCTGTTCCTATCACTAGGTAAGGGGTCTTGTTCTTTCCTGTCCTGGGCTTCAGAGATTTCCTTTCCACTCTGTGGTTTTCCATCTACGCACCATTTGTTAGCTTGGGAAGTTGTGACTCTACATGGGTGTGGCAATCATGGAACCCAACAGGAGTGAACAGGGGGCCCAGAGACACCTAGGCAGAGCTGGGGGACCCTTGGATTTCTCTCTTTGTTAGCAAGGTCAGCCAGCCACAGGAGTGGTCAGTGCTGTTTATGCCATCCCCTCTCAGATCAGCATCTCTGAGAGGGCAGGCAGGCAGGATCCTGATCATATTTTCAGCCTTGGCACAGGGCCTGACCCAAAGAACGCAGAGAACATTATCACGTGTAACAGCAGGAAACTGAAGCGATGAGAGCGTCTTCCTCAGGTCACAGAGCAGTTCTCGCCTCCAGACTCTCATTTGTTCATTCATTCAGCTCCTGTTTACTAATAATGTGCCTGCCCCCTGCTGGGCACTGAAGGGGCAGGAGAGACAAGTAGGAAGCAGCAGTAATAGCAGTTCAGGGTGGTGAACATGATGACATACATCCAACCCAGGGGAGACATCCTGGGGAGAGGGAAATATCTGAGTAGGGCTCTAGATCTTGCCAGGCATAAGGAGTGGAACGCAGGACACCGCTCCCAGTCCTGGCTCTGATTCTGTCATGCAGAGCAGCCCTGAGCAAGTTTCTATCCCTCTCTGTGTTCACTGGTATAAGAAGAGGTGGATCTAGAGGCTTCTGGGCATCAAAACTAACTAGCAATAACTCTGAGGACTCTTCATCATCACAAGTGGCCACTTTCTGTTCTGCGGGGCCTCATGTCCGTTCTAAGTCCAGCCTTCTAGTGACCCTGACAGCCAGTCAAGGATGGACATAGTTACTCTGGACCCAGGTTTTCCTACACTTAGGACATCTGGGCCATGCTTCTCCAACAGTGATGGACCCTCTGTTATTTGAGCTCTCCAATATTTTTGAACACTCTCCTATTTTTGGATAGTTCCCCACATTGTAAGTACCTCCTTCCCAAGGTAGAATCCAGAAAACTCTCTTATCCAGCTGCTCTTGCAGGAAGGGGTAGATAAGTGACTTAGACTATACCAGTGAGATGAACCCTCATGAGCCTTTGATTCAAAAGCCAGCGATGAGCAGGTGAGAGTCCTACATGTGGGCTCTATCTTCCTGACACAAGGCAGGTAGCAGAAGTGATGAGTAATAGATAGATTTGGGAGCTGTTTCTGAAAGCTGAGATTTAACCCTGCTTCTTGAGCCCTACCAACTATGCTGTAAGCTTCCTAACATTTTAAAATATATTCTCTTTCTGCTTAAAGTAGTGAGTATGAATTTTGTTGTTTGCAACCAAGTACTCGGGCTGACCTACTCACTGCCCCACTGTTAAAGGTCTTTCCAGCCCTCTAGAGGGTGGGTGTAGGACTGGGCACACAGCACAAGGCACACCACCCCCACCACTGCACACACTAGGAGACAGAGATGCTGGCTTCTGGGCCTGCTTGAGCCAAGCTCTTTACTGTGACAACCACAAATATGGACAGCTGAGCCAAGAACTTGAAATTCCTATCCAGAGCAAAGGTTTTGAATATATGATGAAATGGTTGCAAACCATGTTCAACTCATGTCTTTTATTGAATAGTAGTGCTTTTCCCCCCAAGTTAATAAAATTGTTCAACATAGAAATGTTTGGAAATTATCCCCAAGGATAATCACCAGTGCAATTTTGTGTATTTCGTAATAATAATGTTTATGTAGTGCTTAGTATTAATATGGGTCAGCCATTATTTCTAAGCATTTCTGACACATGATTTACATATGAGTTAGGGACTGAATTGTGTCTTCCCAAAATTTACATGTTGAAGTCCCCCATATGACTGTATTTGGAAACAGGGCTTTTGAAGGGATAATTAAGGGAAAATGAGTTCATAAGGGTAGAGTCCTAATCCAGGAGGGCTGTTGTCCTTACAGGAAGAGGAAAGGACACCAGGAGGACACGCATGCAGAGGAAGGTCTTGTCAAGAATCAGCAAGAAGGCAGCCATCTGCAAGGCGAGAGAGGCCTCACCAGAAACCAACCTTACCAACACCTTAACCTTGGACTTCCAGCCTCCAGATACATCAGAAAATTAATTTCTTTTGTTTACACCACCCAATATGTGGTATTTTGTTATGGCAGTCCTGGAAGACTAACACAATATGTTAACTCATTTAATCATTACATCAACCATTTTTCCCATGCATAGGACAATTCAATGAATATTTGCTAAATGAATGAAGGATACATTTATTTGGTCTCATATACTACTTTTTAAAACCTGACCACATAAGTACTTTCCTTATTTTATTACCTCTTTAAATTAAAAAAAAATGGATACATGATGTCCATGCATTCATTCAGTTAACTATTTGGTTAACAAGTACTATGCTGAGTCCCCACTAAGTGCAAAGCATTGTGTAGGTACTGGGGATATAGCAATGAACAAAAAAACAAAAAGTCGGCTCACATGAAATGGACTTGTGCTATGGAAGTGCCATTGCCAAACTGTCAGAAATCAATTAACCCATTTATTGGGGTTTCTTTTGATTGGAAGTTCTCTGATGAGCCAATCAGACAAAGGCAGCTATATTCTTTTCTCTTAAAAAGGTCAACTAGATAACTAGGGGGCTCCTGGGAGCCAGAGAAAGACAAAAATGAAGCCCTTGGAATTTGTCCTGCATCCACAGGGCTGATCAAGTCACTAGTACTGATCCTTGAGACACCTGTGCATATGTCTCCAGCTCACACAAGGTCAGGACTGATGGAAAACAAACCATACCTTAAAGATTTTGGAAATGAAACAAATGAATCATTTCAAAGAAAATTTGGTTGAATGCTTATACCATCTGGGGGTAGGGAAAATCTTTTTCAGCACAACAAAGCAGGCAGAAACCACAAAGGAAAAGACTGGTAGATTTGAAGATCTGACTACATGCAAATTCTAAATGTCTCCATGTTAAAAAACCACCATTAAAAAATCTAAAAGATAAATAGAAAACTTGCAAAAACCGTAACACTGGCAACAGAAGAAGGCTTTGATCTGTAACTGAAATCAAGAATAAAAAGACAAATAGGCAAAGGACAAAGACAGGGAATTCTGAAAGAAGAAATGCTGCCCTTCTCTGCCTAGCAGCTCATTCAGGTGAGATGTGAAGTAGCTGCCTTAATGCCGCCACCTGTTTTTCCGTCTCCTTCTTCCAAAGTCTAGGTCATAGGGGTGCTGATCCCTCTAAGAGGAGGAAGGACCAGGCTTCCATAAGCCACACCTCACTCACCTGGAAGTCCCTTCCTTCTATCACTCTTCCCATCTAGCCAGAAGCCAGCCCCTTTTTCCTGGTGGCAACCTAGGCAGCTTAGCCCACCGCCAGGCCAGATGAACTCAACAATAAAAGCAGGGTAAAGATCAGGAGAAAATGTGGATACCTAAGTGTCTGACATCCTGCACACCCTTTCTGATGGGAAAGTTGGAAAGCTGTGTCCCAAACCTCAAAAAATTCTTAAACTCTGACTACCACCAGCAGGTTTGCTTAGGAATTAACATGGAGAAAAAAAAAATCATGATTTTTTTTTTTGTCCATTAGGATTGTCATTGCAGTATTATTTACAATAGTGCCAAGGCGGAAACTATCCAAAAATCCAGTCCCAAAGTGGAATTCATTTTTGTATGTCCGTAGGATGCTCTGCTGCCCATAAAAATGATGATACAGAAGACGGTGGAATGACACAGAGAGATGTTCATGGCATGTGGCCAGGTAAAAAAATGCAGGTTACAAAACAATATATTCAGGATGATTTTCATGTGTTGTAGTGTGAAGTCACTTAGTCGTGTCCGACTCTTGGTGACCTGATGGACTGTAGCCTGTCACGCTCCTCTGTCCATGGAATTCTCCAGGGAGGTATACTGGAGTGGGTTGCCATTTCCTTCTCCAGGGGATTCTCCAACCCAGGAATTGAACCCAGATCTCCTGCACTGCAGGCAGATTCTTTACCATCTGAGCCACCTATGTTTAAAAGCATGTATCGTGGTTTAGTCATTAAGTCATGTCCAGCTCTTGCGACCCCATGGACTGTAGCCTGCCAGGCTCCTGTGTCAATGGGATTTTCTAGGCAATATACATTCATGGAAAAAATCAAAGAAAAGTTAATAGTGATTATCATTGACTGCTGGGATTATAGGAGTTTGTTTGTCTTCCTCTTCTTTGAATTTACCTGTATTTTCCAATTTTTCTACAATGAATAGGCATTTCTGTAACAAGGAAAAATCTCTCTTAATAAGGAGCATTTCCAGAGCTCTCTCTTGGCTCAGAAAGGGTTGGAATGCTGGAGAGGGAGAAGCATGTCATGGGAAGATGATGACAGAATGATGTCCCCACCTATGTGGCATGAATTGCAAGGTGTGAGTAGAGGGTCGGTGCTACCAGACTCCTCATATCCTGATTTGTGGTCTCCTTGCATGTGCCCAAGTCTTTCCCTTCTCTGGTGGTCACTAGAAGTCCATGTGGTCAGGACTGGAGGTGGCCATGAGGCCCTTAAGAGAGGCTCATGTTAGCCCAGGAAGATGTTAGAGAGTATAGGGAGGCAGGCAGAGGCAGGCCTTTCTAGAGGTGATGGAAGAGCTCTTGGGGAGGGGCCAGTGCTGGGAAGTCTAAGGAGAAGTGGATTTTCAGAACAGGACAGTACAATCCCTGGAGGGAGTCAGCCTGCTTCCCAGTCTCAGAGCTTATTACAGGGAACCAAAAAAATCAGTGTTAAAGACACTGCCCAGTGGGCTCAGACCCACAGATAACAAAAACAGTACTTTAAGAGGCTGCTCTCAGGGCCAGGAAAGAAACAAGAGCACAACATAGAGGGAAAGGTAGGGAAAACACTACTGGCTAGAAATCTGCTGGAAGGCATCAGAAAGGTAGAGAAGGGGACTGCCAGAAGAACCAACCCCAGTGACCAGTGGCTGACTCCCCAGAAGAACCAGCTAAGTGGGGGGCTCAACACATCTGAGCCAGCTGCCCTGTCCTCCCTAATCACATAGAACCCCAGGAGGAACAGGGACTTGCTTGAGGTCACACAGAAAATTAAGACAAAGACCAAAATGTGGACATTCTGACTCCCAGTCTAATATGTTAACCATCACTCCCTAAAGAGGACTTCCCAGGTGGCTCAGGGATAAAGAATCCACCTGCTTGCCAATGCAGGGAACACAGGAGACTCAGGTTCAAGCCCTGGGTCAGGAAGATCCTCTGGAGAAGGAAATGGCACCCCACGCCAGTATTCTTGTCTGGGAAACTCCATGGACAGAGGAGCCTGGCGGCTTCAGTTCATGGAGTTGCAAAGAGTTGGACATGACTGAGCACAGGTACCCCCTCTAAGGAGAATTTTATTTCATTTGAAGATATAAATAATGTCTATAGCATATAAAGTATTTGAAACTATAAAAAAAGTTATCATTTAATTTATGAAGTAAATACAGATAGAATTCCAAAAGTTGATGTGACATCAAAGTTTTAAACGACACAAAATAGATAGGCTAATATCAGATATAAATATAGGCACAAAATCTCCTAAACAAAATTTTAACTGATGATTAAATATGTAACTTGAATTTCCACTAAAATAAAACAACATCTATCTCTAGTGTGCCAGGCTGATATCAAACAAGCAATCAGGGCAGTACCTAAAGATTTGTTGAGCACCATCGAGGTGTAATTATATGATAAGCTCATATTCTCCCATAGCAACTCTATAAGGATGCCAGGATTATCTCTGCAACAGTTGCACTATGACTTTCAATCCATCCATAGCTTTACAAGAGCTGCCATGTTCAAACAGGTGACCCTACCCTTGTCACCGATGATTAGTCCAAATGACCAACAACCGGTACAATAGCTGAACCTAATGTAGTTCATCCAAGGGAATTTGGAATTGGAATTTTAGTCCTTTTCTGCAGAGGGCACATCTTCAGAGAACATGAAAAATGAAGCAAATACTTCCAGAGAAGCAATGATGAGAAACAAAGAGAAATTCATTGTTGAGTGCTCCATGGGCCAGTGAAGGGTGAAGGAAGTCAGTGCAAAAAAACCAGACCAGAAGAGGCCTCAGGCCCAACTGTGTTGCATCTCAAAAAAAAATCCCCAGGGAAAGGTTTTTTTCAGCCAGTCCTTGACAGATTATGAACTTGTGACCTGCATTTCCAACTGTGGTTGTATTCCTGATTCTGGTGTACCCTGGAGGCCTAGCTACATTCCTGCATTTGGAGCAAGTGAGGTACTTCCCAGTGACCTCTAGTCAATCTTTATCTGGCTTGAGTAGGTTACTATTGCTTGTAATCATTTTTACTAAAATATCTAATTTTGCAGATGAGGATATTGAGGCTCAGAAGGCTGAAGGAACTTGTCCAAGATTTCATAGCTAACCTGAGATTTGTCCAAAGCCATCTGACTCCAAAGCCTGTGTCCTTTGTCATATTAAAGAGGAGTCCACAACAATTCAATATCTTTTCTCAGTAAAATTAGAAATAGAGAATTTTCTAGGTAAAAAGGAAAAAGTGAAAGTGAAGTTGCTCAGTCGTGTCCGACTCTTTTCGACCCCATGGACTATAGCCTACCATACTTCCTCTGTCCATGGGATTTTCCAGGCAGGAGTACTGGAGTGGGTTGCCATTTCCTTCTCCAGAGAATCTTCCTGACCCAGGGATCGAATCCAGGTCTCCTGCATTGTACGCAGATGCTTTAAAAGCAAGAGTTAATTTCTTGAAAAGAAGAGACTTGAATTCAGGAGCCAATCTACTTTCTAACAGGAAAAGGTAGCAAATATAACCCAAGTCTTTGCTGTCATCCCCGAAGCTATTAAAAGCTTCACTGTGGTTTGTGTGGGGGCAAACCTTGGAGAGAAAGAAAGGGACTATCCCCCGCATTTGTAGAAACCCTGGATGAACCACGAGGTCTCAGTGATGACACACAGCAGGGAATCCACCTAAAATACCAGTGCATCCTGCATACATGTGCTGTATGACTCCAACCTCACTCGAAATTATTTCAAAAAAATATTTTTAATCAGTAGAATTAAAGTTCCCCCAAAAGAAAAAAAAAGGTGATGGAATCTAAAACACGCAGGATGGACATGCTGGGCCCAAGTGTGTAGTGAAGAAAGGACAGTTTCAGAAGGTGAATTTCCAGAGAATGTGGGGTAAGGAGTGAGGGCGGTGATTCAGCCATTGACCCCTGTGGGAGCATCAGACTGAAACCCACAAGGCCTGCCACCTGCCACCTCCTCCACCCAGCACACAGGCTGGTATGTGCTCATCATTTGGTATTCAGAAGACACTCAGTAATTAAGTCCGGTGTTGTAGGATTTCAGAATGAAAATCTTAAAGCAGCAGTTGTAAATATCAACAAGACCTGTTTAAGTGGAGAAGTAGACACAATTTGTGCTGGGGACAACATTTTGTGTGTGTGTGTGTTCCTGAGTCAGCATGAGCCTTTTAGGAGCCAGGAGGATGGACCTCTAAACTTATGCCCATGGAAAGGCTCAGGAAGGATGCCTTCAGGTGTAAGAGCAGACGTGGGCACTTGAAGGAAGGAGACTGGCAGACAGGTCCTCTCCTTCCAAGCACCTCTGCTCCCTCTGGAGCTCTTCCGCAGAGACATTTGCACATTCAGTCCCTATTCTCCCCTGGGCTCTCCCATTCCCATTCTCATGTTCCTCAAGGGTAGATCTTCCTGCCAGGTGAGGAATTCAGGGCCTCCAGTAGCTCCAAACACCCACAGCCAGCTTCTATACTGAACCTCTGGCCATATTACCTACAACTCCCCCCAGGTGCTCTCTGCTCCACCTAGTTTTTGCTCCTCCCAAGAGACCTGTTTCCGAAGTTCCTTGGCTGGGCGAACTGTGTCCCTCCTGTCTCACTCTGGACATTTTTCCTCCAGATTAGACTCGTCTTTCCAAGGTAAGCACAAGTGATCCCACTGGGAGAAGATCATCCATATTCCTCTGAGGACAGGGGCCCATGATGACCTGTCCTCTGATTTGAGGTATTCAAACAGTTCTGCCTCCCCATGAATGTAAATGGAAGAGAGAAGGAGGAAAGACCAAAAGTGAGCACCTAGAGACTCCAAGAGAAGAAACTAAAAACTATTGTACTACACAGGAGTGTCTGTAAGGTGATTGAATATTTATGAAGTGTGAAAACAAACATTACAGGAAAATATTTCCTTACTAAAGCAACAGCAACAACAAAAAATAGAAAACGGGAATAAACGAGGTATGTTCAGGATTGAGATGAAGAGCACTATAAAACTTTATAGAAGAACATAAAAGAAGGCTCCAATGAATTAAGAGATGAATGATATTCTTAGATTACAACACTAAATACTACAAAGACTCCAATTCTCTCCAAAGTTTATATTTATATTTAATGCACTCTCATTTTAAAACTTAACAAAATGGGTTTCAATTTAATTCAAAGAATGTTCATGCACAATACTGACCAAGAGACATTTTTGAAAGTAGAATAATACTAAAAACTAAAATACTACAATAAATAATATAATGAGTAACACAAAAATCAAATCTGTGGCACAGAAATAGATCAATTATCAGAAAGCTCAAACCCTAAACAAAAATACAACATGAAGTTTTAAAATTTTGCCACTCAGAAATAATTATTATATGAGGAGCTCTTAGAAATCAATTTGAAAAAGAAGAGAGTCTGAAAAAAATAAGGGGCAAGAAGAAAACTAAGTAATATGGAAAAGAAAAATATATATATAGCTTGTAAACATAAAAATTAGCCAATTTCACAAGTAATCAAAGAAAATTCAGTAAAAATAAGGTATATCTTTACTATCAATTATCAAAGTTTAAAACATGATAATAGATTCCACTGAAAAGGGTTAAGGACATGTATGCAAATCAGCATTTTGGGGTGGGAGAGCAATTAGGCAAAAGTATAGAAGCACATTCAATCCAGCAATTTCACTTCTAGAAATCTACCCTCTGAAAGTAACGTGTAGAAATAGCTATATATGAATACTCAAAGATGTTCAGCCAGATATTACCTGTAGTATAAAAAATTCAAGGCAACTTCAATATCTACTAACTGTGGGTTAGATTAAAAAACATTGTATACACATAGGATAAAATACCATGCAGCAGTTAAAAATAACAGCATAAGAGAATACATTAAAAAATGCCAGAAAACGGTTACATTGCATTTAGTGAAAACAAATTATAAAATCCATTCTCCTAACAAATATTTATTGAGTGACCACCACGTGCTACTGAACAACAGTGAACAAAATAGATAACATTCCTACTCTCATGAAATCTTCAGTTTCATAAAATTTATAAACTGGACTGCAAGCATGGTTCCACCTAAAAGAATAAATACATAAAAGAAGACATGTTTCTAAGGGTGTCAAAAAAAGACACAAAATGATGTGTCAGGAGAAAGTGACTGCCTCCAAGTTTGGCACTGAAGGTGGTTTTTGTACTCCTTTTGGTACTTTTCTGAGTTTTCCAAGTTGTTTGTAATGAATATATATCACATTTGTAGCCCAGAATGAAAATCAAAGAATGTCATCTTTTTTCAAAGAAGGTGAGTGGGTCCTGTGTAGGAGGTGGTGAAGAGAAGACAGGCTGGGTAGGGGTGGGCTGGCTGCTCTGGGGCTGGAGTGAGGAGACACTGGGGAAGGGCCACATGAACAGGAGTGGGTGTGGAATCCAGAGAGTGGGAGGAAAAAAAGTCCAGGCGAAGGAACATCTTATAGGTCTTTCTCTTAATACCCTCCCCCGCAAAATCGTATTGATCCTGATTAGTGTCTTTCCCATGAGTCAAGGGGTGTCCTCTCAGCCCCAGGCATGGCTGAGGCCCTTGCCTCCCCTGAGGACAGAGGTTGTTCACTATTTGACTCAACCTTTCCTAACTTGGTATTTTTCTTTTTCCCTTTGAACCTGTGCTGCCTTTTTGAAAATTAGGTTTCAAAACTGATCACTCATTATCTGATCACTTGTTCACTTTCATTTATCAAATGTTGTCACTTTTAGACTCCTTCTAGTATCCAGGCAAATGGCAACCCACTCCAGTGTTCTTGGCCTGGAAAATCCCAGGGACAGGGGAGCCTGGTGGGCTGCTGTCTATGGGGTCGCACAGAGTTGGACGGAGGATTGAATCCATGGGGTCGCTAAGAGTCGGACACGACTGAGCGACTTCACTTTCACTTTTCACCTTCATGCATTGGAGAAGGAAATGACAACCCACTCCAGTATTCTTGCCTGGAGAATCCCAGGGATGGGGGAGCCCAGTGGGCTGCTGTTTATGGGGTCGCACAGAATCAGACACAACTGAAGTGACTTAGCAGCAGCATTTCCTCTTCGTGGGGCTTCCCAGGTGGTTCAGTGGATAAAGAATCCACCTGCAATTCAGGGGACGCAGGTTCGATTCCTGGGTCAGGAAGACCCCCTGGAGGTAGGCATGGCAAACCACGCCAGTATTCTTGCCTGGAGAACCCCGTGGACAGAGGAGCCTGGTGGGCCACAGTCCATGGGGTCTCAAAGAGTCGGAGATGACTGAAGTGACTGAGCATTCATTTCCTCTTTATGGCATGAGCTAAGAGACAACAGCACTCGGAAGATCAATACTTCAGAATGTGATCGTGACACATGCGATAGCTTAGACTACTTATAGGACTTCTCTCAGGGAAGTACCACCATCATCTTAGTGCAGACTCCAGTATGACCTGGACCTTTAGGATCCTGTTCCTGCCTTCCCCTTCCGGTCAATCCCTTCAGTGACCCCAGCTCTCCCCTTTCATCACCCTTAAACATACACATCCCACACAAACAGGGTCTCATGACTTTTCAGAACTCATGCTATCTGGCCACTGTGCTGACCACTGGAGCTCTACTGTCCCTCACCCTTTCCTTCAGTTCCTGTCCAGACCCATATGCACTGCTGCCCAGCCCTTCCACTCCCCAGCCCTTCCTACTCCCTATCAGCCTTTTTTGTCAATACCCAGGACTTTGCTCCTGTGCTGATGCCACAGTGAACAGGGTTCAGTCCCTTATCCTTGTGCCAGCCTGGGGTGTTGAGAGGAGATGGATATGTGGGTAGTCACATCATGGTAGGCTGCATGCTCTGACACCAAGTGGTCTGAGGGCCAAAAGGGCTCCTAGGCCAGGGCTGCCCCAAGTCCACATCCAACCCAAAACAGAGAAGAAAATGACCATCCTATGGTCTGGCTGCTCCTCTCGGATTGCAGCTATGAACCACGTGGGCACTGGACCCAATCACGATGGACTAAGCTTGACTTGATTCCATGACCCTCCCACGTCACACCTTTTTTCTTTCCCACTGACAGCCAAATGTCTTGAAACAGTCATCTATACTCTACTTCCTTACCTGTAGTTTGTCTTCTCATGAGTCACTTGTCAAGGTTGTCAAATCCAGCATCCAGTTCTTTGTTCTCATATTGCTTTTTTTGTTCAGCAGCTTTCAACTCAGCTGAAGGAAAACATTCTCCTGTATACCTTCCTCTCTTAAGTTCATGACTACAATTCCCCAGGCTTTCCTTCTACCTCTCTGGCTGCAACTTTGTTCTCCCTTTGCTGGCTTCTCTTCAGAGGCAGTCCTTCCTCTGAATGTTCACATACCCCAGGGATGAATTATCATATTTCCATTTACACTCCTCAGGTATCCTCTTCTAGGCTCACGCTACAAGCACTATCCATGTTGTTGTTGTTGTTTAGTCGCTAGGTCATGTCTGATTCTTTGCAACCTCATGGACTGTAGCCCACCATACTCTCTGTCCATGAGATTTCCTAGGTGAGAATACTAGAGTGGGTTGCCATTTTCTTCTTTAGGGGATCTTCCTGACTCAGGGATCAAACCCAGGTATTCTGCAATGGCAGGTAGATTCTTTTTCACTGTGCCTCCAGGGAAGCTTCATAAGTACTATCTGCGATTCGTGGGGTCACAAAGAGTCGAACACAACTGAGTGACTGAACTGAACTTATACACCAATGACAAATGTTTATTTCCCAGTCTGACCTCTCTCCTGAGCTTCAGATCCTACATCCAGCTTTCCCCTTGGTAGTTCCCATTGTACATCTAAGAGACGTCTCCAATGAACCATGGTTCTGTGGACCTTAGGGGTGCTTTCTCAGCATCCATTCCATCCCTCCCCCCACGTTTTGTAAGCATACACTCCTGCCCACAGCTTCAGAGACTGTCTCTGATTGGTGAAGAAAATTAGGATAACCCTATTCCCACTTGCGACAGTGATTGGTATCCTAAATTGATCCAATCAAATTGAACAAAAGTTCAGAAACTCTGTTTAATGGTTGGGTAGTAGAAGCTCCTTCGGGTGGGTGTATAGCCATTTTACTCCACTCCAAGAAGCCAGATTGAGGACAAAACCAGACTGAGGATTCAAGGATCAAAACATGCCTGAATTTTGTACTTCTCAGGAATCAGAGTCAATACATTCCACCTGATGTTTAGACCAGTTTTACCTGTACTTTCAGAAGCAGAAGATATTAAGAAGAGGTGGCAAGAATACACAGAAGAACTATACAAAAAAAGATCTTCATGACCCAGATAATCACGATGGTGTGATCACTCACCTAGAGCCAGACATCCTGGAATGTGAAGTCAAGTGGGCCTTAGAAAGCATCACTACGAACAAAGCTAGTAGAGGTGATGGAATTCCAGGTGAGCTATTTCAAATCCTGAAAGATGATGCTGTGAAAGTGCTGCACTCAATATGTCAGCAAATTTGGAAAACTCAGCAGTGGCCACAGGACTGGAAAAGGTCAGTTTTCATTCCAATCCCTAAGAAAGACAATGCCAAAGAATGCTCAAACTACCGTACAATTGCACTCATCTCACATGCTAGTAAAGTAATGCTCAAAATTCTCCAAGCCAGGCTTCAGCAATACGTGAACCATGAACTTCCAGATGTTCAAGCTGGTTTTAAGAAAAGGCAGAGGAACCAGAGATCAAATTGTCAACATCCGCTGGATCATGGAAAAAGCAAGAGAGTTCCAGAAAAACATCTATTTCTGCTTTATTGACTATGCCAAAGCCTTTGACTGTGTGGATCACAATAAACTGTGGAAAATTCTGAAAGAGATGGGAATACCAGACCACCTGAACCTGCCTCTTGAGAAATCTATATGCAGGTCAGGAAGCAATAGTTAGAACTGGACATGGAACAACAGACTGGTTTCAAATAGGAAAAGGAGTACGTCAAGGCTGTATATTGTCACCCTGCTTATTTAACTTCTATGCAGAGTACATCATGAGAAACGCTGGGTTGGAAGAAGCACAAGCTGGAATCAAGATTGCCAGGAAAAATATCAATAACCTCAGATATGCATATGACACCACCCTTCTGGCAGAAAGTGAAGAGGAACTAAAAAGCCTCTTGATGAAAGTGAAAGAGAAGAGTGAAAAAATTGGCTTAAAGCTCAATATTCAGAAAACGAAGATCATGGCATCCAGTCCCATCACTTCATGGGAAATAGATGGGGAAACAGGGGAAACAGTGCCAGACTTTATTTTGGGGGGCTCCAAAATCAATGCAGATGGTGCCTGCAGCCATGAAATTAAAAGACGCTTACTCCTTGGAAGGAAAGTTATGACCAATATGAGATAGCATATTCAAAAGCAGAGATATTATTTTGCCGACTAAGGTCCGTCTAGTCAAGGCTATGGTTTTTCCTGTGGTCATGTATGGATGTGAGAGTTGGACTGTGAATAAAGCTGAGCACTGAAGAAATTATGCTTTTGAACTGTAGTGTTGGAGAAGACTCTTGAGAGTCCCTTGGACTGCAAGGAGATCCAACCAGTCCATTCTGAAGGAGATCGACCCTGGGATTTCTTTGGAAGGAATGATGCTAAAGCTGAAACTCCAGTACTTTGGCCACCTCATGCGAAGAGTTGACTCATTGAAAAAGACCCTGATGCTGAGAGGGATTGGGGGCAGGAGGAGAAGGGGACGACAGAGGATGAGATGGCTGGATGGCATCGGTGACTCGATGGACGTGAGTCTGAGTGAACTGCGGGAGTTGGTGATGGACAGGGAGGCCTGGCGTGCTGCGATTCATGGGGCCACAAAGAGTTGGACACGACTGAGTGACTGAACTGAACTGAACTTGTACTTTCTGTTATTTGCTAACTGAAACATCATGAACATATGAGAGAAAACACAGAACTCTCATGTTCCTACCACTCTTCCACCCACTTTTTTGCCCATTTCAGTTCATGGCACCCCAAGCCATTCAATGGTTCAGTCAAAATCTTCCAGCTCACCCCTGCCTCCTTTCATACTCCCCTCATACCCTTTGTCTGTCAGCAGCTCTTTCAGTTCTGTTTTCAAAATATATAGAGAGTTCATCCTCTCCTATTCCTGGCCCACTACTGTCTACTTTCTCTCAGCAGCCAGATGAATCTTTGATAAACCTAAATTAGATTACATCATGATCCTGCTTTAAAATTCTGCAACTTGGAATAGAATTCAGAATCCTTACCAGGCCAACAGGCTGTTCGGGCTCTAGCCCAGCCTACCTTTCTGACACATCCCCTTCCACTGCCCCCTCCCAGCTGCACTGGCTCCCTCTTCCTCAGAGTCTCCCCGTACTCCCATGGAAGGCCTTGGCACTGCCCTTCTGTACCCTCACTTCTTGCTATAGGGGCTTCTCTATTTGTCCCTCAGGTCTGAACTCAGATGTTCACCACCTCAGGAGGACTTATCTGAGGACCTCGTCTCGTGGTGCTTACCCAGTCAAACCTTATCATAGTGCCTTATTTTATTAACAGCACTTATCCCTGTAGGAAATTGTCTTGTTTGTTCATGTGTTCACTTCTTTATTGTCTGTCTCTCTCCCTCTCCTGGTTGCTCCTTGATGGCAGGCCCAGTCTTAGTAACTGTTATATCCCAAGACCTAACATTCACAGAGTGTGAATCTCTGCAGTGCTTCTGGCCATGATAGAAGCAGGAGATGGCTGAGTTCCACTGCAATGGAAGACCTGAGTCCTTGACGAGGCTTCTGGACAGAGTGCGGGTGTGGAGGCAGATGACGGGGAGCAGGGGAGAATCCGTGAGGCTTTCAGAGACCTGGGCTCCAGATAGTGGTTCACATTAGTTCCTAGCTGTTCTATGGAAAAAGCGTCATAGGAAAAGGGCCTGAGAAACATCTGTGGCTACAGTCATGGGAAGCCCCAACTCGGAGAGGGCTTGGGGTGGGGTGTGTGTGGGGAGGTCTCCAGTCACCCTGAGGCCTTTGGTCACAGATTCCACTACTGCTGGGGCCCAGAGGCTTTGGCGTCACCAACCACCTTGACCACTGTCACCCGGAAAGCAGGCATTCTGTTGCGGAGGGAGGGAATGAGTGGGCAATGCTGCTATCACAAGGCCTCTGGTCAGATCCAGGAACTGGCCAGACTGAGGCCACTCAGGCCCAGGCCAGGGAGGGGCTGCTGTACACATTTCCTGGCACACACTTCCTTTCTCCTTTTAGAGGAGCAAATGTCGCTGGGGCCTTGGCCACAGCTTCCTGCCTCCTTCTGAGATCAGAAGCCACAGCTACAGTCTCAGTGGCTACCCTGCCACACTAGCTTCAGAGACTGAGGGCCAGGCACCCTGTCCCCACCCCCACCTTTCCCAAGGTGTGTGCTCTACGAGCAGGGCATGCCTAGTGACAGTTACCTTGGTATCTGGGGGAGGGGAAGCTCTGGCTCTGAGGGACCAGATAGCTCTGGCAGAACTGCACTCAACACAGGCCAGGCAGAGCTCTCCACTACTCCAACTCCCAGCTCTGGAAAAAAAAAATCACTCATCTGCTAAGCAATGAGCACAGACGCAGTTACTGTGATGAGGGCCCGTCTGTAGTCTGATATTCCTGGGCTGTGAGCTTCACTCAAGCTGTCTCTGGTTCCAGGAAGGACACTGCTCCCCGACCTGCCCCTGCCCTCCAGCCATAGTGAGCCATCTGTGGTGCTCTGCGGAGCCATTCTCTGTCATGGTTGCTACGCTGCTTTCTCTGCCTAGAACAGCCTTCCCTGTTGTCTTCTTTCCCGTCAGCTGACTTCCCATCATATCCTTCAGGAGTCGCTGGAAGCCCTCCATCACCCCTCACCAGCTGGGTGGGGACGCTTCTCTTGGCTCCCACTGTCCTGGCACTACAGTGTGTTCTCAAGGAGGCTGCCACCAAGATCCTCAAGGGTCCACCTTGGCCACCATATTTTAATGCATTGTCCCTCCCTCCTCACCATTCCAAGATCCCTTATCTGCTCTACTTTTTCCAAAGCATTTACCACCTTCTAACATACCATATGTATACTTTTTATTAGGATCTCCTCACTGTATTGTCTTTCTCCCTGCCAAGCTGCACAAGGGCAGGGATCTTTGGCTATTTTGTTCACTTATGCATCCTAAGCCCTCAGAAGAGCATTTGGCATTTAGTGAGTGGTCAATGAATATTAGGGCTTCCTAGGTGGTGGTAGTGGTAAAGAATCTGCCTGCCAATGCACGAGATGCAAGAGACACAGGTTCTATCCCTGGGTCAGGAAGATCCCCTGGAGAAGGAAATGGCAACCCATTTTAGTATCCTTGTCTGGAAAATTCCACGGACAGAGGAGCCTGGCAGGCTATACTCATGGGTACCAAAGAGTCAGACATGACTGACCATGCTTGCACGCACACACACACTACATATAAATGGAATGAATGAATGAACCACAGTTGCCTGTTTACTTGTTGGTGAGGTCCTAGAGTGCAGAGCTTAAAGATAAGGAATCTCTATATCCTCAGTACCCAGTGAAGGATTGTGCGCAAAGCAGGACTTTCAGCACGGCATGCAAGACTCTCATCATCTCTCACCAAGATTCTTGCCAGCCTCATCCTGCAAAGTAAAGCAGAAAGGAAGTGGTTATGGCTAAAACAGTGGCCTCATGAGTTGGCTTTACCATCCTCACCATGGGTCACTCTTGTCTGCCCGCTCTGACAATGTCTGGATCACTTCACAAATGGGACAGATGCCCAAATCTCTTGCCAATCAGTGGAGAGTTGAACTTGGGTATGAATGACTCTAATATCTGAGCAAGTGTGTGAACTTTATCAGCATGAGTTGCGTGACCACAGGGTATGCCATGGATATACTCAGAATTGATTGAGGGATATTACAGGGCACTGGATGTGTGTGGGAAGGGAATTTCCTACAATTGTCCCAATTACTAGAACAACAGCAGGGAGGGGAAGTACGTATTATAAATCATGGAAGAAGGAAACAATTCTTTATTAAGTGGTGATAGAGAAAATGGCTATTTTGGGGGGAGAAAGCCTATTAAAATCCCTACCTTACACTACCCAACAAAATTAACTCCATCTGATTAAAATGAAATGTAAAAAAAAAAAAGAAGAAGAAGATAAAACATATATCCTCTCATTTCGGGAGAGGATTTTCTAAGAATAAAAATCAGTGAAAGAATTTATCCAAGAGAAATCAAAGTATATATCCACATACGGACTTGCACTTGAATTCTAGCAGTTTTATGTGTAGTAGCCCCCAAACTGGAAACAACCCATATTTTCACCACTAGATAAATGGTTAAACAAATTATACGAAGCACTACTCAGCAATATAAAGGAAGCCTCAGTCGTTAAAGAATCCACCTGCAACGCAGGAGACCTGGGTTCGATTCCTGGGTTGGGAAGATCCCCTGGAGAAGGAAATGGCAATCCACTCCAGTATCCTTGCCTGGAAAATCCCATGGACAGAGGAGCCTGGCGGGCTACAGTCCACAGGGTTGCAAGAGTCGGACACGACTTAGCAACTAAACCGCCATACACTCGTAGCAACATGGATGGACCTACTGACTGTCACACTGAGGGAATTAAGTCATAATCGTATGATGTCACTTACATGTAGAATCTTAAAAAATGACACAAATGAACTTATTTACAAAATAGAAATAGACTCACAGACATAGAAAACAAACATGGTTACCAAAGGAGAGACCCGGGTAGAGAGGCAGAGATAAATTAGGAGTTTGAGATTGAGATATACACAGTACTATATATAAAATAGGTAAAACAGCAAAGACCTGCTGTACAGCATAGGGAACTATAGTCAATATTTTGTAATAATCTATAATGGAAAAGAATCTGAAAAAGAAGAGGAACAAAAGAGCTTCTTAAAGAAGGTGAAATAGAGAGAGAAAATGTTGGCTTAAAACTCAACATTCAAAAAAACTAAGATCATGGCATCTGGTCCCATTCAGTTCAGTTCAGTTCAGTCACTCAGTCGTGTCCGACTCCTTGCGACCCCATGAATCACAGCACACCAGGCCTCCCTGTCCATCACCAACTCCCAGAGTTCACTCAGACTCACGTCCATTGAGTTGGTGATGCCATCCAGCCATCTCATCCTCTGTCATCCCCTTCTCCTTCTGCCCCCAATCCCTCCCAGCATCAGGGTCTTTTCCAATGAGTCAACTCTTCGCATGAGGTGGCCAAGATACTGGAGTTTCAGCTTTAGCATCATTCCTTCCAAAGAAATCCCAGGGTTGATCTCCTTCAGAATGGACTGGTTGGATCTCCTTGCAGTCCAAGGGACTCTCACTTCATGGCAAATAGATGGGGGAAAAATGTAAACAATGACAGACTATTTTCTTGGGCTCCAAAATCACTGCAGACAGTGACTATAGCCATGAAATTAAAAGACGCTTGCTCCTTTGAAGAAAAGCTATTACAAACCTAGACAGTCTATTAAAAAGCAGAGACATCACTTTGCTGACAAAGGTCTGTCTAGTCAAAGCTATGGTTTTTCCAGTAGTGATATACAGATGTGAGAGTTGGACTATAAAGAAGGCTGAGCACTGAAGAACTGATGCTTTCAAACTGTAATATTAGAGAAGACTTTTGAGAGTCCCTTGGGCAGGAAGGAGATCAAATCAGTCAATCCTAAAGGAAATCAACCCTGAATACACATTGGAAGGACTGATGCTGAAGCTGAAGCTCCAATACTTTGGCTACCTGATGTGAAGAGCCAAAACTTGCTGAAAAAAACCCTGATGCTGGGAAAGATTGAAGGCAGGAGGAGAAGAGGGTGACAGAGGACAAGATGGTTGGATGGCATCACCGATTCAATGGACATGAGTTTGAGCCAGCTCCAGGAGACTATGAAGGAGAGAGAAGCCTAGTGTGCTGCAGTCCATCAGGGTCACAAAGAGGCAGACACGACTGAGTGACTGAACATAACAAAACATTATATATATATATATATATATAAACAATCACTTTGCTGTGTACTTTAAAACAATCTTATAAATTAACTATACTTCAATTAAAAAAATCATTAAAAAAAGGACGGCACTGTTGATACATACAACAGCACAGCTAAATCTCAAAATACTTATGCTGACTAAAAGAAGCCAGACAAAGAAGACTACATACTGTTTGAGTCTATTTACATAAAATTCTAGAAGACATAAATAGTGATGAATGGGTAGGAGGAAGAGATTATAAATGAGTGTGAAGAAATTCTTGGGGTGATGCATATGTTCACAATCTTGATTATGGTTGCAGTTTTACCCTTGAATGTGTTGTGTGCTGTGCTCAGTCGCTCAGTCATGTCTGACTCTTTGCAACCCCAACGACTGTAGCCCTAGAGCCCAAGAGATGCAGCTGCTGATGCCCACACTCCCTGTAGCCAGTGCTCTGCAGTAAGCCAACTCAATGAGAAGCCTGTGCGCCACAACTAGAGAGAAGCCCCGACTCACTGCAACTAGAGGAAGCTCACACATGGCAATGAAGATTCAGTGCAGCCAAAAATAATAAATTATTAAAAATTATTTTTTAAAAATGTATGTCAGTAGTACCTAAATAAAACTGCTGTTAAAGAATCAGTGAACAAAAATCACAAGTGAAAAGGGAAATGGATTTTTTAACTTCTTTTCAAGTTATGCCTTATATATAATAATATGTACAGGTATTATGTGTGCAATTCAATGATTTTTTTATATATGTATACACTTCTGTAAGCGACACTCAGGTCAGCATCTAGGATATTTCCAGTACTCCAGAAGGCTTCCTAATGGTTCCCCATTGCCTAATATCTCTCTGAAAGTAACCCAGAAAGGCCAGTATACATTCTAGCATACAAATTTAAAACTTCTATGTATGAAATATCAATCACTATGAATTACATTAATAAGTAATTAACATGCTGTATAAAATGTTTTGCACAAATATCACATACAAAGTGCTGCTAACCTTAATATATGGAAAGCTCTTACAAGGAAAACACTTGACCTGCCAGTGAAAAAGTGGGCAAAAGACACGAATGAACAAGTCAGGAAGGAAGAAAGGAAGGAGAGAGAGGGGAAAAAAAGAACGGAGAGAAAGGAAAGAAGACATTCAACTAGTCAAATAATCAACAAGAATTTACGATGTGACTATTGTCACCTAGACATTGAATTGAGATTATACATGCAAAGAAGACACAATCCTAACAGTGTAGTGAGAAAGGTGGACAAATGACCATTAAAAGTGGCATTCCAGTGGTTAGGACTCCACGCTTTCACTACTGAAGGTGAAGGTTCAATCCCTGGTCGAGGAACTAAGATCCCACAAGCTGCGTGGAGTAGGGGAAAAGGGGAGAACGAAGTCTTCAATCCGCTGAGGAAAAGCACAGGGGCTTTCTGAGCCCAGAACAGGCATCCGACCCAGCTGTCGAGGTTTCCTGGATGAAGAAGTATCTCAGCTAAAGCCTGAGAGAGCAGGAGGAGGGAGATGTGGGAAGGTGGGGGTCGGGGGAGGGGAGGACTCCAGCATTCATCCTGGAGCGCAAGAACAACAGAAGGAAGGCCCGGATAGGAGAGGAAGGAGCGTGAGCTGCGGGGGCGATGAGGTTGGAGGAATAAAGAACGGTGGCCTTGAGCACCAGTAACAGAGAAACCCTGGAGCATCTGAGGAGCAGGAGCGTGAAATCTCTAGACTTGAATGCCCACATGCTTCAGCTGGAGCAAAGCCTCCACAGTGCCCTCTTTAAGGGCAGCCTTCTTGGGTAGTGGGCTCATAGCACATACTGGCACAGAAAAAAAGGGAGAGATGAGACTGGGGGGAAGAACGAAACTGCGACCCAGACCTCACGCCCCTCCTTTGTCACTCGAGGTCCCTGGGCTCCTGGCTTTCCTTATTAACTGCCTTCATTTCCCAAGAAACCAAAGGAAGAAGACCAGATGACAATTACATAAAAGGAGAACATTTGAAAATACTAAGCTAGCTGTGTTTTCCCAGTAAATTCTGCTGCCCCACAAGGCTTCCCCAATTCTAGCAGCTGGAATATGAAGCACATAGGGCTTTCAAGGACAGCTGTTACCTCAGGAACATAGAAAAAGCTTTAGACTTTCAAAAGCTCAGACTCTTAATGTATTCAGGACACAGGGAACAAATGCAAGAAGATTTAGGGCCAGGTCTCTTGCCCAAATTGATAAAGGTCTCCTGGGCTAGTGGGAAGGAGCGTTTGGGGTAGATGGAGCCAAAGTCCTGTCCCTTCCTTAAGTCTGGCCAGAGGGATTTAAGGGCTCTCAGTGTATAAGGGTACTTCTCTTTGGTTTGGCTAGAGGTCTTCCAAACTAGTAGAGGAGAAAACTTGATTCTTTTTTTAAAAAAGAACTAACCCAAAAAGAACAAAAATAAATAAATAAGGCAGGACAAATGAAAGTCACTATGTAAAATGATAAAATTTATCCAGAATATGACAACAATATTAGATTCAAATTAAAAGCAGCTAAACATTCCAGTAAAAGATAGATTATCTGACTAGATTAAAAAGCAAAAGGGGTGGGACTTCCCTGGCTGTCCAGTGGTTGAGACTCTTGAGTTCCCACTGCAGGGTGCACAGGTTTGACCCCTGGTCAGGGAACTAGGATCCTTCATGCTGCTTGGTGCAGCCAAACAAAAAGGCAAAAAGGGAGACATATCTAAAGTATAAAAGAATAGGAAAAGGAGTACATCAAGGCTGTATATTGTCACCCTGCTTATTTAACTTCTATGCAGAGTACATCATGAGAAACGCTGGGCTGGAAGAAACACAAGCTGGAATCAAGGTTGCCGGGAGAAATATCAATAACCTCAGATATGCAGATGACACCACCCTTATGGCAGAAAGTGAAGAGGAGCTAAAAAGCCTCTTGATGAAAGTGAAAGAGGAGAGTGAAAAAGTTGGCTTAAAGCTCAACATTCAGAAAACGAAGATCATGGCATCTGGTCCCATCACTTCATGGCAAATAGATGGGGAAACAGTGGAAACAGTGTCAGACTTTATTTTGGGGGCCTCCAAAATCACTGCAGATGGTGACTGCAGCCATGAAATTAAAAGACGCTTACTCCTTGGAAGGAAAGTTATGAGCAACCTAGATAGCATATTCAAAAGCAGAGACATTACTTTGCCGACTAAGGTCCATCTAGTCAAGGCTATGGTTTTTCCAGTGGTCATGTATGGATATGAGAGTTGGACTGTGAAGAAGGCTGAGCGCCGAAGAATTGATGTGTTTGAACTGTAGTGTTGGAGAAGACTCTTGAGAGTCCCTTGGACTCCAAGGAGATCCAACCAGTCCATTCTGAAGGAGATCAGCCCTGGGATTTCTTTGGAAGGAATGATGCTAAAGCTGAAATTCCAGTACTTTGGCCACTTCATGCAAAGAACTGACTCATTGGAAAAGACTCTGATGCTGGGAGGGATTGAGGGCAGGAGGAGAAGGGGACGACCCAGAATGAGATGGCTGGATGGCATCGGTGACTCGATGGACGTGAGTCTGAGTGAACTGCGGGAGTTGGTGATGGACAGGGAGGCCTGGCGTGCTGCGATTCACGGGGTCGCAAAGAGTCGGACATGACTGAGTGACTGAACTGAACTGAACTGAACTGAAGTTGAAAGCAAAAGACTAAAGAAGGATATAACACATAAGCAATAGCAAAGAAAGTGAAGTAAGACAAAATTGACTTTAAGGCAAATCTGTTTAGAAACAAGAGGATTTTAAAATCCATTGTCACTCTATAACAATGGACAGTTCAAGAAGGTACAATCTGAATATTATATGTATAACTTCAAAATATATTAAAGGTAACTGACAGAACTATAAGGATAATTGACAGAATAATATACCCCAAATTAAGTAAGGATATAAAGATTTGAACAACATAGTCAGAAAATGTCCCAAATTTTGATAAATGCATTTTGTATAAAAATGCTTTACTCAGTAACTAAAGAAAATAAAATCTTTTCAAGTATACATGGAATATTTATAAAAATTGACTATATACCAAGCCATAAAGTAAATCTTACTTTACCTGGTAGCTCAGCTGGTAAAGGATTCACCTATAATGCAGGAGACCCCAGTTTGATTCCTGGGTCAGGAAGATCCCCTGGAGAAGGGATAGGCTTCCCACTCCAGTATTCTTGGGCTTCCCTCGTGGCTCAGATTGTAAAGAATCCTCCTGCAATGCGAGAGACCTGGGTGCCATCCCTGGGTTGGGAAGATCCCCTGGAGGAGGAAACAGCATCCCACTCCAGTATTCTTGCCTGGAGATTCCCATGGACAGAGGAGCCTGGCGGGCTACAGTCCCTGAGGTCGCAAAGAGTTGGACACAACTGAGTGACTAAGCACAGAGGACAAAGTAAGTCTTAACAGATTTCCAAGGGTGGCATAATATGGAGCTACACTATCCAATATGGTAACCACTGGGCACACGTTGAGGACTTGAAATGTGGCTAGTCCTAATTATGATGTGCTGCATGTGTAAAATATACATTGTATTTTGAAGACAGGACAAAAAAGGAAAGGAATTAAAATACAGTATGAGTTAATTTTATACAGATTCCTTGTTGAAATGATACTATTTTGGATATATGAGGTTAGGTGAAACACATTATTAAAACTAATTTCCACCTGCTTCTTTTTACTTTTTTAAACATAGAAAATTTTTAATTACATATGTGGCTTTCCATTGTATTTCTATTGAGTGGCACTGATTAGGAACATATTATCCTACCGAAAAACAATCAAGAAGGGACTTCCCTGGTGGTCCAGCGGTTAAGACTCCAAACTTCCAAAGCAGGAGGTTGGGTATGATCCCTGGTCAGGGACCTCCATCTCATATGCTGCAGCTAAAAACCCATGTGCTGTAACTAAGACCCAGCTCAGTAAAAAAAAAAAAGGAAATTAATTTTTAAAAATTAAGAAGAAATTAGTAGAAAAAAAGAAAGAAAACTAGAAATCCCCAAACACATGGATATTAAGAAATACACTTAAAAAATAGCCCACATATCAAAGAAGAATTCAAAATGGAAATTAGAAAATATTTGAACTGAATAACAAAATTCAAAATGCAATTTAACCAAAATTTGTTAGATGTTACTAAAGCAGTACATAGAACAAATTTTAGAGCAGGGCTTGGCAAAACCTAACCAAAATCCAAAATCCAGCCCAGTCTTATTTTGTTTAAAAAAAAAAAAAAAAACAGGAACGCAGGTTCTTCCATTTGTTTATTTATTGCCTGTTTCTGAGTTCATGCTATTATGGCAGAATTGAGTCATTTTGGGAAAGATCTGTCAAATATTTTTACTATCTGGCCTTTTATGGAAAAATTATTTGGTTCAGAGCCTTAAGTACATATATTAGAAAAAAATAAAGAGTGTAAAGTAACAGGTTAGGCATCCATGTCAAGAAATTTGAGGAAGTACAGCAAAATAAACCCAAAGAAAGTGAATGAAAGGAAATAATAACAACAGATGGAAGAGATCAGGCGCGTTCAGGGTGGTATGGCCATAGACAGAGAGCAAACAATAATGGAATATAAACCGAGCATATGCTAGAAAGGATCAACACAGCTCAAAAACTGGCTTTTTGAAAAGTTTTAAACAATTAACAAACCTCTAGTGAAATAATAAAAAATAAGTAGAGAGAAGAATAAAGAACCAACATCAGGATCATCACTACTGACACTGCAGACATTAAAAAGACAGTAGCACAATTTGGAAAGTCATATGCAAATAAAATTTAGAAAAAAAAAGCAACAAATTAAGTTAAAATTATAACCTCCAAATTGACTCAAGGAGAAATAGAAAACATGAATAATCTTATAACCTACAAAATGATGGATTCAGTAAAGAAACTTTGAACCCAAATGGGTTCAAACAGTGACTTCTTCCAAAATATTCAAGGAAGACATAGTTCCAATCTTACACAACCTTGTCCAGAAAATGTAAAATGAAGAAACACTGCTATGATACCCAAACTGGACAGATGATTGAGTCTTTCTTTTTGAGAAGGCAGTCTTACTAGAATGATGATATTCTTTATTATCCAAACACAGGGACATTTGAGAGTGAAAGAAAATGCTATTAATAATGATATCAGGATGAGAAGTATTAACTGGGGTTGTCCCAAGCAAATCAGGATGTAATGTTCCTCTCAATCTCACTCATAAATACAGATGCAAAAATCCTAATGAAAACTAGGACACACAAACTGCTGCTGCTGCTGCTGCTAAGTCGCTTCAGTCGTGGCTGACTCTGTGTGACCCCATAGATGGAAGCCCACCAGGCTCCCCAGTCCCTGGGATTCTCCAGGCAAGAACACTGGAGTGGGTTGCCATTTCCTTCTCCAATGCATGAAAGTGGAAAGTGAAAAGTGAAAGTGAAGTCACTCAGTCGTGCCTGAGTCTTAGCGACCCCATGGACTGCAGCCTACCAGGCTCCTCCGTCCGTGGGATTTTCTAGCCAAGAGTACTGGAGTGGGTTGCCATTGCCTTCTCCAAAAATGATAATAATATATGACAACCATGTTGGATTTATCTGGAATACAGATTATGTTAACTCTAAAATAAATTAATTTGATTCATTACATCAACAGATTAAAGAAAAAACACATGATCATCTCAATATAGGTAGGAACATTTTTGATACAATCAATATCCATTCATGATTAACAAAAACTATCAGCAAACCTAGGAATGGAAGGGAACTTCCTTAATCTGATAAGGGATATGTAAAATATACTTAGAGGAAACATCATACTTAATGGTAAAATGATTGAATCTTTCTCTTTGAGATCTGTAACAAGACAAGGATGCATGATACCACTACTCCAGTACGCTTGCCTGGCAAATCCCATGGATGGAGGAGCCTGGTGGGCTGCAGTCCATAGGGTCTCGAAGGGTCGGACACGACTGAGTGACTTCACTTTCACTTTTCACTTTCATGCATTGGAGAAGGAAATGGCAACCCACTCCACTGTTCTTGCCTGGAAAATCCCAGGGACCCATCCCCCAGGAGCCTGGTGGGCTGTTGTCTGTGGGGTCACACAGGGTCGGACACGACTGAAGTGACTTAGCAGTAGCCTGTATAGTAAGGAAAGAGGAAAAAAAGATATGAAAATGAGAAAAGTAGAAGCAAAATGTAATTATTCACAGATGACTCACTTGTATATGTATAAAGTTTAGAAAGATCTATAGGTAAAGTTTAAAGATTTATAAGAGAGTTTATAAATTCATTGGATACAAAATCAATCTATAAAAATTATGTTTCTGTATACCAGAAATATATTAATATGAATTTTAAAGAAGGTATCATTATTAATATTACACTAAAACACCAACTTCCTAAGAATAAATCTAACAAAAGATGTAAAAGTTCTCTACTGAGAAAATTTTTAACTTTATTGAGAGACATTAAAGAAATAAAAAAGGACATACTAAATTCAGGGTTATGTCTTAAAAGGATATCATTATGCTTAAAATGATTTACAGGAAAAAATGCAATCTCAAACTCCCAAAATTTGGAGAGGTGGAATGGGGTTAGGGCAGAAATTGACAAGCTGATTTAAAACGGATGTGGATAAAGAATAGCCAAGACACTCTTGAGGAAAAAGGACAAGGTGGGAGAATTTGCTCTACCAGATATATCATACATTATCATAAAGATGAATTATAAAATTTAAGATGGTGTGATATTGGTTCATAAAGAGACAAACAGACCAATGGAACAGAATAGACAACCCAGAGAGAGATCCACACCCACATATAAATGAACCCTTGAAATATGATCTAGATAGTAATGCAATTCAACAGAGAGAGGACAGACTTCTCAAAATGGCACGCTACAAATGAGTATCAGGACTTACCCAGTGGCGCAAGCAGTAAAGAATCTGCCCATGATGTAGGAGCCACAGGAGACACAGGTTCAATCCTTGGGTCGGGAATATCCCCTGGAGGAGGGTATGGCAACCCACTCCATATTCTTGCCTGGAGAATCCCATGGACAGAGGAGCCTGGTGGGATACAGCCCATAGGGTCGCAAAGAGTTGAACATGCCTGACACAACTGAGCGTGCACGCACAAATGAGTACCAATATGGAAACAAACCAGAGCCCTACCTCATACCGTCGCAGGTCAATTAGACACAGCAGTGTGAAAAGCAAAACTATGAAGTTTTTATATACTATTATATATGAGAAAGAGCTTCCCTGGTGGCTCAGATGTTAAAGTGTCTGCCTGCAATACAGGAGACCCAGGTTCGATCCTGGGGTTGGGAAGATCTCCTGGAGAAGGAAATGGCAACCCACTCCAGTATTCCTGCCTGGAGAATCCCAGGGACAGAGGAGCCTGGTAGGCTACAGTCCATGGGGTCGCAAAGAGTCAGATACAACTGAGCAACTTCACTTCACTTCATATATGAGGAAACCTATGGCCTTGAGGTAAGGAAGTAAGAAATTACTAAATAAGATACAAAAAGCACTATTAATAAAGGTAAGATTTGACTACATTAAAATGAAGAGCTTTTGTCCTTCAAAAGATATCATGGATTGACAAGATAAGAAACGGTGTGCGAGGAGATATACGCAATGTACACAATCTGCAGAACGTTTAAGTAAATCTTACAAATAAGAGAGTTTCAGACAATCCCAGAGCAAAACGGTGGATGGGTACTTCACATTAGAGGAAATCCAAATGGTTGATAAACACATAAAAAGTTCTTAACCTCATTAGTAACCAGCACACAAGGCAGATTTAAATCACAATGCTGCTGCTGCAGCTAAGTCACTTCAGTTGTGTCCAACCCTGTGCGACCCCATAGACAGCAGCCACGAGGCTCCTCTGTCCCTGGGGTTTTCCAGGCAAAAATACTGGAGTGGGTTGCCATTTCCTTCTCCAATGTATGAGAGTGAAAACAATGAGGTATTATTTATTTCTACCAGATCAGTAAAAATTTTCAAGTCTAGAAAACCAAAGAGAATGAGAAAAACTCATAGAATGAAGAGAGTTCAGCAAGATGGTAGAACCATTCATTGCCTTTTCCACCAGCCTCTTTCCCTCCTACCCTGAGCAAACTCCATGTGAGATCTAAATCTACTTAGCTGATATTCCCAAATATCATGGCCAGAGCCCGCCATGAGCAGTAGGTTTCAAGCCATTAGAGCTGTCTTCACATGGTGCTTCCACCTGCTTCTACCTGACTGCCTGGGGTCTGAGCCCAGAGTGTTTCTTCTCCCAGGACTCCCAGGCTAGTCCCCAAACCTCCATCCAGGACTTTAGCATGGGAAGAAGCCGACGTGGTTCACCATGGAAACCTCTGTGCCTGGGACACATGTTCTCATTAACAGAGAGAATTGCAGGTGTAACCAAGCCACACAGGAGGGCAGGCATTGCTCTCGGGGTGGGTGAGGAGGCTGGGAGGGCCACACAGAGGCAACCATGACTTGGGTCTCAGGATGAGGAGGCATTCACCAGGCAGTGAGGGGCCAGGGACGCCCGGCTGAAGGAGGACCAGGGATCGGGGTGGAGAGAATGCAGTGACTGGTACTCTGAGGGCCCTGTCACTACACTGAGTAAACCTCAAGAAGAGTCCCAGGTCAGCTAAGAAAACATCAGGCTAGATTTTTTTTTTCATAATAAAATATATATATAACATAAAATTTACATTTAAATAATTTTTAAGTGTACAGTTCAGTGGCATTAAGTGCATTCATATTGTTGTGAAACCATCGTCACCATCCATCTCCTTTTCCATCTTCCCAAACAGAAACTCTGCGCCTGATAAAGGATAACTCCTCATTCCCCACCCTCGCAGCCCCTGGCAACCTCCATTCTACATTCTGTCTCTGGGAATCTGATTCTTGAAGCACCTCAAGTACACGAACAGACTGCGGTATTTGTCCTTTTGTGTCCGGCTTACTCCACTCAGTACAGGGTCTTCGTTTCATCCGTGCTGTAGCATGCGTCACAGTTCCCCCCCTTTTGAAGGCGGAATCACATTCCACTGTATGTATTTAGCTACTGATGAGCACTTGGGTTGTTCCCATCTTTTGGCTATTGTGAATATTGTTGCTACTGTAGACTGAATGTTTTTGTCCTTCCAGAATTCATATGTGGAAATCTCATCCCCAAGGTAATGGTATCCAGAGGTGGGGCCTTTGAAGACGATTAAGTCATGAGGACAGAGACTAAATGAATGGGCTTTGTGCCCTTATACGAGACTGAAGAGAGCTCCCTTGCTTCTTCTTGCGTGTGTTATAGTGAAAGGATGCCCATCTATAAACCCAGAAACAGCCCTTCATCAGACACCAAATCTGCTAGCATCTTGATCTTGGACTTTTCAGCCTCCAAAACTGTGAGAAACAAATTTCTGTTATTTTTTAGCTACCCTGTCTATGGTATTTAGTTAAAGCAGCCCACACAGACTAAGATAGCTGCTATGAACACTGGTGTATTAACAAAGATGAGACATTTCAAAGCGAGGGACTAATGCAATTTCAGTTAAGACAACAACCATTAGAGAATTCCCTGACAGTCCAATGGTTATGACCCCTGCACTCACTGCCAGCGGTCCAGATTCAATCCCTGATTGGGAAACTAAGATCCCACACGCCATGTGGTACAGCCAAAGAAAGGAAGAAAGAAAGAAAACAACCATCAAAAAGGCCAGTGCAATCACAACTACCAAGTCCTGAAAGACCCACAGGCTCCAAACCCACTTCCCATCTTCGGTCCCTGACATCGTGGCCCTGTTGGCATGTTCATCTCGGCAGAAATAAAGTGTGGCTTTGCCAGTTACAGGCCTTCTAACTCATCCCAGCCTCATGGAGTACTAGGCACATTCATCGGAAAGACAGGAATGTGACTCAGTAGTCAAGCCTGAAAAAGTTTATCAGTGTTGAAAAAGTCTTTCACACATCTGTGAAACTCTAGTGCATGTAGAAGACACAAGAGTCAAGCAAATGTTTCAATGTACACTCCGGCAGATACACTATAAGATGAGTTGTGTTAGAAACCAAATCGGGTCCTGTGCACAGAGCAGAGGAGGAGGTGGAGGGCCCAGGAGGCAGGCACAGCTCAGAGAGGGTAACTGTCCAGGATCTGAAGAGCTTAATCTCCCAAAGAAGCGTCCTTGAAGAAGACACGTGTGAGTCAGGGACAGAAAATGTATGGTGAAAATGTACCCACACCCTCCTCTCTCAGTCTTGTGGAACTGTCCCCAACTTCTGCAGGAGTGGAATTTTATCCATAGCTCATAGGTCTCCTACAGGAGGAGTTAGTGAGCCAGGGTGTTTGAATTGTGAAGCAAACATGTGAAAATTATTGGCCTCGAGTGAAAGGCATGGAGGGACCTCAGCAGAGACCACAGCAGCTGGGCTTAGGATGCTCAGGAACTTCAAGGGCTAGGGAAAGACTTCCATGAAGCAAGGCACACAAGGAACATCAAACACAAAAACAATTTGTTTTTTCTAATCACTGCCTTTAAGTGAGTCCCTTCCTACCACTCTTTCCTGACTGGTCAACTTCTTGGGGAGACTCTCAACTCTTGAGCCACTTGGGATTTAAAAGAGAATTAGTGCAACTTAGAGACAATTTGACATGCCTTTCTTCCCCTCCCCAGGGCTGGGTGTGTTGGGTGAGGAGGATGAATGAGACTCACGGCTCCTGCATGATAAGCACTACTGCCATCCTCTTGTCTGCTGTTGCTTTTCAGCCTGGGCTTATCTGGCTGTGAGGTTCTCTGTGGTCACGCGTATGCATCCTTCAGGATTCCCTGCAGGACGGAGAGGAACTCCTTACTTCACAGCTCCCCATCAAGTGAAGCCCTTGGCCTGACCTTTGCTGAGACCCCAGCTCCATCACTGTGGTCATTCTATGATTCTTTCCTCATGGGTCCCCTTGCCTGGCAGGCAGCCTTCTTCACTTAGGGTTGCAGCCCTTTGAACTTCCAAGTGTCCACTCCAGTCAGAAGAAACCATACATTCTTGTTTCCCCAAACTGCGGTAGCACAGAAGGTTCTAAACCCTCTGTTCCAACAGTTTTCTTGGCTCAGAGAGACACAGTGTTGGGTGCTGGTTCCCTTTTCCAGGGCAATACAGTAAAATCCTACCCTGTTAAACTGTCATTTAATCCTGAAGGCATAGTTTAGAACAAGCCTGTGGTGTGCTGTTCAGTCGCTAAGTCATGTCCGAATATTTTGTGAACCCATGGACTATAGCCCGCCAGGTTCCTCTGTCCATGGGATTTCCCAGGCAGGAATTCTGGGGTGGGTAGCCATTCCCTTCTCCAGAGGATCTTCCTGATCCACGAATCAAACCCATATCTTCTGCATTGGCAGGCAGACTCTTTACCAATGAGCCACTTGGGAAGCCCTCAGAATAAGCAAATGGCATCTAATCAACAACCAATTAGGTAGGAGGCAGCACTATAGAAGCTAATTGTATGGCCATTAGAGCTATTTATACTGAATCTGATGGGAAGGTTTTAGAATATAAAAATGAGTACATTTCATATTGCATATTGTGTGCTATGCTTTTCTTATGCTGTAGACCCCCCCGAGTATGGCTCCCAGGAGATGGAGGAGGGAAGGAAGTGTGAGAGAGAACTTAAGGTCTATTTAAACAGGAGTGAGGGGAGTGCAGGGGACTAGGATCCCAAACGGACAAGGATCACTTGTTTCCTGGCCTGGAAGGAGCACTGTGGATGCTCAGTGGGAATTTCCTTAGGAGGGAAACTAGGCTATGTTCGTCCTGGAGCCTGGGCCAAGTAGGCTGACCACTGGAGGGACAAAGAAGGGGTGATATGAGTGGAAAGGTGTCCAGAAGGGCCTTCTGACAGCGGTGGGAAATAGGCTAGAAGGTTGGCCTGGGAGCTGTGGTGGGGACTCAGGCAGCCAGGCCTGGGTCAGGATGCGGGCGCCAATGGGAAAGGTGAGAGGTACTAGGAAGCAGATGCAGGTGGTGAGGAGAGAGCAATGAGCAGGGGCGAGGCCCGTGCTGGTGACCACGCCAGAAGCAGGATCTGGGTGAGCCCAGTCAGGGCAGGCCAGGGAAATACTAGGGATGCACTGGAAGCCAAAACCCCAAGAGGAATCAAACCCACAGCATTAAAGAAATGAACCACGGAGGGTGGGAATCATGACCCAGACCCTAGTCAGCTGGAGAAACCTCTAGAAATGCAACGCTGGGCACAGTGACTCTTTACAAAGTGATTGTTTATCCCAGAGAAGAAACCCCTTGAAATCTGAGACACAGATGTAAATGGCGTCATACTCCCTGTAAGCTCCACTCAGAAGCTCCTTAGAGGCCTCCATTATTGAGACAGATAACTCCTATGACACAGTTGTTGGTAACCCCTGCTCAAGACCAAACTTGAGCAGCCTGGCTCAGAATCCGGATGTTCAACAGCCAAGATCCATGATGGAGCAGAGCAGTAACTGGAACATAAGGAGGAGGACTAAGACCCAGGACTTGAGCCCAGTTCTGTGCCCTGGGAGGGCAAAGGCCTGGACTCAAGGACTCTACACAAATTTGTGAGGGTTGTGGGAAGCTCAGTAAGGACTCAAGGGCATCATCCTGAGTTTTCAGGAAGATACTCAACTTCCTCAAAAACCTGTTACAGTCTCTTTCTAGGATGTGCTCTACTCCCTTTGAAGAAATCAGAAATTTGGGTCAGGTGTGGGGAAGGCAGAAGGGAAGGCAGGTGCCATGCTCAGTCTGGGCAGTAGGCACGCCAGCCCAGTTGGCACCTTACCTGGGATATGGCCATGGGGACCGCCAAGACGGGACCAGAGACAAGAGAAGGCAGTCAGCCTTTGGGGGAAGCTGGGAAGGCAATGGGGCCTCTGTGACTAAGAGGGTATCAGGTGGCAGCTCTGTCCCCAGCCCAGGAGGGGTTGGTTGCCAAGGAGGGGCAGGAACTGGGAAACAGGGGCAGCAATGCTGCTTCTGATTTGGAAAAAAGAAAGACAAGTTCACTCATTCTGATCTGGAATGGGCTCAGCTGGGGACATGGAGACCCCAGAGCTGGAGGGACCCTCCCCAGCCTCACATATCTCAAGCTTCTTCAGATTTTTACTGATACTTAGAAACACATTAAAGATAGCGACAGACTTCTCTCAGGTGTTCCAGAAGGCAGCCAGGTTGACTTCAGATGGGCCTTTCTCTGCAGGGACCAAGAGTGTGTGTGGCAGGGCCAGGGAGGGGTATCCTTCCTGTGGTCTGTCTGTCACCCTTCCTTCCTCTTTTCTGGCAAGGTCCCCAGCAGAGCCCTCTACCATCTCCCACGGCCCTCTGCCTTACCAGCTCTATCTTGACCCCAATCCCAGGAAGCACCAGCTGCCCTAAGGGCATACACTTGAGGTGATCAGAGCGTGTTCTGGCAAAGCCCAGTCAAGGCAGGGCTCATCCCATCGTCTGGCTACAGGTGGGCTGGGGAGGGGGCTTGGGTGAATGGAGAACTCTTTTCTAATCAGCTGCCAGGGAAGAACCCAAAGGAAGAAAGCCAGCTTTGCTAAAACAAAATTTTAGAACTCCCACACTTGGGGAAAAGCATCCGCTACACAACTCTACATGAGGCAAAGAGTAGACTGATGGACAGATCTGCCATTAAGATGCCAGGTAAAGTGAAGACTCGGGTGAGGAGAAGGGGGCGACAGAGGATGAGATGGCTGGATGGCATTACTGACTTGATGGACATGAGTTTGAGTGAGTTGGGAGCACAAGCTGACTTGCGTGGGAGTTGGTGATGGACAGGGAGGCCTGGCGTGCTGCAGTCCATGAGGTTGCAAACAGTCGGACACAACAGAGCAAGTGAACTGAACTGAACTGAGGTCCATTAATGTGTCAGGTAAAGATGAGACCATGCAGGTGTGTCTGACCCCAACGCACCCGAGCCCAGAGCAGGGACCAGTAACATGATGGCAGTAACACCAGCAGGGAGACAGTGGCCCTCAGATTCGGCACTCACCTTCATCACGTGCCACTGATGAAGTGTTTAGATTCCTGCAGGGGAGAAGAGAGAAGCCATGAGCGCCATTAGCCTGAGGTTGAGCTGGGCCGTCCCTCCCCCACGCCCAGCGTGGCCCCAGCTACTCAAAGAGGTGATAGTAAGGTTATTCTGGACTCCAGAGGGGACATACCAGGAGAATCATGCCTGAGGTTGGTTTCAGGGGTCTCTAAGGGGGTTGGGGAAGCTGAAGGGAAGGAAAATGAAGAAGCAGGAGGCAGAGGAACCGCCACATCTCTGAGCTACTGGGAGCAACTGTGGTCCTCCCTGATCCTGTGGAAATCTGAAATGGCCTGGCCTCTCTTATAGGCCCTGTGGTGTGGCAGGAGGGAGAGATTGGGAAATGGGGTGATGGTGGGGTGTGTGAAAAAGCCCCAGATGGGCTGATACCCTTTTCTGACATAGAAACCTCCACAACAAACAAATCAATCTATTCATAATTTTTTTTTTTTCTGGAACTCAAGATCAGTAAAACTTGAAAAGTTGTTCTCAAAGGGATATCTTTTTTTTCTTTCTTCTCTTTTTGGCCACGAGGTTTGTAGGGTCTTTGTTTCTTGACCAGCAACCAAAACCTGTGCCCTTGGTAGTGAAAGCATGGAGTCCTAACCATTGGACAACCAGGGAATTCCCTCAAAGGGTTTCACTTTAACCTTACCAACGAAGATAAGAGCCACTGTCCCCCCAGACAGAGTGGTTGCAAGTGAGAGGAGAGCCTGGCTCTGAGTCCCCCCAGGCTAGTCCGTGCCTCTGCCCCGATGGGATCTGGTCCTTTTGTCCTCCGACAGCTCTGACTCTCTGCCAATCACCCTCACTGGTCTCCTGTTTGCTGCTTGACAGGAAGACAGGATTTTGCCTGGGAACATCATCTGTTCGTGTTCAGTCATGTCTGACTCTTTTGCAACCCCATGGATCGTAGCCCTCCAAGCTCCCATGTCCATGGGATTTCCCAGGAAAGAATATTGGAGTGGATTGCCATTTCCTTCTCCAGGGGACCTTCCTGACCCAGGGATCAAAACTGTATCTCCTGAGTCTCCTGCATTGGCAGGTGGATTCTTTACTACTGAGCTACCTGAGAAGCCCAAGTATTATATACTGTATTCTTAAAATGAAATAACCTAGAAAAAAATGTCATTAAAAAAATCATGTGCGTGCATGTTCAGTTGGTCCCAACTCTTTGCAACCCCATGGGCTGTGGCCCACCAGGCTCCTCTGTCCATGGAATTTTCCAGGCAAGAATACTGGAGTGGGTTGCCATTTTCTATTCCAGGGCAATCTTCCTGAGCCAGGGATCAAAACCTGAGTCTCCAGCACTGGCAGGCGGATTCATCACCACTGTGCCACCTGAGAAGAAAATCGCAGGAAAATAAAATACATTTCAGTTCAGTTGAGTTCAGTTCAGTCGCTCAGTCGTGTCTGACTCTTTGCGACTCCATGAATCGCAGCACGCCAGGCCTCCCTGTCCATCATCAACTCCTGGAGTTCATCCGAATTCATGTGCATTGAGTGGGTGATGCCATCCAGCCATCTCATCCTCTGTCGTCCCCTTCTCCTCCTGCCCCCAATCCCTCCCAGCATCAGGGTCTTTTCCAATGAGTCAGCTCTTCGCATCAGGTGACCAAAGTACTGGAGTTTCAGCTTCAGCATCAGTCCTTCCAATGAACACACAGGACTGATCTCCTTTAGGATGGACTGGTTGGATCTCCTTGCAGTCCAAGGGACTCTCAAGAGTCTTCTCCAACACCACAGTTCAAAAGCATCATTTCTTCAGTGCTCAGCTTTATTCACAGTCCAACTCTCACATCCATACATGACCACTGGAAAAACCATAGCCTTGACTAGAGAGACCTTTGTTGGCAAAGTAATGTCTCTGCTTTTGAATATGCTATCTAGGTTGCTCATAACTTTCCTTCCAAGGAGTAAGCGTCTTTTAATTTCATGGCTGCAATCACCATCTGTAGTGATTTTGGAGCCCCCCAAAATAAAGTCTGACACTGTTTCCACTGTTTCCCCATCTATTTGCCATGAAGTGATGGGACCAGATGCCATGATCTTCGTTTTCTGAATGTTGAGCTTTAAGCCAACTTTTTCACTCTCCTCTTTCACTTTCATCAAGAGGCTTTTTAGTTTCTCTTCACTTTCTGCCATAAGGGTGGTGTCATCTGCATATCTGAGGTTATTGATATTTCTCCTGGCAATCTTGATTCCAGCCTGTGCTTCTTCCAGCCCAGCATTTCTCATGATGTACTCTGCATAGAAGTTAAATAAGCAGGGTGACAATATACAGCCTTGACGTACTCCTTTTCCTGTTTGGAACCAGTCTGTTGTTCCATGTCCAGTTCTAACTGTTGCTTCCTGAATGGGTGAATTTAACCCAGATGACCATTATATCTACTACTGTGGACAGGAATCCCTTAGAAGAAATGGATTAGCTATCATGGTCAACAAAAGAGTCCAAAATGCAGTACTTGGATGCAATCTCAAAAATGACAGAATGATCTCTGTTCGTTTCCAAGGCAAACCATTCAATATCAAGGTGATCCAAGCCTATGCCCAAACCAGTAACGCTGAAGAAGCTGAAGTTGAATGGTTCTATGAAGACCTACAAGACCTTTTAGAACTAACACCCCAAAAAGTTGTCCTTTTCATTATAGGGGACTGGAATGCAAAAGTAAGAAGTCAAGAAACACCTGGAGTAACAGGGAAATTTGGCCTTGGAGTACAGAATGAAGCAGGGCAAAGGCTAATAGAGTTTTGCCAAGAGAATGCACTGGTCATAGCAAACACCCTCTTCCAACAACACAAGAGAAGACTACACATGGACATCACCAGATGGTCAACACCGAGATCAGATTGATCATATTCTTTGCAGCCAAAGATGGAGAAGCTCTATACAGTCAGCAAAAACAAGACCGGGAGCTGACTGTGGCTCAGATCATGAACTCCTTATTGCCAAATTCAGACTTAAATTGAAGAAAGTAGGGAAAACCACTAGACCATTCAGGTGTGACCTAAATCAAATCCCTTATATTTATACAGTGGAAGTGAGAAATAGATTTAAGGGACTAGATCTGATAGACAGAGTGCCTGATGAACTATGGATGGAGGTTTGTGACATTGTACAGGAGACAGGGATCAAGACCATCCCTATGGAAAAGAAATGCAAAAAAAAATACATTTACAGTATAGTAATGTATTTATTTGGAGAAGGCGATGGCGCCCCACTCCAGTATTCTTGCCTGGAAAATCCCATGGATGGAGGAGCCTGGTAGGCTGCAGTCCGTGGGGTCTCAAAGAGTCAGACACGAGTGAGCAACTTCACTTTCACTTTTCATTTTCATGCACTGGAGAAGGAAATGGCAACCCACTCCAGTGCTCTTGCCTGGAGAATCCCAGGGACAGAGGAGCCTGGTGGGCTGCCGTCTATGAGGTCATACAGAGTCAGACACGACTGAAGCGACTTAGCAGCAGCAGCAGCAGCAATGTATTTATTGGGGCTTCCCAGGTGGCGCTAGGGGTAAAGAACCTGTCTGCCCATGGAGGAGATGTAAGAGATGTGAGTTTGATCCCTGGGTGGGGGAGATCCCCTGGAGGAGGGCATGGCAACCCACTCCAGTATGGTAGGAGACAGTCCATGGGACTGCCAAGAGTCAGGACATGACTGAAGTGACTTAGCATGCATGCACTGTATTTATTGGTTCCATAAGTGTAGGCTGTCTGTTTCTAAGATGACTTGTCTGTCAGCACCTACAATAATGCTATTTATACAATGCCAAACACCTCAGATGATATATGTATTACTAACAGTAGATATCAAAAATGAGAAGATAATGTGAAAAAGAAATTCATATTTTTTTTACAGGTATAGTAATTCAGGCACTGATAGTGAAGAAGCAGCAAAATGATTGCTTTTCTGTAGCGCAGTGTAATAAACAGGATTACTTCATGGTAGCTTAGCCTATCCACCAGTGAATGAACCATTATACAACTGTTATGGCATACATCATTGCAGTCATATTCATAATACAGCACTGGAAATACTGTTACATTAAAAAAAAAAAACACCTGTGATGATAGGGTGATGTGAAATTGCTCCAAGTACAAGAGAAAAAGGCATATTGTACCATAATGTAATCCTTTGAAAGCAAAGATATGAAATAGTAAGAAAACTAACACATTATTAATTTTGTGTTAAATATTTCACTCACTTTACACCTGCATAAGGACAGACTAGTATCCACATATATTTTAAGCATTCATGATATAACTTTTTCTTAATTTTTTCACTATTTCTAGGCTCCACATCTTGTCTGTCAGTTTTTAAAAACTGTTGCCAGTCTCCAATATATATTTACTGGAAAAAAATATCTATGTATAAGTGGAACCTCTCAGTTCAAACCCATGTTGTTCAAAGGTCAACTATATTTTTAAGAGCCTGAAACACTGATACTAGCATTTAAGTCCCAACACTGTCACCTCACAGTTTGGGGGCAGCTTCTTTGAGAAGGAGGACTGTGGGGCTGAGGGCCTTATATGCCTGTCTCTCCCCTGCTCCTGGTTTTGTCTGAGATAAATATAATGAGCACCACAGGAATGAATGCATGTCCCAAATCTTTGTGTTCCAGGTGAGAAGCAAGAGAGTGACGGGCACCGAATGCTTATACATTTATGAATAACAAGAATGATATGGCTACCCCCAGTCCCCCAGATATTGAAGCAGCGCCTAGTAGGCTTGAGGTCAACAGACAGCTCTACTTGGGAACGCTTCCTCTGTGACTTGCCTGGCTCCAGACCATCCTTGAGATCTTAGCTGCCCCACAGTCCAGCAAGGAGAGGCTGCCCCATTTCTGGGTTCCCTTTTGCCACCCCACCAGGCTTATCGTCCTAAACTGTGCTTCCCCGTCTATCTTCTCTATTGGACTGGGCTTGGGGAGGAGGTCCACTTGGCACAGATGTGCCCCCAAGAAAGCCATGTCCCTGCAGATTGGAATAAAAAGCTGAGGGTGCAGAGGTTGAGGCTGTACAGGCCCCAGGGAAGGAGTACAGAGCTGAGTGGCACAGGAAAACTAGGCCTCTCCATCTGGGCCCACCCAGGTGGCTCTTTCCTGGCTCTTGCTCAGGTGGGCATGTGAAACCTGATGGTACTGCATGGCCAGCCTGAGCCCTGAGCTGCCTTTTGTATTGATAAAACCAGATGGTGTGGTCAGGGACACCAGTGGACGCACAACTGAGGTCACAGAGAGACTAAATCTGACAAGATCCCATGGAGAAGGTGGCAGAAGAGCCTGTCATGATGACTCAGGCCTGGGTCCCTGACAGCAGTGGGCACCCAGAAAAGTCCAGCAGGCCTGTGGGAGCAAAGGACAGGAAGGAGCAGTAGTGGACCTCTGGATGAATGGGTCCCAGGGGCCATGACCTCAGACACTGCACCCTACTCTGAATGTATCTAGGCCACAGGCAGGACCAAGCCAGGCTGGCAGGGATCCACAGGCCAAGTCCCAAGGCCCCATACTGAGACTCTCAGGGTCTCTCTCCTACAGACCCCATCCTGCCCCAGCCCTAGCAGGGCCTCCCCATCCGTGCATCCACCCACGGCTGGGAGCCATCAGCTCACTTCCCTTCATGACTGCAATCAGCCAGCCTGCAGAAGAGGTTTTCCCTTTGCTGGGCTGATGCAAACGCCTGGGCTGGAATCACTTTCTAACAGGGGGTGGCTGGGCCTCTCCCAAGGGGTCGGGCAGGACTGTGGCCTGCAGGGGAAGAGAGAGGGGTCCCTGTAATTTCACCTGAAGCAGTTTCTTTAGAGTCAAGGCAAACCTCACAGGAGACTCCTGGAGGAGCCCCAGGCTCTGCCTGGTTCCCCTGAGAGGCTGCAGGAGCTCTGTGGAGAACACCCACTTGTCTGTCCTCCACAGGGGCACCCCTCCCGCTGCCCGCCCTCCCAGTCACATTTGCTTAGAGGAACGTGACTCTGTTCCTCACACACACGATGGGACACCCTTGCTCCCTTCCCTTCCCTTCATGGCCTCCTCCCGTTGTCCCGCCTCAGGAGCCTGCCTTTCTACACTCTGGCTCAGAGAAGCCCTGATTTCTCCTAACCTCCTCTCCCTCTGACCCCCGGATGCCAGCCCCTCAAGGTTATCCCTAGCAGTCAGCTCACACTCCCTGATCATGCCACCCTCCATGCCTCTAACCCCACCTCCCCAAACCCTCAAGGGCTGACTTCGCTTTCTATTTCCTAGGGAATACAGAAGCTATTGTCCCCTCCTGCCACCAAACCCACTGCAACTTTCCAGCTGGACAGACGGGGCCCACCCAGGCAGCCCTTCCCTGAGCTCTCTGCTCAGGTTGGTGTGTGATACCTGATGTTGTGATTCCTCCCCGTGACCATCCCCTTCAGGTACCCCCTGCATGGCCCGCTGTCCAGCTCTCTCACCCATTTCCAGCTCATCTCCAGCAGAGAGATATTCAAGTTTCCCTGCCTGAAAAGAGCGCTCTCTGACTGCTTGACCCCTCTAACTGCTTCTGTCTCTCTCTCTCTCTTCTTCCCTTCAGAATAAACCTTTGAAGAGCCATCTATCTGTCTTACCCTCCCTCATTCCTCAGCCCACTGCCACTGGCTTCTGCCCCCACCATACATTAAAACATTCCCTGCTCCGCCCCCTGCAGAGGCTCCAGTGGCCTCCTTGTCCTTAACCTCCTTGTCCGTAATCCCAGGGGCCACATCTTATCCTTACCCCACTACTCCTCCCACCACCCACTTGGCATTACCTTCTAATTTGCCACTTTCCAGTACTGTTGTGGTGGGTCCTCAGCCTCTGGGGTCAGACAGACTTGCTTGGATTCAGTCCTGGTGATGTTGCTTCTTAGCTGCAGGAACTCCACCTCTCTGAGACTCAGTTTCCTTTTCTGTAAAATGGGGTAATAAAAGTCTCTGCCTCAGGGCTCACTGTGAGGATGAAATGAATTAACCATTAAAAAAGAACTTAGCGCCCAGCATTTTAGTAAATGCTGCTCAGTGAAAGTTAGCTGTTAAAAGTCTCTAACTGCATCTGGTTCTTTTGCTCCCCACCAGAATCAACCCACTCCAGCCTTCCTACGATCTGCGTTTCAGAGAATGCCCCCGACTCCTCACCAGCCAACCTGCTGTCCTGATTCTTCCCAACCATTCTCCCCACAGTAGCTAGACTGGGATTCCTGGGACTCAAACCTTCTAGGGACCACACACACCTATCCCTGGCTGAAAACCCCACAATGCTTCCAATGCTCCTAGCATGAAGCCTAAACCTGCTCCTCCTTTAATAGATTTTATAACTATTTTTAAAACAAGAGGCAAATTACAATGGTCAAGATTTATAATAACAAATAAATTTTTTACACAAAATTTTTCTTTGCTTAGAATACAATCTGAAGTCAGGACTTTCAGAGAAGGCTTGTAGGAATATTCAGCCTCCATAGTTTTCAGTTTCCCTCAGAAAGCCTATTTACATAAAAAAGGAAGTTTTTCTCTATAAGAAATCACATTTTTTGTGTGTGTATGCACAGGTCCCAAAACTCTTACATAGAATGTAACACCAAACCACAGCTGAGTATTTAAGAAGTCCTAGGTCTCTGGGACACAAACCTCCACCCCTGCTTGAGCTGAATACTTTAAATCAGAACTTTCTAAAAATTCTTATTTTTCTTCCTCATTTTTAAGTTGAAATATAGTTAATGTACAATATTATGTATCACAGGTGTACAGTAATTTACAAATTTTAAGTTATACTCATTTATAGTTATTATAAAATATTGGCTATCTAAATATATCCATGTTATGAAATATACCCTTGTAGCTTATTTTATACCTAGTAGCTTGTACTTCTTAATCCCCTACTTCTATGTTGCCCCTCCCCACTTTTCTCTCTTCGTCAGTAGCCACTAGTATGTTCTCTGTATTTGTGAGTCTGCTTCTTTTTCTCTTATATTCACTAGTGTTGTATTTTTTAGATTCCACATGAGTAATATTATACAGTATTTCTCTTTCTCTGTCTGGCTTATTTCATTTAACATAATGCCCTCCAAGTCCATTCATGTTGTTGCAAATGGCAAAATGTCATTCTTTTTTATGGCTGAGTAATATCACACACATACACACAGGCTAAGTCACTTCAGTCACGTCCAACTCTTTGTGACCCTATGGATTGTAGCCTACCAGGCTCCTTCGTCCATGAGATTCTCTAGGCAAGATTAGTGGAGTGGGTTGCCATGCTCTCGTCCAGGGGATCTTCCCGACCCAGGGATCCAACCCGCATCTACTGTGAATCCTGCACTGCAGCCAGATTCTTTACCCCTGAGCCACCGGGGAAGCCTATATGTGTGTGTGTATATATATATCAGTACACACATATGTCACATTTTCTTTATCCATTCATCTGCTGAGGGACACTTAGGTTGCTTCCATATCCTGGCAATTAAATCAGAACTTACTAAATGTCATGTGAATTACCTGAGGACCTGGTCAAAAGGCAATTCTGAATCAGAAAGTCTGGGGTGAAACTTGAGGGTCTGCACTTCACACAAGCCCCCAGCCAATGCTGAAGCTCCAGTTTCGAGGTCCAAGCTGAATAGGAAGGCTTTACATCTATCTCCACCCACAAGACTGTGCATCTCTCAAGGAGAGGGACCCTGTGTGCTTTACTTACGATGCCTGCTCATAGCAAGTGCTTCATGTAAGTTTGTTGAATGAATTGTTCTTAATGCGTACCCAGTCCTCAGCCTCCTTGTGTCTTTCTGTTGCCTAATTTCACTCATGCCTTTTGGACTCTTCACTTGCTTTTTGAGAATGCTCTGGGCCCAGATCCGAGAGCTGAGCCAGGGGCCTGCGGCCACAGGCACGTTGTCATGACATGGCCTTACATCACAGGCTCTTCACCTGCCCCTGCTGCAGCCACATCCTGGTCCTTGTCTTCAACAGATCTGCTCCTGCTCAGAAGCCTGTCACACCCAAATTCCCCTGCCTCAGCATAACCTCCTATCCTTTATCTCCCCACACTGATCACATCACATTGCACCCCAGCCCCTGGCTTTTCCATCCTGACTCTCTTCTTCCTCCCACCGCAGGTCCAGTGATCTCAAAGAACTCTTCCCCATGTCCCTGTGACACCCCCTTACCAAAACCCCCTGCCCCGAGCCTATGTTAGGGCCTGACATGCCCCATGGGGCAGGGGTTCACCTCTTCTTTCAGGGCCTGCCCTCTGGGCAACCCCTCCTAGTCTGCCTTCTTCCTATCTGGGTGCTGTTTCTCTGGTCCTTTGAGGACCCCTCAGGGTCTGCCCTGTTCAGCTAACCCTTCCCGCCAACCTGCATCAGCCGAATCACCATCAGAACAGACTGGGATCCAGACCCCTGCAACACAACTCTCTCCTTTATTCACTGGCTGCCAGATAAATTCCTGCCTGCTCCACTGGGCCTTCACCTGGCCACCCACTCAGAACCAGGCAGTGCCAGGGCGGGTGGGAAGCAGAAGGTCAGGGCTGTCCAGGGCATGGCAGGACCACATCCCACTGGGCAGGAGCTCTGAGTCAGCAGAGCCTCACCTGTCAGAGAGGATCTCTTACCTATCCCCACTCTGCCCAGTGACCGCCTGTCTCAGCCTCCCTGGCAAGATAAGGAGATACCCTTTGAGTAATTTTTTTTTCCAAGTTTCACTGATCTCAAGTACTAGAAAGTGATGAATAAGTCTGTGGTTTGCTATGGAGGTTCCATGTCAGATAAAGATTCTTCCGAAGCCCGCCCTCCCCTCGCTTCCCTGGGGCATGGGCACACTGAATAAAAGTCGGAGGCTGTCTCAGACACTTCAGAACACCTCGAAGGACCTGGACAAGACAGAATCCATCCTGCCAGCCCAAACATGAGCAGTCTCTCTATCTTGCATCTGCTCCTGCTCCTGCTTGCACTCCATGCCCCTCAGGCAAAGGGGTTGCCTTTGAGGACATCGAGGACTCCACATTCTAGCTTGATGGAGGAAATTATGGATGACCTAAAGAAAATAACTCCGAGTCCAGAAGTGAGTAGCTGGGATAAGGTTGGCAAGGGGCAGGGAAGGGCTGGCAGGTGCCTTGGGCCAATAGGACTCAGGGGCTCTCTCTCTCTCTCTCTCTGCCTCACCAGGGCTCCTTGAACTCAGATGAGAAGAATATCCTGGCGGTAAGAGTTCAGCCCCACACACGGGTGCACTTGGGTGGGTTCCCATCTACTTCCTGCCTGGTGACCTCAGGCATGCCATACCACCTTGGCTAGCCACTAGGGTTAACAGCACCTATCTCAGTGGTGTTGTTGTGAAAATTAAATGCACACTGTGCATCAAGTTCCCAGACCAGTGTCTGGGGCTTATCGAGTGCTCGGGACATTTCCCCAGTTATGGCTGTAATAATGAAAATGATTTTTCTTAATTACAAAAGGAAAAAGCAGCTCTAGATGAACAATACCAGAGGCCTTAAGCTCAGTTTTCAGTGGGGCAGTTTCTGGGCTGGCAGACTAAAATCTCCCACAGGATCATGCCTGCCACCTTCTTTTTCCTTAAATAATTGAGTCATGTTTTCCAATGCCAACCAGCACTAGTCATCATCACTTTTAGCTATTTTTCCTAAAGTGGTTATTTCACCTTTGCTTGCAAGGCAATTCTTGGGTCAAACAAGAGGTAGAATCTCTCGAGTTCATTGGCCATTTGCATGTCCCCTCTCTTAGGCACTAGTAGTTCACACGCTGCACCCCTTTCCACACTGGGGTCTCTGTGATTGTGTTCCTGATTTCAAGGAGCCGTTAATTCAGTCATGGCCTTTTAGCTGCAAATATTTCCCTTAGGCAGCCTTTTGCCTTTTTAGAGTCTGTTTGGGGAAATATTTTTTTTCCCCCAAGTGCAAAAAGATCCACCCAGGACCTTCATACAGCTCACAAGGGCCACAGGCTTGGGACGTGGGTGATGTAAAGCTTGTCTGGGGGTGTGCATTCGCCTCTTGGTTGGTGACCTTTGGAGCAGTTCAGAGACACATCTGGGGCAGGAAGGGGACTAGGAAGGGGCTGTCCAGGGACGTCCCCAAAAGCAGGCTTGGAAAACTGTGAGGGTGACTTCAGCCCAGTCATAAGAAGGACACTCTCCAACTTTTCCCCCTTACATGTATTCTTTGTCCCCTTAGAATAAGAGCCTTCTGCAGGCAAACCTGGAAGCGTTCATGACATTTGCCACAGATACTTTTGGAAGTGATTCAAAAATCATGAAAAATCTTAAGGTATGTGAAGTTGTCAAGGGCCTGGGGATCCCTACCTTGACCCTGCCCTTCCTCTGGCAGGAGGCTGGCGGGTCTTGCTTGTTATCGAGGACAGTCTCTGACTGTTTGCTTTGGTCTCTCCCCACAGGAATTCCAGCCAGTGCTGCCCACAGCCACACCCATGGTAAGCTGCCCCCCAAACGCCCCTGAGGTGATGCCCTGAGCCACAACTTGACCCCAGCCTGTCATCCACCTTCCAACCTGGCTCCATCTGATGATGCCTCCTTCTTTGTTTCTACACAGGAAGATTCAATTTTTATTGAGGACAACAACTTGGGGGATTTTCGGATGAAATTGGAAGAATATTTGGCTACCATTAGAGACTATCTCAGACACGACTGAAGTGACTTAGCAGCAGCAGAGACTATCTGAAGTCCAAGAACATACGGTTTCCCTAACATCTGAAGTCTGAAGCCTAGTTCCCTCTCTGAAGCCTCAGATCATCAGTGACAACAGACTGTCCTAAATTTCTTCGATGTTTCTCACATGTCCAGGCCTGGAAGAATTAATTTTCTCCTGTGGAGTCAGATGAATAGTTAATTATTTAATTCCTGATATGTGTGGCCCCCATTTGTCCTTTTGGGATTATGTTCTCATTTTTAATCTATTGAGACTTATTTATTTATGTATGTATTTATTTATTACCTTGTGCAAATGTGAAGGGTATTTATTTTAGCAGAGGAGTCATGTTCTGCTCCTTCTGGATAAAACTTAAGATGGGGACTTGGGAATATGTTCATTTGTACCTCAGATTTGAAACTGAGGTACACATCTGTGAAAATAAACTACACTCTCTGAACAAATGCTTTGTTGCTAGTGTTTCAGTTTGACTCAGTGACTCTCTCGCCTGATGATTTAACATGCCTCCCTGCACCGGATGGGCCCTTGTACCCATACCCTGGCAATCTGTAGTCCATTGGGAAGCCAGATTGAATTTTGGAAAAGGCAAATGTGGTCAGGTTGGTTTATACTTAATTTTCCAGTCCTGGAGGGTCTTCTGGACCTTGTCCAGATACAGACAAGGTCTGTGTTTAGTCACTAAGTCGTGTCCAACTCTTTTGTGATCCCATGGACCATAGCCCACTAGGCTCCTCTGTCCATGGGATTTCCCAGGCAAGAATACTAGAGTGGATTGCCATTTCCTTCTCCAGGGACTCTTACTGACCCAAGGATCAAACCTGCATCTCCTGCATTGACAGGTGGATTCCTGACCACTGAGTCACCAGGAAAGACCCACACAGAGTCCTGCTGCTGCTGCTGCTGCTGCCAAGTCACTTCGGTCGTGTCTGACTCTGTGCAACTGACCCCATAGACGGCAGCCCACCAGGCTCCCCCATCCTTGGGATTCTCCAGGCAAGAATACTGGAGTGGCTTGCCATTTCCTTCTCCAATGCATGAAAGTAAAAAGTGAAAGTGAAGCGCTCAGTCATGTCCAACTCCTAGCAACCCCATGGACTGCAGCCCACCAGGGTCCTCCATCCATGGGATTTTCCAGGCAAGAATACTGGAGTGGGTGGCCATTGTCTTCTCCAATACAGAGTCCTAGGGTAGCATAAAAGGCCTGATTCCACCTAGTGCTTCTATTTTCCTACTCTCACAGCTACCTATCTTCTCAATGCTCCAGGTAACAGAAGTGCTGTGGCTTGCTAGGTGAACCACACACCTTTTTCACACCTCTAAACCTTTACCCACACTGTTACTGCAGCCTCGCATGCCCTGATCCTGATTCAACGTGCCCAAGTTCATTTAAAAAAGCTGTTTACTTGAAGTAACAAGTAAGACTCTGAGTATTTAAAAAGTCCTTTTCCAGGATATTTTCTAATGCCTAATGAAGCATTAGGATGCTTCAAAAGGATGAGTGAAGGTAGTAAAAGAGAAGATGCAATCTAGCTTTTGAATCACTAATAGAGCAGACTGAAATCTTACTAAAGTAGACCAGGAATAGAACTGCCAATAGAGCTGCCTTATGACCCAGCAATCCCGCTGCTGGGCATACACACCGAGGAAACCAGAATTGACAGACACGTGTACCCCAGTGTTCATCGCAGCACTGTTTATAGTAGCCAGGACATGGAAGCAACCTAGATGTCCATCAGCAGACAAATGGACAAGAAAGCTGTGGTACATATACACAATGGAGTATTACTCAGCCGTTAAAAAGAATACATTTGAATCAGTTCTGATGAGATGGATGAAACTGGAGCTGATTATACAGAGTGAAGTAAGCCAGAAAGAAAAACACCAATACAGTATACTAACACATATATATGGAATTTAGAAAGATGGCAATGATGACCCTGTATGCAGGACCGCAAAAAAGACACAGATGTGTATAGCGGACTTTTGGACTCAGTGGGAGAGGGAGAGGGTGAGATGATTTGGGAGAATGGCATTGAAACATGTATAATATCATGTAAGAATCGAATTGCCAGTCTATGTCAGATGCAGGATATGGCACGCTTGGGGCTGGTACGCGGGGATGACCCAGAGAGATGCTGTGGGGAGAGGGGTGGGAGGGGGGTTCATGTTTGGGAACGCATGTACACCCGTGGTGGATTCATGTCAATGTATGGCAAAACCAATACAGAATTGTAAAATAAAATAAAAAAATAAATTAAAAAAAAATACTTTAACAAAACAAAACAAAAAAAGTAGACCAGGAATAACATAATAAAAACAAGTCATTGAGCCAGTACCATACTATCTTGATGACTGTAGCTTTGTAGTATAGTTTGAAATCAGGTAAGTTGATTCTTCCAGCTCCATTTTTCTTCCTCAAGATTGCTTTGGCTATTTAAGATAGCTAGGACATGGAAGCAACCTAGACATCCACCAACAGATGAATGGATAAAGAAGCTATGGTACATAGATGCAATGGAATATTACTCAGCCATAGAAAGTGATGCACTTCAGTCAGTTCTAAGAAAGTGGATGAACCTAGAGCCTATTATGCAGAGTGCAGGAAGTCAGAAAAAGAAAAACGAATATCATATACTAAAGCATATATAGGGAATCTAGAAGGATGGCACTAATAAACCTATTCACAGAGCAGCAATGGAGACACACACAGAGAGAACAGACTTAAGACAAAGGTGGGGGAGAAGAGGGAGAGGGTGAAATGAATGAAGAGAGCTGCGTGGAAGCATATATGCTAACATATGTAAATAGATAGCCAATGGGAATTTGCTGTATGACTCAGGGAACTCAAACTGGGGCTCTGTAATAACCTAGATGGGTAGGAATGGGTGGGAGGTGGGAGGGACATTCAAGAATGAGGGGGACATATGTACACCTATGACTAATTCATGTTGATGTATGATAGAAATCAAACCAATATTGTAAAGCAACCATCAATTAAAAATAAATAAATATATTTTTTAAAAACTCAGAAACAGTCTCCTGTATCTAATGAAGGATGTGAAAATGTGTGCAATAATTCTTTTTAAAAAACTTACTATAAAGTGTCAGTGTTTAGGGGATTTGGAGTCTTATTGAAAAAGAAAAAATGAATACACGGAAGAACAAAAGACTAGCTCAAATGCTGCCTACCTCTGGGTTATTCACACTACTCAAGGACAGAACCCTGAGAGAGACGGGTGGGCAGGGACCCACTGGGAGGACTGCCCCTGTAGCCCTGGGGTGGCACAGACTGATCTGAATGACAGAGGCTGGGGCATCACTGAATGTGGCTTCAGTCTGCCACCTGACCCTTGGGGTCCCACTGACCCTTTAGCTCTGAATGCCTCCCTCTCTGGCTCTCCCGCATCCTGCCCAGTGTACCTTCTCCAGTCTGAGGGTTCAGGGGAGGCGGGGCAGAGCAAACTTTCTCCTGTCACTATGCTAAGGGCAATGTCATCCTCTCTGACTCCTCACAAGTCCCATAAAGGCTTTGGGTGCTGAATACCTAGGAGTCTGGCCCTCTACTGGACGCGGGGGATATGGCAGTTAACAGAGGGAGGGAAGGTGTTCATGGAGCTTGCTTCAGATTGAATGGCCTTGGAAGGTCTTTCCAAGGAGGTGACATATGAGTGACAAGAAACTTCCAGCCACACAGCAACCAGGGAGGAAAGAGCTCTGGACCGAAAGGATAGCAGCTGTTGCCCAGAGACTGAAATGAGCTGAGCGCACCACAGAAGGGAGAGCCCACTTCTCCCTCAGTCTCTCCCTGCCCTCCTCAAGCCCAAGCCCTGCGGCAGTAGCCAGTCACTGCAGGAAGTGGGCAGACGACACAGACTCCGTGCAGAGAGATCAGAGGATGTGGAGTGTGAGGTCAGCATGGGCAGGACCTGTGGGTCCTGGGCGGAAGAGACATGCTTGAGAAGTTGTTGTTCAGTCCCTAAGTCATGTCCAACTCTTTGCAACACTATGGACTGCAGCATGCCAGGATTCCCTGTCCTTTACTATTTCCCAGAGTTTGCTCAAACTCATGTCCATTGGGCCTGTGAAACTTGAGAAGGGGGTGGGCTTTTTTGGATTCTGGGAGGTTCTTCATTGCCCTTCTTGTAGAACAGTCCAGGCTGCTCCAGGCTGAACTGGGACAAACATGAGCCCAGCACACTCAGTTTCATCCTTGACCCCCAAATTGCAGACCCTGCCTGGGTCTAGCACAACCAGGCCCAAGCACAGTCCTGGTCTGTGGCCCAGAACCAACAGGTGGTCAGTTCCCAGTTGAGTTGGGGTATTTTCACGCCATGTCCATCTGCCTGCAAGGAGATGGCTGATGACCAAATGGGTAGGTCCTAGGTCAGTCTCCCACAGGTCTTAGCCAGAGAATCCCAGAGAGGGGGGAGCCTGGTGGGCTGCCATCTATGGGGTCGCACGGAGTCAGACATGACTGAAGCGACTAGCCGCCGTGGCAGCAGCAGACTGTCCTTAGTGCCAGCTCTATAAGTTCAGTTGCCACTAGGGGGCATCAAAGCCCCATCATAAATTGCACAAAGGCCAAGTGAAGGCCAAAGTTCCCACCCTTCCAGATCCTAGGTGCCTTTTCAGCAGGAAAGTAGATAACAGGAATTTTATTTATTTTAATTAAAAAATATTATGGAAAAGAATCTTAACTATGTGTGTATATATATATATATATATATATATATATAGTATATAACTAAATCATTTTGCTGTATACCCGAAACACTGTAAATAAACTATTCTTCAATTTTCAAAAATAGTATTTTTTTTATTGCAAGGGTAAAATGAGAGAAAATAAATGCTCTTTACTGATAAACTTTGGGGGTTTGTTTGTTTGTTTAAATAAACTTGGAAATAAAGAAAAATAGAGCAAAAAGAAATTGCCAGAAAGGCAAGTTCCTGAGGAGAGAACTCAGAGAGGCATCGCCCACCTCCTTCCATGGTGTGAATCTTGTTCCAGAAACAGGCTCTGCCCCTCCCACCCTGGCACTTCACTTAGTTCAGCAAGCACCCTGAAGACCCTCCACAGCTTACCCAGGCTGGAGCAGAGAGTTGGGGGAGACCCTAAGTCAGGCCTAGGGGCCTCTTGGCTATGCCCAGTTGGCCCAGGATGGTGTGGGGCGGGTTATCACATACAGAGCAATGGACAGATGGGCGCAGATCTCGGCAGAGCTGCTTCTCTCAGGAGGTAATGTGGAGGGAGCTTGAGAAAGGAGTAGGAGCTCATCAGGCAGCCAGAGGTGCAGACAGGGATGTCAGGCAGATGGTGCCAGGGCGCAAGGGTGTGGAGTCTGAGAGTATAGGCTGAGCTGGGGGTCACAGGAGGTTAGGTAGCTTATGGGACCACAGTGTGGGTGTCCAATGGCCAGGTGGAGACAGGTCCCCCAGAACTCCTTTGGTCATTGCCTTTGTTTTCAGAGTCTGACGACGCTGGGCCCTAGGCACCTCTGGGTCTCAGCCTGGTAACTCCCCAATTCCTCCCTCTCTTTGCTCAGCCCAGCCCAGCCACTGTGGAGGCAGCAAGACTAGACAACCATGCCTGAGGAGTGGGGCTTGTACGGACACGGAGGGAGAGGATGGGGCCACATCACTGTGTTTAGGGCCAACAGGAAGAGCCAAGGCAGAAGGAGAGATGCTGGAGGAAAGAGGGAGATCTCTGGAGCCACAGTGGGAGGAAGGGAGGGAGAGGCAGAGGTTGTGTGGGCCAGAGTCGGGGGTTGAGTTCTCACCATGGGCTGGGCCTCAGTTTTTCTCCTTGAAAACCTCAGGTCAGGCTCATGCCCACTGAGGCACAGGAGTCCTTTAAGTCTGGGTCCAGGGACCACCTAGAATCTCTCCCTTGACTGAACCCAGGGCGCTAGGGGTACCTACTCCCTACCGGCTCCAGCTTTCGGGGTGCACAGCACAGCTACAGTCCTTCAGGTCCATCCTGCATTCACAGAGCCACCACATGCTTATCACCAAAATCCTCTACATGAATATTTGTCCCTTCTCCTACCCAGCACACCCCCACTCTCCACGTCTGCACACAGTGGGCTTAGATCCATGCTTGCTCCCATCCCCACGCCTCCTGGGGCTTCTGAGAGAGACCACTGGCTCACAGCCATACCCTGCCTTGGCTGGTAGTCAAGGTCTCCTCCGACCCACCAGCTCCTCAGAAATCCCAGACTCAGCTTTCACCTCCAGCCTCGGCTCAGGCTGTGGCCTTCCACAGGCCTTCCTGCTTCCCAGAGTCCACGGAATCCCAGCCTGAGGTCTTTTCACCCCCTCCTCAGACAGGTGCCCTTGAACTGGCTGCCCCTGGGACTTCCTTCAGCCAACAACAGGCAAGTGTCTCCACTCAGCCTGCCCTGGAGGGTACCACATGGGCCGTGCCAGAGATGAAGTAGGGCAGCCAGGGACAGCAGACTGTGACAGTGAAGACGTGCAGCTCTGAAAGGAGCTGTGCTGGGAAAGGGGCATGGCTGAGCCTGTGCCTGTGGCCAGGATGAAGCATGGGGTTATAAGAGTGCCTGGGAGCAGGGCGCTGTGGCAGAGTGCTGCAAGTGAGGGTCCACATTCGGGGGTGATGGTAGCAGGGTGTTCCCTCTCCTTCCACTGTTTATGTCCTGACCCCTGTGGGGAGAAGGACCAGGGTCCCCTTGAGTGTGGTAATAAAAACAATGAACCCCTCAGAAGGGGTCTGAGCCTTGAATGAGAGCGGGGAAAACATTTTGGACAAGCTCACGCTATGCCAGTGAGCATCCAACAAACGTGACTCTGTTTTCCTCAGGCTGGGGGCTAGACTCTGTGGCTGCTTTTTCCTACAAGCCTAAGCCTTAGGCTCCTGGAAGTCTGGGACCACCTCCTCCCACCCCGGACAGGGGGCAGGACTAGGGAGGACAGTGCCCTACACCCGTGTTGTCAGTTGACTCTCTCTAGGAAAATCCATGGACTGAATCACTTCCTAGTCAGCTGACCTTGAATCCCCAGGCTGCCTGGCAGGGTTTGCTCCTGGGGGTTGCTTGTGGGGTGGTGCTGGGGTACTGAGGAAAGGTCTGAATAGGAAAACCCCCTACCACCCCCACCAAAAGCCTCTGGAGACTGGCCCAGACTCCAGCAATCACTCCCCTCTCATCCTCTCTTTCCAACAGGGTGATAGAGGCTGGAAGTGGGAGGCACCCAGTCAGTCAAAACAGAAAACATCCCCCATGCAGCCCCGAACTTCTTTGTTAGGGAGTTTTTACCTCCTCCTTGTGGAGATAAGCCAACTGGGGTCCAGAGGTGGAAATCACAGTTTGAGGTCATGCAGTGAAAAGTGGTCAAGTTTGAAGGCAGGCCCGTTGGCCTCCAACCCTTCATTCAACACAAAGGTGGTTGCTGTGCCCCCACAACCCTATACAGGGGACTTGGCACAACCCTTGCTAGGATGTGGCCTGAGGGAGTGGGAAATGAAGGTGTGTTTCAGGCAGTGTGTGTTTATGAGTCGATGGCCCTAGGGATGGGAGGAGAGATCCCCAAGGAACCCCTCTGGTCATCCTAGAGACCTTGTGTGGGCCGTCTCCCTCCCCTGCCCCACAGTTCACTGAGCCCTTTGTCACTACTCCTGCTGGGAGGGGCTAGGGGGCCTCTGGGAAAGGTGCTGGGAAGAGGTAGGGGGTTCTGCCCAGAGGCAGAGGTATATAACAGGGAGCTCGCAGCTCAAGGACAGAGCCCTCTGGGACCTGAAGAACAGAACTGGAAGCAAGAGACACACCTGCCCAAATAGGACCTCAGGGTGAGTCCGAGGGAGCCCTAACACTTCAGAAAAGTCCCGAAGGAAGCTTGTTCCAGAACCATCCATCTTGCCTGGAAGAGAAAGCTTGCACTTGCAACTTTGCCTGGCCAGTCAGCTCCAGGACGCCTGGTGAGACAGTCAGGCTAGGGTCCCCAGGCTCCCACCCAGTGCCTGCGCCTGAACTCCAGACCCAAACAGAGAGAAGTGAGAGGCACCCTAAGGACTTTGGGAAGTTGTAAAGGCTTCTGGTAAAGATTTCTCCTTTTAATTTTTAATGAAGCCTCCAATGTCTCCCCACCCCCCCCTCCCGCCCCCCCCCCCCCACCCCCCGCACCAAGGAGGCAGGTAAAGGCAGAGACCCCTTCTAGGTATCTGATGACACTCCTAGCTGGGGAAGAGCTTAAGGGACAGAGATTCACAGGTGGGGGATACATTTCCAGCCCTGGAGCGGGTACTCTGGGAGGGTGAGAGACATAGGCTGGGGGAGGGAAGGCCTGGTGCACCTACCCTTGGTGTGTCATTACCTGAGTATATAGTTGTTTGGTGCTGGGAAATAGCAAAGAAGGCCCACGGACCAAGGAGTGAAGTGAAAAGGACATCTCATCCTTGTGTGCTCAGTTGCTTCAGTCATGTCTGACTCTATGGGACCCCACGGACTGCAGCCCACCAGGCTCTTCTGTCCACGGGATTCTTCAGGCAAGAATGCTACAGTGGGTTGCCATTTCCTCCTCCAGGGGATCTTCCTGACCAAGGAATCGAACCCACGTCTCTTATGTCTCCTGTGTTGGCAGGCAGGTTCTTTACCACTACCAGCTGGGAAGCCCCAGAAAACACATCATCCTTGACCCAGAACCCGGGTCTGTGGCAGTGAAAGTGCCAAATCCTGGCCACTAGACCACTATCATCCTTGGCCCTGCCTTAAAGTTGGCATCCCTGGGTACTGCCCAAGGCCTGGCTGACTCTGTGCAGCACTCAGGAACTTCCTCTTCACCAGTGACTTCCACGTGTCTTGTGCCCTGACTTCTCTCTGACCTTTGGGCCCATGTGGCCACAAGTGAGTCTTCTGAAGTTCCCCTGGCCTCTCAAACTTGTCACATCCAGTCCAGTCTGGACTGACTCCCCAAACTTCTCTGACACTTTGGGTCTCTCCCTTCACAGCAAATGGCTCTACTGTTCACCCAGCTGCCTGAACTAGAACGCCGAGTGTCAGAGGTTCCTCACTCACTTCCTAACCCCAACACACACATCCAGTGAGTCCCCTCAAAGCTTTCTCTTAGCTTGCTTTACTCTCATTTCATGACTGACCCCTCCGGGCTGTTCACTTTCTGTTCATGTCTTGATTGATACCTTCAACACTGTGCCTATGAGTCTGGTCCTTGCCCTCCCTGCCCCCTACCCAACATGAGCATCAGAAGTGAGCTCTGAGAGCAGAGGGCTGTGAGGTTAGCCACACATCCACCTCCCTGGAAGGTGGGCTATATGGATGCAAAGTTCACACACACATGGTTGGGGGTTAACCAGCCTCAGATTCCCCTAGACCAATCGAAACTCGCCAGCGCCAGGGGTCTTGGGATGCCCAGAGAGCAGGACCACAACAGCGCTCCAGGGAAGCCTGGCCTTTCATAGAGACATCTCTTTCAGTAAGGGCAAGCCACTCACGGTGCTGTCCCCACACTGGGTTCTCCTGAGGGTTCCCCCATGAGCCCCTAGTCTGGGTGGTGGTTGGGCTTACCACCTTGCCACATCTGTCGAGAAAGATGCTGTCTGGGCTGCAGCTGGGGAAGGAGTAGCTATCCTTGCAAATTCCAGTAAGGCTGAGACCCCGGCCTTGTTTGGACTTTAGAAAACTCCCAAAGCGATGCCTCCTACCGGGGAGGATTCTCCCATGAAGTTTCCTGGGACAAGCAGCAATTTCCCATGTGAGGTAGCAATAATTAAATGCATTGTACAGATGAGGGAGCTGAGGCTCAGGGAGGAGGGACTTTCTTGGGCTACCCAGGGATCAATGGTGGAGAGTTAATCCTGAGACAGAGATGCCTGGATGTCAGGCTCTGCTGGGGAAATTCTGCCTTTGGCCCCCAGGGCTTCCTGGGGATGGTGACAGGCCACCCTAGCTTCCCTGCCAACACCTGGAGGAGTCTCTCCTTATAGATGCCCTGAGGGAGACATCCCTCTGCTGGTCTAGCCAGGTGACTAGCATTTCCTGGCTTTCTGATCCCTGAGAGAAGATATCAGAGGAGCAGGAACAGATATGGGCTCAAATCCCATCTCTGCCATCAGTGATTGAACTGGGTGGGCCACAGCTCTCCTGGTTCTTAGGTCCCCAGGGAGGAAGGACCAACACCCCCATCAAGGGGTGGCAGGCCCAGGGAGGGCAAGATCAGTTGAGATGTTCATGCAAAGGTCCCATAGGATGCAAGGCACCCTGAGGCCCATTTCCTTCCCTTGTGATAACTTCCTCTGTGAAAAAGATGCCAGGGAAACCACAAGCCCCTAATTTCCCTCAGAGTCTGTGGGAGGGACACTCATAGGAAACCCCTTCCAGAGGGTTTCTCCTGACCAGGTGGGAAAGGGGCCAAAGAGGAGTCACACTGCCCATCTTGGTCCTCACCCCCACCCTCCCACAGTCCCACTGGGGGCCCTGAGTCACTGTACCCGCTTGATGTTATCACTGCCACTTTCCATGCAGTGCAATCTAGGAATGCCTGCCCGTGTCACAGCCCTGATGTCATCTTTCCAGAAGAAAGACGCATGGCTGCCCATGAACCTCACTGCAAGCCCCTGGACTTTGGTCCTCCGTGTGCCGACTTCGACGCCCACAGGCCACCCTGCTGGTGTGGACCTTTCTTTGTGGCTCCTGTGCCTCCTTTCCTTCTCTCCCAGGACCACTGGCCAGTCCCTCGCCCAACTATCATGCCTCTGGCCCCTAGACACTACTGCCCTGGCCTTCAGCCCTTCTTCTCAGATAACAGGGCCCTCAGGTCCTACAGACCTGCTTTTTCAGCCCCTGGGTTCTCACATTGGGCACATGGGCAGTAGCTCTAACCCTGCTTGCTTATACTCCACAGCACACTGTGTAAGCCGCCTCCTCTTCACCGTGTTATTGTTGTTGTTTGGTTACTACCTCATGTCACCTCTTTGAAACCCCAGGAACTGTTCCCATGGGACTCCCTAGGCAAGAAAACTGGAGTGTGTTGCCATTTCCTTCTCCAAGGGATCTTCCCAACCCAGGGATCGAACCTGTGCCTCCTGCATTGGCAGGCAGATTCTTTACTTCTGAGCCACCAGAAGCCCCTCTTCACCATACCTATTCCTAAACCTGTTTGTACCCAAGACACGCTCCCCATAAACTGTCCTCCTCCTCCTTCCGGCAACCTGACTTGCCACCTGACTCTACTTGCCCTTTCAGCATGCACTGGGAGGCAGCATCTCCCAGGAAAAGTCGCTGGTGCCCTGTGACCACTGAGCTGGAAGAAGTGGTTCCCTGAGATTCCTTAGCTCTGAATTTCCTCCATCCCAGCCTGGATCATACAATGGGAGGGTCCACTGCTCCCCTACAGAACTGAAAGCCTTCAGGGCTAGAGGAAAGGACCAGCGGGAGGGTCTCAACTTCCTCTTCCCCAGCACAAGGCTTGGTGCAGACTGGAAGAAGAGTTTGTTGACTAATTGTCTGAGCTGTGACAACTCATTTCAAGGAGGAAAGTGACTTCCATCTCAGAGAGGCCACCCCAGCTCTTTGCCTCCCTGGCCACAAGCTTAGCGATAGCCCACCACACAGCCTCCAGGGCACTGTCTGACACAGACTTTCACTCTGTGTGGCCCCTTCACCTATGATCCCCCTTGAGTGCTCCCTGTTAGGGCCTGAGCAGAGGTTTCGTGGAAAAGGTAGAAGAAGGATCAGGGTTTGAACACGCCACACTCTCATCCCCAGTTTGGCCACCTAGAAATGTTCCAGCAGGCGCTAATGAGTAAGGCTGGCCTCACGGTGTGCCCCAGATCCTGGCAGGGACCTCGCGGGGGCAGGAGTGGGGCATCTGGATGACCAAGGCCTGGCTTCCCTGTACAAGGACAGCAACTCTCCTGCTATGCCATGAAACTTGCTAGGGCTGCAGGTTCGGGCCACAGTGCTCAGACAGTGAGTTCTACCTGCTCCCCAGGGCTGTCCACTGGGGCTCAGCAGCATGTCCTCCCTTATGTCTGACACCATCAATCAAGGTTAAACCAGCATCTGGGGCCCTGAGACATCATTACCCGGTGTGGGGAGTTCCTCCCCTATCAGAGAGGCACCTGCAGAGGCATGGGGGCCCACACAGATGCACCACATAAAATACCCTCCCCTCCTGACATATCTGTAAGTATAGACAGCAACCACACAGGCACATGGACACTCAGATACGGAAGTGTGTGGACCCATACCCCTTCAGTCATGAAACTTAGGGTATGGGGAAGTAAACACCAACTCATGCTGTCCTCTCCAAAGTTCATTGTGAAAATCAAACACTTGTTAGCCCCTCAAGAGCTTGTGACCTTTCCAGAAGCAGTTCCTGTTCCACAGGGAGGCTGCTGAGCTGGAGGTGGGCTGGCACTGGGGCCATGTAGGAAGTTAAGCCTGGAAGAACCTTGGTTAAGAAGCTGTTGTCCCCTGTACCTCCTGTGGATGCAGCCACGACCCTGCTGGTGCCTGCAAGAGGCTGTAGATAGGAGCACGGTGCCCACCTCAAAGGGGACAGCCTGCCCTGCAGAGGGAAGTGAGGTTCACACAATTCAGAAGAGTCACTCGGCAAGGTGGTGTTGGAAGCAGGCTTTGAACTCAGAACCCTGACCCACCCCAGCTGAGAGCCCCAACCCACCTATGCAGCTTTGGAGCTGAATATGACTGTGTATACCAAGACTGTTGCTTTCAGATGAGATTTCACCATGGAGGAACATTTTGGAATCTTTCTGGCTGGACATGCATACGGTTGTTATCCCCTCAGCTCACAGGAGCTGTGAGGCAGAGGACCGTGGATGGGCACAGCTTGCTGACCGCTCTAGACCCTTGATAGGAGCTGAGGTGAGCTGTCATTGGGTGGGCTGGAATCTGCCTAGACGGACAGCGAGGCAGGGCTGTGAGAGTCTTCCTCACACTCCAATGTCTCACTGTGGCCAGAACTGCGGGCTCTAGGAGGAGAAGGGGAGACTGGCTCGGAATGGGCCCCAGTGCAGCTCAGCCAGCCCAAAGGCTTCTTGGGACACAGGCAGGATGGGGAGCCAAGGGTGGGGGCGGGGGTAGAAGCCCAATCCAGTGTCTTCCAGGCCCCGCCCTGGCCACTTCAGGCCAGGAAGTCCAAGCTGTACCCAGAGGCCCCTCAGAGGGAGGGGGAAGCCTTGGCAGGTCAGACTGCTGGGGAGGGCTGGAGAACGCTCAAGAAAGCAGGCAGGTGGGCTGCCAATTCTTGGAAGGGCTCACTAGTGAAAACCCCCAAGCCTGACCACCTGGGGGAAAGGCTCACCGTTCCATGGCAGCTGATAAGGGCCAGGAGATTCCACAGTTCAGGTAGTTCCCCCGCCTCCCTGGCGTTTTGTGGTCACCATTAATCATTTCCTCTAACTGTGTATATAAGAGCTCTTTTGCCAGTGAGCCCAGTGCTCAGAGAGAAAGGCTAAAGTCCTCAAGAGGATGTGGCTGCAGAACCTGCTTCTCCTGGGCACTGTGGTCTGCAGCTTCTCCGCACCCACTCGCCCACCCAGCCCTGTCACCCGGCCCTGGCAGCATGTGGATGCCATCAAGGAGGCCCTGAGCCTTCTGAACCACAGCAGTGACACTGCTGCTGTGATGGTGAGTGAGGGAGGGAGCACAGGCACGCCCAGGCCCCCCTGCTGGCCTGGACTCCTCCTGCCTGTCAGCTCAATAACAGAACATCTTCCTTTTCTACAGAATGAAACAGTAGAAGTCGTCTCTGAAATGTTTGACTCCCAGGTAAGATGCTTCTCTCTGACACACCTTTTCCCAAAGGCCTCCGCCCTGGGGACTGACTCCATTTTAGATGGACCCTTATAGGGTTGTCCCCTTTCTCTCCAGCCAGCTGGCTGCCAGAAGGAGGGTTGCTTAGGAGGCCTTGCCCCGTGGCAGTCATGTGGACTCCTTTATTAGCTGAGCAGCCATAGACAGACCTAGTGTTCAAGGGTATCGGGGTCACCCAGGGACAGGTGGGGGTTATGTCATGAGACAGGGGGTGTGGGCTTGGGACACTCACCGTGCCCCGAGACCAAGCCCTGTGGACACCGTGCTGGCCAATGAAGGTCAAAGAAGGTTTTCAGGAACAACTGTGTTTGCACAGCAGGTTTGGGCAAGCCCCCTACCCCCTTTCCCCTGAAGGGTGGAAGGACCAGCGATCTCCTTTTCTGGGGGCTGGGACCCTCTTGAGATACCAGACCAAGGGAATGTGGCTGTGCCGCCTGGGGGTGGCCTGAGCTGAGTGGTGAGGGCGAGTCAGACTCGTCTGCAGTGGATGGGGGGACAAGGCTGTGTGTATGACAGGGCCTGGCCTGAGCTTAGTCAGAAATAATCCTGTGCCCCTCCCAGGCCCTGCTCTTGGGAGAGTGGGATGAGAAGAGGAAGCAGTGATGGGGAGGATGTCCTGGGCCCACCAGAGCACACTTGGCCACTGCTCACCAAGGAATGGATATTTCTCACAGGAGCCGACATGCCTGCAGACTCGCCTGGAGCTGTACAAGCAGGGCCTGCGGGGCAGCCTCACCAGTCTCACGGGCTCCTTGACCATGATGGCCAGCCACTACAAGAAACACTGCCCCCCAACCCAGGTGAGTGCCCCCATTAGGTGCCCAAGCAGGAAGGTCTCATTCGAGGAGGGTGGAGAAATAGTGGGGCAAGACTTTTGGCTGTGGGCATTTGGGACTCCAGATGGTTTGAATCAATAGATTTGTAATGATCAGCCCTTCCTGAGAGGGAACCACTCTAGGTGTTAAAGCCCTGGAGCTCGAGAGACTGTACCATGTCCTAGAGGGAGCTGCTACCTTGCTTGTCATTACCATTAATGATGTCAGAGGTGAGGCAGATACAAGGAAACTCAAGACCTACCTAAGGCCCAGAGGAAGTTCCATAGCCCAAGTGCCTCCTCCTTAAAGGACTTTCCCCTGGTCCCTCCTGGGATGCCTGGATTGCACTGGAGCAAGGAGGAAAGCTTACTCAGAATGGAAAAGGGCCCCAAACATTCCTTCCCTGTGGGAAAAGAGAGGTCTGTGGCCTTGAAATGTGCTCATTCTGGGCTCCTAGAGACAGCCGGGGCTCAGCTTTGTGCCCTGGCCTGGGACCAAAGACGCAGGGGCCCAGATGCCCAGCAGACCAATGTCTGTCTTGCACTTTTATTGGGCCCCTGGTCCAGCTGCCACTGACAGCGCTGTGCACCCTTTGGGTGGCAAGATGTCACCTGATCCACGTCAGCAGGCGGGCCCCAGACAGGCCTTCTGACCTCTGAGTTCTCAGAGGCAGCACAGAAACATGCTGATCCTTCCCCCATGTTACCCCTCATGCCTGGACTCAGGTTTTTTTTTTTTTTCTTTTTTCTCTTAAGGAAACTTCCTGTGAAACCCAGATTATCACCTTCAAAAGTTTCAAAGAGAACCTGAAGGATTTCCTTTTTATCATTCCCTTTGACTGCTGGGAACCAGTCCAGAAGTGAAGCAGGCCAGACCAGCCAGAAGCCAGCCCAGCAGCTTACCTCACAGATCGCTGCCCTCCTACCCACAAAGAGCCAAACAAAACTCAGGATCTTCACACTGGAGGGACCACAGGGAGGGCCAGAGCTGTAGGGGGCCACTGACTTGTTCAGGGCCATGTTGACCCTGATACACGTGTGGCAGGGGAAGCAGGAAATGTTTTACACCGGCAGGGGTCAGTACTATTTATTTATATATTTATGTATTTTAATATTTATTTATTTATTTATTTAAGCTCATACCCCATATTTATTCAAGATGTTTTTCTATAATAATAAATTATTAAAAGTCTGTTCTTATTTGTGCAGTTTTCCAGTTTGTTTTCAATCATGAGCAAATGTTCAAGGTGCTCTCCTCCTTGGCCCAGGGCAGGGAGGGGAGGAAGCTGGGAGTTGGGGGAGGGGGCTGGGGCCTGCAGATCAGGCACAATTGGACAGACAGCACTGTCAGAGCACAGGGGAGGCGGGAGCCCACCTGGGTGTGGCATTCTGCACACGTGGACATGCTTCCCTGGATGCTCAAAGGTTCCCACTCCAGAGAGAAGTTTCCAGGTTCACTTGGAAGTCCAAGTAACCCAGACAGTGGGAATCTTGCTCCAGAGAAGGGTCATCACCCTTCTTGGGCAGGTGGGAGACTCCTGAGGCTTGGCTGGTCACTGGCCATGCCCTGCCCCTCACACTCAGAGTTTCAACCACTCCCAAGGTGAACCAGCAGATAGACTAGCTGTTCAGGGAAAAAGAAACAAAACCACATGGGTCAGAGCTCAGCATATTTACCAAATTTTTCCCCAAATGGGTGATCTTAATCTTTGAGTGTCAGAATGTAAGTGCATACTTTGTTAGTACATGGCTCTCTTCTGGCATTTTTCTGAGTTAGTTTTTGTTTTTACATTAAGTTCTGCATGTAATCCGGCATCTTCCTCCCAAATCCATGGTCTTCAGACTGGGAAAACAGTATTTCTCCTTCCTGCCCGTGCTTTGTCAATGGGGCTGGAGGCCTTGTTCCCGAACCTGTCCTCCAGTGTCCCTTCTGGGGTCTGTGAGGAAGTGGGTCTCTCCCTAAGTGTCAAGTGGGCAGCAAGGCCAGCCTTTACCTTGACAAGTGGGCCTGGGGAAGCTTATTTGGTGAGTTTTAGCTCCTGTCTGTTTTTTTTCTCCACCCTACTTGCTTGCTCTGCTCAGGCCACCAACTGTAGACAGCACCAGTCCTGGTCAAAGACCTGCCCCACACACAGGCAGAAAGGTCATGACTTTAGATGCAATTATAAATAAAAATTCTTAGACCAAATCTGAATTTTAGCAAAGACAAGAATCCGCAGAGTATAATGTAGTCATAGAAAATGCATAAAAAACACATCTTGCCCAGAGATAACACAGATCCTCGGTGTCTTCTACGTAAACCAATGATAACTGATAAGAGATGTAGCATTTCCTCAGACTCTCATATATAGGTACATCTCCTCACAGAAATGCTATCAAGCCCAGGGTTCGGATCAGCTTGGCGCCACCCTCTGTCATACCATGTACCTGTACGTGCTCCTGGCTTGTGTGTCATGGGTCTTGGAAAGCCATTCTGCCCCGATGAAGATGGTCAGTGGGTCTACCCAGGACAATCACACGGCAGTCTGCGCTGAGATTGAGAAGGAACTCATGGCTGACAATGTTACATACAAGGTAAGTCTGGGTCTTCATCAAACATCACTTTACTCTCACTGTCCCTCTGTGTTTCTAACCAACTTTTCCTGCTTCCAGGGTTCCTTCGAAAGGCCTCAGAACACCAGTGAGGTAAGGAGCAGTCATCCCACGGTCATTTCTGACTCCACTTGAAAGGGAAATCTCAGGGCAGAGACAAGAACGAAAGTTGTTGAGTCAAGAAATCTGGGGAGAAAGGTGAGAGTTTGAAGATGAAGTCTCTGGCTCAGGCAGCAGATGAACCAGCAGCCAGGTTTTGCCGGGCTCTTTGATCACTATCCCAGAGCAGCCCCATGCCTAGGGAGAGACCAGAAACCCACTGCAAACCTCAACCATCCCTGTTTACCCTGGCCTGAGTTTGAGTCCAGGGTTCCATCTGGCCAGGGTAACTAGGGATGGATAAGGCTGAGGGTCAGTGGACCCTCAACTCAATGGCCCCCAACCCTGTTTCAGGAACTCTGCTATGGGAAGTTTATAGAGGGCTTCATCTCCACCCTGAATAACATCTCTATGAAACACAAGAATGACTGTCACATAGAAAAAGTCTGTAAGAACATGAGGCAACTCACCGAAATCTGCCCAAAGCTGAAAGTAAGTTGTTCTTAGGGGAACCTGAGACATTTCTCTGGCCACCGCAGCCGGAGGCCCAGTGGGGCAAACGGCTTCTTAGGGCCCCCATCTGCCACATATGAGGCTTCAGGTACTAATTTGTCATCCAAAAGAAGTCCTAACTGACAGGGACTGAGGCTTAGGGGAGTGGGGATTCAGGGGTTATTCTAGACATTTTTGTTTACCCTCTGCCAAGCCCGTACACACAGGAATCAGTGTGGACAGGTCAGGGCGTGGACTCAGCCTGGGAGAGGGAAGGGCACTCAGGGCCAACCCCAGTCAAGTGGTGAGTCCTAACTGGCTCTGGTTTGCCCTGCTCTTGGTACCCTTTCTTAGGCTAAGGAGCTCCACTGGGAGCCCATGGTGTGGGGATGGGTAGTGGCTTAGGGGGGGATGTTGTGGGGAAACGACTGAGGTTCCCTGCTCTTTGCCCACCTTCCTGTTTGTCTCCTGTGTCCTCCCACCCTGCATGTCCCTGTCCTGGGAAGCCAGGAGACCTCCCCACACTCTGCTGGGCCTCTCCCTAAAGCTATGGATGATCCTCAGTCCTGGGGCTCTACTATCACCAGATGGTGCCCAGAGAAGACAGATGGGGAGGGTTTGCCTGAGTTACCTCCTAGGTAGACAGGTGGGTCTTACAGGGCCCTGATGGCTGGAAGAACAGAGTTTGCTTTTACTTTTTTTTTTTTTTTTTTCTGCTAAGAAGAGAACTTAATTATGTGTTTCTTATTTAGCTAACAGGACACAACTGTATTACTGAGAAAAGTAACTTCTCAAAATTCAAAGAAGCTTTACAGAGTGTTGTCATATCTATAGAAGGATGGAAATCTTGTAAAAGGATCAAGGGGATCCTCTGAGACCTCATCCCCTCACATCCTGATGCCCTGAGAGTTTCAGGAGATGGGGCTGGAGGAGCCTCAAGAAGAATTTACAGCCGGGGTGGGGTAAGAGTTTGCTGGCCCTGGGTCAGCAGATGGGGCTGAGGGTGGGTCATGGTAGGGGTGTGCTTGAGGAAATATTTCTGTAACTGATGCATCAGCAGTTGTTGCCTTAATAAAGCTGGGGTGAGGAAATGCTGGTAAGAGTTGTGATAGTGTTCAGTCTCTCTGAGGCCTCAATAGACTGAGAGGGGTAAGGGGCTGGGATTGATGGTCCCATAACCAAGGCTCCTGACCTGGAAGGCCAGGGGTCTCTCAGGAAGAGAGGCCCAGGAAGGCGAGTGGGAACCCCACCTTATCTGCCCCTTCGACGTGCTTCTAGCGCCAGTGGACACGCGGTAGGAGCCCCATCAATGCTAGCTCAATTTGTTACTGCTCCTCTTCTCCCTGTGTCCTTTAAAACTCAAATCAGATCTATTCCCAGACACCCCTCCCAGGCTCACTCAGCACCCATCCACACCTGATCCAAAGGTCCAAGGCCCTCCCTAGTTGGGTTTCTACTGTGGCTCTAAGTTCACTTGATCCTCATCCTCCCCCTATCCCCTGACCTGAGGACTCAGTGCGGCCACAGAAGAGTCAACCCTAGTAAATGGCTCAGGAGCAAGGAGGATTTCAGGCTACTCGCAGAGGACTCAGCACAGTGGGGGACTTGGACCAGGCTAGGGGGCCCATGGGGGCCCAGAACATTTCCAAACCCTCAGCTTCATCTCAACCAGCAAACAACTGACTTCAAAGCCCCTCTCCTGGCTTACTGAGCCCCTCACAAACCCTCCAAGGACACTCTCCAAGCATCTCTTTGACCTAACAGCCCACTCCCCAACTATTAACACCCTCCCATCCCCAAAGCATGGGGCCTTGCCTGTGGGGGATCTACCAATCACTCAGGTCTTGAAATGCTGCCACATTGGGCTACCAAGCTCTGACCCTACCCACTTTCAATTCTAACCCTAACCCTAATTATTCAAACCATTTATTAGAGGTGACTGGGATTACCCCACAATCCAAATAGCTTCCTACAATCCAGACCTTCAGACCATGAACTCATTCAACAAACCGGGAAAGACAAAGATCTACTGTTCTGGAATATAAATAGGCATCAAGCTGTAACCAAAACTAAGCCCAGGCGGGACTTGTACAGAATCTGCAAATCTACCTTACTCTGCTGTAAAGCTTCACACTGTGCCGGCAGCCAGCACACAGACCCACTACAGCTCTCCCCACCCTCCTCCCTTGCCCCATGATTTTCAGACCACTTCCAGCTCATCTCCACTGTGAGGACCACTTTAGGCTGGAGGTCAGCCTCAAGTGTGACTGAGGGAAGTGGCCAAATTATCTCAGGACATTGAGCGTGGCTCTGTGATTCAGGTTCAGCTGCCACGGGGCCAGGGGCCAAGATTGGTTTTGGCCCAGAGAAAGCCCATGGTCCCGTCCCCAGAGGCTATGAGTTCCTGTCACTTGGGCAAACCACACATGTGCTCAGAGTTTCCGAGACCATTCCTCTGTGACTGGCAGCAGGGTCTGTGGGATGCACGGCAGCATGAAATTGCTGAGATATGCTGGCAGGAAGAACTGCTGCTTCAATGCCCGGCCTCCTCTCAGCCTGAGACACCTGACAGTAAGTAGAAGGTCAGGGGCTTGCATGAACACCCTTGTAATCTCAGGGCTGTGTTCAGGACAGCAGGGTACGCATGAGCCTGGCTTACCACTAGCTTGCTGTGTGACCTTGGACAGATGCTCCAGTCTCTCAGTCAAAATCCACAAAGGCAGGGGTGACTCTAGCCTGGAGGCTGGACTACAGCCTAGGCTCGGACTATTCATCAAGCTAGAGAACCTCAGAGCACCTGGTACAGTTCAGATCAGTTCAGTTCAGTTCAGTCGCTCAGTCGTGTCTGACTCTTTGTGACCCCATGAATCGCAGCACGCCAGGCCTCCCTGTCCATCACCAACTCCTGGAGTTCACTCAAACTCATGTCCATCGAGTCGGTGATGCCATCCAGCTATCTCATCCTCTGTCATCCCCTTTTCCTCCTGCCCCCAATCCCTCCCAGCATCAGAGTCTTTTCCAATGAGTCAACTCTTCACATGAGGTGGCCAAAGTACTGGAGTTTCAGCTTTAGCATCATTCCTTCCAAAGAAATCCCAGGGCTGATCTCCTTCAGAATGGACTGGTTGGATCTCCTTGCAGTCCAAGGGACTCTCAAGAGTCTTCTCTAACACCACAGTTCAAAAGCATCAATTCTTCGGCGCTCGGCTTTCTTCACAGTCCAACTCTCACATCCATACATGACTACTGGAAAAACCATAGCCTTGACTAGATGGACATTTGTTGGCAAAGTAATGTCTCTGCTTTTGAATATGCTATCTAGGTTGGTCATAACTTTCCTTCCAAGGAGTAAGCATCTTTTAATTTCATGGCTGCAATCACCATCTGTAGTGATTTTGGAGGCCCCCCCCCCCCCCGAATAAAGTCTGACACTGTTTCCACTGTTTCCCCATCTATTTCCCATAAGTGATGGGACCAGATGCCACGATCTTAGTTTTCTCAATGTTGAGCTTTAAGCCAACTTTTCACTCTCCTCTTTCACTTTCATCAAGAGGCTTTTTAGTTCCTCTTCACTTTCTGCCATAAGGGTGGTGTCATCTGCATATCTGAGGTTACTACTATTTCTCCCAGCAATCTTGATTCCAGCTTGTGCTTCTTCCAGCCCAGCGTTTCTCATGATGTACTCCCAGAGCACCTGGCTCAACTCTAGGTAAACAGGCTGAGAGAGAGGCTCTGGTGCCTCTCCTGAGAGAGAAGGAAGTCAGGAATGAACACAGTAGGGAGGCAGCCATACTACCCAGATTATCTTCATCCCCCTGAAAGCCTTAAGCCCCAGCCAAGGCCACCAAACACATGGAGAGACCCTGCAGTGAGGGCCATCTGTATTTTCCACGTGCCCCAGTTTTCCCTCCAATTAGTCTCATATCTGGACAGTGGTCCTGGGGAGCCTTCTGGGGCTGGAACCATGTAGGAGGGCCATGTGGGCACTGCTCTGGAGACCTAGGCAGGTCTGAGCCCACAGCTCTCTGGGAGCCTACTGGCCCTTCTCCCTCAGGACCTAAGGACAGGCTGGCACATGGTAAAGTCGGAGCTCTAGGCCAGACACCCAGGCATAAGAAGCATGGCTCTGACTGTCCTGGGTACTCTCTTTCCCTAAGAGGCTGGGAAACAAGTTCAAATTATATTCTTTTATGGGAGATAACCATGGGCAGGCCTATGGCAGGCCCACTTTAACCCCAAGGAAACACTCTTGGCTTTGCCAGGCCCACCTCTAGACCAGAAGGAGGAACAGGGCTACATGGTCTGAGGAGATGGGCTCACCTATACATCAAGACTTCCCAGGACACAAACAGTCCCTTCCCTTCACGGGAATCTCCCCAGGGACCACCCAAACGTGCTATAGCCTTCTGCTTCCTGAGGGCCCCATCCTGCCTCAGAAATCAGTGGTACTGAAGATGGAACCAGGAATCGAAGGCTTTCACTAAAGCAGCAGGGCAGCCCTCTCTCATAGGGTAGGCCTTGATGCCTGGAATAGCCCCACTGGCAGCTACGTGGCAGTTTCTGTCAGGGCCACAGTGTGTCCACATCCTTTGACTCTGCATTCACATTCGGGGAGATCACTTGAAAGACGGAGGAGAGAAGCTCCGCAGAAACAATCTGCCTGTCCGTGAAATGGAACAAAGGACACGAAGCTAACACGACAACATGTCAAAGCATTTGCGAAAGGCCCAGAATGCTATTATTGCCAGGATGACCCCGCTGTGGGCCAAGAGCTGGAAGGGAATCTAAATCTATGATTTAGATGGTGGGATGGCAGGTTGAGTTTTCTCCTTGGTTTTCCACCCTGCCATGGTTTTGAGTGTGGCCTTGGAAGAGAAAGGCTGAAGGCCAAGGTCAGTGGGCATCATATGGTGCCTTTGCTTATAGAAAATCTGCATCCTCAGTGTCCCCAGATAAATGGGGTGCTCAGTGGTGGCTGCATTGCATTGACTGATTCCCCAAATTGGTTGTTCAGCCAAGATGCTGGGATTAGCTTACACTGCAGACTGTATCCTTCACAGCCCATGCTTGTGTATGCTCAGTTATCTCCAACTCTGCAGCTCCATGGACTGTAGCCCACCTGGCTCCTCTGTCCATGGAGTCAGGCAAGAATATTGGAGTGGGGTGCCATTCCCTTCTCCAGGGGATCTTCCCGACCCAGGGATTGAACCCATGTCTGAAGGTCCAGATCACCAATACTTTCTTTCTGAGATAGTATGGATAGCAAAAGAGGCCTGTCTGCTCCTCCTTGGCAGGCAGGGCAGCTCTCAGTTTGGGCCTGGAGATCGCAAGGTGCTGTTCAGGCATCCTTGATTACCTTTACAATTGTCCTGTGCGTGGATTCTCACTTTGGGGCTATACAGCTGGCCTGCCAGCCAGCCCCAAGTGAGCAGGACTGGCCCTGGAAATCAGGGCCTGAGTCCTTACACCTGTGGCTTCCTGCATATGTGTGTTCTTGGGAATTCAAATCCATATGACTGGAAGTGGAAGGAAGGGGCTGCATGGACCAGGTACATACTGTGCCTACCTGGGCTTCTGAGCAAAGCTGCTTTTTGTGTTGAATGCACAAGGCTGGTTGTTGTAGCTCCAGAAGCAGCTCCTCAGGACCCTCCCACCTGGTTACATGGGCTTCACAAATAAGAAATCTGGCATGTAGGTTGTCTTGGGCCTCCATTTTCTTATCTATGAGGTGGGGTTGTGGCGGGGACAGAGAGGCCCCAGCCTGACACAAGGAGGCCCAGCTAGATGCAGGGCCCTGACACCTAAGGTCTAGGTCAGAACACTGCTGAGAGCACCCTGATACTGGCCCTATTCCTCTGAAGAGATGGGAGGCTGGAATGCTCATGGCATCCAGGTCTGCAGAGCAAATCCGAGCAGAGCCAACCCCCAAGAGGGGAGCTGGGGATGAGGAAGAGCCATCTTACCCACTGTTGGTGCTGGCAGCTCTCTGCCCCAAGACCAAAAAAGACCTGGGACTTCCTCATGATCACACAGGAGGTGAGCCAGACAGAGAACCCTAGACTGGTTCCACGGAAGCCTTCTTTCTAGGCTCTCAAAAAGGCTACTGGGCACAGACTTCGCCCTCAGAGAAGACTGACCAATTTCCCTCCTTTTAGGAGACCCCTGAGTTATGGCTGCCAATAAGGACGCAGTTTCACAAGTTATTTTTCATTGTGGTTTGAGATAACAGTTAAACAGTTTCATGATGCTGCCACTGATGTTATCTCTGGCCCAGACCTGTTCTTTCAACCTAGAAATGATTAATCAAAAATTTTTCTCCCTTTTCTTTTTCTTGACTTCAAAGGAAGATGAGCATAAACTCCCTAGGTTCTACCCTCAAACATGGCTCCTGAGCCCTCACCTAATGTGAAGGTTGGCATTTCCTTCAAGATCCTAGGGTTCTTCAAGAGGCTGAAAAAAATCCTTTAAAAATTATTTTACTTAAAAAAATCAGTTATTGAACAATAAAATACACAAATCTTAAGTGTACAGTTCAGTGAATTTTTATATATGTTTATACTGATAAAACCAGCACTCAGAGCAAGATAGAGAACATTTTCCAGCACCCTAGAGGCTTCCTGTGTTCTCTCCCTCCTAGTCAGTATCCACTCACCTAAGTGTGGCCACCTTTTAAACTCTATCACCATATAGTCGTTTTGCCTATTCTTGAACTTAGATGAAGTGGACTCATAGGCTGCACTCTCTTTTATGTTTGACTTCTTTTGTTAAATATTCTCTCTCTCTGGTTGTTGCATGTAATTGTAGTCTGTTCCTTTCTGTTTCTGTGTAGTATTCCATTGCATCCCAAATACATTTTCTTATTTTTCTGCTGATGAATATTTTGGCCATTTGTGCTTTCTGGTCAATATTAATAAAGCAACTACAAACACTCTTGTACTCGTATTTTGGTGAGTGTGTGTATGCATTTCTATTGGAAATGTTGAGTACAGTGTGGGATTACTGGGTCATAGGATTTACATATTTTAGCTTAGCTGGTACTGTCACACGTTTTTCCAAGGAAGTCCTTTATAAACAACATTGTTGCTGGTCTTCCTGCCTTTTGTAGGTACTGCTTGTCCATCAGACACTGGATATCTCCTTTCCCTTCACATGATCCAAAGCTATTTCCTGAACATTCTCCTCATTATTGGAATTCTTCTCTACATGGTTCAGTCTTGCCCAACCATCAACATCCTGACAAGCCAACTGTTGGGAAACAAAACCCAAATCCGACTAAGTCTGGTCCAAGCTTGGCCCTTGCTCACAGGGCCGCGGGGACTGTACTTGGGAGGCTCAGCTTGGGCAGGCCGCATTAAAGCACGTGCACTGAGAAGGGCAGAAATTAGCTAGCTTATTGCTCACCAGCTCCACATGCGGTCCTGGCTGTCGGTAGGCTGCCTCGACTTTGAGTGTCTCCAGTGTCTCACTGGGGGAGTCAGCTCAGGAAGGGCCTAAACTGTGACGTGCCACTGTCCTAGAGGAGAGCCCAGGTCAAACCAGGCCTCAGCTCCCTGGTCAGCCCCCTTCCATGTCCTGGTGCTTTCACCTTCCTGCCCCCTGTCAAATCTTTCCACTTCTCTCTATCACACAGCCTCACCCTGGTCCACCCAACCTGCACTGCCACAGATGACTACCACGACTGTCCCAAGGACACTCAGCTCTAGATGGATCCCTCCTGCTGTGCTTCCAGGCAGTCAGATGGATTCATGTACCTATTAATTCACTCAACAAATATTTACTGAATCCTGCAAAGCATCAGGAATTATGCCAGGCTCTGCACAGAACCCAACACTTGAGGTGCTTACCTTCTAGTGCATTAGTCTGGCTATGGGAAACAAAACCCAAATCCGACTAAGTCTGGTCCAAGGTTGGCCAGGGGCTCCCTGCTGGCTCAATGTGAGCTCCTTTGGTCTGTTCTAAGACCTGCCACTCTAGGCACACAGTCCTGGAGACCCTTCCAACCTCACTGCTTATAGCCTTTTGTCTCCCTCCAGCAGCCCTGGGTCCCAGGAACAGGAATCAGCTGCAGTTCTCCTACCATCCCCAGACCCCTGTGCCTGGAATGCATCCTAGTCAAACAGCTAATGTTTTTCTCCCAGTGGGATAGAACAGTGTCTAGTAGGAGATGGACACGTCCTTTACTGGGGCATCCTCCTCCTCATCATTCACTCTGGGGCTTGCCTGGCTACCTTCTAGGCCTTGCATGCACGTGTGTTCAGTTGCTTCAGTCGTGTCCGACTCTTTGCAACCCTGTGGACTGTAGCCCCCCAGGCTTCTCTGTCCATGGGATTCTCCAGGCAAGAATACCGGAGTGGGTTGCCATGTCCTTCTTCAGGGGATCTTCCCGGTCCAGGGATCGAATCCATGTCTCCTGATTCTTCTGCATTGCAGGCGGATTCTTTACCCTTGAACCGCCAGGGAAGCCTTAGGGGAGCACTATCATCTGTTGGGGGACTATGAGGTCTCTGCTCTGAGCTATAACTCTATCCCCTAAGTCTAGGGAGGATCCCTCACTGTGTAGGTGCCAGCAGTGACTGTGTTCCAGGGTTTGAGAAAAATGAGACACTTCTCACCTCTGATTAATAGAAATACAGGTTTTAATGGACATCAGGATAGAAAGGCAGCATGAATTTCCTGAAGTTTAGAAAAGGCTCTGTGGGGCAAATGTCAGCACCAGGCTAAAAGGTACTCCACACACAACCAGAGATCTGTTCTCATTATCCTTTCAACATCAGCATCTGAAAGATGAGCCAAGAGGATGACCTTGGGTCACCCAGGAGCCAGGGGAGCTGAGAAACTAACATCAGCATAGCTGGCCCACTCTCTCTCCCACTTAACGGATTTAGAAACTGTCTCAAAGGAAGCAGAAGAAGGGAGGGAAGCCTAGCTCCCTGGCTATGTGTCATACTTCCTCCTGCCCAGAGCCTGGGGCAGCCCCGAGTTGTCCTGGCAGAGGCCCTGGCTCCTGCCCAGGCCTCTTGCGCCAGCAGGGCTGGATAAGGGTGGTGCCATTTCATGTGCTGGGAGTGGAGGCCAAGGAAACAGCAACTGTTGCTAGAGCCACAGCTTCAAGTCAGAAACTACATGATAACTCATAGTCCCATCCATCCCCCTCACACCCAGGAAGGTCTCCCTGACTGACCCCCACGACTTTTAGGTCCCTTTTCCTACCAGGATCTCTCCAGGGCAGTTGCTATCAGCCCTCCCAGGTTTTCAGAAGCTCTAGCCAGAGGCAGGGCTGTGCCCAGCCTAGACTCACAGAAGATCTGTGACTCAGACCCTAACATCTCTCACAGGTACAATCCCTGGAAATGTACACCAACCAGTTTTGGGACCCAGGAAGAAACCACAGGAAGCTGCAAGAGTCTCAGGCCATTCCCTGGGCCACATTCGCACCGAAGGCTCCTGCGCCTTTGATGCTTTGGTCTGCTTAGGGACAGTGATGAGTCCCTAAGCAGACCAAACTGTCCTTTGGGCTCCAGACCAAACAAAAACACTAGGCATGGCTGTGGGCCTGGGTCCTGTAGTTATCATGAACCCCCATGAAGCTTAGGGGGTAGGAACCACCGTAGGAAGGAGCTTCTTTCCTTAATGTCATCCAGTCCAGAAGTCTAGGTGTCACAAGCAAACAAATAGACAGGACAGAACAGGCCCATGATGGTGAGAAAGACACAGTCTGAAGATCCTGACGGTAAGAGATGGACAGACACTGACCAAGTTCCTGGTACTGACAGATTCAGCCAAAGCTTGGAAGGAATATATGGAAAGACTAGCTGGAGACAGTGGCAGTGACAGACATGGAGACAGATGAACAGACATACTTAGGGTCCCAGCAGAGACAAAGACACAGCTGCCGCTGTGGTCAGGGTGAGAGGCGACAGTTTTGTCCTGCACTCAGCCCTAGAGGCTCTTGGAGTTTCTTTCCCAGCACTGCAATCAGAGACTTCGAGGGGCTCTTTCCAGGGCCACAACTCCCCCTTCCGCATGATCCTCAGGAAGGGAGTAGGTTGTGGCTCTCACTGTCCCTGGAGCTGTGACTGAGCAGGACCCTATGAGGCCTTCACAGAATAACCTCCCACCCATGTCCTCTACCTGCTTTTTGTCCATAGAAAAACTTTCGTCAAAGAATAAGTTTAACCAGAGAAATGAGAAAATACAGAAAGAAAGGAAAACAGGAAAATAGTCAAGCAAGACAAAATAATACTTTAGCTGTTAAATAAGGGCTTCCCTGGTGGCTCAGCGGTAAAGAATCTGCCTGCAGTGCAGGAGCTGAAGGAGACGCGAGTTCGATCCCTGGGTCAGGAAGATCCCCTGGAGAAGGTCATGGCAGCCCACTCCAGTATTTCTGCCTGGAGAATTCCATGGACAGAGGAGCCTGGCAGGCTACAGTCCACAGGGTCACAAGGAGTTGGACACAACTGAAGTCACTTAGCATGCACAAACACAGTCATTAAACAAAGTCAAGTCAAGGACCTTTTAGTTCTTCCCTAAGAATTAGAGATAATATTCTGAGCCATGTCCTTTGAGCTGGTTTGTAGATACTTCCACCATCTGGAAGAAGTTAACTGATGCTGCCCACAAGCACATAGACCGCAGACCAGTTGGAACCAGAAGGTTGATGATCCTGACTCCCAATTATCTCACTACCAACCAATCAGTGTCCACAAGCTGGTCGCAACCCACTCTTTGGACACTCTAAGATTAGTCGCTACCCACTCCAGGGCAGGGCACACAGTTTTGAGGGCATTAACTCTCTGTGGCCCCCTCTGCCTGGCAAAGCAAGAAAATTATTCTTTTTTCTACTTAACCCAAAACTCTGTCTCCACATTTCTATTCAACACTGGTGAACAGAGGCCAAGTTTTCAGCAACAGAGCCAGCAAGAATCAATTCATATCCCTGACACCACTGCTGCTTCCAAACCTTATGGGGTGGGAACAGCTCCCCCACATCCCTCCTGAGGTCTTAGGAGCCACTGTGAGTCCAGACTCTGTGGCCATAATGGACAGTACCAGGTAGGGGCTGTAGTCTAGTGCTCCCGTGGTTATCAGATAATACTTTGCTCCAACTGGCCAACTTCTTTCTTCACCTCCATGACTTCCAGGGCCCAGAGATCTGAGGAGCTAAAAGGTCCTGGCCAAAGAGAGAGACCCCAGGCCAGACAAAGATGGGGAGACTAGCTGCTTTCACAAGTAGAGGCACTGAGACTGACTTGGACACACTCAGCTCTGGGTCTGTAGAATCCAAGAACCCCTGAGAAGGGGTAGGACTTTCCTACTTCGAAGGGACCTTTGTGTTGAAACCATGACCGGATTGCCTGCCTCAGGCTAGGTCCCTGGGATGGAGGCTGTGAGACAAAGATTAGCATGAAGGACTGTTTGTGGAAGAGAAGAAAATAGAAGGGAAGGGAGCAGGATTGAACTGAGGGAGAAGCTGGATTCAATGCAGTCACAACAAAACCCTCAGTTGACCCAAAGGAGACGATCCTTCAAAGTTTTCCTAACTTAGGGGGTGGAAGTCAAGCTTTATTCCTTGATGTAGGCTGTCCCTTGGAGGACACACAACTCCAAGCATAGCAATGCTTTTCAGCCAAGGAAATCCCCAAAGAGGGGAGATGCCTGCAAAGAGTTGCCTTCTAGCAGCGTTCCTAAGCTGGGGGAATAAGCCCTTGACCCTTGAAGGGTGTTTTGGGCAGCACATCATCGTGTCCACCACAATCCACCCCTTGAGCTGTTTAGATCCTCTTCTTCATATAACCACTTCCCACATGTTCTGGGAGCAGCTCCTCCAGGATTCTAATGCTGTATATGCGGTTACATGTTTAACAACTGGCTCTTAAAAATTAACAATGGGCTATCTCAAGCCAGGCTGAGTGACCTCCGGCACATCGATGATTCTGATGTGCTTCTCTTCTTGGAGGAAGCTTAGTAGAGGAAGGTTAGTGAGAGGAACTATAGCCCCTGCTGTTGTAGCCAATCTCAGGGCCACCTCAGGACTCATCTTTTCTTCTATTTCAGATCCCCTTAGCTAGCATAGGGCTTCCTCGGTGGCTCAGTGGTAAAGAATCCTCCTGCAGTGCAGGAGACCCAGGTTTGATCCCTGGGTCAGGAAAATCCTCCAGAGAAGGGTATGGCAACCCACTCCAGTATTCTTGCCTGGAGAACCCCATGGACAGAGCAGCCTGGCAGGCAACAGTCCATGGGGTCCCAAAGAGTCAGACACAGCTGAGCATGCGTGCATGCACAGTAAGCATTGAGAACACTGAATATATACTCATCTCGGTGGCTTCCCCAGTGGCATAACCCAGTCCCTTATCACAGAGGGATCTAATTCCTGACCTGATTTGATTTTAGCCTGGGGATGCTGCCCTTGTCTCTTTTACTGTCAAAACTGGGGGTAGGAATACCAGAGAGGCACTCAAGTGGATCCCACTGTGTAGTACTATGGATCAGTACTATTTCCTCCACTTGATGATCAGGCTTTGGTACTCTTGACCAGAGTAGTTCTTTTCTGCTGGTCCCTGGACACAAGGAGGTCAAAATTCCCTGGCAACAGCTTTGGCTTACAGTTTAATGGGACTCTTGCTTGTGGTCTCAGGTGGAAGTGTCCCTTCCTAAGGACCAAGATCTCTAAACCCACAGAGTCAAGAGTCACAGGGATGGGAAGCATAAATTTCCCAAGTGGGTCACTCAGTTCAGTCGCTCAGTCGTGTCTAACTCTTTGCAACCCCATGGACTGCAGCACACCAGGCTTCCCTGTGCATCACCAACTCCAGGACCTTGCTCAAACTCATGTCCATCGAGTTGGTGATACCATCCAACCATCTCATCCTCTGTCATCCCCTTCTCCTCCTGCCTTCAATCTTTCCCAGTATCAGGGTCTTTTCCTATAGGTCAGCTCTTCGCATCAGGTGGCCAAAGTATTGGAGCTTCAGCTTCAGCATCAGTCCCTCCAATGAATATTGAGGACTAATTTCCTTTAAGATTTACTGGTGTGATCTCCTAGGAGTCCAAGGGACTCTCAGTAGTCTTCTCCAACACCACAGTTCAAAAGCATCAATTCTTCAGATGGTGACGGTAAAAGGGGCTATTTCTACTTCTGTCTCTTGGTTCTCAGACCTTTGTATTACACCTACTGGAACATGGCTCCATATAGGGGTCTTTGACTTAGTGAGAACTGTGTTCTGGAGGACGGCTCTTTATCCTTGTAAAGTACCACTCCCAAGCTGGTGCTTCAATTATGCCTCCAACAAGCTGCTGCACAACATTTTATTGGGTCAGCAGCTCCTACATGGTATAGTATGATCAGTGAACCTTATAGTCATGAACCTTCTCCTTTGCCATAAAGTATATCTCTTGGTTTGAAATACTATATGAGATACCATGCTAGTGGGTCAAAAACTGAAAGCCCTTGGATAGTGATTTGACAGGCCCTGTAGATATGAAAGGCAAACCCATTCCTGGTATGTATATTTATTTTCGTCAAAAAGAATCACTTGCCCTTCCAGGGTTTTAGAGAGCTATGTAGTCAATTAGCAATCAAGTGGCCTGTTGATCTCCTTGACTCAGTATTGTCTCTGGGCTTCCCTGATGGCTCACTGGTAAAGAATCCACCTGTAATGCAGGAGATTCGAGTTTGATCCCTGGGTCGGGAAGATCCCTTGGAGAAGGAAACAGCAACCCACTCCAGTATTCTTGCCTGGGAAATCCCATGGACAAAAGAACCTCGTGGACTACAGTCTGTGGTCACAGAAAAGTTGGACATGATTTAGTGAATGACTGACAACAAAAACAACAAATTGGGTCTGGAGCTCGAAGTCGGCATGTGTTGCTGACAAGCTAGACATTTTACAGTGGCAATAGCTAGATCAACCATGGTTAAGTAAGAGCTCATGGTATTGGGTTTATGCATAGCTTGCATCCCTGCCCCCATGGCTGCTCCATTCATGTATCCACTGAGCTAGCACTGGGGTGCAATAATGGAAGTGGGTTGATATTACCTGGAATAGTCAGTGTGTATATCCGATCACTGTAGATCTTCCACTGTGGTATGCTTCCTAGCAGGCATTAACATGCAAAATGAAGCTCTCCATAGTTCACACCACTAACATCTCTCCTTGCATGCCTCGGTACTAGATTTCCTTGTCCCAGGTGTTCTAGTCTTTCTCATTCCAGGTTCCTGAGCAGCCAGTCAGGCCATTGACACTGCCTTTGTGTCCATATATATTTTAAGTTCAGATAACTTTTCCACACAAAGCCAATGGCCAGTTTTACCACCTGAAGTTCTAGTCTGGATTTTTCATTATTATCTTTCAAGGTCAGTCCTTAGTGCAGCTGTAGTACAGTAACAAGCATTTTTGGCTTGACCCACATACTGATCTGACGTACTCGTAAACCAGATTTGGGCTTTTACCTCCTCCATCAGTTGGCCCTGGGGGATCACCCATGTATCTCTAGGTGTAAGCTGGGGGAGAGGCTCTGGTGCCACAGAGGCAGATACATTAAGCCCTGGGTTACCTGTTTGTGCAGCTTACTTGTGCCCTCCAATCCTGTTTATACTTGATACTAGTTCACTTGATTCCCAGTGTACGACTTCCATCTCATGATGGGTTGTTGCTAAGCCTGCCTGGCTTTCTAAGTTAGGCCCTCCAAATCCGTCAGGGCTCAGTAGAATAACAGGAGTTGCTTTTCAAAAGGTGTATAATTCTCCAAGGCAAATGATATGGCCTGTTTCAGAGCCATAGGGACACAATGTATTTTTTCCCCACTACTGATACCTTTAAGAAACACAGGATTTGATGATTCATATGTTCCAAATGGCAGGGCTACTTGTACTACAGCCTGAAAACACTGTACAGCCTTGGAACCCCACTCAAAAGTGGCAGGCTTCTATGTTACTGCCAGGTATATGGGTCAGAGCAATAGTTCCAGGTATGCAATAGGTTGCACCCATAACCCTAAGAGGCCTACCAAACATGGTGCTTCCTTCCTCATGTGAGAAGTACAACATGTAGTCATTTGTCCTATACATTGGAGGAAATTTCCTGATATACTCTAGACCACTGAAAGAAAGTGAAAGTGAAAGTCACTCGCTCAATCATGTCCGACTCTTTGTGACCCCATGGACTATACAGTCCATGGGATTCTCCTGGCCAGAACACTGAAGTGGATAGCCTTTCCCTTCTCCAGGGAATCATCCCAACCTAGGGATTGAACCCAGGTCTCCTGCATTGCAGGCGGATTCTTCACCAGCTTAGCCACAAGGGAAGCCCAGGAATATGGGAGTGGGTAGCCTATCCCTTCTCCAGCAGATCTTCCAGACCACTGGATCCCTAAACATTTTACTAATGTGGCAGGTTCTTCACAGGGGTTATCTTCTGGAATATATGTCTTTGTCATGGCCATCAGTATGTTAGTCACTGCTTGACTACCTTGTCTGGTTGGCATTGATAATTATTGATAGAGTAGACCAGGGTGATGTTCTGCAGGATGTTCAGATCACTCAGACCTCTTAGGACTACAGTGTGACAGAGGGAAGGAACGATAACCTAACCCTGGAAATTTAGAACGTTGTTTGTTCCAAGTAAATCCTAACTATTTCTGATAGGAGTAGAAAATAATGGAGTCACCATATCAGTGTCCACATACTATATGCCTGAAGTCATGTTAATCTACTGTAGCAAAGATGAAACATCTGGCAGGCACAGTGGCTGCCACTGTGGCTACTATTTGTTGAGCTGGTAGCAGCCCACTGATATCTTCTAAGGTCTGAGTTTTACTGGAAAATCAAAGAAGATACATGGAATTCCTTTAGATCTTTAATGGTGGCACTAATTTCTGCCTTCACCTCTGGGATGTAATATTGGATTTTTGTGATATTGTTTTTGATTTGATTTATTTTTAATACTATTTTGGCTGGAACAGAAGTTTTTAAGGCTTCCACTTGGCTTTCCTCACTATGACAGCTCTTACCATATTGGCCAGGGACCCAATATAGAAGATTATACTAGCCATGAAATACGTTTATCTGATTATATCATTGAGTGGGTCTGTGGACCTAGAGGGATTTCTATGAGCAGGATTCAGACCAAGAATCTATTTATTATCTGAACTACATATGTCCCCAACTCTAAGAGGGTCTTGGTGCTATTTCAAGTCTCCAGAGAATAATTTCAACTTAATTCTGTGTTTAACAGTCCTTGAAATGCTGGTCTATTCTCTTTCCCAGTATCTACAGTTATCCAAATAAATGGCCTTCCCAAAGGTTCCCTTGGGGAAGAGCTGGGGAAATCATTGTTGTGTACACTTGCCATGGTACTAGGAGATCCTTCCTTCTAGAGATCTGGCTTTTTCTTCAATCAATGCATTCTGAATCTGAAAACTAGTTCTGATCTGGAAATCTGGCAAGGGACTTGTGATTGGGAGGACTAGGCTTATTATCTTTGATTGATTTCTTTTGATTGTACAGAATAAGCAGCACTGTTCTCAGCGAGTTCAGTTCTGTGACGATACCTCCTACCATCAGTCTCGACCTATAAATGACAGACACTGGTTTACTTCTTAGTCATGCCGGTGCCCCTCTTTCCAGCATACTCATTACTGTTTTGGTGTCTTTGAAGCCCTTCCAACCTTAGTATATTGACTCTGGCACACCCACTTCCTTTGCACACTCTGTCACAGCAATTCTGGCATAGCTATCTTATTTTTCCATGCTTCTAGGAACCATTCTAATGGTTTATTTGCATAATCTCCTGGGGTTCATGCCACAGTTTTTTAAAATATTGCATTCCTTGGACAGTTCAGTTCAGTCGCTCAGTTGTGTCTGACTCCTTGCGACCCCATGGACTGCAGCATGCCCGGCTTCCCTGTCCATCACCAACTCCTGGAGCTTACTCAAACTCATGTCCATTGAGCTGGTGATGCTATCCAACCATCTCCACTCTGTCATCCCCTTCTCCTCCCGCCTTATTGGCCCGAGTACTGGAGCTTCAGCATTGACTGGTTGGATCTCCTTTCAGTCCAAGGGACTGTCAAGAGTCTTCTCTAACACCACAGATCAAAAGCACCAATTCTTCAGTGCTCAGCTTTCTTTATAGTCCAACTCTCACATCCATACATGACTACTAGAAAAACCATAGCTTTGACTAGATGGACCTTTGTTAGCAAACTAATGTCTCTGCTTTTTAATATGGTGTCTAGGTTGGTCATAGCTTTTCTTCCAAGGAGCAAGCGTTTTTTAATTGCATGGCTGCAGTCACCCTTGGACAAGTCATTCCTTGGACAGTGATCTCAAACCCATAAACTCTTTTATCCAAATTTCTGTTCTACCCCCTTCATGCAGAATTCAGTTTCATATATATTCTTCCAACTCCTGCTTGTTCTTACTGGTTAGCTCCTGTGTTTTATTTGCTCCTGTATTTTATTTCCTACTGGAGATCCAGCATATCTCTGGCCAGGTTACACTGTGATTTAACCCAAGTTACTGACCTAGTGGGTCAAGAGTGGGAGTGGGAATAGATCCTGGGAGGATGAAAGAACAAGAACTGAAAGATAAAGCCCTCTGCATCATCTTTAGTTAGGCAAGAGTTAGGGTCCCTAATTGTTAATAGGGATGAATGTGCCACTGTATAAACTCAGAGGGCTCTAAGGAATCTGAGGAGTCAAGATTTTCAGATGGAATAGATGTCCTCATTCCACATATCAGGGTCCCCTTCTTTCCCACCCAGGGCTCTAACTTGGGCATGGGAGACCTGTCTTAGTTGGGAATTTACCCTTCTTTGGAGCTTAGCTACTGACATTTTCCTTCTCTTTCACTAAAAGAGATGAGAGCTCGTTATATGTACCAAGGGAGTCTAGGGCTTCCATACTTAGTTTTTTTAATCACCAATTAATTGCTCTAAGCTTTTCATTACCTTTTTATGAGACTCAGTCAAGCTTAGCAATAGTTACCCAAACATTGTTATTGGAGTAACTGATTCCCTCGTATTTCTCAAATACCTGATAAATTGCACCAGCTAATGCAATCTCTTCCAATAGGAGCAGAAGTATTAACAACTGCACTACTACCCACTGCCTCATGCTAGAGGCTGTCTGCCAACTGTGAAGGGGTGGGTCCTCACTAGCAGCCAGATGGTGAGTGATCCAGCTCCACAATTCCATCTAAGCATCACCTTTATTCCTTTTACCACTCCTCGAGCCAATACCATAGATCAGGTGCTGTGGGAAGCAGACTCTGAGTCAGAGATTAGCATGTAGGACCTTTACTTGGGATCAACATCTGCAGGAAAGAGAGGTCAGGAGGATTAGACAGAAGGACAATGAAATGCTATATAGTTTTAACAAAGTTTCCAGCTGAGCTCAGGGGCTCTCCAATGGTTATCATTCAGAGTTTTTCCAAGATAGGGAAGGGAGCCATGCCTTGACACACTCACATTTATTAGTCACTAGATCTGAGGTATGACCTTATGCAAGGTAATTTTCTTTAGCAGAGGCAAGACCCAAAGAGGGCTGAGAGCTGAGGCAGGCATCTGGTAGCTCTTTTAGCAGCTGATAGAATAAACCCTCCATTCATAAATGAGTGTCTGGGTTGTACATCACAACATCTACCACACCACTTTCAAAATGCCATGCACAAAACCAGCTTCTGGCAAATGGGTCAGAAGCCTGATGCCTACAAGTCACCCATTAAGATTCTCTTGCTTTAGTTTAAGCCTCTTTCCTACTGGGACAGGTAAGCCCAGGAAATGGCCCCATGCTGTTCTCTAGTACCCAGCTCCTCAGGAGAAATGGCTTCAGGGTTAGAAGTGGTGGCATCATGAAGGCAGGGAAGACCAAGAGGTCAGAAAATTTCCCTGTGGCTTCCCTGGTGGCTCAGTGGTAAAGAATCCACCTACCAATGCAAGAGACACGGGTTCGATCCCTGATCCAGGAAGGTCCCACATGCCGTGAAGCAACTAATTCTGGGTGCCACAACTACTGAGCCTGTGCTCTAGAGCCAAGGAGACACAACTACTGAGCCCACATGCCACAGCTACGGAAGCCCATGAACCTAGAGCCCATGCTCCACAGCAAGAGAAGTCACAGCAATGAAAAGCCTGTGCACGGCAACTAGAGAATTGTCCCCACTCGTCACAACTAGAGAGAAAGCCCACACAGCAGTGAAGATCCAGTATGGCCAAAAATAATTAAAAATAAAACCTTCCCTGATCCTGGAGGGCAGGTCAGTGCAGGGTGAAGCAGCATCTACTGGCAGCTCTTGGGGCAGCTGGGGTGGGGGACGATGGGGAACGAGGAGGGGATGTGAGTGGAAGAAGCTTCTGTAGTTCAGGCCCTTGGGGCTGGAACCTTTGGACCAGTGGGATGTTGAGCAAGGTTCAGGTAAGAGCAGCCCTCTGCTTGTGGGTAATCCCAGCCTCCTTTCCCAAGCTTTCCCCAGAGCCTTGTTGGAGCAGGATGAACCGGAACTGTCCTCTGGTCTAGGTGCCAGCTCATGCCTGGGTTTCCCCAGGAGGCAGGTCCAACTGGTCCACCCGTCCATTCTGGCAGTTCTGAGCTCTTCTCAGGCAGAGCTATATCCAGCTGTTTTGAGGGCTTTCCAGTGAGCTATGGTGCTTCTGTCCCATGGAACCTACAGGGAAACCCCCAGCTCTGGCCCCCACCCCTTGACTAAGGCCTCCAGAATCTGGGCCAGAGGCTAGGGTGGGGCAAGCCACTGAGTCAGGACAGCGGTTTTCTCTCCACAGATTCCCCTACCATCTGCACCCCAGAAGATGACCCTGTAGGAATGGGGAGCTGAAGTCCATACAGTCACTGGAATGAGTTACATCATTTCTTTAATGCTCACCACAATCATGTGAGACCATGACCCCCCTCTTTCACAGATGGCGTAACTGAAGCTGCTAGCAGAGACATAATTTGTTCAGAGCTATAAAGCCACAGAATGGCAAAGATGAGACTCGGACCCTAGTCTCTGAAACCCCTTGTAAGGTGCTCTTCCACTGCCCTCTCTGCCACTCGGCATAATCCAGCCAGGATAAGATACTGAGAAGGGATGGCAGGTCTTGACTATGTGGCATCAGGATGCCAGCTGGCCCTGGGCCCTCTAAGTGTCTCCGCCTTGCCTGCCTTAGGATCCTCTGTATGAGCCTTATGGCCCATCTAGCATCCCAGGCTCCCACTAATACCTCATATCTCAGCCTTCCCCAGTGCCTACTGAGACCTTCCTCCCAGATGTCCCAAATTCTTTGCAACCATCAGCGTGGTGGAACCATTTTACTAACAGAGAGACTGAAACACAGAGGAGCCCAGGGAGCCAGGATAGCTGAAAGCACGCGGATCCAGCACATACACTAGTGCAGGTCCCCAAGTGCCCATGAATGGCAGATCTGAGGGACCAGCAGCCCTGTGTCTCAGTCACCTCAGTGAGGACAAGGGCGAGACAGCTGGGGCAGCCCCAGCTCCAGGGCCTTCAGCGGGGATCCCCTCCCCTTGCTCTGCACAGGAAGTGTGTGATGCTGGCCGGCCAGCCACAGAGGCCTGGGCATCCCCACAGAGCAGCCTCACTTCTCCACTCCCTGGCTCTCTCCCCACCTTTATCACACTGGCAGTCACACTTCTTATCTCAGAGCCTGGCTTCCTGCTGCTTTTAAAGAGACACATGGCCTATCACTGGCTGGCTGCCACCTTGCTAAGAGGTCCTAGCCTCATCTCCCAGGGTCATAGCAGGGTTGTGCCTTGCTCATCACCAAGGAAGGGCTCTCTCCCCTCCACTCAGTGCCCAGGTCATTCTAAGGACCACCAAACAGCCTAGGGACTGGAATGTAAGTTCTTTTGAAGGACAGATAAGTGGATGAATGGATTGACTCATTCATTCAACAAATAAATACTGACTGAGCACCTACGTGCTGCATGTTCACTGTCCTGGACACTGGGGACAAGTGGGAAATGAGAAGACAGACTGTCTGTCCTCTCAGTGCCGACATTCTAGTGGGGGAGACACTACAGCAGTAGACAAAATGCATTCCCCAGACAATGTCAGAAGAGACGAGCAACGAAGATTAATAAAGGAGATGATGGTGTGGAGTCTCTGGAGTGACTAATGGCAGCCTTTCTGAGGAGACATCTGGCTGAGACCTGACAAGAAGGAGCTAGATTTATACTTTTAAAGGATCACAGGCTACTGCGCTGGCCAAAAGCATCGGGAAGGGGATCAGCGAGGAGACTGCCAGAGATGATGACCTGATCTGGACAGCAGGGGTATCAAGGGGGAAAAGGGGTCAGGAAAGGGGTCACAGGGAATAGGGAGCAGAAGATGGAGTATAGGAGGGAGACAGGGTGTGGTGCTTAATGGCCCGGCAGGTGGATACCACTTGCCTCAACTTTCCCACCCTCTGTTCCTCAACTGACCTGGCCTCTTGGAGGCCTCTGCTGAGTGCCCTTGGACAGAGCTAGAGTATTCAGAAGACGGTGGGGACAGACTGGGAGTGCATGTGGGACCTGACCTAGTAGGCTCTGTCCTCACTCTCAGGGCACCCTAATTCTAGTCATATGAGAAACTGGGCTTGAAATGTAGTGAGTACTCTTCCTGTTGTTCCTAACCCTCAAACTCCTGGAACTTTGAAGCATGGATGCCACAGCTGCTGCCCATCAGTTGCCTGCCACTCAGCACTTGGGCCATGACCCAGGCTGACACCCAAACAGTGATGCTCACTGAAGCTCTAGCAAGTTGGTCATCAGGCACCTAAGCTGGTATCCTTCCCACCTGGAGCAGCTTCTGACCTCCTGGCCATGGGGGAGCAGAGCAAAGTGTCAGACATAGGTGAGCAACACAGGGCTAGGGGAAGATGGCTGCCAGAGGAGGAGCAGTCAGCGGTCAGCAGAGGCCTGCTGCTCGTACTGTTGCTCATTGCCAAGGGAAGGATATTTACTCAGCATCCAAGCCTCAAAGATCTTAAAGCAGGAGGACTGAGGTGTTGAGATGAAAGGGGCAGAAACAAAGACAATTTCAGCATAAACAGCAACATCAGTCAGGTTTGAGGCAGAGGCCCTTTGAGGGCATTCAGTGTTGGGGTAAAAATGGTCATGGAAGTCACTCCCATCAGCACACCTCACTTCAGGGGGCAGTAGCGGCAGTGGCTGGGGGCAGATGGGGCATCTGTGGCCTATTCAGTGATACTCCCCCTCACCGGTTTGGCACCCACCAGTTTAGTGGGATGCCAAAGGTCAGAGAGTATAAGAATTGAGTCATCTTCAAGAAATGGACCACCCTGGACTCTAAGAATGAGCCTTAGGGAAACTGTTAGATATGGGCTTCCAATCTAGAGCACCCCAAGGCTTCAAAGGCAGGTGCTCAAACACTCTGTTCTGCACTATTTGAGAGCTTTCTTGAGAAACCACACGGGAACTTAGCCTGTCCCTTTTTAATATTTTACAAGTCAAAGAGACCTGTATATTAGGGATTCACTTGCAAATGCCCACAATGGCAGCTGCCTACAAACCAAATATCTAGACCTTAAAAGAGAGTAATATGGGATCACAGTTCTCATATATGCCAGTCCTATCAATGGCCCTCAAAGAGAACTTCTGGATGTGAAGATTTTGTTATTCTAAAGCTGTCAAAGATGTTCCCTATGTACCTGGAGCCCTCACACCATCAATCAGTGTAGAGTTGTTCATACCTTTCTGCCTGGAGCAAAGGCTGTCTGCAAGAATGTGCAGGTAAGTGACAGTGAGCACAGCTCTGGGTCTTGGCAGTCACCAACCTCAGTGGAAAAGGGAAGTTGGTGCTTCTGAGGAAGGTTCTCTTTCCCTAAGCTACCATCATCTCATGTGCCCTTGCTTGGCTGGTTCCACTGCATTCAGCAGAGGCAGGCTGTCCCTCAGATAAAACAATGAGAAAGCCTATCCATCACATGGCCGCCACACGAATCTTACTTGAACATTTCACAGACTTCTTAAAAATGACTCTACTGTCTTAATAATGATATACATTTATTGGTAAAAATCCAAACAAGTAAAGCAAAACAGCAACCCATACCCAGAGATGTTTCTTTGGTTAGCATCCTTCATTATTTCTTTCTCTATTATAAAGAATGTACTCGACTCTATAAGTCTTATTGTACATGTTATAACTTTTTTGTTTTGTTCATTCAGCAACTGAAATGTGCCACATGCCAGCAGCTTTATTCAGGTACAAATGATTCAAAGAGTTAAGAGAAAGTTGTGACCTAACGTTATGTCAGCAATATCTTTTGATAATAAAAAGTATAATTCTGGAGAAACTCCTCCCTTAGTCTCTGTTCACTGTTATGAGGTCTTGCCTCTTGCTCAGCTGACATCTACAGTGTGACTGATGTGGAAAGCATGAGTGCACAGATAAGAGGTTGCCTGGGCCCTGAAGTGCCACTGATGCAGAAACTCATCAACACACCAGTGTGTCAACAATGCCAAGAAACCTTTGACAAATTGAAAGACCCTGTTAGCAACAGTGAAAGTTTTTTAAAGGGTGAGAAAACCACTGCGGAGGAGACTGCTTTGGCATCTGACTGGCTCATTATATCTACAGAAAAGGAATTAGTCAAAATGACTTAGAAGACCCCCAATTGCTCATGCTTCATCCACCAGTCTTAGAGAGGAAAAGAGAAAGTGACATTTACTGAGAGCTAGCTATGTGTGACAGCTAAGAACTTCCACACATTATCTTATTTAATCCTCACATATTATCTTATTTAATCTTCATGAAGTGGATATCATGATCCCATTTTACATATTCAAAAGTGAACTCCTGATCTTCCCCTTCAAACCTGCCCTATTGTAGACTTCCTTATCTCAGGCAATGTCAAGCCCTTCTTTCCAGCTGCCCAGGGCAAAATCCCTGGAGTCAACACTGCTCACTCTCATATTCACTTCTAATCCATTAGAAAATCCTGATGGTTTTTCTTTCAAATTATATAGAGTCCAACATTTCTTGCCATCTCTACTGCACCCATGATAGTTCAAGTTGGTTCATCTTCTGCCTAAAATAAACCTCAGTGGATGCCTGGCTAATTTCCCTGCTTCCACCTGTGCTCTGCTTTACAGTCTATTCTCAACTCAGAAGTCAGAGTGATCCTGTTACAATCTAGGTTAGATTGTGGGACTCTTCTGTGTTTTATCAGAGCAAAAGCCAAAGTTCCCACAATGGCCTGCAAGGCCCAACGTCATCTGCCGCTTCATCTTTCCATTACCTCTCTGTCTTTCCCCCTCTGCCCCACCCCCTCACTGATGCTGCTCCAGCCCTGCCAGCCTCCGTTGCTGTTCCCGGAACACAATAGGCTCAGGGCCTTAGCACTGGTTCTTTCCTCAGTCCGGAACAGCCAAACTTCTTCAACCACGTTCAAGTCTTTGCTCAGATGTTATTTTCTCAAAGAGATCTGCCTTGACCCCCTTATTTGAGACTGCAGTCCCTTCTACCAGCACTCCCAGCACCCCAAATCCCCCTTATCTTGCCCTATTTTTTTTATCTGTAGCTCTTATCACCTTCTAACATATTATCAAGCTTGTTGGTTGTTTTGTGTCTCCCATGCTATGATACACATTTCTGAAGGCAGGAATACTTCTGTTTCCTCTACTGATGACACTCAAGTACCTAAACAAGTACCCAGTACACAGAAGACTCAAGCAATGAATGTTGAATGAATGATGAACTGGGGCAAAATGAAGAGTTAGTAAACTGTCTAAGACCTGCCAACTAGTAGATGGCTGAGTTAGGAGTTGCAGCCAGGTCTCATGGACTCTAAAACTCAGGCTATTTCTACCAAATGTCTCTTAGAAAAAGGCAAAGGATCCAAAAGCAAACTGACTATGGGACTTTTGCCTACAGGATAAGCTGGGGACTCTTTAGGGGTGGGTGCACAATTCAGAGCTGGGCCCACCTCCAGCTGTACCTGTAACCTCACTTGGAGTCAATGCACAGTGGCCAGCCTGAGCAGTGGCCCTGAGTCATCCCAAAAGGTATCAGTTGATTAAGGTGGAGCATGAGAAACACTGTGAAAAGGATGTCTATGTAACGTTAGAGTAATGTCTGCGGCTGGCCCACCTATGTTATTCGAAAGAGTCACTTCCTTATGAACTTGGAGTCCTGTTTTTCTGAGGGTAGAGCAGACACCTCACTTCTATCCATCTGTCCTCTTGATCTGCTGTCTGTAGTTTGTGCATGAACCGCCATTTGCCTGACAAGCCTCTCTCGAAACCTGCCCTGGATGTGGCAGCTTGTTTGCTGCTTCCGCTTCCCATGTGAGGCAAGGCATTCTCTTCCTGAATTCTCTCCCCCAAGAAGACTGTCCACTCTTGAGAAGGCGGGCCAAAGCTTAGAGGCTAGGTTATTTCTCTTCTAATTACATTGGTATCAGGAGCATGGGTAAGGTAGGTGAGTGGTTGTATCACTTCATAAGCATAGAAAAGGGCCTTGGAGGCTCCAAATGTCTGGAGTATTGGGCCAGTTTTTGGCCCCACCAGAATTGAGGCAGCATCCAGGACTTCAGAAAAAGAAGGGCACTTTCAAACAAGCAAGCAAACCAACAAACAAATTCCTGTTGCCACATTAAGACTATTTCTCATAGAAATAAGACCAAGAAAAGATCAGTTCCTTCAGCTGCACCCCACTCTGCCTGCCTCAAAGGCAGTAACTCCTGCTTGCTTGTATTCCTGTCATGCCCTGACTGAGAGATCATCACAGAGTACAAGTTGGAGCCAGTTGTAAGCTCAGGGAGGAGAGGCCTGCCTAGAGGCTACTCCAGTCGTTTCCACTTAGGAAAATGCCACCAGTTGGCAACCGAGATGCATGACTATTCCATGGCTTTGGGGCAAGGCTCAGGGGCCAGTTCTCAGCCCTCAGCTTAGCAGTGCTCTACCAACTCCAGGAGCAGGAATGCTCCTTAGAGGCACACAGTGGAGCCCAGGAGCTGTGATGAGACAACCCAGGAGTTTAGAAGAAGAGGCTGAGTAGGTAAAACTCCCACAGAAGGATAGCTGTGCCTAACTCAACCTCCCTGAATGAGGTCCACCCTGGGGAACCAAGTGTAAACACCACACAGTCCCATCTTTCTAATAAGCAAGGAACTCTGAATACTGTATAGTTTCCTGAAAGTGCTTTATCAAAAACCTCAATTAATGTATTCTTTGTCTTAAGACCTTTTCTTTCCTTAAAATGAAAATGCCCCCAAAAGGTCATAGACTGGGCTCTCACAATTCCACAGAGCATGTGGGTCTTCCTTTCAGTGGATTTTCTGGGAGCCATTCTCTACCTATATATCTTCATTGAGATCATAAGGGGATTTCTTGCTCAAACTAAAAACTGCTCAAGAAGCTGTTTCTGAAGAACCTCCACAAACCAGGCAGGCACACAGAGAATTCCAACCTTAGTGCTCAGAGGACCCAGGGCTCCTGGCCTACTGCTGAGGTCTAACCTGAGGATGCAGGACTGCCACACTGGAATGCCATCTCTGTCAGCCTGTCACAGAGGAGCAGGAGCCAGGAGCTGGGGGCAGGGATCACCCTGGTGACTAATAACCTAATCGTGGAAAATTACAACTTCCTGAGTTGGGTCTATCAGAGGTGGCCACAAAACTCTTTATGATGTGGCCAAAAATTCTTCCTGCCACCACAGCCCTCGAAAATAGGTCAAAGACACCTTCTATGGAACTCTCAAAGCAGGCTTTAGCTCATACTATCAAACTATGTCAATACGCTGCAAACATCAGAGCTTTTGTGAGAATACTCTTATTATCTTTGGGTCTGAGCCTGGCCCTGGTTCTGAGCTGGTTGTTGGTCTTTCTCCCCTTGACCCACCTCAGGGGATTAAATGGCTATGGAGGACAAAGAGAAGGTTTCCTGCTCTTTGCCCCCCAAAAGTCTGTCTACAGCCTCTCTGGGGCAAGAGAGTCTCCTTTTATGTACCAACCAAGACCTACAGGCCTGGTTTCACCTCTCATCTCCCAGGCTACACCTAACCCAAAAGCAGTGCAAGGAGTAGATTAGCCACTGGCAGAGACTTTAATCATCTTTCCTTCCACTTCTGAGATGTCCCAGGCTTGTGGCAGGGGCTCATGCTTGGCTGATGCCTGGGTCAGACATGCAGAGCTCTCTCCCTGAATGTTGGGCATCCCATTGGCAGTATGGTGCAGGAAAAGTGAAAGTGAAGTTGCTCAGCTGTGTCCAACTCTTTGCGACCCCATGGACTGTAGCCCACCAGGCTCCTCCATCCATGGAATTTTCCAGGCAAGAGTACTGGAGTGGGTTGCCATTTCCTTCTCCAGAAGATCTGCCTCACCCAGGGATCGAACCCGGGTCCCCTGCATTGCAAGCAGATGCTTTTACCATCAAGGGTCAGCGTATAAACTGGCTCTGATGCCACCCACGCTAACTGTGTAACCCTGGGCCATCTCCCTTACCACAGTAAAGCCTGTCTTCCCTGAGGATGAGGGCAGCATTCTCTGCTACAGGGGCTGCTGTGGAAGCCCGAGGGTACACAACAACAGAGGAAAGTGGCTTTGCAGGCCCTTATGGAGGTGAGCACAGAGCCCCTGTCTCCTATTTCCTGTGTTCAGGCCTTGGCAGAGATAGAAACCATTCAGCTCTGAGGGTGCCAAACAGTGAGGAATTTAGCTCTAAGAGTCAGGACTCTCTGAAAGCTCTGTGCCTATTTCTCTGCATTTGTGTCTATTGCTACTAGCAGGAGTCCCACCCTCCAGGGCTAAAGCAGTGATGAAATCTCTAGGGTTTGAGTGTCCTCTCTTCTAAGAGGCTCAAGAAAGGGCTGACCTGGAGAAAATGTCCCACCTAAATGCCTGCCACCCAAAATTTCACTTCTCTTGGCCAGAAAGCCTCATCTCACCACTGGCCCACACCTCAGCCTGGACGGGGGTAGATGGTCCTGTCCTAACAGCACCCTCAGAGCCTCCAGGCAGCCCTTACCAGGGATAAGAGGCCTAGAATTGGCCTGGCCTAGAGCCAGCTGAGTCACAAGAGTCTGCCTTGAGTTCAAGGCCAAAAACAATGACTCAGGCAGGATGGAATCCAGGGAAAACCAGCCCTGGCTTTCCACCCAAGAGTGTTGACCAGCTGGGCATGAGCTCATGCAGTTAAGACAATGACAATGACAGTGAGAAACTGCCAGCCCCTTGTATATGAGAAAGACTTGGGGGCTGAGCCTTGAGCCTGAAACCATCCCTGAAACATTCTTTGAAAACCCCATATCATATCAACTCATCTAAAATTAGCTTTCAGCATCTAAATCACTTCCTGTTACGGAAACCACAGGTCTGATGCTTCAGTCATCACCCTGACAGCCTCTAGGGGGTGGGGCAGGTGAAACAGGGGTGCTGCACATAGAAAAGTATGATAATCCAAAAGAGATACAGCAGTCAGGAGCCCCTCTCTCCCTAATGCAGAAATGACAGCTAAGCAGAACTTATGAGGCTACTGCTGCAGGAACCAGGACCATCATGAGCAGACACGTGCAGCCAAGCACACATGTACATACCTCCCTGTGCCTTGTACACACAGGCCAGGGCCTTCACTGTTGCTGCAGATAGACTAGCACATGCATAGCCCAAACACGTCTCTGCCATGCCCCTTCTGAGCATGGGACTCTCCAACAAAGGAAGGTGGGTGTCTGGCCTGCTTTAAGCATCTGCAGCCTTGTTTCTTCTTGTCTTGTAGCCTTGGGTACTTTATGCTTAATAGGCTGCAAGCAAGACTGACCTAGTGCTCAGGGCTTGGCCTTCACTCACTGCTTCAGCTAAGTCTTCGTATACTAGGACCACCAGGACGCATTCTTAATAAGACTGAGGATTATACTAGAAATTTATAGCAATATATTTTAACAGTCAAACATTAGAAAAAATTCCACTGAAGTCAGGAATAAGACAACAATATCCAATACCCACGCTATTACACATACTAAAGTCCTAGTCAGTGCATTAAGATAAGAAAAACAGGTATGAAAATTAAAAAAAATCCAATAAACTTATTTTAAGATAAATGATGATTGTTATCACTGTTTGCTTTATATTAAATGGTTTATGTATCTCGTTTAACTCACTTAATCCTAATAACCACCTTATGAAGTAGGTGTTAGTATAGAAGTCATCTTTATAGATAAGGAAACTAACAAAAATTCTGAGATACTTGTCTGGTAAACGGCAGAGCCAAAATTTAAACCAGGAGGCAGTGTGACTTCAGATTCTGTACTCTTAATCACTATTACTATATAACCTCTTGATGATGTCAGACTTTACACAGAAAACCCAGGAGCTGAACAATGTGGCCAGATATAAGTTCAGTAAACAAAAAAATTAGCAGCTTTCCCAAATATCACAAAAGTCAGTTCTCTTTCAATTAATCTATAAATTCTATCCAAACTATCCTAATCTATTAAAATCAAAACGCCCAGAGAATATCTCCTCAATCCTGATCTATTGATTCTAAAACTCATAATGGAGATATTGAAGATCATTCTGAAGAACTATGGTGGAAAATTTGCCATGTATAATTTCAAAGTATGTTATAAAGCAAGAGGAATTAAGACAGTGTGGTACTGGTATATAAATAAACAAACAAACCAGTAACTCAGAATGAAGAGTCCAGAAACAGACCCACATATTTAAGGGATTTATGGGGGCAAGATAAAGTTTAGACTCTGAGATGAGTGATAATACTGACTTGGACTCTCTTTAAGGTCAGTTTTATTTTGGTTACTCCTAAAGAAGTTATTAATTAGGAACACAAAGGACATTAGTGAGATGAGGCTGCGTGTGGGGTGGATGCATCATTTCTTGCTTTCTCATAAATGAATCCCTCAAGTTCATGGTCTTGACAACCTGCAGAGACTGACATGTCTGCCAGATCAGATGAGCCCAGAAGAGCACTCACTGCCTTTTGCAATCCCTCTTATGTACCAAAAACAGCTCACACTGAAGCAATAATTCTGCTCTTCCGTAAGTCATACCACAGAGTCCTAATACGTATATTCTAGGTCTTGAAAATTCTTGTTGCTAATTTTATGGGTAACCTATCCTTACCTAGCTATGGAGTCTTGGCGTTTTCTGTTCATGCATACTCTTTCGGTAAGCAAGCCTAAATCTACCCCAAGTGCTCTTCCATGTAACTGTGAAACATACGGGGCTTCCCAGGCGGCACTCGCGGTAAAGCACTGACCCGGCAGTGCAGGACTGCTGCAGGAGGCGCGGGTTCCGTCCAGGGTCAGGAAGACCCCTGGAGCAGGAAATGGCAGCCCACTCCAGCATTCTTGCCTGGAAAATTCCATGGGCTGGGGAAGCCTTGGGGGCTACAGTCAGCGGGGCTGCAGAGAGCTGGACACAACTAAACACGTGAAACACACTAATCTTTAAATGAACAGTATTGAGATGACTGTGATTCAATATTAGAAATACTTCTAGTTTTAAGTAAAACTTAACTCCAACTGGCTTAAATAATAAAGAAAAAGTAGTGGCTCAGAAGTACGCTGGATTTTGGAACAGGATTGGCCCAGTAGATCAATAATGTCATCAAGAATCTGATTTCTCTTCTCTGTCTCCTACTTTATTGGTTCATCATAAGATTAGCTTCCCCTGTGGGAGTAAGATGATCGTCAGTAGCAACTGAGCCTGACACTGAAAAGAAAACCTCTTCGTTAGAAGCTCACAGCAAACATTATTTCGTGTGTCTTAACCCCTAAAGGGTCATTTACCCAATTGAAACATTCGTACCCTGTAGCCAGGGTGGATGGGATGCGTTGATTGGCTTAAGCTAGTTTAAGGGGTGAAAGCGAAAGAAAGCAACGTCGCTCAGTCGTATCCGACTCTTTGCGACCCCGTGGACTGTAGCCTACGAGGTTCCTCCATCCATGGAATTCTCCAGGCAAGAATACTAGAGTGGGTTGCTGTTTCCTTCTCCATTAAGGGGTGAGGGCGAGAGCAATCCCACATATACTACACATCTAGGAAATTCGGAATGCTGTTAGCAAGGGAGGAGAGAAGAAGGGGAACTGTGAAGACAATCAACAAAGCTTCTACAAAATTATCACTTAGTTGAAAAGATAAAGCTATTGATAGATTCCTCCTCATACCATTCACAAAATAAATTCAGAGATATTAAAGTCCTAAATATAAATAATAGACATAGGAGAAAATATAGAAAAATATGTTTATGACCTGGAGGGAAGAAGAATCCTTTTTAAATAAGATCACACAAAATATCAAGTCACTTTAAAAATTGATCATTTTACTCCATCAAAATCACACATTTGGGTATAGTAAAAGACACTGTAAAATGAAAGACAAGTGAAATAATGGGAGGAAGGATTTAAAACATGTATAATAGACAATTAATATCCAGAATATAATGAGTATCAAAAAGTTAACAAGTAAAATCTTAACAACTTAACAGAAAAAGAGTATGAACCAACTAAAAAAACTAACAGAAGAAACAAAAATGTCCAATAAATATATAAAAGAAGTTTAGCATCGCTAAGGAACTTGAGAAATAAAGTCAAATTCTGCATGTGACATTCGGTAACATGAAGCCTATGATTTTAACAGGTTCTTGGCAGGTACGTGATATTAGTGGCTTTTAGTGGATCTAACTTTTTTCTACGAACAAGTTGACAGATGTTACACACACACACGTACACCCATGAGTCTGTAACTTCTTATGCTTGCTTATGAGCTTAATGAAGCATATACAAGAATATTCATTGCATCCCAAATGTAATACTGAAATTTTAGAGACACATAAAATTTTTATCACCCAGAGGTGAATAAATAAACCGAGGTATGTTCATGCTAGATAATATCATGCAGCAATTCCAAAATGCACTTGCTCTCTTTGAACCAACACAGAAAGATCTCTAACATAACACTGACTGATAACTGTAGACTGATAACATACAGCACATCATTTATGAAAAAGAGAGAGAGAGGAGGAAAGAAAAGCAGAAATCATAAAAGAATCCTATCTTTTTTTTTTAAACAAATATACAGGGTCAGTAAGTAAATATATTAAAAAAAGATCTGGAAGGATGCAGATATACAGCTAGCTGAGAACTGTGGTTACCTGTAGGAACTGGGAGTGGGGATTAGGATCTGATGAGGCAATCAAAGAACACTTTAGCTTTATAATTTTATAATCATCAGATGAATTTTCTTGCTCTTTTTACAGGAAGATAATATTCTCGCTTGTAAGATGTTACAAGAAGAGAATGTATTCATGTATCACTTGGGTAATTAAAAGACAAAACCATTCTTTATGAAGTCATTAGGAGTTGGGCAAGCAAAGGCTAAAGTTTGGAGCCTTATTCTTCTGCAGGAGCCCTGCAGTCCACGACTGACTAGACTCCAGATGTCTCTGCTTACCTGCCATGTATCTGCCCAGGCCTCACTGCCATGTACATGGATCTCCCTGGCCCCTAAAGGGGACATGGGCCAGCTCTCTCCTGCAGCACAACTGCATGTCCCTAAATAGGGAATGGAGCGGGGGAGGTATAAAGTCCTGGATAGATAAAGGTTCCTCTTATGAAAGAAGTCCAAAACCAGAAAGAAGGGAAGGCCACGGAAGGTCCAGCCCTGGCAAGCAAATACTAGCATTCAGATCATGTGTGCACTCCCCATGTGCTCACCTTGCATCCCAGCAGCACCTCATCCCAAGGATTTTTGCCCAGATTTTGAGAGACTGTTTCCCTCAACTCACCTTGAGTCCAGGGCAGTGGCTAAAACAGGGGCAACAGAAGGAACAGAAAAAAATGGTCTAGGACAGCATCAGGGTAAGAAAAAGACATGAGGAGAAAGTCAAAATAGTAAAGGACCTGGGAAAGGGCCAAGGGCAGGGGCAGGGTTATGCATCAGGAGGAGGTTCTACTCACATCCATGGACAGTAGTGGCAGATCAAACTACTACCTACATTCTGCTCCAACATGAAGAAAAATGTCTTTTACCCACAGGGGTAATAATCCTAATTCCCACTTTGGTTAACCAAGTAAGAGAGGAAAGAGCCTTCCTACTAGGTCAGGGCAAAGAAAGTCATTGTTTTCACTGGAGAGGTACAAATGGAGCTCAAGGCAGATGGCAGAGCCCTCCCAAGGCATGGTCCAAAGGCCTGGGCCAAGATAACTAGAGGGGCTGATGCCACGTGTGCAGGAAATGGAATCCTGGGGGTGGTGCGGTAAAGAAAAAAACCCTCTGGTTTTAGCAGATCCACTCCTAAGGTTACTCAAAAAGTTCAGACCAAAGCATCACCCTCACTCTACAAAGCATCCACCCACTCCCCAGTGACTTCAGAGAATTGTGGGAACTAAAGTGCTCCATCCCAGGAAAAAGGGCTTCCTTTGAGGTTAAGGTGTGAAATGACAAAGACTACAGCATCCAAGAAGGCCTTCCCAATGCTGAGACTCCTGGTCTCTACCTCCAGAGCCTTGGTAGAACCTAAGAAGGTGAGTACTTTATCAGGCTCTTAAAAGGAATGAATATGGAAAGCTTCTATTGCATCCTTTTAAAGTCAAGTGACCTGACATTAAAGAAGAGAGGTTCAAAAAGTGGGCTTATTTTTTCTTTATGGCAGGCCCCAAAGGGCACAAAGTGAAAGGACTTCATTGTACAATAACATGAGGTATTAACTATATTGTAGTTAAGAAAAATTATGGAGCAATTTGGAAAAATGTTTCTCTTTTTTCTGATGGGTTTAGAATATCCAGTCTGTAAGAATTAACAAGCGACTGTGTCTGTGTGTGTGTCTAATAGTTATCAGATGTCCCTGTAGACAACTAGAATAACAAAGAAGTAGGTACATCTGCTGCACATAGTGGCAACGAAGAACTTGAACCTGCCTTGGAGTACCTACATCTACCTGGACAGTCCTGTTGGTATTTTTCTATATTTTTCAAGACCAGCATTCCAGTAGAACCTTCTGTGATGATGAGAATTATCTATCTGCACTGTCTAATACAGAAGCCACAAACCATATGTGGCTATCAAACACTTGAAATATGGTTAAGACAATTGTGAATTTTTATATTATTTAATTTTAATTGATTAGCTATATTTAATTAAATAGCCACATATGGCTAGTAGCTATTGTCCTGGACAGCACAGTTCTAGGTTGCCTCTGTGCTGTTTGTTTGAGGCAGAGTCTTCCAAGGGGTATAAGATGCACCATGGAGGGTACAGAAGACACTGAGAAACACATGAGGAACAAAGCACTCGTGATGGATAAAGCTCAGAGCAAGTGCCATGACAGCACAGAACAGCTGTGGCACCTCAGATCTTCTCAAACCTCTGCTGCTCACAACAAAATAAAACAAAACCCTTGGCCAAGTGACATTTTCAGAAAAACCCTAGAAAAGGGGGTATATTAGTGAAATGGAGAGATGTGGAACAGGTATAACAAACTCAAATTAATAGAAGAGGGTAATCCTAATGATGATGAAATCTTCATCTCCATTCCTGCTACTGAGAAGCCCACTTTGGCAAGTGGCCAAGGAAGCACCAGGCTGGACACAATGTTGGTACTGGACTTCCCTATCATCCATAGGCAGTGACTCAGGAGGCAGAGCTATGGGTTGAGAAATGCCTCAACTTTCTAAACATTAGACTGTACGGTCTCCTGGGCCTTTTATGCAAGGTAGCTCTTCAGATAATGAAAACCATCCCCAAGGCATGGAGTAACAATAACTTCCTTCTATTTTTTTATTTCTTTTCCTAAGGCCAATTTTCATAAGCCATATGACAAGACAGTGATATCCATTTTGCATGCTCCCAGGTCAGAGTTCAGGATACAGAACTTCCCTTTGGAGAACTCAAACATTTCTGGCATAGTACCAGAGTATCTGGCATACTACTCAGGGCCCAGACTCCAGTAGCCACTAGCAGGTAAGGAGTATGGTACTGACCATGTTGTTATTTCAGAAATGGTAGGAATCAGAAGTCATTCCAGGGAATATCCCAGGAGACTGATGCAGGTTGGAGAAAGAGAAGACAGAGAGGAGGCAGATGAGGTGAAAGGAGGAAAAACACAAGAGGAAACATCTTACATTCTGTTCATCTCACACCAGTGGAAAACTATGATCGGAGCTTCCTCAAGCAGTTCTAACCACAGTTCTTTTTTCCCTGGCTCAGAGGCCTCTAACACCTTCCAGCAGTCACAAGATAAAGGATAAAATCCTACGCTTAGTAACCAAGGTTCACGGGGCCAGGTCCTATCCACTCTATACCCATGTCTTGTATGTTCCAGATGAACTGATCCTTTTACTTCTCCCACGCACTTCATGTTGCTTACGGCCCCTACATCATCTTTATATCAGCTACTCCCACAAGCTAGTTCACTCTAACCACATCCTTCCTTTTTCCTACTACTTTACAAGCCAGCTAATATTGTCCCCTTCTGGAAGACTTATCCAACTAATCAATTCAAAAGGAGCTCTCCCTCCTTTTTAGCACACCTAGATTTACTGATAAATTTCTTCTTTTTTTTTCCTTTTTTTTCAAATTTTATTTTATTTTACTTTACAATACTGTATTGGTTTTGCCATACATCAACACGAATCCACCACGGGTGTACACGTGTTCCCAATCCTGAACCCCCCTCCTCTTCCTTTGTTTTTAACTCTTCAAATTGGTAGCAATTTCTAACAGATAGAGCCAACTACAGGAACAGAATTGTCATCTCTGAGTTTCCCACAGCACCCAGCACAGAGCCAGGTGTACATCAATCACTTAGGGTGCTTCGGTTCATTTCAACAAACATTCTGAGTATTAACTCTGTGCCAGGAGCCATTCTAGACGTTTCTGCCAGAGTCAATGTAGATAATGAAGAGGCAGTAATACATTTATCCCATCTTCACATGCAGCTAAACCAATTCTCAATTCCTCTGACTCTTCAAGGCTGGACAGTTTTCCTTTGATGAAAAAGACTGTTCCCCATATCAGACCTGTCTATTCCTCTTAACCATGACTTCACTCTCCGTAACGCTCTTGTTCATGTCAGTAGCCTGAAAGCACAGAAGGAGGACAGACACAATCTACAGCACAGTCAACTCAATTCCTAGTAATGGGCAAATCAGGCATCAGTCCAGGTCTCCCTCCGTAATGAAAAGCAAACAAATAAAGCAAAATGTGAGACAAACAAAAGATTTAGCAGTTCAAAAAAAGTGACCCAATTTGAATAATTTTCCCAACAGATTCCAAAAGGACATTATAGCAACAGAAACAATATAATCAGAAAAAAAGATGGTAAGAAAAAAATGTGATTACAGAATTGCACACATTTTTTAATCCCAACGGAAGCAGTAAATAGAAAAACTAGGTACTACAGAAAACAGAATCAGCATATTAGTAAACAAACTTAAAAAGGAATTCTGAGAAATTCAAGGGAAAACGTATGAAGTAGAAAATTATGGCATTTGGAACAAAACTCCAGATAAGGTAAGTGAGTACAAAAAGAAATTTTAGGAGAGAACTGATTAGATGAAGACCTAAAGAAATAGCTGAAGTAAATCTCCCTGAGATACACAGGGTTACAGGTGCCAGGGATACAACAGAAAAGAGCTCACACAAGGTACCCACTCTCAATGAGTTCCACAAATAAATGATTAGAAATATTTCAGATACTAGTAAATGCTTTAAAGGAAAAAAATGAAGCAATATAATAGAGTAACTTGGTGACAGAATGGCTACTTTAGGTTTAGGGAGAATTCTCTGAGGTGACAAATACACTTAGTTTTGAAGGAAAAGAGGGCAATAGTCATGATAAGAAGCCTTCTAGGTAGAGAAACTACTTTGTGCAAAACCCCTTAAAAAGGCACAGCATGGTTTAGGAAAAGAAATAAAGCCAGTATGGCTAGAGCATAGGAAGCAAAGGGGAGAGTGTGATGAGATGAGGCTGGAGAGATAGGCTGGGGTAGATTACATAACATAAGCATGGGAAGAAGTGTAAGTGTGAGAGAAGGCACAGGAGAGCTTTCAGCTAGAAAATTATTACTCTGACTGGAGAATGGATTGTAATAAGGTAAAAGTAGAAGAAGGAGACAGATGAGAAACCTATATCAATAGTCTAGGGAAGGGAAGACAGTAAATATGTACTTGAGTTTTCAGTGGATATAGGAAACAGATTAAAAATAAAGAGATAGGCAAAAATACAAGAAACAAGAAATTAGAAGTTATCATAGAAAAAAAAACCCAACTGAATTAAATCAGAGGGTTATCTTGCTTGATATTCCAAAACAAAGACATTTGTAAATATTTCTGGGCTAAAAACAGCTTACAAAATTATAACTAAAATAACCAGGGAGAAAGAAAGGTAATAAAAAAAATGTAAAGCTACTACTATAATGGATAACTTAACATATGTTTTTCAATCTTTAACAGATCAAGCAGACAAAGATACAGAGAATTTGTTTATTATTAATAATTAATAATTAATAAACCTGGCTTAATAGAGATATTAAACACATATCCTATAAATTCTGAATATACATTCTGGTCCAAAAATCATAAGAATGATAGTGACTTTTTAAAAGTCTCTATCTAGATAACTGTATATCAGTGCTCTCTTTGGTAGCACACATACATTGGAAAGATACAGAGAAGGCTAGCATGGCCCCTGCATAAGGATGACTTGCAAATTTGTGAAGCATTCTGTATTTTTGGGGGTGACCTAGAGGTATGGGATGGGGGTGTGTGGGAGGTTTAAGAGAGAGGGGATATATGTATACATACAACTGATTTGGGCTTCCCTGGTGGCTCAGATGGTAAAGAATCCGCCTGCAATGCAGGAGACCTGGGTTTGATCTCTGGGTTGGGAACATGCCCTGGAGAAGGGAATGGCAACCCACTCCAGTATTCTTGCCTGGAAAATTCCGTGGAGAGAGGAGCCTGGTGGACTACAGTGCATGAGGTAGCAAAGAGTCAGACACAACTGAGCAACGAAGCACAGCAACACAGCTGGTTCGCTTCATTGTACAGCAGAAAGTAACACAACACTGTAAAGCAATTATACACCAATAAAGGGTAGGTATGTTAAAAAATAACCGTAAGTCAAAGGGGGAATCAAAATTGCTAGTAAATGAAAGGCAACATCAATTATCATGCTACATATTAAACATACAGGAAATGGACTAGATTAAAAAGTCCTCAAAACACAAAGAAGAATTCTAGGAGGTAGAAAGCTGGGAAGAGTATTGCTCACACCCTAACAACAGCAATAGCCGGATAAACCATAAAATGGTAACTTTTACTGGACCCATCAGAGAACTGAGGTCACAGAGCAATCAAAGAGCTAAAATCTAAGGAAACTCAGATGCCAACACTTAAGAGGTGGAACATGAGCACATGTTTACCTGTGGCAGAACACAAAAGAATGAAACATTGGGCGCCACAGAAGAAGGTAAGAAGAATTCACACAAAACTTTTCAATGAATTGCTAAAGGCAAAGTGTGGGCTACATGAGAGTATGGGACTCCTGGGAGTCGCAGATACAAGGGAAATTCACACCTCTCATGCTCACAGGGAAGACTGACTATTTCTGTCCACAGGGCTTTCTCAATGATCCTGACCCTCCTCTCCATGACATTCAAAACTCTTCCTTGTATCTTTGGTGGGTCTTGGGCAGGAGATAGTATAATGAACGTCTCACAATGGTAGAACACTTCTAAAGATTTGGGGCCAGATCATTTCCTGACCTCCCATATGGCAACAGAGTTTGCAAACTGTCTCTAATTGAGGCTGGACCAGGGCAACACAGGATCTCCATTGGTTTCCACCACTAGAATAGCCAAGCCTAGTACCAGACAACAGAAGATTACTGCTAGGGAGGAGCAAGAGTGCATCCATAAAATCCTGAGGTACAAGTACACTGGGAAGTCTCAAAGCTGCAGGTGAAGCAGGAATATTAAAAAACAAAACAAAACAAAACAAAACTTCTGGAAACTTAGCCTCTTCCTAAGCAAAATGTTTTGAAGCTGTAGGTACATTGAAGGCAAAATACAGCAACCAAAAATGATCTCAAACTCAAATACTAAGTAAATTGACTCAGATCTCCACACTAATGGCTTAGGAAAAAAAGAAATGTGCATACTTCCAGGAAAAGAAAATCATATTTACATCATGGTATTACGTACTATCCCAATTCCCAAGAAGGGCAGTACTTTAGTACATTCAGTACATTAGAACATTAAAACCACCAGACAAGTGCACTCATCTCCCATGCTAGTATAATGTTATGCTCAAAATCGTCCAAGCTAGGCTTCAGCATTACATGAACAGAGAACTTTCAGATGTTCAAGCTGGGCTTAGAAAAGGCAGAGGAACCAGAGATCAAATTGCCAACATTCACTGGATCATACAGGAAGAAGGGAATTCCAGAAAAACACCTACTTCTGCTTCATTGACTACACTAAATTCTTTGACTGTGTGGGTCATAACAAACTGTGGAAAACTCTTGGAGAGATGGATATACCAGGCCATCTTACTTGTCTCCTGAAAAACCTGTATGTAGGTCAGAACAGTTAGAACCCTTATGGAAAAACTGACTGGTTCAGGATTAAGAAAGGAGTACAACAAGGCTGTTTATTGTCACCCTGTTTATTTAACCTATACTCAGAGCACATCATGTGAAATGCCAGCACATCAATGTGAAATGTATGAGTTGCAAGCTAGGATCAAGATTGCTGGGAGAAATATCAGATATGCAGATGATATTACTCTAATGACAGAAAGTAAAGAGGAACTAAAGAGACTCTTGATGAGGGTGAATGAGGAGAGTGAAAAAGTCGGCTTAAAACTCAATATTAAAAAAATCTAAGATCATGGCATTTGGTCCCGCTATTTTATGCCTCATAGAAGGGGAAAGGGTGGAGGCAGAGGACAGATTTCCTCTTCCAGCTCTGAAATCACTGTGTATGATGACTGCAGTCATGAAATTAGAAGACAACGACTTCTTGTCTGGAAAGCTATGACAAATCTAGACAATGTGTTAAAAAGCAAAGATATCACTTTGCTGACAAAAGTTGGTTTAGTCAAGGCTATGGTCTTTTCAGTAGTCACGTATGGATGTAAGAGCTGGACAATAAAGAAGGCAGAGTGCCAAAGAATTGATGCTTTTGAACGGTGGTGCTGGAGAAGACTCTTGAGAGTCCCTCGGAAGGCAAGGAGATCAAACCAGTCAATCCTAAAGGAAATCAACCCTGAATACTCTCTAGGACTGATGCTGAAGCTGACGCTCCAATACTTTGGCCACCTGATGCAAAGAACAGACTCACTGGAAAAGACCCTGATTCTGGGGAAGACTGAAGGCAGAAGGAGAAGAAAGTGACAGATGATGAGATGGTTGGATGACATCACTGATTCAATGGACATGAACTTGGGCAAACTGCAGGAGATGATGAGGGACAGACAGGGAAGCCTGGGGTGCTGCAGTCCATGGGGATGCAAAGAGTTGGACATGACTTGGTGACTCAACAACAAATTACACACTATATTACATACAAGTATGCAATAAAAATTACGAGACACATAAAAAAAAACAAGAAAATAAAGCACTGTTAACAGACAGAGCAATTATCTGAAACAGAATCACGAAAAACCAGATATTAGAATCAACTGACAATTTAAATGTAAGGTAAATCAGTTAAAGTGTTGAGTAAAAAAGATGGATGGCATATATGAACAGATACAGAATTCCAGAAGAAATATAAAAATCATAAGAAAGAATCAAATGGAAATTCTAGAAATAAAAAATACAATAAGAGAGTTGAAGAATGCCTTTGACAGACACATTATAGACTCAATAAAGCCAAGAAAGAATCAAGGAACCCAGAGACAGAGTAATAGAAATTACTCAGATGTAAACACAAAGAGAAAAAGGGTGTAAAAAACCAGAACAGACTATTCAGGAGCTGTGAAAAAATATCAAGTGGTCTAATATATATGTAATTAGAATCTCAGAAGGATGAAATATAATTAAAGGGAAAAAGAGAAACATTTAAAGACAAGTTAGGCAAGAATTTTTGGAAAACAATGAAAAATATAAACTAGAGAAACAAGAAACTCAGAAATCACAAACAGGATAAATACTACTGCAAAAAAATCACACTTAGACACATTATTCAAACTGCTAAAAAACAGACAAAAAGAGAAAAATCTTGAAGGCTGTGAGACAAAAAAAATTACACACAGAGAAACAAAGATTAAAAAATTATAGCAGACATATTCATAAACTATGTAATACAGAAAACAATGGAGTGAGATCTTCAGTGTTGAAAGAATAAAAAGCTGTCAACCAGGATTCAACAACCAATGAAACAACCTTTTAAACTGAAGGAAAAAAAAAAAACCTTCCGGAAAACAGACTTTATTTTTTTAGAGCAGTTTTAGGTTCACAGCAAAACTGTCCAGAAAGTACAGAGTTCCTAGACATTCTCTGCCCTTACACATGCACAACCTCTCTCACTACTAACATATTGTACCTCAGTGATGCAAATTTTTTTACATTGCAATTTTTTATACGTGCAAAAATTGATGAACCTAAACTGATATACATCATTATCACCTGAAGTCCACTATTTACACTATGGTTGACTCTCGGTGTTATGGGATTCCCTGGTGCCTCAGTGGTAAGCAATTTGCCTACGAATGCAGGGGACGCAGATCCTTTCCCTGGGACAGGAAGATCCTCTGGAAAAAGAAATGGCAACCCACTCCAGTATTCTTGCCTGGGAAATCCCATGGACAGAGAAGCCTGGTGGGCTTCAGTACATGCAGTCACAAAGAGCTGGAAAAGACTAAACAACAACTTGGTGTTGTACATTCCATGGGTTTGGACAAATACAATGACATGCATTCACCACTACAGTATCATATTAAATGGATCACTACCCTAGAAACCCTCTGTGCTCTGCCTATTCATCCCTCCTTCCCCCATTCCCTAGCAACTACTGATCTTCTGTCTTCATAAGTTTTGATTTTCCCTGAATTCTATGTAGTTGTAGTCATACATTATATGCTGCTGCTGCTGCTGCTGCTGCTAAGTCACTTCAGTCGTGTCCGACTCTGTGTGACCCCACAGACGGCAGCCTACCAGGCTCCCCCGTCCCTAGGATTCTCCAGGCAAGAACACTGGAGTGGGTTGCCATTTCCTTCTTCAATGCATGAAAGTGAAAAGTGACAGTGAAGTCGCTCAGTCGTGTCCAACCCTCAGCGACCCCATGGACTGCAGCCTTCCAGGCTCCTCCATCCATGGGATTTTCCAGGCAAGAGTACTGGAGTGGGGTGCCATTGCCTTCTCTGCATACATTTATATAGCCTTTTCAAATTGGCTTCTTTTTTTAATATAAATTTATTTATTTTAATTGGAGGTTAATTACTTTACAATATTGTATTGGTTCTGCCACACATCAACATGAATCCGCCACAGGCGTACATGTGTTCCCTATCCTGAACCCCCCTCCCTCCTCCTTCCCCGTACCATCCCTCTGGGTGGTCTCAGTGCACCAGCCCCAAGCTTCTTTCAGTTAGCAATACACATTTAAGATGCCATCATGTCTTTTCATGACTTGATAGCTCATTTCTTTCTGGCCCTAAGTAATAGCCCATGGTCTGGAGGCACCATAGTTTATCAATTCATCTAATAAAGGACATCTTGGTTCCTTCCAAATTTTGGCAATTATGAATTAAGTTGTTATAAATGTTTATGTGCATGTTTTTTTGTGTGTGTGAATGTAAGGTTTAACTTATTTGGGTAAATATCAAGGAGTTGTGATTGCTGGGTGATACAGTAAGGCTGTTTATTTTTTAAGAAACTGCTGAACTGTCTCCCAATGTGGCTGTAAAGTCATTACTGATGTAGTTAAGACTAATACCTACTATATTTGTTACTGCTTTTCATTTGTTTCCCTTGTTCTTTTTTCCTGATTTTTGTCTTCCCCTCTTTTCCACCTTCTGCAGTTTTACTTGAGCATTGTATATAATTCCATTTTCTCTTCTTTCTCAGAATATCAATTAAATTATTGTTCAGTCACTAAGTCGTGTCTGACTTTTTGTGATCCCATGAATTGCAGCACACCAGGCTTTCCTGTCCTTCACTATCTCCCCGAGTTTGCTCAAACTCATGCCCATTGAGTCACAGTTGATGTCATCCAACCATCTCAACCTCTGTCGTCCCCTTCTCCTCCTGCCCTCAATCTTTCCCAGCATCAGGGTCTTTTCCAATGAATCGGCTCTTCCCATTAGGTACCCAAAGTATTGGAGCTTTTTCATCAGTCCTTCCAGTGAATATTCAGGGTTGATTTCCTTAAGGACTGACTGGTTTGATCTCCTTGCTGTCCAAGGGATTCTCAAGAGTCTTCTCCAGCACCACCATTTGAAGGCATCAATTCTTTGGTGCCCTGCCTTCTTTATGGTCCAACTTTCACATCCTTACATGACTACTAGAAAAGCCATAGCTTTGACTTTACCGACCTTTGTCAGCAAAGTGATGTCTCTGCTTTTTGATATACTGTCTAGGTTTATTATAACTTTTCTTCCCTTTGGTTGAGCATTAGGATTTTCTCTTTATTTTTTAATTGGAGGAAAATTGCTTTACAATGTGTTAGTTTTTGCCAGACAACAACATGAATCAGTCATAACTGTATATGTATCCCCTCCCTCTTGAGCCTCCCTCCCTTCCCCTCAACTCACTCCTCTAGGTCATCACAGAGTGCTAGGCTGGGCTCCCTGTTTTATATAGCAACTTTCCACTAGCTAGCTATTTTACGCATGATTGTGTATGTATGTTTATGATACTTTCTCAATTTGCCCCACCCTCTCCTTCCCCTGTTGTGCCCACAAGTCCGTTCTCTACATCGGTGTCTCCATTCCTTGCAAATAAATACATAAATACCATTTTTCTGGATTCCATATATATGGAATATACATGATATTTGTTTTTCTCTGACTTACTTGACTCTGTATAACAGGCTCTAGGTTCATCCACCTCACTACCAGTGACTCAAATTCATTTCTTTTTATGGCTGAGTAATACTCCATTGTATATATGTACCACATCTTCTTTATCCATTCATCTGTCAGTGGACATCTAGGTTGCTTCCATGTCCTGGCTATTGTAAATAGTGCTGCAATGAACACTGGGGTACATGCGTCTTTTCGAATTGTGGTTTTCTCGGGGTATGGGACCCAGTGATGGGACTGCTGGGTCATATGGTAGATTTATCCCTAAGTTTCTAAGGAATCTCCATACTGTTCTCCATATTATCAGTTTACATTCCCTCCAACAGTGCAGGAAGGTCTCTTTATCTCCACATCCTCTCCAGCATTTATTGTTTGTAGATTTTTTGATGATGGCCATTCTGACTGGTATGAAGTGATACCTCACTGTGGTTTTGATCTGCATTTCTCTAATAATGAGTGATGTTGAGCATCTTCTCATGTGCCAGCTGCATGTGTTCTTTGGAGAAATGCCTGTTTACGTCTTCTGTCCATTTTTTGATTGGCTTGTTTGTTTTTCTGATATTGAGCTGTATGAGCTGCTTATATATTTTGGAGATTAATCCTCTGTCAGTTTCATTTGCAATTACATTTACAATTAACCCAAATCCACTTTCAAATAATACTATACCACTTCCCTGGTGGTTCAGACGGTAAAGCGTCTGTCTACAATGCGGGAGACCTGGGTTTGATCCCTGGGTTGGGAAGATTCGCTGGAGAAGGAAATGGCAATCCACTTCAGTGCTATTGCCTGGAAAATCCCATGGGCAGAGGAGCCTGATAGGTTACAGTCCATGGGGTCGCAAAGAGTCAGACACAACTGAGCGACTTCACTTCATTTCACTTTCACCTACAGTATTACTTTTTCCTCTGCCTTCTTTCAAGATTTTTTTATCTTTGATTTTCTAAAGTTTGAATATGATATACCTAAGTGTAGCTTTTTCAGTATTTACCATGCTCATCATTCTCTGAGTTTCCTGTATCTATAGTTTGGTATCTGAAACTAACTTGAGGAAGTTCTTAGTCATTAATGCTTCATATATTTCTTTTGTTCCTTTCTCTCTTTCTTCTTTTGGAACTCTGATAATGTGTTATTTAGATCTTTTGTAGTTGTCCCACAGTTCCTGGACATTCTACTATTTTTAAAGACCTTTTTCCTCTTTGCTTTTCATTTTGGAAAGTTTCTATTAACACACCTGCAAGCTCACTGTTTCTTTCCTTGTCTGTGTCCAATATCCTGATAAGCCTATCTAAGGCATTCTTGATTTTAGTTACAGAGTTTTTAAATTTTTAGCATTTTCTTTTGATTTTTTTCTTAGAGTCTCCACATCTCTGCTTTTACTACCCATCTGGTTTACATGTTTTCCATTTCTTCCTCTAGAACCCTTTACATATTAATCACAGTTGTTTTAAATTTACAGTCTGATAAGTCTAACATCTCTACCATATCTCGGTCTGGCTCTGATGTTTGCTCTGTCTCTGCAAACATTTTTCCTCCTCCTCCTAGTATACTTTATAATCTTCTGTTGAAAGGACATGAAAGACAGAGAAATGAGGTCACAGGGCAAACCTCTGTATCATAAATTGTAACAACAGACAGGTAGAGCAGAAATCCACCTCCATGAGAATGAGTACTGGGATAGAAAGGTTTTAACTGTGATTAATAAGATCCTAGAGGCTCAGTATGGACAAGATTGAGAGATAGAAAACTCCAGGGGGATCCTAGTCATGAGAGAGCTCTCATACTTTCATGAGTTTTATCTCTGGCATCCCTGCCAGGTTCTCACAGGAAAGAACACAGAAAAATCCCCTCATGCTTTGGGTAGGAGTAGAGAAAAGGGAATTGTTTTGAATTATACTAGAGCATTCTGGTTTTAACAAGGCCTGCTGTCAAGAGAATCTACTTTACCATGTGAGAAGACCTTTAGCAATACAGTGGAAAGAGTGGAAGCATTTTATAATTCCATGATTAGGTCTCAGTCTTTTGGTAATCCTGTGCCTGCGGACTGTCAGCTTCACCAGTGTTTCTTAGTTCCCCCACCCTGTTAGGTGGGAGAGGATGGATAGAGGGGACTGAAGTTGGTATTTCCTCTCCCCTACATGGAAGGTTAGAAAGAACTAGAGTTGGGTATTTCCCTCACCTCAGGTTAGTTAGATTCTGATAAAACCCCAGCTCTGGTAAAGTAGATTCTCTTGACAGCAGACCTTGTTTTTTTCATTGTTATTGTATAGGAACACAAGGGATTTCTGTGTATTAATTTTATATCCTGAAACTTTACTATATTCATTGATTAGTAATTTTCTGGCAGTACCTTTAGGGGTTTCTATGTAGAGGATCATGTCATCTGCTAATAGTGACAGTTTTATGTCTTCTTTTCCAATCCGTTCATTTTCTTTTTTTTCTCTGATTGCTGTGACTAGGACTTCCAAAACTACATTGAATAGTACCGGTGAGAGTGAGCACCCTTGTCTTGTTCCTGATTTTAGAGGAAATGTTTTCAATTTTTCACCATTGAGAATAATGTGTGCTGTGGGTTTGCTGTATATGGCTTCTATTATATTGAGGTATGTTCTTTCTATGCCTGCTTTCTGGAGAGTTTTCATCATAAATGGGTGTTGAATTTTGTGAAAGCCTTTCTCTGCATCTACTGAGATAATCATATGGTTTTTAATCTTTCAATTTGTTAATATGGTGTATCACATTGATTGATTTGGGAATATTGAAGAATCTTTGCATCTCTGGAATAAAGCCCACTTGGTCATGATGTATGACCTTTTTAAGATGTTGTTGGATTCTGTTTGCTAGAATTTAGTTGAGGATATTTGCATGTATGTTCATCAGTGATATTGGCCTGTAGGTTTCTTTTTGTGTGGTATCTTCGTCTGGTTTTGGTATTAGGGTGATGGTGGCCTCATAGAATGAGTTTGGGAGTTTACCTTCCTCTGCAATTTCCTGGAAGGGTTTGAGTAGGATAGGTGTTAGCTCATCTCTAAATTTTTGATAGAATTCACCTGTGAAGCCATCTAGTCCTGGGCTTCTGTTTGTTGGAATTTTTATTACAATTTTTATTTCTGTGCTTGTGATTGGTCTGTTCAGTTTTTCTGTTTCTTCCTGGTTCAGTTTTGGAAGGTTATACTTTTCTAAGAAATTTTCCATTTCTTCCAAGTTGTCCATTTTATTGGCATATAGTTGCTCATAGTGGTCTCTTACAATCTTTTATATTTCTGTGTTGTCTATTGTGATTTCTCCATTTTCATTTCTAATTTTATTGACTTGATTCTTCTCCCTCTTTTCTTGATGAGTCTGGCCAACAGTCTGTCTAATTTATCTTCTCAAAGAACCAGCTTTTAGTTTTGTTGATCTTTGCTATAGTCTCCTTCATTTCTTTTACATTTATTTCTGTGATTTTTATGACTTCTTTCCTTTTACTAACTTTGGAGTTGTTCTATTCTTCTTTTCCTAGTTGCTTTAAGTGTAAAGTTAGGTTGTTTATTTGATGTTTCTCTTGTTTCTTGAGGTAGGCTTGTATTGCTATGAACCTCCCTGTTAGCACTGCTTTTATAGAATCCCATAGGTTTTGGGTTGTCATGTTTTCATTTTCATTTGTTTCTATGCCTATTTTGACTTCCTTTTTGATTTCTTCTGTGATCTGTTGGTTATTCAGAAGTGTGTTGTTTAGCCTCCATATGTTTGTGTTTTTAATAGGTTTTCCCCCATATTTGATATCTAGTCTTACCACATTGTGATCAGAAAAGATACTTGAACTGATTTCAGTTTTTTTTTTTTTTTTTGATTTTCCAAGGCTAGATTGATGACCTAAGATGTGATCTATCCTGGAGAATAATCCATGTGCACTTGAGAAAAAGTTGAAATCCATTGTTTTGGGGTGAAATACCCTGTAGATATCAATTAGATCTAACTGGTCCATTGTATCATTTAAAGCATCTGTTTCCTTGCTAATTTTCTGCTTGGTTGATCTATCCATAGGTGTGAGTCGGGTATTAAAGTCCCCCACTATCATTGTGTTATGTTAATTTCCCCTTTCATACTTGTTAGCATTTGCCTTACTCATTGAGGTGCTCCTGTGTTGGATGCAAATATATTTATAATTGCTATCTCTTCTTCTTGAATTGATCCTTTGATTATTATGTACCATCTTTCTTTGTCTCTTATTACGGCCTTTATTTCAAAGTCTATTTGATTTCCAAATTTGCTGGCATATTGAGTGCAGCACTTTCACAGCATCATCTTTCAGGATTTGAAATAGCTCAACTGGAATTTCATCACCTCCACTAGCTTTCTGAACTTGACTTCACATTCCAGGATGTCTGGCTCTAGGTGAGTGATCACACCATCATGATAATCTGGGTCGTGAAGATCTTTTTTGTACAGTTCTTCTGTGTATTCTTGCCACCACTCCTTAATATCTTCTGCTTCTGTTAGGTCCATAACTATCACACAACTGCACTCATCTCACACGCTAGTGAAGTAATGCTCAAAATTCTCCAAGCCAGGCCTCAGCAATACATGAACTGTGAAATTCCAGATGTTGAAGCTGGTTTTAGAAAAAGCAGAGGAACCAGAGATCAAATTGCCAACATCTGTTGGATGATCGAAAAAGCAGGAGAGTGCCAGAAAAACATCTATTTCTGCTTTATTGACTATGCCAAAGCCTTTGACTGTGTGGATCACAATAAACTGTGGAAAATTCTGAAAGAGACGGGAATACCAGACCACCTGACCTGCCTCTTGATAAACCTATATGCAGGTCAGGAGGCAACAGTTGGAACTGGACATGGAACAACAGACTGGTTTCAAATAGGAAAAGGTGTACGTCAAGGCTGTATATTGTCACTCTGCTTATTTAACTTCCATGCAGAGTACATAATGAGAAACGCTAGGCTGGAAGAAGCACAAGCTGGAATTAAGACTGCCAGGAGAAATATCAATAACCTCAGATATGCAGATGACACCACCCTTATGGCAGAAAGTGAAGAGGGACTAAAAAGCCTCTTGATGAAAGTGAAAGAGGAGAGTGAAAAAGTTGGCTTACTCCTTGGAAGGAAAGTTATGATCAACCTAGATAGCATATTAAAAAGCAGAGATATTACATTGCTAACAAAGGTCCATTTAGTCAAGGCTATGGTTTTTCCAGTGGTCATGTATGGATGTGAGAGTTGGACTGTGAAGAAAGCTGAGCACTGAAGACGATGCTTTTGAACTGTGACGTTGGAGAAGACTCTTGAGAGTCCCTTGGACTGCAAAGAGATCCAACCAGTCTACCCTAAAGGAGACCAGTCCTGGGTGTTCACTGGAAGGACTGATGCTAAGGCTGAAACTTCAATACTTTGGCCACCTTATGCAAAGAGTTGACTCATTGGAAAAGACCTTGATGCTGGGAGGGATTGGGGGCAGGAGGAGAAGAGGATGAGATGGCTGGATGGCATCACCAACTCGATGCACATGAGTTTAAGTAAACTCCAGGAGTTGGTGATGGACAGGGAGGCCTGGCATGCTGCAATTCATGGGGTCACAGAGTCGGACACAACTGAGCGAATGAACTGAACTGAACTGAACCGATGATATCAACAGACTACAGAAGAAAAATGTCATATGACTGATTACATCAGTAGTTAAAGAAAAAGCATTTAATAAATTCAATCTCCATTCATAATACTGTCAGCAAACTAGGAAGAGAAAGAACTATTCATAATCTGACAAAAATCATCTGAAAAAACTTTTAAATATTTAATGATTAAAAACTGAATGCTTCTCCCTAAGACTGAAAGTAAGACATAGATTTTCCTTCATCATTCCTATTCACTATCCTATTCTAGGTCATAGCAAGTACAATAAGATAAGAAAGTTAATTAAAAGGTTTACAGATTGGAAATGAAAAAATAAAACTGTCTCTATTTGTAGACATGCTTGTCTACATAAAAAATTCTGAGGAAATTTTAACATAGCTACTAGAATCAACTAATAGCTAACCAAGGTCATAGGATAAAAAGTCAAAATTAAAAATTAACTGTATTTCTATATATTATCAAGGAACAACTGGAAATTAAAATTCAAATAAGGGTATCATTTATAACAGCACAAAAGATTATTTAGACATAAATGTAACAAAATATGTAAAGGTTTTATATTCTCAAAACCACAACAGTCGAAAAACCTGATAACAAAATATCAAAGATCATCTACATAATGTGTTATAAACCTGTGTTCATGGACCATGTTCATATTATAAGGCTCAATACTGTTTGACTACACCAAAGCCTTTGACTGTGTGGATCACAACAAATGGTGCAAAATTCTTAACAAGATGGGAATACCAGATCACCTTACCTGCCTCCTGAGAAATCTGTATGCACGTCAAGAAGCAACAGTTAGAACCGGACACGGAACAATAGACTGGTTCCAAATTGGGAAAGGAGTACATCAAGGCTGTTTATTGTCACCCTGCTTATTTAACTTATATGCAGAATACATCATGTGAAATGCCAGGCTGGATGAAGCACAAGCTGGAATCAAGACTGCCAGGAGAAATATCAATAACCTCAGATACACAGATGACACCACACTTATGGCAGAAAGTAAAGAACTAAAGAGCCTACTGAGCCTCTTGATGAAAGTGAAAGAGAACAGTGAAAAAGCTGGCTTAAAACGCAATTTCAAAAAACGAAGATCATGGCATCTGGTCCCATCACTTCATGGCAAATAGATGGGGAAACAATGGAACCAGTGAAAGACTTTAATTTGGGGGCTCCAAAATCACTAAAGATGGAGACTGTAGTAATGAAATTAAAAGATGCTTGCTCCTTTGAAGAAAAGCTATGACCAATCTAGATAGCATATTAAAAAGCAGACTTTTGCCAACAAAAGTCTGTCTAGTCAAAACTATGGTTTTTGCAGTATTCATGTATGGATGTGAGAGTTGGACTATAAAGGAAGCTGAGTGCCAAAGAATTGATGCTTTTGAACTGTGGTGTTGGAGAAGACTCTTGAGAGTTCCTTGGACTGCAAGGAGATCAAACCAGTCAATCCTAAAGGAAATCAGTCCTAAATGTTCACTCTAAGGACTGATGCTAAGGCTGAAACTCCAATACTTTGGCCACCTGATGCAAAGAACTGACTCACTGCAAAAGACCCTGATGCTGGGAAAGACTGAAGGCAGGAAGAAAAAGGGATGACAGAGGATGAGATGGTTGGATGGCATCACTGACTCAACAGATATGAATTTGAGCAAGCTCCGGAAGTTGGTGATGGACAGGGAAGTCTGGCGTGCTGCAATCCATGGGGTCACAAAGAGCTGGACACAACTGAGTGATTGAACTGAATGGATGTTAATTCTCCCTCAATTGACCTAAAGATTTAATGCAACCCCAATCAAAATCCAAGCACACACAAAAATTAGTTGTATTTCTATACATTAACAATGAAAATCTGAAACAAAATTAAGGAAACAATGCCATTTTAAAATAGAATAAAAAAGAATAAAATACTAAGGAATAAATTTAATCACAGTAGTGCATGATTTATACACTGAAAACTACAAAACATTGCTGCAAGAAATTAAAGAAGACTTAAATAAGCTGAAAGACATCCTCTGTTCATGGACTGGAACACAATAGTATTAGGAAGGCAGTACTTTCCAAAGTAATCCACAGATTCAGTTCAGCACCAATCAAAATCCCAATGGCCTTTTTTGTATAAACTGAACATCTGATCCTAAAATTCATATAGAATTTCAAGGTAACAGCCAAATCAATATTTAAAATTAGTTGAAGAACTCACATTTATTGATTTCAAAACTTATTACATAGCTACTTACCATTAAAGCAGTGTAAAACTGGCCTAAGAATAGGGATAATTATTCCATATCAATGGAATACAACTGAGGGTCCAGAAATGAATCTATAAATCTGTGGTCAATTGATTTTTGACAACAGTGTGAAAGTAATTAAATGCAGAAAGAACAAATAGTACTGGGATAATTAGATATCCACATGCAAAAGAAAGAACCCTTACCTTACATACAAAATTAACTCAAGATGAATCAAAAGCCTAAACATAAGAGCTAAAACTATAAAACTCAAAGAAGAAAACATTGAAGTAAGTCTTCATGACTCTGGGTAGGTATGACACCTAAAGCACAAGCAACCAAAGAAAAAATCAGATAAAATGGACTTCATCAAACTTTAAAAGCATTTGGCTTCAAAGGACACCATCAAGAAAGAAAAGATAACTCACAGAATGGGAGAAAGCAAATCATATTATCTGATTGGGTCTAGTATACAGAATCTATATAGAAGTCTTACAACTAAACAATAAAAAGACAAACAACCCAACTAAAAAATGGGGAAAGGATTTGAATAGACATCTCCAAGCAATATACAAATTGCTAATAAACACATGAGAAGATGTTCAACACCATTATCCCTTATTGAAATACAAATCAAAACCACAATGAGATACCACTTCACAACCACTAGGAAGCCTGTATACTTTGTAAATGGGAAAATAACAAGTGTCTGCAAGAATGTGGAGAAACTGGAATGTAAATTGATCCAGCTATTATAAAAAATAGTTTGGTGTTCCCAAAAGAGTTAAACACAGAGTTACCATACGACTCAGCAATTCCACGCCTGGGTATATAATCAAAGAATTGAAAACACATGATTAAACAAAACTCCGCATGCAAATATTCATAACATCACTATTAACAATAATAAAAAAAGTGAGGAACAACCAAAGTGTCCATCAACTCATGAATGGACAACCTTGAATAGCCAAAGCAATTCTGAGAAAGAAAAATGGAACCAGAGGAATCAGGCTCCCTGACTTTAGACTAAACAACAAAACCAGAACACTGACAGGGGAGGCGGTCCTAAGATGGCGGAGGAATAGGACGGGGAGACCACTTTCTCCCCCATAGATTCATCAAAAGAACATTTGAACGCTGAGTAAATTCCACAAAACAACTTCTGAATGCTGGCAGAGGACATCAGGCTCCCAGAAAAGCAGCCCATTGTCTTCAAAAGGAGGTAGGAAAAATATAAAAGATAAAAAGAGAGGCAAAAAAGGTAGAAATGGAGATCCGTCCTCGGAAGGAAGTCTTAAAAAAGAGAGAAGTATCCAAACACCAGGAAACACTCTCACTGGTGAGTCTGTGGCAAGCCTTGGAACCTCAGAGGGCAACATAACTGGGAGAAAAAATAAACAAATAATTAAAACCCACAGATTACATGCCCAGGGTAACTCTCAGCAGAGAAGCAGCGCAGACTCCGCATCCGCCACTAGCAAGCTGGGGCTGGGCAGGGAGGCCTGGGCTGCATTGCTTAGAGTAAGGACCTGGCCTGAATGCCCCGAGGGCAACCTGAAGGAACTAACTAGAGATAGCAAACCAGACTGTGGGATAGCTAGCTATCCATGCAGATGACACCACCCTTATGGCAGAAAGTGAAGAGGAACTAAAAAGCCTCTTGATGAAAGTGAAAGAGCAGAGTGAAAAAGTTGGCTTAAAGCTCAACATTCAGAAAACAAAGATCATGGCATCCGGTCCCATCACTTCATGGGAAATAGATGGGGAAACAGTGTCAGACTTTATTTTTGGGGGCTCCAAAATCACTGCAGATGGTGATTGCAGCCATGAAATTAAAAGACGCTTACTCCTTGAAAGAAAAGTTATGACCAACTTAGATAGCATATTCAAAAGCAGAGAAATTACTTTGCCGACTAAGGTCCATCTAGTCAAGGCTATGATTTTTCCGGTGGTCATGTGTGGATGTGAGAGTTGGACTGTGAAGAAAGCTGAGCGCCGAAGAATTGATGCTTTTGAACTGTGGTGTTGGAGAAGACTCTTGAGAGTCCCTTGGACTGCAAGGAGATCCAACCAGTCCATTCTGAAGGAGATCAGCCCTGGGATTTCTTTGGAAGGAATGATGCTAAAGCTGAAACTCCAGTACTTTGGCCACCTCATGCAAAGAGTTGACTCATTGGAAAAGACTCTGATGCTGGGAGGGATTGGGGGCAGGAGGAGAAGGGGATGACAGAGGATGAGATGGCTGGATGGCATCACTGACTCGATGGATGTGAGGCTGAGTGAACTCCGGGAGTTGGTAAAGGACAGGGAGGCCTGGCATGCTGCGATTCATGGGGTCGCAAAGAGTCGGACACGACTGAGCAACTGAACTGAACTGAAGACACCGCCAGGCCTGCTCACAGAACAAAGGACTGAACAGAGCTAGCCAACTATGGACTGGCCCATCTCCCACTGGAGACAGGCAGGTGAGGGCAGCCAGAGACGGAAGTGGGCAATTGCAGCCCCAGAGAGGCATCATCTGCCAAACAGCAAGCAGGCTTCATTGCTAACCAAGATTTCTTTGGATTCTGGACAGTCGACATCCACCAGGAGGGTCACAGCCAGAGATCAGCTCCCCAGAAGAGACACAGAAAGCCAAGCGGCATGGATGGGGGAGGCGATAAGTTGCAGCGACCGCACTCGCCAAGCACCTGGTCACCTGAGCTACTCGGACCTGGGAAGGGCACAAAACGCAGGCCCAACCAAGTCTGCATCTTTGTAGAGTACCTGAGTACTTGAACCTGAGCGGCTTGGACCTGGGAAGTGCATACAGCCCAGGGCCGGCCTCAGAGAGTTCCCGGCAGAGCAACCTAGAGCCTAAGCAGTAGTCAAAACAGTATGGTACTGGCATGAAAACAGAAATATTGATCAATGGAACAACATAGAAAATCCAGAGATAAACCCTCGCACTTATGGTCAATTAATGTATGACAAAGGAGGCAAGGCTATACAACGGAGAAAAGACAGTCTCTTCAACAAGTGATGCTGGGAAAACTCGACAGCTACATGTAAAAGAATGAAGTTAGAACATTTTCTAACACTGTATACAAACATAAAATCAAAGTGGATCAAAGACCTAAATTTAAGACAAGATGCTACAAAACTCAAGAGGTAAATATAGACAGGACACTCTTTGATATAAATCACAGCAAGATTTTTTTGATCCACTAGAGTAATGAAAATAAAAACAAAAATAAACAAATAGGACTTAATTGAAATCAAAAGCCTTTATACAGCAAAGGAAACCATAAACAGAATGAAAAGACAACCCACGGAATAGGAGAAAATATTTGCAAACAAAGCAATTGACAATAAATTAATCTCCAAAATATACAAACAGCTCATGTAGCTGAATAGCAAAAATAATAATAATAATAATAATGAGCCATCAAAAAATGAGCAGAAGACTTAAAGAGACATTTCTCTAAAGAATACATACAGATGGTGAGAACCACTTGAAAAGGTTCTCAACATCACTAATTATTAGAGAAACACAAGTGAAAACTACAGAGGTGTCACTTCATGTTGGTCTGAACGGCCATCATCTAAAAGTCTACAAACAATACATGTTGAGGACAGTGTGAAAAAAAGAAACCCTCCAATGTTGTTGGAGGAAACATGAATTGGTATAACTGCTATGGAGAACAGTATGGAAGTTCCTTAAACAACCGAAAATAGAGCTACCATATGATCCAGCAACCCCACTCCTGGGCATATATCTGGAGAAAACCATAATTTTCAAAGATACATGGACCTCAAATTTCACTGCAGCAATATTTACAGCAGCCTAGGGCATGAAGCAATCCAAATTTCTGCTGAAAGAGGAATGGATAAAGAAGATGTGGTGTGTGTGTCTGTGTGTGTGTGTGTGTGTGTAATGGAATACTACCCAGCCATAAAAAAGAGTGAAATAATGCCATTTGCAGCAATATGGATGAACCTAGAGACTGTCATACTAAGTGAAAGAAATCAAACAGAGAAGACAAGTATCATATGAGGTCCCTTATATGTGGAATCTAAAGAAATGGTACAAATGAACCTACTTATGAAACAGAAATAGAGTCACAGATATAGAAAACTGAGTCAATTCCTAAGCAGGTTGATAAGAAGTCTGGGTTTTCCAAGGACAGGTTGGTCTGGGGCTCTCAAGGAGGAGATAGGAGTCTGGAATTTTCAAGGAGGAGGAAAGGACAAACGTCTTTTTTCTTTTCCTCTGCATTCCTTACTCTTAGTCACATAAAACATTTTTTTTTCTTTAAGCCCAGAACTGACAATTATACCACAAAACAATTCAGTTTAAACTCTGTACTAAGGATTATATAACAACAATGTATCCTGCTTGAGGACAGTTTCTCCTTCCTGAAGACCTTCTGACATCTTAGAATATATATTATGGGAGTTAGTCTGGTAAGATCTTTCTGTTAAGTTCTAATCGTGTTATCTTAAAATATAAATTCTGGGAGTCAGTTTAGTTCAATTGCACAGTCATTTCTTTGCAACCCCATGGACTGCAGCATGCCAGGCTTCCCTGTCCTTCACCAACTCCAAGAGCTTACTCAAACTCATGTCCGTTGAGTCGGTGATGCTATCCAACCATCTCATCCTCTGTTTTCCCCTTCTCCTCTCGCCTTCAACCGATTAAAAAAGTGTATAGCTCCCTTGCTAAGACTAGCAAGTGGGGCACTCTGTGCCCTCTTCTGATGTCTATGTCAGAAGCTTCCTCTGTCCCTTTTCACTGCAATAAAACTTCTGCCACACAAGAGCCCTGAGTGGTCAAGCCTGGTCTCTGATCCTGAAGGTAAATCTTTGGAGATCACGAATCCGAAGTCATTCACTGTAAGTTATCAAAGTGAACTTACAGTTACCAAAGGGAGAAGGAGGGGAGGGATAAATTGGAAGATTGGGATTGAAATACAACCTACTATGTATAAAATAGATAACCAATTATAACCTACAATATAGCTCAGAGAACTCTACTTAATACTCTGTAATGAGAAGAACAAAGTCAAAGAATGTTCAAACTATTGTACAATTGCTCTCATTTCACATGCTAGCAAGGTAATGCCCAAAACTCTTCAAGCTAGGCTTCAGCAGTATGTGAACCAAGAACTTCCATAGGTACAAAATGGATTTAGACAAGGCAGAGAAACCAGAGAGCACCAACATCTGTTCGATCATGCAAAAAGCAAGGGAATTCCAGAAAAAACATCTATTTCTGGTTCATTTACTATGCTAAAGATTTTGACTGTGGATAACAACAAACTGCAGAAAATTCTTAAAGAGATGGGACTACCAAGCCACCAGTAAGGTCTCAGGTCTCCTGAGAAACCTGTATGAAAGTCACGAAGCAACAGTTAGACCGTATGTGGAACAACAGACTGGTTCAAATTGGGGAAGGAGCACATCAAGGCTGTATATTGTCACCTGACTTATTTAACTTCTATGCAGAGTATATCATGTGAAATGCCAGCCTGGATGACTCACAAGCTGGAGTCAAAATTTCCAGGAGAAATATCAACAACCTCAGATATGCAGATGATACCACTCTAATGGCAGAAATCGAAGAACTAAAGAACCTCTTGATGCAGTTGAAAGAAGGGAGTGAAAATGCTGGCTGAAAGCTCAACGTTCAAAAAACAAAGATTAAAACACACACACACAAAGATCATGACATCCAGTCCTATCACTTCATGGCAAATAGATGGGGGAGAAGTGAAAACAGTGACAGGTTTTATTTTCTTGGATTCCAAAATCACTGTGGATGGTGAGTGCAGCCATGAATTAAAAGATGTTGGCTCCTTGGGAGAAAAGCTATGACAAACATAGACAATGTATTATTAAAGGGCAGAGACATCACTTTGCCAACAAAGGTCCAGTAGTCATGTGCAGATATGAGAGCTGGACCATAAAGACGGCAGAGTGCTGAATAATTGATTCTTTCGAATTGTAGTGCTGGAGAAGACTCTTGAGAATCCCCTGGACTGCAAGATCAAACCAGTCAATCCTTAAGGAAATCAACCCTGAATATTCAGTGCAAGGACTGATGCTAAAAGCTTAAGCTCCAATACTTTGGATACCCGATACAAAGAGCTGACTCACTGGAAAAGACCCTGATGCTGGGAAAGATTGAAGGTAGGAGAAGTGGGTGACAGAGGATGAGATGGCTGGATGGCATCATCAACACAATGGGCATGAATCTGAGTAAACTCCAGGAGATACTGAAGGACAGGGAAGCCTGGCGTACTGCAGTCCACGGGTTGCCAAAGGTCAGACAAGACTTAGCAACTGAACAATAACAATGGGAAGAGAATCTAAAAAAAAGTGGAGATATATATATATAATAAAGCATATGTATATCATATGTATAATAAAACATATGTATAATATGTATATGCTATACATATAATGTATAGCATATGTATATAAAACATATGTGTATGTTTTTATAACAGAAACTAATACAACATTGTAAATCAACTATACTACAATAAAAAGTATTTTTTTAAAAGAAATTAACAAGACTTTAGAATCTCACAAATTTGGAAACTAAGAAATATTCTAAATAATCTATTGGTTAAAGAACAAAACACATGAAAATAAAAGTATCTTGGAATGCGTAATAATAATACAACATACTAAAATTTGAATGATGCTGCTTAAAGCCTGAAGCTAAAGCTAGAGACTAATGTATCAATTAGTTTAGTGCTTAGGGTAGAAAATTTTTCTATTTTGCCGGACTGCCTCTTTTCCATTCCTAAGGCTGGTGGAAGCAGGCTTTTCTTTGGGCCTTTTTTTTTTTTGCGTCTATTAACATTTCCAGGTTGCCAGCTTCTGAGATGAATGAGGTAAAAAGAAAACCCAGGGAACTCACTGCAGTTTCATTTCTTCCCAGCTAGTTTGCCTTCTTCTTACACCATTCAAAGCATTGTTATGTTTTAGGTGTACTTAAATATAAAATCCAGGGTTTTAGCTGTACTTGCTAACAGAGAAAAGTATTTCCACTTTATGTTTCTAGAAACAGAAGTTTCTCACCAGAGACTTTTAAGGCACTAACTTATATTGTCCTTTTTCTTAACTTGGGTGGTGGTCACATGAGTGGTCACCGTATTACTCTTTAAGCTATATGATTTATGCATGCATCTATGTATATATTTCACAATTTTTAAGTAAACATATTATAAATTATAACAGCATCACAATTCTCACAATTTTCTGTGAAGCAAGAAGAAACTATCTCTTCCACTTTGCAGCAGGGAAACTCACACTTGGAAAACACAGAGAACACTGAACCCAGGTCAAGAACCCAAGCCTAGGGCTCTTAACCACTAAGGCATTCACTGCTCTAACTTCTGAGGTTGGCTTCTACAAAGGTGATGCTTAAGAAATGCTGAACTTCGTAAAGTATTTCCACGCTTAAAAACACACCGAAAACAAGGCTTTTTATAGACACTTTATTTTTTGGTTAAAGGTGCAGCCAAAAAATACAGAAATGCGATATAATCAAATGTGTAAACAAGGTATCAGAACTTGGATTCATGAAAATATATGACAAAGACATCACTGCTGCTGCTGCTGCTGCTGCTGCTAAGTCGCTTCAGTCGTGTCTGACTGTGCGACCCCATAGACGGCAGCCCGCCAGGCTCCCCCATCCCTGGGATTCTCCAGGCAAGAACACTGGAGTGGGTTGCCATTTCCTTCTCCAATGCATGAAAGTGAAAACTGAAAGTGAAGTCGCTCAGTTGTGTCCGACTCTTAGCGACCCCATGGACTGCAGCCCACCAGGCTCCTCCATCCATGGGATTTTCCAGGCAAGAGTACTGGAGTGGGGTGCCATTGCCTTCTCCAAAAGACATCACTAGACACTAGAAAGTTTCACTATTGCAGGCTGACCCCTGCCTCTGGTACACAGAAAGCACAGACTAACCAGAGAAGTTACTCAATCAGCATGAATCCAGTTTACTCAGGACCTGCTCCAGCCTGCCTTCCCTCTGCTCCACAAATTCACTTCTCCGAGTTCTCACCTGACTGGGGTTGGAACAAAGAAAGGTGTCTATCACACTGTATTTAAAGATGTGGGCTTAGAGTTTGGAAGTGAAAAGGCAGAAAAGGATATCATTCAACTTCTGTTGGTCCACAGGGCCTCAAGAACTCCTGTCCTTGCTCACGGAACCACCTACTGGAAACTGAACAGAAAGAGTGCCATAGTCCTGGTTGTTCACTCAGCAGCCAGAATCAATAACCCCTTTAACCCAAGTCCTGTGGTAGGTGCAGGAAGCATACACAAATAAGACAAGTTTCAAGGTAGGACCATATACTGTTGCCAAGTTCCCTTTTAGAACTGCCTTTGCATCCCTAGGTTTTGGGTCTTCATGTTTTTGTTTTCATTTGTTTCTAGGTGCTTTTTATTGCCTCTTTGATTTCTTCAGTGATCTCTTGGTTATATAGTAGCATATTGTTTGGCCTTCATGTGTTTGTTTTTTTTACAGTCTTTTTCCCCCTTGTAAATGATATCTAATCTCATAGCACTGTGGTTGGAAAAGATGCTTGATAAGATTTCAATTTTCTTACATTTCTGAGGCTTTATTTGTGCCCCAAGATATGATCTATCCTGAAGAATGTTTCATGTGAACTTGAGAATAAAGTGTATTCTGCTTTGAGATGGAATGTCCTATGAATATCAACTAAACCTATCTGGTCTAATGTGTCATTTAAGGCTGTGTTTCCTTAGTACCAAATTATAATCTCCACAGATTCAGAAAAACCCATTTATGATTAAAACTTTCCAGAAAGTAGGCTTAGAGGAATGCTACCTCAACATAATAAAGGCCATACATGGCAAACCCATGCAAACATTCTTAATGCTGAAAAACTGAAAGCATTTCCTCTAAGATGAGGAACAAGACAAGGGTGTCCACTCCTGCCACTATTACTCAACATAGTTCTGAAGTCCTAGCCTGGCCATCAGAGAAGGAAGAAAAATACAAGAATCAAAGCTGGAAAAGAAATAAAACTGTCAATGTTTGCAGATGACACAATACTACACAGAGAAAATCCTAAAGATGCCACCAGAAAACTACTAGAGCTAATCAATGAATCTAATAAAATCATAAGATACAACATTAATACAGCAAAATCTCTTGCATTCCTATATACTAATAACAAAGTATCAGAAAGAGAAATTAAGGAAATAATCCCATTTACCATTGACCATTGCAACAAAAAGAATAAAATACATAGAGATAAACCTACCCAAGGAGACAAAAGACCTATATGCAGAAAACTGTAAGAATGATGAAAGAAATCATTGATGAAATGATTTAGAGTTTAGATTTAGAAACTCTTAGTTTCTAAGTTTAGTTTAGATTTGGAGTTTAGTTTAGATTTGGAACCATTAGGTGGTTCCATGAGTGAGGACAGGAGTTCTTGAGGCTCTGTGGACCAACAGAAGATGAATGGCATCCTTTTCTGCCTTTTCACTTCCAAACTTTAATCATTTCTTTCATTGATGAATGAAATCAAACAGATGGAGAGATATATCATGTTCTTAGACTGGAAGAATCAATACTGTGAAAATGATTATATAATCCAAAGCAATCTACAGATTCATTGTTCAGTTCAGTTCAGTTGCTCAGTCATGTCTGACTCTTTGCGACCATATGGACTGCAGCATGCCAGGCTTCCCTGTCCATCACCAACTCCTGGAGCTTACTTAAACTCATGTCCGTAGAGTTGGTGATGCCATCCAACCATCTCATCCTCTGTCTTCCCCTTCTCCTTCCGCCTTCTATCCTTCCCAGCATCAGGGTCTTTTCAAATGAGTCAGTTCTTCACATCAAGTGGCCAAAGTTGGAGTTTCAGCTCGTAGCATCAGTCCTTCCAATGAACATTCAGGACTGATTTCTCTTAGGATGGACTGGCTGTATCTCCTTGCAGTCAAGGGACTCTCAAGAGTCTTCTCCAACACCATAGATCAAAAGCATCAATTCTTCGATGCTCAGCTTTCTTTATAGTCCAACTCTCATATCCATACATGACAATTGGAAAAACCATGGCTTTGACTAGACAGACTTTTGTTGGCAAAGTAATGTCTCTGCTTTTTAATATGCTGTCTAGGTAGGTCATAGCTTTTATTCAAAGGAGCAAGCGTCTTTTAATTTCATTGCTGCAGTCATCATCTGCAGTGATTCTGGAGCCCCCCAAAATAAAGTTTTTCACTGTTTCCATTGTTTCTCCATCTATTTGCCATGAAGTGATGGGACCGGATGCTATGATCTTCGTTTTCTGAATGTTCAGTTTTAAGCACACTTTTTCTCTCTCCTCTTTCACCTTCACCAAGAGGCTCTTTAGTTCTTCTTTGCTTTCTTCCATAAGGGTGGTGTCATCTGAATATCTGAGATTATTGATATTTCTCCCAACAACCTTGATTTCAGCTTATGCTTCATTCAGCCCAGCATTTCATATGATGTACTCTGCATATAAGTTAAATAAGCAGGGTGACAATATACAGCCTTGATGTACTCCTTTCCTGATTTGGAACCAGTCTGTTGTTCCATGTCCAGTTCTTACTGTTGCTTACAGTTTTCTCAGGAGGCAGGGCAGGTGGTCTGGTATTCCCATCTTTTGAGGAATTTTGCACAGTTTCTTGTGATCCACACAGTCAAAGGCTCTGGTGTAGTCAATAAAGCAGAATAAGATGTTTTTCTGGAACTTTCTTGCTTTTCTGATGATCCAGCAGATGTTGGCAATTTGATCTCTGGTTCCTCTGCCTTTTCTAAATTCAGCTTGAATGTCTGGAAGTTCATGGTTCACTATGGAGAAGAGTATGGACTAAACATAGAACTACCACATGACCCAGCAATCCCATTGCTGGGCATACACCCTGAAAAAACCATAATTCAAAAAGACACATGTAACCCAATGTTCACTGCAGCACTCTTTACAACAGCCAGGACATGCAAGGAACCTAACCACCCGCTGACAGATGAATGGATAAAGATGTGGTACATATATACAATGGGATACTACTCAGCCATAAATAATTTAAATTGGATCATTTGCAGTGATGTGAATGGACCTAGAGTCTGTCATACAGAATGAAGTAAGTCAGAAAGAGAACCTATCTGTCTTTTGTCAGACCCAGATCTAATGTGGTACCAATTCCCTGATTAAATGAGACCTCACTCTACTGTGCTACTCAATTAATAGGTTCTCTGTTATAAATTCAAGCATTAGGTTCTCTGTTATCAAGCCTTCAAAGTTTACACATCTATTTACGAATTGCTTCCATTATCCCAAATTATTTAAAGGTAAGTGTGGCATTTATCTTTGCTACTACATCAAATCTTTATTAACTGTTGAAAGAATAATAACATAAATTACTTTTTTTAGGGCAAAGCCTTTGGGAAGCTCCAGATCAGGGTCTGATTCCCAAGCCTTTCACTAACCTGCAATGAAACCTCTGTGACCTGAGATACATTATATAACTTTTTGACCTTCAGCTTCTATATCTGTTCTAAAGAGTTGTGAGTTTGAAATAACAGACTGTAATATTCCTAGCACACCACCAAATCCATACCAAAAAGCTGAACTCTTTCATGCCACAGTGAACATGTTAACACTAAGCTAAGCAGGTTAATAAAGATTACTAAAAATAGTGCCATATCTCTAAGGTTATCTTCTGTTTGTTTCCAGGACCACACAGATTGACAGCACAGCACCAACACACAACAGAGTCCTTAAGAGCTGATTCCATGCTTAATGCAGGAAATGTTTAAGATAATTGTGGGACATCTTGTTATACCAGATAACAAAGGAAGATATCAAAGGCAAGGTTTTCTGTGTCTGTATTTTGTTTTACATGAAAATAAATGTCAAAAAGTAAAATGAACAAGAGACTTCTATTCCTAGCTATGATGGAATAGCTTAAGGTAGAATAACTTTCATGTCAAAACTAACCATGAAAACTGAATAAATCTCTTAAAAATCTGAAGATATCAACAGATTGCTGAAGCAAAAAGGGCTTAAGCATCAGATCCTGTGGAAGGATGAATCTCAGGTGGGTGAGATCCTTTGACCATTTACTGACCATTTACATGCATCTAGGTATGCAGTAGGAGAAGGCAATGGCACCTCACTCCAGCACTCTTGCCTGGAAAATCCCATGGACAGAGGAGCCTGGTGGGCTGTGGTCCATGGGGTCACTAAGACTCAGACATGACTGAGCGACTTCACTTTCACTTTTCACTTTCCTGCATTGGGGAAGGAAATGGCAATCCACTCCAGTGTCCTTGCCTGGAGAATCTTAGGGACGGAGGAGCCTGGTGGGCTTCCATCTATGGGGTCGCACAGAGTCGGACACGACTGAAGCAATTTAGCAGCAGCAGCACCAGCAACATGCATGCAATAAGAGACTGAGGACTCAGATAAGAGGACTCAAGCAATAGGCAACTGCTAAGAGACAGAGAAACCAGCAGAGATCTTAGTGGTCTCAAAGGGCACTAAAAGAGAAAAATTAGACTGTAGTTTTTTAGAATACTAAATAGGAGGGAGGAGTGTGGAACTTAGTCAACCACTCACCCTGTCTACCCATTATGACATTTTCTAGATTCTAAAGCTGTGCACAATGGAAGATGAAGAAGCTAATCAGAGAACCTCTGGAAAAAAATGGATTTGGGGGTCACTGTCACATACTGAGTATACAAGGATTAGAACTGTAGAACCGCCAGTGAGACAGATCCAGGGAACACTCTTGGCAGAGAAGTTGCAACTCTATTATTTTTCAGATTCCCTTACTAGCTGGCTTCCTGTTAGGTTCTGATGGTGGAAGGCGCCAGGAGATTGTATGGCACCAGATAGGTAACAGTTGCCCTAGAACCAGTGATTTTTTGCATGAGAGATGGCTTTATAATTAAGCCATTGAGATTTAGGGATTATTTTACTACTCTAGCATAAACCTAGTCTATCCTATTAAAATATGTAAAAAGAATCTTTGTACTTCATACCAGATACAAAAATAAAACCTAGGTGAATTAAAGATATAGATGAAAAAATGACTATAATCCTTCTAGAAAAGAATATAAGAAATATCTTTATGATCTTGGGATACAGAAGAACTTCTTAAACAAGACATACAAAGTGTAAATCAAAAAGGGAAAGCCTGATAAACTTGAAACAGAAATTAAGAACTTCTGTTCAACAAAAGACAGAACTAGGAGTAAAAAGACAAACCAGAAAAAGACATTTCAAAACATGTAACCAACAAAGAGCTTGTGTCCATAGTATATTAAAAACTTATGTGAATTAGTAAGAAAAAGACCTGAATAGACAAATATGAAATCCAAAGGCTAAAAAGCACACAAGAAAGTGTTCAACGACATTAATAATCATGTTCAGTTCAGTTCAGTTCAGTTGCTCAGTCGTATCTGACTCTTTGCAACCCCATGAATCACAGCACGCCAGGCCTCCCTGTCCATCACCAACTCCCGGAGTTCACTCAAATTCACGTCCATCGAGTCGGTGATGCCATCCAGCCATCTCATCCTCTGTCGTCCTCTTCTCCTCCTGCCCCCAATCCCTCCCAGCATCAGAGTCTTTTCCAATGAGTCAACTCTTCACATGAGGTGGCCAAAGTATTGGAGTTTCAGCTTTAGCATCAGTCCTTCCAATGAACACCCAGGACTGATCTCCTTTAGGATGGACTGGTTGGATCTCCTTGCAGTCCAAGGGACTCTCAAGAGTCTTCTCCAACAACACACTTCAAAAGCATAAATTCTTCGGCACTCAGCCTTCTTCACAGTCCAACTCTCACATCCACACATGACCACTGGAAAAACCATAGCCTTGACTAGACGGACCTTTGTTGGCAAAGTAATGTCTCTGCTTTTCAATATACTATCTAGGTTGGTCATAACTTATCTTCCAAGGAGTAAGTGTCTTTTAATTTCATGGCTTCAGTTATCATCTGCAGTGATTTTGGAGCCCAAAAAAATAAAGTCTGACACTGTTTCCTCTGTTTCCCCATCTATTTTCCATGAAGTGATGGGACCAGATGCCATGATCTTCGTTTTCTGAATGTTAAACTTTAAGGCAACTTTTTCACTCTCCTCTTTCACTTTCATCAAGAGGCTTTTTAGTTCCTCTTCACTTTCTGCCATAAGGGTGGTGTCATCTGCATATCTGAGGTTATTGATATTTCTCCTAGAAATCTTGATTCCAGCTTGTGCTTCTTCCAGCCCAGCGTTTCTCATGATGTACTCTGCATAGAAGTTATATAGGCAGGGTGACAATATACAGCCTTGATGTACTCCTTTTCCTATTTGGAACCAGTCTGTTGTTCCATGTCCAGTTCTAATTGTTGCTTCCTGACCTGCATATAGGTTTCGCAAGAGGCAGGTCAGGTGGTCTTGTATGCCCATCTCTTTCAGAATTTTCCACAGTTTAATGTGATCCACACAGTCAAAGGCTTTGGCATAGTCAATAAAGCAGAAATAGATGTTTTTCTGGAACTCTCTTGCTTTTTCCATGCTCCAGCAGATGTTGGCAATTTGATCTCTGGTTCCTCTGCTTTTTCTAAAACCAGCTTCAACATCTGGAAGTTCATGGTTCACGTATTGCTGAAGCCTGGCTTGGAGAATTTTGAGCATTACTTTACTAGCGTGTGAGATGAGTGCAATTGTGCTGTAGTTTGAGCATTCTTTGGCATTGCCTTTCTTTGGGATTGGAATGAAAACTGACCTTTTCCAGTTCTGTGGACACTGCTGAGTTTTCCAAATTTGCTGGCATATTGACTGCAGCACTTTCACAGCATCATCTTTCACGATTTGAAATAGGTCAACTGGAACTCCATAACCTCCACTAGCTTTGTTCGTAGTAATGCTTTCTAAGGCCCACTTGACTTCACATTCCAGGATGTCTGGCTCTGGGTGAGTGATCATACCATCATGATTATCTTAGTCACGAAGATCTTTTTTGTACAGTTCTGTGTATTCTTGCCACTTCTTAATATCTTCTGCTTCTGTTAGGTCCATACCATTTCTGTCCTTTATCGAGCCCATCTTTGCATGAAATATTCCCTTGGTATCTCTAATTTTCTTGAAGAGATCTCTAGTCTTCCCCATCCTGCTATTTTCCTCTGTCAGCTGCAATGGCGCACAAGCATGGCCGAGAGGAGCTACCCCACGTCCGAGGTCAGGGGCAGAAGCCAGGAGGACTCCATGCCCAAGGGGCGGAGGACAAGAGCAGCTACCCCACATCCGAAGTCAGAGGCAGTGGCCGAGAGGAGCTACACCCCACCCGAGGCCAGGGGCAGCGGCCGGAAGGAGCTACCCAATGCCCGAGGTCAGGGGCAGCAGCCGAGAGGAGCAATGCCAAGTCCAAGGAGCAGTGGCTGCACGGGTGCAGGAGGGCCTAGAGGAGCTACTCCACGTTCAAGGTCAGGAGGGGTGGTGGTGAGGAGATACCCCTCGTCCAAGGTAAGGAGCAGTGGCTGCGCTTTGCTGGAGCAGCCATGAAGTGATACCCCAAATCCAAGGTAAGAGAAACCCAAGTAAGACAGCAGGTGTTGCGAGAGGCATCAGAGGGCAGACACACTGAAACCATACTCACAGAAAACTAGTCAATCTAATCACACGAGGACCACAGCCTTGTCTAACTCAATGAAACTAAGCCATGCCCGTGGGGCCACCCAAGATGGGTGGGTCATGGTGGAGAGGTCTGACAGAATGTGGTCCACTTGAGAAGGGAATGGTAAACCACTTCAGTATTCTTGCCTTGAGAACCCCATGAACAGTATGAAAAGGCAAGATGATAGGATACTGAAAGAGGAACTCCCCAGGTCAGTAGGTGCCCAACATGCTACTGGACATCAGTGGAGAAATAACTCTAGAAAGAATGAAAGGATGCAGCCAAAGCAATAATCATGTTAAGATAGATAATACTATACATATAATAAACTAGCTAAAATCCAAGTATATGACAAGACCAGATATTGGAGAAAGTTGGGATAACAACTCTTACTCCTAGTAGCAATGTGCTCAGCCACTCTATAATATATTATACTAGTAAAGTTGAAGACTCATCTGTTGAGATTCAGCATTTCTGCTTCTAGATATATATTCTACATAAATGTGTTTATTTGTATCAGAAATAATGTATAAAAATGCAATGACAGCCTATTCATTAAAGACTGAAACCAGCCTAAATGTCTATCAACAGTGTATCAGTATATTATATACTATCCTATGATAGATGCTAACAAAAGTGAACCATACAAATTAACATAAATTACAGCTGCACAACAACATGAACGAATCCTACAACTATCAAATAAAATAACCCAAACACCTCCCAAAATATACTCTTAATTTCACTACAAAAAGTTCAAAATCAGGGAAAACAAAATAACTACTATTTATTTAGGGATACAGACCTGGATAGTAAAACTACGAAGAAAAGCAAAGGCATGACTACCACAGATCACTAGACAGTGGTTGCTGCCGAGGTACTGGGGGCAGGTCAGAGATGTGGTCAGAGGGGCTCCCGGGGCTCCTGAGGTATAAGTCTGAAAATAATCTCTTCTCTAACCCAGATAGTGACATGGGTGCTCATGCTCACTTTCATAGTCTTTAAACTGTATATCTATGTATCACAAACAATTCTGGGTGTGTATTTCAAAATTTTAAAGTAAGAAATCTCAAATTATAACAGTATCACAACCATGGGCATACATGATCTCTATATTCTCTGAGATGCAAGGAGACTGACTCCCTCACTTCCCAGAAAGGACACTGATGCTTAGAGGAAAAATAAGTGGGAAACTTTGTCTAGAACCTAACATCAGAGTTTGCCTCTCAAGTATTCATTATCCATATTCTCCTTGAACAGAGAGGATGCATAGGAAATGGTAAACTTGGTAAAAGCTCCCCATCTTAAAATATATATAGTCTAAATAAAGCTCTTCAAGGCTTCTGGCAGGGAGGGACATTTTATTTTTTGGTTAAAGCCACATTAATAGAAATTCCATAAAAACAAGCATGTAAACAAGGTATTAGAACTTTGGTTCACTGAAACATCTCACATCTAAAGCATGTGAAGTACAAAGGTACCTTGCTATGTGCCAGACCACCTGACTCTGTTCCAACCCTACCTGAGCGGCCAGAGATAGCACAGGCTGGCCAGAGAGGCTGGGACCAAGGTCATACAGGACATTCCCCAGTCCACTCTCTACTCCACACAAATATTCATGCCTCCAAAGACCTGCCTGATGGGACTGGAAGATGAGGGGGCGTCTCCCACATTGAATCTGAAGACAATATGGGTTGTGGGGCCAGGAAGGCAAAGGGCAGAAAAGGATGACAGTCAACTTCTGTTGATCCACATGGCCTCAAGAATTCCTGCCCTCATTTATAGAACCACTTATTGGAGAATGGACAGAAATAAGTAGATTAGTTCAGCAGTCAAAATGAATGATGCCTTCATGATGACTCCTTAACTGGGTCTGGGAGTCAGAAATGAGTAAGACTTGGTTTTGGGCATCAAGTTGCTTATGAACTGGTGAGGGAAAGAGATAACTGTACAAAAGTCTGTCAGTAGCACAAGATATATGTGTGTAGGCTGCCACAGAAATAGAGCTAAAGAGCGTCTAACCATGTTGGGGAAGAGGAAACCCTAGAGCTGCGATAGAAAGCTGAATAGGAGTTATTCAGGGAAAAAAAATGACAGAGCAAGTGGTTCCTATACCAAGAGGGTCTGGGAAGTGGGAACAGGATGAGAAAGAGAGCAGGCATGATCCACCCTGGAGTGTGTGTCAAGGACCCCAAAAAGCTTGATATTGCTAGGATGTGGAGGGTGGAAACTGAGAGATAGGAGATGAAGCTGGAGGTTAAGATTGTGGAAGGCCTAGACATCAACCTCAGGGGCTCTGGCAAGTGGACCAATCTTAGGAAGCAGAGTTGGTGCTAGCATAGTCTATTACTTAGAGCTGTGCCTTAAAGGCTCATGAATCATGATTTCATTTCTCAATATAGATGCATTCATAATGAATTCTAAAAATTGATTTTAATGCATTAATGAAGTCACAATACTTCAAAATATAATTTATAATACTTAGTTTTTAAAGCAATACATATACTTTTTTGGAAAAGTCAAACTGTTCCACAAAAATTACAATGTTACACAGCAATCTCCTACTTATCCCTTCTCACTACCAATTCCCACCTCCAGAGGACATTCAACTCCTTTAGCTGTTTCTTCTGATATTTATCTTTATTTTTCTAAATAATATACTCACAGTGCTGTTTCTTTCAATTTTAGATCTTATATGTTGATAAGTATACCATGGAAGATGGAGATTTGGAATTTTTTACACTACTCTTCAAATGCCTATTTCACACTCCTATCTCCCAATATAGTTAAATTACAAGTATAGTTAAATTACAAGTTTAGTTAAATTAATGTTTAGTGTTCACATTATTAGGTCATTTATGTAAATACTGCCCACACCTAAGCCATCTAATAAATAAAACAGGTGATTCTTGAGCCACACAGGTCCATTTATATGTGGATATTTTTTAAACAGTTTAAATACTATAGTACTATACAACCCCACAGTCCATTGAATCTACTAATGTAGAAGCACAGATATGAAGGAATCATGTACGCAGAGGACCAACTATAAATTATATGCAGATTTCCAACTGTGCTGAGGGTCAGTACTCCTAATCCCCACTTTGTTCAAGGCTCAACTATACTTCTATTTCCTTTCTTGTACAACTTTTTCTTTTTCCTGAGGTCAGCAGTTGTCTCATTTTCTTTTTAATTTGCTTAATTTTCTGTGAACCTATCATTACTTATCCCCATAATTCTCTAAGAAGGCTATAAATTCTTCTCTTTGTGATCACTTTCTGTCACAACCTGCTTTGAGCCTCTCCACTGCTCACCACAGCTGCTTCCAGAACAAAGCTCAAATTTCAGCCTCCATGGTTTGGTCCCAGTCTTGAGCTTCATTTCTTGACCCCTGTGCTAAGGCCTCTTTTCGTGCAAGAGACAAAGGCAGCCTGTCTCTACACCTACAATGCTGCTTTTAGCTTGAGCCTTGTTCCATGTGGGCTTTGCTTGCCTGAGACACCTTTTCCCATCTCTGATTCCAGTTCTCCCTGACTGCAATCTCAGAATCCTTGCCAGAGTACATTTCTCTTGACAGCCATATTCAAGAAGTCTCCACAAGGTTCCCATAGTATTTTGAGAATGTTCAAGGGAAACTCAAATCAATTATTTTAATATTCTCAACAAATTAAGTGGGTAGAGAGCTACATGTTGAAAGAAGGCTCTAAAGTAGTTAGTGTAGAAAATTCTATACAAGGAAATTGTCTTGCCTTCATAAGAACATGGCAGCTGTTCACTCCCAGTACAGAGTCTAAGATTGACCACCAAAACCTAGTATGAGGTCACAATGGCTAACTCCACATCTTATATCACTCAACCCACTTGTAGCCCACAAGCACAGGACAGGCAGTATGTTTTGTTAGGCGGTTGCCTTTCCCACTCAGCAGAAGGTTATACCAGAATATGGCTGTCCCCTGGAAAGAGAGGGCTTATCAGAACATATCCTGTTGCTGGTTTTGAGGGAACAAATCAGAAACAGTCTTTGGAAGACACAAATTTTGAACCCAAAAAGAGATGCCACTTGTGATAAGCATATGACTTATTTTTACTCAGGGAAAGTCATCAGCTACCTATATAGCCACCACTCCAATTTCACATGGTCTCTGGGACCTGACCATGGAGTACTTCTGAAACTCCAATCTGAAAGGAAACACTCTCACCAAAGTATAAGGGCACAGAGCTCTAGGACTCCATGGCATTATGCAGGCAGTACCTACCCCTTATGATGTGGTGAACATCTGGAAACCCACCCGTCCTTGAAGGATCTCCTATACCTTTTCCCAAAGTGGGGGCCAAAAGATTGTAGTCCAGGTAGAAAGTTAGTTCCTGATGCCATCACAGTCACAGTAAAGCAAGCTAAGGAATGAAGCAGGGAAATGAACAAGTCCTGTGCCCTAGGGCAACTAGTGACCTACAAAGAACAGAAATTACCTTCTTGGGTGAAATCATAGTCCCCAGATATGGGAAGACAGTGGCACCACCAACTTCTACATCATTCATCTGTGAAAACAAGGCATAGTAGTTGCCCCTTCTCACTCAAGGCTCTTAGATTCTATATCCTGCTTGATTTGGGAAGGATCCAGAACACAACAAGCTGTTCTTTTTTTCCTACCACCCATGGTCAGTTCAGTTCAGTTCAGTTCAGTCGCTCAGTCATGTCCGACTCTTTGCGACCCCATGAATCACAGCATGCCAGGCCTCCCTGTCCATCACCAACTCCCGGAGTTCATTCAGACTCATGTCCATCGAGTCAGTGATGCCATCCAGCCATCTCATCCTCTGTCATCCTCTTCTCCTCCTGCCCCCAATCTCTCCCAGCATCAGAGTCTTTTCCAATGAGTCAATTCTTCGCATGAGGTGGCCAAAGTACTGGAGTTTCAGCTTTAGCATCATTCCTTCCTAAGAAATCCCAGGACTGATCTCCTTTAGAATGGACTGGTTGGATCTCCTTGCAGTCCAAGGGACTCTCAAGAGTCTTCTCCAACAACACACTTCAAAAGCATCAATTCTTCAGCGCTCAGCCTTCTTCACAGTCCAACTCTCACATCCATACATGACCACAGGAAAAACCATAGCCTTGACTAGACGGACCTTAGTCAGCAAAGTAATGTCTCTGCTTTTGAATATGCTATCTAGGTTGGTCATAACTTTCCTTCCAAGGAGTAAGCATCTTTTAATTTCATGGCTGCAATCACCATCTGTAGTGATTTTGGAGCCCAAAAAATAAAGTCTGACACTGTTTCCACTGTTTCCCCATCTATTTCCCATGAAGTGATGGGACCAGATGCCATGATTTTCGTTTTCTGAATGTTGAGCCTTAGGCCAACTTTTTCACTCTCCTCTTTCACTTTCATCAAGAGGCTTTTTAGTTCCTCTTCACTTTCTGCCAGAAGGGTGGTGTCATCTGCATATCTGAGGTTATTGATATTTCTCCCGGCAATCTTGATTCCAGCTTGTGTTTCTTCCAGTCCAGTGTTTCTCATGATGTACTCTGCATAGAAGTTAAATAAGCCAGGTGACAATATACAGCCTTGACGTACTCCTTTTCCTATTTGAAACCAGTCTGTTGTTCCTGACCTGCATACAGATTTCTCAAGAGGCAGGTCAGGTGGTCTGGTATTCCCATCTCTTTCAGAATTTTCCACAGTTTATTGTGATCCACACAGTCAAAGGCTTTGGCATAGTCAATAAAACAGAGATAGATGTTTTCCTGGAACTCTCTTGCTTCCTCCATGATCCAGCAGATGTTGGCAATTTGATCTCTGGTTCCTCTGCCTTTTCTAAAACTAGCTTGAACATCAGGAAGTTCGTGGTTCACATATTGTTGAAGCCTGGCTTGGAGAATTTTGAGCATTGCTTTACTAGCATGTGAGATGAGTGCAGTTGTGCGGTAGTTTGAGCATTCTATGGCATTGCCTTTCTTAGGGATTGGAATGAAAACTGACCTTTTCCAGCCACTGCTGAGTTTTCCAAATTTGCTGGCATATTGAGTGCAGCACTTTCACAGCATCATCTTTCACGATTTGAAACAGCTCAACTGGAATTCCATCACCTCCACTAGCTTTGTTTGTAGTGATGCTTTCTAAGGTCCACTTGACTTCACATTCCAGGAAGTCTGGCTCTAGATGAGTGATCACACCATCGTGATTATCTGGGTCATGAAGATCTTTCTTGTACAGTTCTTCTGTGTATTCTTGCCACCTCTTCTCAATATCTTCTGCTTCTGTTAGGTCCATACCATTTCTGTCCTTTATTGAGCCCATCTTTTCAGGACTCAGTAAAGATCAAGTTGGGCAAACATTTCTGGTCACTGACTCTAAGATCTTTCTCTTTCGAGAAAGGGGAACTGTTTCATAGAGCAACAAGTTTGTTTCTGTTAACAATTTCTGTGTGGGTCTTTTCCCCAGTCCTGACTCCTCTACTTCTTGAACTCCTCGACCTGGCAAAGGTGCTCATTCTTTTCTCTGCAAGAATTCATAAGCACCTGCTACACAGTAAAAAAAATTTTCCAACTCTGGAACAGTGATTTAAAAAATAGGTGTATATATTCCCTGCCTCACAGTTGGAGCTCCCAGTTATGTACTGTGGTTCTCAACTTTGCTTCTGCCTGACACATCCCAATGAGTCAACTCTTCGCATGAGGTGGCCAAAGTATTGGAGTTTCACCTTCAGCATCAGTCCTTCCAATGAACACCCAGGACTGATCTCCTTCAGAATGGACTGGTTGGATCTCCTTGCAGTCCAAGGGACTCTCAAGAGTCTTCTCCAACACCACACTTCAAAAGCATCAATTCTTCAGCACTCAGCTTTCTTCACAGTTCAACTCTCACATCCATACATGACCACTGGTAAAACCATACCCTGACTAAACGGACCTTTGTTGACAAAGTAATGTCTCTGTTTTTCAATATGCTCTCTAGGTTGGTCATAACTTTCCTTCCAAGGAGAAAGCATCTTAATTTCATGGCTTCAGTCACCATCTGCAATGATTTTGGAGGCCCCCAAAATAAAGTCTGACACTGTTTCCACTGTTTCCCATCTATTTCCCATGAAGTGATGGGACCAGATGCCATGATTTTCGTTTTCTGAATGTTGAGCTTTAGGCCAACTTTTTCACTCTCCTCTTTCACTTTCATCAAGAGGCTTTTTAGTTCCTCTTCACTTTCTGCCAGAAGGGTGGTGTCATCTGCATATCTGAGGTTATTGATATTTCTCCCAGCAATCTTGATTCCAGCTTGTGCTTCTTCCAGCCCAGCATTTCTCATGATGTACTCTGCATAGAAGTGAAATAAGCCAGGTGACAATATACAGCCTTGATGTACTCCTTTTCCTTTTTTGGAACCAGTCTGTTGTTCCATGTCCACTTCTAACTGTTGCTTCCTGACCTGCCTATAGGTTTCTCAAGAGGCAGGTCAGGTGGTCTGGTATTCCCATCTCTTTCAAAATTTTCCACAGTTTATTGTGATCCACACAGTCAAAGCCTTTGGCATAATCAATAAAGCAGAAATAGAAGTTTTTCTGAAACAAGAGATTGGAGACAGGAGGAAAAGGGGATGACAGAGGAAGAGATGGCTGGATGGCATCACCGACTCGATGGACATGAGTTTGAGTGAACTCCGGGAGTTGGTGATGGACAGGGAGGCCTGGCGTGCTGTGATTCATGGGGTCGGACATGACCGAGCGACTGAACTGAACTGAACTGATACATCCCATCTGTCAAGAAGGGCTGACTACAGTAGCCATACACTTGGAAGGGGTCATGAAAGAAAGATGAGGCCAGAGATCAATATTGGGAGTCTTTGCTGTCTACTGGAGTCTCTGATGTCTATCAGTCACCAGTCTACTGATGTCTGACTGAAAGGAGTCAGTAGCAGAGTTCAAGTGGAGGATATTTAAACCAGAGCGCACTCCATACTTCTCAGCCAGCTAATCCAGCCCTTTACTTATTTAAAATGGAAGCACAGTTGTTGTGAAAGTAAAAGTCACTCAGTCCGACTCTTTGTGACCTCATGGATTATACAGTCCATGGACTTCTCCAAGCCGGAATACTAGTGTGGGTAGCCTTTTCCTTCTCTAGGGGATCTTCCCAACCCAGGGAAAGAACCCAGGTCTCCTGCCTTGCAGGTGGATTCTTTACCAGCTGAGCCACAAGGTTGTATAATATTATGTAAGTTACAGGTGTTCAACAGAGTGATTCACCATTTTTAAAGGTTATACTCCATTTATAGGTATTATAAGATGCTGCCTATATTCCATATGTTGTAACACTTATCCCCGTAGCTTATTCTATACCTAATAGCTTGTACCTCTTACTCCCTTACCCCTTTTCCCCTCTTCCCTTCCCTTTCCCCACTGGTAATCACAAGTTTGTTCTCTATATCTCTAAGTTTGCTTCTTTTCTGTCATATTGACTAGCTTGTTTTATTTTTTAGATTCCATATGTAAGTGATATCATACACTATTTGTCTTTGTCTGACTTATTTCACTTAGCATACTGTCCTCCAAGTTCATCCATACTGCTACAAATGGCAAAATTCGGTTCTTTTTTGAGTCTGAGTAGTATTTTATTGTACATGTATACCACATCTTCTTTATCTGTTCATCTGTTTGGGAATTTAGGTTGCTTCCATACCTTGGCAGTTGTAAATAATGTTTCTATAAACTATGAACCAGGGTGTACATATCTATTTGAATTAGCATTTTTGCTTTTTTCAGATATATACTAAAAAATGGAATTGCTGAGTCACAAGGTAAATAAGTCATAAAAAAAAAATAATGATTTTCAGAAATCTCCATTCTGTTTTCCATAGTGGCTGCACCAATTTACATTCATACCAACAGCAGGAGGTTCCTGTTTCTCCATATCCTTGCCAACATGTGCTGTTTGTGCTATTGATGATGGCTGTTCTGACAGGTGTGAGATAGTATCTCACTGTGGTTTTGATTTGCATTTCCCTGAGGATTAGTCACATTGAGCATTTTTTCCATGTCTGCTGGCCATCTTAATTTCCTCTTTGGTAAAATGTCTATTCAGTTCTTCTGCCCACTTAAAAAAGACATTTATTTAATTGGGGGCTAATTACTTTACAATAATGTGGTAGTTTTTGCCATACATGGACATGAATCAGCCACGGGTGTATGTGTGTCCCCCATCCCGAACCCCCCTCTCATCTACCTCCCTTCTCATTCCATCCCTCTGGGTTGTGCCAGTGCACCAGCTTTGAGTGCCCTGTTTCACACACTGAATGTGGACTGGTCATCTATTTCACATATGGTAATATACAGATTTCAATGCTATTCTCTCAAATCATCCCACCCTCGCCTTCTCCCAGAGTCCAAAAGTCTTTCATCTATATCTGTGTCTCTTTTGCTATCTCGTGTATAGGGTAGTCATTACCATCTTTCTAAATTCTATATATATGTGTTAATATACTGTATTGGTGTTTTTCTTTCTGACTTATTTCACTCTTATAATAGGCTCCAGTTTCATCTACCTTATTAGAACTGATTCAAATGTGTTCCTTTTAATAGCTGAGTCATATTCCATTGTGTATATGTACCAAAGCTTTCTTATCCATTCATCTGCAGATGGACATCTAGGTTGCTTCCATGTCCTGGCTATTGTAAACAGTGGCACGATGAACACTGGGGTACACGTGTCTCTTTCAATTCTGGTTTCCTTGGTGTGTATGCTCAGCAGTGGGATTGCCGGGTTGTATGGCAGTTCTATTTCCAGTTTTTTAAGGAATCTCCACACTGTTCTCCATAGTGGCTGTACTAGTTTGCATTCCCACCAACAGTGTAAGAGGCTTCCCTTTTCTCCACACCCTCTCCAGCATGCATTGTTTGTAGACTTTTTGATAGCAGCCATTCTAACTGGCGTAAGATGGTACCTCATTGTGGTTTCAATTTGCATTTCTCTGATAATGAGTGATGTTGAGCATCTTTTCATGTGTTTGTTAGCCACCTGTATGTCTTCTTTGGAGAAATGTCTCTTTAGTTCTTTGGCCCATTTTTTATTGGCTCATTTATTTTTCTGGTATTGAAATGCATGAGCTGCTTGTATATTTTTGAGATTGTCAGTTGCTTCATTTGTTATTATCTTCTCTCATTCTGAAGGCTGTCTTTTCACTTTGCTTATAGTTTCCTTCGCTGTGCAAAAGCTTTTAAGTTTAATTACATCCCACTGGTTTATTTTTGCTTTTATTTCCATTACTCTGGGAGGTGGGTCATAGAGGATCTTGCTGTGATTTGTGTCAGAGAGTGTTCTGCCTATGTTTTCCTCTAGGAGTTTTATAGTTTCTGGTCTTACATTTAGATCTTTAATCCATTTTGACTTTATGTTTGTGTACAGTATTAGAAAGTGTTCTAATTTCATTCTTTTACAAGTGGTTGACCAGTTTTCCCAGCACTACTTGTTAAAGAAATTGTCTTTTCTCCACTGTATATTTTTGCCTCCTTTGTCAAAGATAAGGTGTCCATAGGTGTGTGAATTTATCTCTGGGCTATTTTGTTCCACTATTCTATATTTCTGTCTTTCTGCCAGTACCATACTGTCTTGATGACTGCAGCTTTGTAGTATAGTCTGAAGTCAGGCAGGTTGATCCCTCCAGTTCCCTTCTTCTTTCTCAAGGTTGCTTTGGCTTTTCAAGGTTTTTGTATTTCCATACAAATTGTGAAATTATTTGTACTCAGTTCTGTGAAAAATGCCATTGGTAGCTAGATAGGGATTGCATTGAATCTATAGATCGCTTTGGGTAGTATACTCATTTTTACTATATTGATTCTTCTGATTCATGAACATGGTATATTTCTCCATCTATTTGTGTCATCTTTGATTTCTTTCATCAGTGTTTTATAGTTTTCTATATATAGGTCTTTTGTTTCTTTACTACATTTATTCCTAAGTATTTTATTCTTTTCATCGCAATGGTGAATGGGATTGTTTCCTAAATTTCTCTGTTTTCTCATTGTTAGTGTATAGCAATGCAAGGGATTTCTGTGTGTTGATTTTATATCCTACAACTTTACCATATTCATTGATTAGCTCTAGTAACTTTCTGGTGGTGTCTTTAGGGTTTTCTATGTAGATGATAGTGTCATCTGCAAATCGTGACAGTTCTATGTCTTCTTTTCCAATCTGGATTCTTTTTATTTCTTTTTCTTCTCTGATGGCTGTGGCTAAAACTTCCAAAACTATGTTGACTAGCAGTGGTGAGAGTAGACAGCTTTGTCTTGTTCCTGACTTTAGGGGAAATGCTTTCATTTTTCGCCATTGAGGATAATGTTTGCTGTGGGTTTATCATATGGCTTCTATTATGTTGAGGTATGTTCCTTCTATGCCCGCTTTCTGGCGTTTTCATCATAAATGGGTGTTGAATTTTGTCAAAGGCTTTCTTTGCATCTATTGAGATAACCATATGGTTTTTATCCTTCAATTTTTTTAATGTGGTATATCACAATGACTGGTTTGCAAATATTGAAGAATCCTTGCATCCCTGGAATAAAGCCCACTTGGTCATGATGTATGATCTCTTTAATATGTTGTTGGATTCTGTTTGCTAGAATTTTGTTGATGATTTTTGCATCTATGTTCATCAGTGATATTGGCCTGTAGTTTTCTTTTTTTGGGTGGTATCTTTGTGGCATTTTTGGTATTAGGATGATGGTGGCCTCATAGAATGAGTTTGGGAATTTACCTTCCTCTGCAGTTTTCTGGAAGGGTTTGAGTAGGATAGGTGTCAGCTCTTCTCTAAATTTTTGGTAAAATTCACCTGTGAAGCCATCTGGTCCTAGGCTTTTATTTGTTGGAAGATTTTTGATTATAGTTTCAATTTCCATGCTTGTGATGGGTCTGTTAAGATTTTCTATTTCTTCCTGGTTTATTTTTAGAAGTTATGCTTTTCTAAGAATTAGCCCATTTCTTCCAAGTTGTCCATTTTATTGACATAAAACAGTTCCTGATAGTAGTTTCTTGTGATCCTTTGTACTTCTGTGTTGTCTGTTGTGATTTCCCAGTTTCATTTCCAATTTTGTTGATTTGATTCTTCTCCCTCTTTTTCTTGATGAGTCTGGTTAATAGTTTGTCTATTTATCTTCTCAAAGAACCAGCTTTTAGTTTAGTGGATTTTTGCTATAGTCTCCTTTGTTTCTTTTTCATTTATTTCTGCTCTAATTTTAATGATTTCTTTCCTTCTACTAACCCTGGGTTTCTTCATTTCTTCTTTTTCTAGTTGCTTTAAGTGTAAAATTAAGGTTATTTATGTGATTTTTCTGTTGTTTCTTGAGGTAATCTTGTATTGCTATGAACCTTCCCCTTAGCACCGCTTTTACTGAATCCCATAGGTTTGGGGTTGTCGTGTTTTCATTTTCATTTGTTTCTATGCCTATTTTGATATCCTTTTTCATTTCTTCCATTATTTGTTTGTTATTCAGAAGCATGTTGTTTAGCCTCCATGTGTTTGTATTTTTAATAGCTTTTTTCCTGTAATTGACATCTGATCTTACTGCATTGTGATCAGAAAAGATGCTTTGAATGATTTTAATTTTTTTGAATTTATCTAGGCTAGATTTATGGCCCAGGATGTGATCTATCCTGGAGAATGTTCCATGTGCACTTGAGAAAAAGGTGAAATTCATTGTTTTGGGGTGAAATGTCCTATAGATATCAAATTAGGTCTAACTGGTCCACTGTATCATTTAAAGTTTGTGTTTCCTTGCTAATTATCTGTTTGGCTGATGTATCTATAGGTGTGAGTAGGGTATTAAAGTCTCCCACTATTATTATGTTACTGTTAATTTTCCCTTTCATATTTGTTAGCATTTGCCTTACGTATTGAGGTGCTCCTGTGTTGGGTGCATATATAATTGTTATATCTTCTTCTTGGATTGATCCTTTCATCATTATGTAGTGTCCTCCTTTGTCTCTTTCACTGTCTTTATTTCAAAGTTTGTTTTATCTGTTATAAGTATTGCTACTCCTGTTTTCTTTTGGTCTCCATTTGCATGAAATATCTTTTTCCAGCCCTTCACTTTCAGTCTGTATGTGTCCCTTGGTTTGAGGTGGGTCTCTTGTAGACAGCATATATAGTGGTCTTGCTTTTTTATCCATTCAGTCAGTCTTTGCCTTTTGGTTGGGGCATTTAACCCATTTACATATAAGGTAATTATTGATAAGTATGATCCCACTGCCATTTTCTTTGTTGTTTTGGGTTCAAGTTTATAAACCTTTTCTGTGTTTCCTGTCTAGAGAAGACCCTTTAGCATTTGTTGAAGAGTTGGTTTGATGGTGCTGAATTCTCTCAGGTTTTGTTTGTCTGTAAAGCTTTTGATTTCTCCTTCATATTTGAATGAGATCCTTGCTGGGTATAGTAATCTGGGTTGTAGGTTTTTCTCTTTCATCATTTTAAGAATGTCTTGCCATTCCCCTCTGGCCTGAACAGTTTCTATTGAAAGATCAGCTGTTATCCTTATGGGAATCCTCCTGTGTGTTATTTGTTGCTTTTCCTTTGCTGCTTTTAATATTTCCTCTTTGTGTTTGATCTTCATTAATTTGATTAATATGTGTCCTGGGGTATTTCGCCTTGGGTTTATCCTGTTTGGGACTCTCTGGATTTCTGGAACTTGGGTGGCTATTTCCTTCCCCATTTTAGGGAAGATTTCAAATATTATCTCCTCAAGTATTTTCTCATGCCCTTTCATCTTCTTCTGGGACTCCTATGATTTGAATGTTGGGGTGCTTAACATTGTCCCAGAAGTCTCTGAGGTTGTCATTTCTTTTAATTTTTTTTTCTTTTCTGCTTCATATATTTCCACCATTCTATCTTCCCCCTCACTTATCCTATCTTCTGCCTCAGTTATTCTACTGTTGTTTCTCTACAGACTGTTTTTTATCTCATTTTTTGCATTATTCATTATTGATTAACTCATTTCTTCTAGGTCCTTGTTAAACGTTTCTTGCATCTTCTCAATCCTTGTCTCTAGTCTATTTATCTGTAACTGCAGTTTGCTTTCAAGATTTTGGATCATCTGTACTATCATTATTCTAAATTCTTTGTCATGTAGACTCCCTATCTCCTCCTCTTTGGGTTGGTTTGGTGGGCATTTATCATGTCCTTTTACCTGCTATTTCTCTGCCTTTTCATTTTGTTTAGATAGCTGTGTTTGGGGTGCCCTTTCTGTAGGCTGGAAATTCATGATTCCTCTTTATGGTGGAGCCTGCTCCCTGTGGATGGGGTTGGATTAGTGGCTTGTTAAGGTTTCCTGGTTAGGGGAGCTTGCATCTGTGTTGTGGTGGGTGAAGTTGGATCTCTTCTCTCTGAAGTGCAATGAAGTGTCCAGTAGTGAGTTTTTCAGTATTTATAGGTTTGGCATGGCTTTAGGCAGCCTATCTTTTGATGCTCAGGGCTGTGTTCCTGCTTTGCTGGAGAATTAGCATGGTGTATGTCTTACTCTGGAACTTGTTGGCTCTTGGGTTGAGCTTGGTTTCAGTGTAGGTATGGAGGCTTTTGGGTGAGCTCTTGTCTATTAATGTGCCCTGGAATCAAGAGTTCTTTGATGTTCTCAAGTTCTGGAGTTAAGCCTCCTGCCTCTGGCTTTCATTCTTATTCTTACAGTAGCCTCAAGACTTCTCCCTCCATACAGCACAGTGAAAAACATCTAGGTTAATGGTGAAAGAAATCTCCAAAGTGAGGGACACCCAGAGAGGTTCACAGAGTTACATGGAGGAGAGGGAGGAGGGAGATAGAGGTGACCAGGAGGAGAAGAGGGAGAGTCAAAAGGGGAGAGGCCAGTCTAGCCAGTAATCAGTTCTCTAAGTGTTCCCTAAGTGTTCTTCACAGCCTGAAACACCCAGAAAGATTCACAGAGTTAAACAGAGAAAAGAAGAGGGAGGGAGGAGATAGAGGTAACCTGGGAGAGAAAAGGGAGCATCAAAAGGGGAGAGAGAAATCAAGCCAGTAATCACACCCCTAAGTGAAAATGGATACTGAAGATTAGATTCTTAAAGGTACAAAGTTTCTAACAAATACCAAAAAGTAAAGATTAAAAATCTAGAGTAGGGGTTAGACTCTCAAAAAAACAAAATATTAAAAATACAAAACAAAATCACAAAAATTATTTTAAAAATATATATGAAATTTGCTTTAAAAATAGGGTCTTTTTTTGCAAGGTAATGGTAGGTTATAAAAATGAAAATTAAAGGAGCAAAAAAGAACTTAAATTTTAAAAAACTTAAGTAGTGATAATAGTAAAAATATATCTAGGAATTCCTCTGGAGTGGTTGTGGCCATGTAGCATCAGTTCAGTTTCAGATAGTTCCTTGTTCCAGCTTGTACTTATTCACAAGGTCTGTAAGCCCCCTCCAATGCTTAGACAATGTTAACTACAGGGTTTTAATCTGTTGCGCCTGTCATTTCCAGAGCGGTTCCCTCTTCCTTGTTTATTTTGGCTTCCTCTTCTTTCAGGTCTCTCCAGTGTCTAATCTCTACCCTGATACAAGAAGGCAAAGGTGGTCACTTATTTAGGCTCACTTGTTCAGTTGTGTTGTGGGAGTGAGGGACACTGCAAACAAATATCACTGGTGTGTGTGGGGAGTACTTGCAGTATATGGACCACACTGGGTTTGCCCCAGCTCAAGGTAGTGTGCGCTTCCTGGGTCTACACTACTCAGGCTCCAGGGTGCTCTGCAGGGGCACTGTCTAAAGCAGGCCCTGCATTTTGTGTACTTCCCAAGTCTAAACTGCTCAGGTTCTCGGGTACCCCATAAGGGCACAGACTCTGTTCGGTGTGTGTTTTGAACCTTTCCCAGGTCCAAGCAGCTCAAGCAACCAGGTACCTGGTGAGCACACTGTTGCAGGAGGGCCATGCATCTTAATGACCTCCCCGGCCTTGGCCACTCATTTTCCCAGGTGTCCCGTGTGTCTCCTCTGGAAAGCTGATCTCAGGCTCCGACCCTCCTGGCAGATGTCAACTGTTCAGGATCCCAGGAAGACATGGTTAGCAACTGGGAGCCTGCTCACAGTTTGGTGGAGGATGCCGGTCTCAGGTCGAGATTGCAACAATCCCTTGCCTTTCAGCTCTGGCTGTCACTCATCTGCCTCTCTGCCTCTGGTGGCAGGGGGTGGGGGGAGTGGGTCCTGTACGCAGTTAACTAGCTCTCCCTTGGTATTGTTCAATCCTTTGTTCTGTGAGCAGGCCAGGCTGTGCATTAGCCTTTCATGGGAAAGTTCTCTTTTTTCTCTCTCTCTGGTAGTCCCAGTTTGGGCTGCTGTCTCATGTTAGCTCCCTCAGATTGTCCTCAGGGCATTCAGGCCCGGTCCTTACCCTAAGCACCAATTATGCAGCCCATGCTTCCCTGTCCAGCCCCCCCCAGCTGGTGGCAGAAGTGAATGTCTGGGCAACTTCTCCGCTGGCAGTTGCACTTAGGCAAAACTGTGGGGTTTTTTTCCTTCTCCTGGTTATGTTGCCCTCTGAGATTCCAAAACTTCCCACAGACACACCTGCAAGAGGGTCTCCTACTGTTTGGAAACTTCTCCTCCTTCACAACTCCCTCCCCAGGATGGGTTTCCATCCCTAACTCTGTTGTCTCTCTTTTTGTCTTTTATATTTTGTCCTACCTCCTTTCAAAGAGAATGGGCTGCCTTTCTGGGTGCCTGGTGTTCTCTGCCAGTGTTCAGAAGTTGTTTTGTGGAAGTTGCTCAGCATTCAAATGATCTTTTGATGAATTTGTCAGGGAAAAAGTGGTCTCCCTGTCCTATTCCTCCACCATCTTGGGAGTGTTCCTTCTGCCCACTTTTTAATCAAGAGTTTTTTAAATGTTGAGTTGTATGAACTGCTTATATATATTGAATATGAATCTCTTATCACTGATATCATTTGCAAATATTTTCCCCTGCTCAGTAGGTCATCTTTTGTTTTGTTGACAGAGTTTCCTTTGTTGTGCAAAAGCTTTTGTCCCATTTGTTTAGTTTTGATTTTATTTCCTTTACTTTAGGAGATGGATTCAAACAAATACTGCTGTAATTTACGTCAGCATGTTCTGACTGTATTTTCCTCTAGGAGTTTTATATATCGAGTCTTTTTTTTAAATGTTTTATTTATTTGGCTGTGCCAGGTCTTATTTGTGGCACTCAGGATCATCCATCTTCATTGTAGCACCGTGGGATCTTCTAGTCGTGGCATGCAGGATCTTTGGTTGTGGCATGTGAACTCTCAGTTGCAGCAAGTGGAATCTAGCTTCCTGACCAAGGATTGAACTGAGGCCCACTGCACTGGGAGCTCAGAGTCTTAGTCACTGAGACACCAGGGAAGTCCCCTACATACCCAGTTCTACGTTTAGTTCTTTAATCCATTTTGATATTTTTTTGTACATCCCTTAAAAGAGACATCGCTGGCTAACCCCTACTCAGTCCCCATGGACTTACCATTCTCAGAATTCATATAAAATCCATCAGTTGCTGTATCACCTGGCCCCTAGCTGGTAAAGCCCTGCTGCTATCCCTTTCTTGTTACCAGTATCTTTGAACTACAACTCATCTCTGCAGCCTCAAGGATAGGCCTCTAGCTTTCTTCCAACTGCCTCTTCTTTGGGGTCCATGAGAAATGTTCTGTACAGACTACTTGGCCCAGGTTTCCCCTTCTCTGAGGCTTACAGCAGAAAACAACACCATGAGAGTCACTAGGCCATACTTTATCTACAATTGCGCAGGAGGAGCTGATCCAACCCTGCCTTGCAAGGACTCCTTGAAAAAAAAGTTTTGACAAATATCAACCTGTGTTCTTTTGCCCCTTGCAATCTAATATTTTTCCCTTTCTCTGCCTCCTTTCAGCCAATTAGCCCAGGGCTCACACTGTAAAGCCTATGAGGCAGACAGTGTGGTGGGCCACCCAGATACTTCTTTCTGGATTGAGGTATTCATTTCTGAAGCTGTCAGGAGTGTTGCTTGCTGATGACTCACAGCTATGTCCCTCTCTGGATAGTGCCCTCATCTGAAAAGAAATGCCTCACCTGTGTTACAACCTCCCTAGGGACAGCCTTCTTCAATGTTGGGCTGATGCCAGAGTAGGAAGGTCTAGGCATCTTGCCTCAATTTAGGGCAATTATAAGGGATTTTCCAAGTTCCAGACCTTCTCAGAGGGTTGACTCAGGTCTGTTTTACAGCTGAATCATAGTTCATCTTACTACACTGCCCAACCCTATTTCCCCCAATGTCTAATATTATTTTTGAATGCAAATCTCCAGTTCAGAGTCTGTATTTAGAATTGACCTAAAACCTGTTAGTAAACTGAGTGGTTCTAATACATAGATTCTAAAATAAGATTTTGGCAGTCAATTACCTGCTTGGTGGCTAGCAATGAGGACTCTATCATTGGCGGGAGATGTAATATTAATAATCCCTGGAATGGTGTAGTTGTATATGTGTTCAAACCTTCAGTAACAGCAAATTGGGATAGGATATTAGTGGAAAAGAACACACTGGTGGTGCAATATCTCAGGTGACTAAAAGATACAGGGGTATGGTATACAAACTAAGGTTCCCCTAAAGATGTAGAAAAAAAAAACATACAGTTATCAGAGGGTAAACATATGGCTATCAGAGGGTAAATCAGTGCAGGCAGGAATCAATTAGGAGTTTGGTATTAACAGATACACACGACTATGTATAAATATCTTGCAATAATCTATAATGGGAAAATTTGAAAAAATATGCTATATATATAAATAACTGGATTATTTTGGTGTACATGAAAAACATAATATATAGTGCAAAACACTATAAATCAAGTATACTACAATTTTTAAAAATCTGAACTAGAAACCACACACATGAAAAAAGAAGTGAAAGACCTGCATACTGATAACTACAAAGCACTACTGAGGGAAAGTAAAAAAGACCTAAATAAATAGAAAAACACCCCCATGTTACTGAACTGGAAGTCTATATTGCCAAATGGCAGTACTATCCCAACAATTTATAGGCTCAGTGGAATCCCTATCAAAATTCCAACTCCCTTGTTCATATAAATGAAAAAAACCTATCCTAAAGTTCCTGTGGAAATGCAAGGGACCCAGAATAGCCAAAAATCTTGGAAAGGAAAAATAAAGTTGAAGTACACATTCATTGATTTCAGAACTTACAGAAGGGAAAGAACAATCTTTTCAACAAATGATGCTGGGACAAATGGATATCTAAGAGCACGAGAATGAAGTTGGACCCATAGCTCACCACATGCAAAAATTAACTCGGGAAGTTCCCTGGTGGTTAAGATTCCAGGCTTTCATTGCTGTGGCCTACGTTCAATCCCTGGTAGGGGAATTAACATCCCACAAACTGCATGGCACAGCCAAAAAAAAAAAGTTGACTCAAAATGTATCAAACTTAAATATAACAGCTAAAATTATAAAACTCTTAAGAGAAAATACAGGTATAATATTTGTGACCTTGGATCAAGCAATGGTTTCTTAGGTGTGACATATAAATTATAAGTAACCAAAGGGAAAAGAACAGATTAACTGGACTTCATTAAATTTAAAAACTTTTGTGCATCAAAGGACACCATTAAGGAAAGTCACAATGGGAGAAATATTTTCAAGTTATATATCTGATAAAGTTCTAGTATCCTGGATATAAAAACGAATACATGAAACTCAATAAAAAGACAACCTAATTTTAAAGTGGACAATGGATTTAAATATATCTCCAATGAAGATAAAGAACTGGCCAATAAAAACATTAAAAGATGATCAACATCATTAGGCATTATGCAAATGCAAATATAAGCAAAAAGAAGATATATCACTCACCATAGGATGGCTATAAAAATAAAAAGCAGAAAATATAAGTGTTGACAAGAGTGTGAAGAAATGGTAACGGTCATACATTAATGGTGGGAAACTAAAACGGTGCTGTCACTGCAGGAAGCAGTGTAACAGTTTCTATAAAAGTTAAACAGTTACCATATGACCCAGTAATTCTACTCCTAGGATAACCAAGAGAATTTAAAATATCTGTTCACACAAAAATTTGTACATAAATCTTTTTGGTAGCATAATTCACAATAGTTGAAAAGTCAAAACTCAAATGCTCATCAACTGATGGATACACAAAATATGGCATATCCATACAATGGCATATTATTTAGCTCTAAAAATGTATTGAAATACATGCTACAACATGGATGAACCTTGAAAATACTAAGGGAAAGAAAACAGACACAAAAGCCTGTATGTTATATGATTTTGTTTGTATGAAATGTTCAGAATAAATAAATCCACACAGGCAGAAAACAGATTAATGCTTGCCAGGGACTGAGAAGGGAAAAAGAAGGGGAGAATGTGAATTACTGTTAAAAGGACACAGGGTTTGTTTGGGGGGTGATGGAAACATCATGGAATTATATTAATGATTGTTGCATCACCATGTTGTGCAATACACTAAAAATCACTGAATTATATACTTAAAAGGGTGAAATTTATGGTATATAAATACATCTCAATAAAAATTTTTAAGAGGATAGATCTACCCCATTTACAAACGTGGTAGAAAGGTCTCAGCCTTGTAAAACCAGGTGCATATCCCTCAGGATCTACTTTCATTCTCCTTCTCGTCACTACACCAATAACTGAAATCAAGTTACAGCATAACCTAACTAAAGAAGTAGTGGGCCTAATAAGGGAAAAACACACTGTATACTGAAGAAGCTACAGGACTGAGTCAACATATTCCACCAGGATCTAATTATTGGGTCTGGATTCTAAGGATGTTGGTGGGAGGTGGGGATGGGGCCTGTCACATGTAAAACTGGCACAGGTCTGTGTTTATTTTTACCATGAATCACATCTCTTTTCACACAATGTGAAGCACTCACAGCTGTAATCATTTGGGTGATTTCCAAAACACTGCATTTCAGCACCATTTCTAATAGCAATATATTTTCAGTTTGCACCCACATTTTGAGCTAATTCATTAACGATTGGAAGACTATACTCCTAACATGGCAATACTACCCAAATAATCTACTGGTTCAGTACAATTCCTATAAAAAATCCCAACTTCCTTGTTCACATGAATGGAAAAGTCTACCATAAAGTTCCTGTTGCTGGGCCGGCCCCATCTTATGGCATGGTAGATATGACAGACAAGAACCCAATGGGCAGCTTTGTTGCATAATCACTTCATATTTCAAGCTTAGACACTCAATTTCTACCACAAATATTCCATTTCTAACTTTCCTGCTACAGTATGTACTTAAAGTTGGCCAACTTTCTGTTTTAGCTGTGAACAGGCAGAGGCAGATTATGGGATATGCTGCTCTGGACCAACTACTGGATATTTAAAGACTTCACAAATGTGGTAGGATCCTGAATTTTCACAGTCTTTAATAGTTATCGATCAAATGGTCAGCTGGTCCTATCACAGTCTACCACCCAAAAAAATAGCAGCTTGACACAGCAGAGATCTCTTAAAGATTCCAGTAAGGTGTTAGCTTGAACATTCTAATTATATTCTACGAAGACAAGGTCATCTTTCAGGATGCATTCTATATCCCCAAATCAATAACTATAATATGCAGAATACATGGGTCTGGGAACCCTGGGATGAAAATTGGAATGGCTCCACTTCATGCCATTCAGAGTGATTCACCTGGAGAATTTCTGTTTCCTATAGGCGCTATTGATCTAGAGCTACCACTACCAAATAAGGTAACAATTAGCCATGTATATCTGTTTAAATTTTAAAATGTAATTAAAAATTAAGTTCCTTAGTTGTACTAGTCATATTTCAAGTGCTCAACAGCCACATGAGACAGTGGCTACCATAATAAATAGCACAAGCACTATACATTTCCATTACTGTAGAATGTTCTATTGGACAGCATTACTCTGTAGGACCTGATTACCAGAATAGAAAACTTCTACCAGGGGATACAGAGAATCCTACTGAAATTTAAGCTATGGCTATGGCACTGTCCCTTTAAGCACTTCATGCCAAGAGACCAGGAAGAAATAAAAGGAGTCACTTTTCTGACAGGGTCATTGACCCTGATCATCAAGAGGAAATAGTGCTGGGACTTCCCTGGCAGTCCAGTGGTTAAGACTCTGCACTTCTTCAGGGGGTATGGATTCTATCCCTGGTTGGGGCACTAAGAGTCCACATGGGATGTGGTGTAGCCAAAACTTTTTTTTTTTTCAAAGAAGCTAAGTGTTGCTGTTGCTGTTACCGAATGGAAATAAGGAAAAATATGGTGCTCAGGTGATCCACTGGAGGGTTTCTTGGACTTGTCAAATTTTAATAGTAAAGGGACAAATTCATGCCCTCAAAACATAATGGTAAACAAGGCTCAGACATCTCAGGATGAGGGTTTGGGTCAGATTAACTGGTGTGCCACCCATTAGAGCAGAGGTACAAGCCTGACACAGGAATAAAGAGTACCTTCATATTTCCTGTGTAGTAACAGGACAATGACTCAAGGTCCAAATGAGCATGCTCCCAAGGCTTTGTTACTATGTAAGTGTCTGGAAAAGTGAACAGCTGCCATATCCAATATTTCTGTGTGCTAAGTTTTTCTCTGTCTCAGACCTTTGCCCTGGTTACACTCATCTTTCAGATCATTCACACAGCTGGCTCATTAGTACCCCGATGTAATTTCCTTCAAAGAGATGTTCCCTAATCAACACAATCTTCCAACATAGATTATTTTTCTTAATACCACTATAATTAATTCCTTTATAAGACTTCCAAAATGTGCATTCATCTTATTAATAGAGTTTTAATTTTTCATATTTATTGTTAAATTACACCACTTGAATTTCATCTTCACAAGCGTGGACACTTTGGTGATTCTATTCACTGCAACATTCTCAGCACCTAATAATAATCAATGCCCCCTGGTGGCTCAGAGGGTAAAGCATCTGCCTACAATGTGGGAGACCTGGGTTCGATCCCTGGGTCGGGAAGATCCCCTGGAGAAGGAAATGGCAACCCACTCCAGTACTCTTGCCTGGAAAATCCCATGGACTGAGAAGCCTGGTAGGCTACAGCCCATGGTCGAAAAGAGTCGGACACGACTGAGTGACTTCACTTTCACTTTCACTTTCACTTTCAGTACACTGTAGGTGCCAATGTGTGTGTGCTAAGTTGCTTCAGTCGTGTCCAACTCTTTGTGACCCTATGGACCATTAGCCCGACAGACTCCTCTGTCCATAGGATTCTCCAGGCAAGAATATTGAAGTGGGTTGCCATGCCCTCCTCAAGGGGATCTTCCTGACCCAGAGATCGAACCCACATCTCCTGTGGCTCCTGCATTGCAGGCAGATTCTTTACCACTGAGCCACCAGGGGAAACCGTAGGTGCTAATACATAGTTTCTTTCTTTTTTGCCAATAAATATTTTCTAATTGACTGTTGCAGAGGCTAACAAAACTGGATTAGAAATTGGGACAGGTTATTTCAATACCTTTAACTAACCAATAAATCAACGGGGACAAAAAAACCTAAAAGCAACAACTTGCCAAATATACACGGCTAGTTTCTAGCAGATTCAGCATCACAACTTTTCAAGATTGCTGGGAGAAATATCAATAACCTCAGATATGCACATGAAACCACCCTTATAGCAGAAAGTGAAGAGGAACTAAAAAGCCTCTTGATGAAAGTGAAGGAGGAGAGTGAAAAAGTTGCCTTAAAGCTCAACATTCAGAAAACGAAGATCACGGCATCTGGTCCCATCACTTCATGGGAAATAGATGGAGAAACAGTGGAAACAGTGGCAGACTTTATTTTTTTGGGCTCCAAAATCACTGCAGATGGTGACTGCAGCCATGAAATTAAAAGACACTTACTCCTTGGAAGAAAAGTTATGACCAACCTAGATGGCATATTCAAAAGCAGAGACATTACTTTGCCAACAAAGGTCCATCTAGTCAAGGCTATGGTTTTTCCAGTGGTCATGTATGGATGTGAGAGCTGGACTGTGAAGAAAGCTGAGCACCAAAGAATTGATGTTTTTGAACTGTGGTGTCGGAGAAGACTCTTGAGAGTCCCTTGGACTGCAAGGAGATCCAACCAGTCCATCCTAAAGGAGATCAGTCCTGTGTGTTCATTGTAAGGACTGATGCTGAAGCTGAAAGTCCAGTACTTTGGCCACCTGATGTGAAGAGCTGACTCATTGGAAAAGATCCTGATGCTGGGAGGGATTGGGGGCAGGAGGAGAAGGGGACGACAGAGGATAAGATGGCTGGATGGCATCACCGACTCAATGTACATGAGTTTGGGTAAACTCTGGGAGTTGGTGATGAACAGGGAGGCCTGGCATGCTGCGATTCAGGGGGTTGCAAAGAGTCAGACACAACTGAGCGACTGAACTGAACTGAACTGAAAAGGCCTTGCCCTTTCCACTGAATCATCCTATATAAAAAGTAAACAATAAATACTGCAACTGTTCCAAGAATGTGGCAAGCAGCATATACATAAGGCAAAGAAAGTGAACTATAATTAGTGCTCATGTGCTCAGTCGTGGCCGACTCTTTGTGACCCCATGGACTGTAGCCCGCCAGGTTCCTCTGTCCATGGGATTTTCCAGGCAAGAATACTAGAGTGGGTTGCCATTTCCTTCTCCAGGAACTATAATTAGTATCAACTTTAAATACCATATCTGCCATCTCTTGTCTATTTAACTATGAGAGAAGCAAACAGAAAAACTCCCAAATATCTGTGGCAGTAGCAAAGACTGGGAGAGCTAGGAATATAGTTAATTCACAAGAGAACTCAAACTACATTTCTTTACCACCTTCTCTTCTAAATCCTTGACCAATGTTTCTTAACATACCATAAAAGCATTGCTCCAATGTTCCTGCTGGAGAAAAGATGTGGGGTAACTGTTCCAAATAATCTGTACCTAGAATATTAGGCCTAAAATGCCTTACACTAATTTTGTAATTAATGATTTTTCTTATTTTATCTTGGCAAAAACAGGAAATTTACACACTGTGACTACTGCCCGTTGGGACTAAAGTACACCACTCATATCCATTTTCTAAGTTATAATCACTCATTGAAACAAATAAAACAAGTCATATTCAAAAAATTCCCGGAAGAACATTCTTTGTCCAAATTAAGCTTTTTTTCTTATTAATAATGATGATTAAAAGAACAGGAAGGATCTCCATGTTGTACCAATCTCAAATTGGGTATGACAGAATTTCAATATTGACAACCATCTCCTTCCAAAAGGAATGAATAAGAATGAGAGAGAAACCTTTCCCCCTGGAAGCAGTCTTTGTTGTTGTTCAGTCGCTAAGACATGTCCGACTCATGGTGACCCTATGGACTACAGCACACCAGGTTCCCTTCTCCTTCCCTGTCTCCTAGAGTTTGCTCGTATTCATGTCCATTGAGTCAGTGATGCTATCTAACTTCCCATTCTCTACCACCCTTCTCTCCTCTTGCCCTCAATCTTTCCCAGAATCAGTCTTTTCCAATGACTTGGTTCTTCACATCAGGTGGCCAAATTATCAGAGCTTCAGTTTTAGCATCAGTCCTTTCAATGAATATTCAGGGTAGATTTCCTTTAGTAGTCATTAGTGATGAGCAAAAGTCTCTGGGATGTCCCTCACAAAAGTGAGGTCTAAATCTGCTATAACTTGGGAACAATTTTTGGAAATTTTAAAAGTAAGTGTGATAATACCAGAGTATTATTTGATATAATTTGGGCAGAGAAGGAAAGATAGTAGAAAAATGTCTGTTATACACCTCTAGGAATCCTGAGGGTTTTTCCCCCTCATTGCTTATTTTAAAATTAGCTTAAAAAATTAAACAATTACTTAAAGAAAATGAAAACATTAGCCCTAGTGCAGAGGAGGAAATCACACCTGACTGTCAAAACAAATGGTTCTAGATCTTCACCCATCAATGAAGAGACTGACAGTGTTCAGGAGTAACCAAGTGGCTCCCCCAGGGGATTCTGCAACTCTCCCCTTTTCCTCTTCCCCCTCTACTTTTAATCACTAAGTGACAGTAGTTCCCTTACAAGGTTGGTCATTAGAATCTACTGCAGTGTTTTAAAAAATACAAATTTCTGGATCGAAGTCCTCAATGTTTTGTTCAGTGGTGATGCTTCCAGCTCATGCTTAGTGTGTCTAGGGGACAAGTCCATACTGACCATACTTACATAGTTCATGAATGTGGCCACGCGATTCCCCGTCACAATAAATTCCAAAGGGTTACTGTCAAAGTCCTGTGAAATTTATGTAAAAGTGAATATACACGTCTTAAGCTTAACTAGTTAAGAAAAGAAGCATGAACAATAGTTGCTTTCCCAACCATTATGAGAATGAGAAGCTCATCTTAGCCAAATGGAGGTCACCCTGCTCCTCAAGGATGGATATGATCATATAGGCAGGTGAGACTGGAATCCAGACAGAAAGGGCAGATATAGGAACTAAGTGTTACATTCAAAGAACAAACCACCAATCCACTTATTTTTGCATGGTGGAGACAGAAAACTCAACAAAGGAAGTGGGTCAGAAAAGATGACTAAGAAGGAATGCATGCCACTCTGGAAAACATTTGATCCTAGAGCTGGATAAGTCAGGAACATTTCAGAGTGGAATCACAAAGAGGTCTTATCCATCTATAGGAACAGATTGGCTTTTGCTTTCAAGATCTATATCATTTCCTCAATAAAAGCTATTCCCACAACATCAAGAATAAGGTTTCACAGATTCCTGTAACCAGTGGGTCAATCTTGACTGTAGAGATAGCTACTTTCAGACTATATTCTGGCAGCAGTGAGAGAGGGCTTTGATTCTAGGGACACCTTCTTATGAAGGGACAGTTTTAAAGAAGCAATCTTAGCTTACACCTAAGCTCCCCCAGGAAATCTTTTCTGAACATTTAGGCTGCATGCCTGTTCACTGGGTCTCAGGACACTGTGCACATACCTTCTTTATAGCACTTACTAAGTAACTTAGAAAGTAACTATTCACACGTATGACTTGCAAAAAAACATGCCTCTGTTTGAAAATGGGATTTTTTTTTTTTTTTGCCTTCCTATCCCTAGATCCTAAGAGAGTAACCAGGATATTAAAAGTGCTGAAGAAACATTTGGTGTTTTGTTTGCTGATTCAGCTTGTCATTCCCAGAGTACAAATACCAATTTTGTCTCAGTGTCTGGTTCAGCCACACAAGGGGCTTATGTGAGGCTTAAGTACTGGCACTCAAAGCAATAGACTCAAGTGTTCCTCCTATCAACAGAGGAATGAGGTCTGCCTGAAGAGACCGAGGAAACTTCTAGCACAAGAGAGGGGACCCAGGTAGGAGGAAAAGACTATGTAGTTCTCTCTCCATCACTTTCTACCCCAAGAATTCATCTTAAGTCCAGGTGCCTAGTGGAGGCAGCACCACACTAGAAGACAATAAAATCTGTTTTCTCTTCTGTCTAATTTTAAGACAGTCCCCAAAGATTTATCCTTGAGAATTTAGAGGACCCTGAGGTAGAAGCCAAACATTCCACATGAGTTGGTACCTTTTCCTGCCACTTGAAACACAGCCCAAAAGAACGATGTTTTGCTCTTACCAAAAAAAGAATCCACATGAGGTTCATAGTATCCTCCAATGCCATAATCAGCAACCTGGCAGTTAAAAAAACAAACAAACATGGTTAGCTAGTGGGAAACCTCCAAGCCAGCTCAAGAACTCTGCATTCCCAAGCCTGCTCCTCAATGAAGACTGAAAAGCAGTTTACCTAGCACCTGCATCTGGGCTAGGAAACTAAGGATCAGACAAAATATGGAATTTACCTAAGGTGACACAGACAGGAAGTCACAAAGCTTGAATTCCTACCCAGGCTTTTTGATTCCTGAGATTCATGCTCTTAAACCCTCCACCAGTTTTGCCCAGATGAAAAAACAACCAACAATCAGGCTGGGTAAGTTTCTGTGGGAAAGGACATAGACGTGGGGCCCCCAACATTTCAAGACCCATGTCCTCAGGCTGGAGAATGGAAAGCTTCAGGGCAGAGATAACTATGGCTTAAGGGCCCGATCAGAAAGGACAAGAAAGGGTGACAGGACAGGACACAGATTTCACAGTCAGGTTGACTCAGATACCTCATACCTGGAGAAATTCGGCTGTTTCATCTGACAGCCCAGTGATGAGCCGAATCCTGCGATTCACTTGGCCAATCACAGGGTCTTCTTCTTCTGTTAGAAATACACTGGATGGAGAAAATCAGATAGAAGACAGGGGCATGGGGCAAGGAGAAAAGGGGATCAATGAAAAGAGAGTCAGGAGAAAAAGATGGGGTAGAAAAGGAGGTGGAGAGGATGAAGGGGTTGGAGATCATTCCTCTCACCTCAGGACACTGTCACAGCTGTCATTTCCAGCTCAGAAATGCCATATGGTGATGTTTAGAATCCCCACAATGTCAGCAATCACAGGAGCCTTTTAACTCATCCCTTCCAACCTTCTGATCTCTTAACAATTATTTTGGGACAATACTGAGAGGGTAAACTGGCCAAGTTTATACAGTCAATAAGGGCAGAGGTAGGACTATAACTCAAGTCATCAAGATTTTAGTCCTGTGCTTTTTTGGTGAGACAACAAGATCTCCCCAAATTTTAAATAAAACTCAAAACTGATCAAACCATGATAAAAATTTGAATATATAATTTAAGTTAGAAAAAAATCATTCTTGGGTCCATGAACAAACACAACCCACATGTATAAACATATGTGCATAGTTGCTCAGTAATGTCCAACTCTTTGCAACCCCATGGACTGTAGCCTGCCAGGCTCCTCTGTCCATGGGCTTCGCCAGGCAAGAATACTGAATTGGGTTGCTGTTTCTTTCTCCAAGGGATCTTCCTGACACAGGGACCAAAGCTAGGTCTCCTAAATTGCAAGCAGATTCTTCACCACCTGTGCCACAAGGGAAACCTCATACACACATGCACACTTATAAGCCCACATGGAGGTATGCACACAGTCACAGCTAAGGACAGTGTGAGAGACAAACAGTAAACAAAAGGAGAGACATGTAGCGAACACCCAGGTCAGAGAAATCTCACATATATGAGTAGGGTGATGGGGAGAGATGCCAAACCACACTATCAGCCAGATTACCTTTGGCTGATTCTTTGTTTGGATGACTGGGGAGAACGTGAAGTGAGGCTAAAGACTCTGGATCGTTTTATCTAGGAAATAAAATCTGAGAATGAATTTAGTCTCACTTCACCTCTATCTGCTTATGTCCAAAGACTCTAGACATAGAACTATCATTCATTCATTCATTCATTCATTCATTTATTGTTTTTAAAATTTATTATGAGCTGTTTTAAAGCATACAGAGAACTATGAGGAATAATACAGCAGATCCATAGGTACCCTAACTCAGGCCTACCAATTCTTGGCATTGGTCAGAAGATGCAGAGACTACCTACCTACACAATACCTATATAAAAGACTTTCTCTCTTTCTTCACTAATAAGATAATTCTGATTTTATTTAAGATACCAATGTGCCCAAAAAAAAGATTATATCTTCTCATCTCACTTATATTCTGTGTACATGTGCAAAGTTGCCTCCACTGTGTCCACCTCTGTGTGACCCTATGGACCATAGCTTGCCTGGCTCCTCTGTCCATGGGATTTTCCAGGCAAGAGTACTGGAGTGGGTTGCCATTTCCTTCTCCAGGAGATCTTCCTGACCCAGGGATTAAATCCAGGTCTCTTATGCCTCCTGCAAAGAATCACTATCCCCAAATTATTAGTGCTTATTTACCCTGGAACATATTTTTATATATTTATTATTAATGTATTAAAAGTCAATATAAACAGTATTTTTCCATGTACTTTATATAAATTGTATCATACTAAACATAATCTTCTATAACATGCTTTTTAACTTAGTGTTTGTTTTCTGAGAGATCCATGGGAACAATTTGTATTTTTTTCTAATTTACTCATTTCCACTCCAGCTAAGTCATGGGTTGTATGCATAGTTCATGAATTTTTCATTTCCCTTTGATGAACATTCAGATTTGTAAAAACCTTTATATTACATCTCCCTGTCCACATGTACAAGTGTTTCACTAGAGTATGTGTACAAGTGTTTCACTAGTGGTCTGTATACCCCTAAAGTATGCAAATTTTAGCAGAAATACACAGGAACTGATTTTCAGATACTCAAGTGCTATATATACACTTAAACAGCTTTGCTATTTCTCTCTCTCTTTTTAAAAACATTTATTCATTCATTTAGTTGCAATGTGCAAGATCTAGTTCTGTGACCAGGGATTGGACACAGGTCCCCTGCAGGTCTTAGCTACTGGACCCATCAAGGAAGTCCCTCAATTGTTCCTTTCAAATAGTCCTTCCCTTCACTCTTCAAAAGAAAGGTCTAGTGTTCATGCACATAAAATTTTATGACGGTGTATACTTCCCAAGTGTAGGAACTAGCGCATCAAAAAAAGGAACGACATGAAATACAGCTTCAATGAAGCCTCCTCTAGGTTAACGAAGGCACTCATTAACTCACAGTACGGTTTCCTGTATCTAACATATCTGGTTAACTGTATAATATTTAGAAATGGGGTATTTTTGGCCCTTGTTGGGATGCTCTGAATAAAAATGTTTGTAAAGCAGGACACTATAACTGATAAAAATTTTAGTTTCATAATTTGGCCTCTTCTATTCCTTGATTATTTTCAAAGAAGGCTTTCAAATAGTCTTGTGGGATGAAGGGTCTAGTGAGGTTCTAGTAAAGGTCTAGTAAGGGTCCAGTGAGTAGTGAGAATGAATATTTCTCTGAAAAGTGGTGGCAATTCTTTTCCACTATTCTTAACATTCATCCCTAGTATATGTCACTTATTATAAAGAAAAGGAAATTCAAACACCTAAAAAAGTCCAAAGTCTAGGCTGGTAACATTGATTATTTTAATAGTAAAGGCTGTCAACAATTATATTCTTCTAAATGCAATTCCTTCCACATAGCTTCCAAAAATCACCAATAAGGAAAGAAAACAAAATCACCCATCACCTAGACATACAATGTAACTTGGAAACAGATACTACAAATTTCAATTTTCTTGTTAATGGGAAAATAAACACCAGATGTCAGCAAAGTGCTCCAAAGACATCTAAGCAAAGAATCCAAGGCAGCAGAAAGAATGAAAAGTGCAGTATGGTCTTAATGATGGTGAAACAAATACTAATGGTAAACATCATATAAAGTAATCTAGGGTCTTCTTTCCAGAGGGAGAGGTCGTACTCTGAATAGGGAAATACTGAGAGAAAAATATGAAACTTAGTGGATTAAAGGACTGCCTTTTGGATATTTTAAACACAAGAGCTTAGAAACTGTACTGAATCACAGGAAAGGCACTATTACTGGGGTAAAGGCAGTCTCAGAGGCTGAGATGGCTCTCATAGGTTTGGTGGTGAAGAGAAGTGGCTAAAAGTAAGGGACCCATGAAAGTTATAAATTAAGAAATAATCCAGAGTAGACAGACCAAAAATAATACCATTAATTAAACTGAATGCATTTCATTATAGAAACAGAAGAAGAAACATGTAACATGAGATCAATGATCCAGGAAAATACAACAAAAATAAACATGAACAAGAAAAATAAAAAAGAACTCACTACCCATACAAGTTACTGTCAAAAAACATAAAATGAAAATGAAAACTTTTTAGGAGTTGAAAACACAAAATCACCCAGCCCTAGCCAAGAAACAGAAGAAAATTATAACAAAATACTGTAACATTAAATATAATTAAGCATCTGTAACTATGAAAGAAAATTACAATTCATAAATTGAAAAGCTCAAATGGATATAGACAACAAAAGAATATATGAATTAGAAATTGATCATATTCAAAAAAGCTACAGAGAAAAAATAAAACAATACTTTGGCCACCTGATGCGAAGAGCCAACTCACTGGAAAAGACTCTGATACTAGGAAAGACTGAGGGCAGGAGGAGAACAGGGCAACAGAGGATGAGACTGTTGGATGGCATTACCAATTCAATGGACATAAGTTTGAGCAAACTCTGAGAGACAGTGAAGGACAGGGAAGCCTGGCGTGCTGTAGTTCATGGGGTGGCAAAGAGTTGGACATGACTGACTGACTGAACAACAACAACATACTCCTAACAAACTGACCATTACCCAAGTAACTATAAACTCTGGAAAAAAATATGAAAAATAATTACCGGAAGGCACTGCGGATTAAACAAAAGCAGGCAGATTATGAATGGCAGTCAATCCTTAAAAGGCAAGAATGGTACAGGGTGATTTCCTATTTTTTAAACAGCTGTTAGACTTGGATGACCATAGGTGATACAGAACAGGACAGCTAAAATTCTGAAAGAAAATCCAAAGTTTTCTAACCTGAAACACATTACTGCTGCTGCTGCTAAGTCACTTCAGTCGTGTCCGACTCTGTGTGACCCCATAGACGGCAGCCCACCAGGCTCCCCCATCCCTGGGATTCTCCAGGCAAGAACCCTGGAGTGGGTTGCCATTTCCTTCTCCAATGCCATGAAAGTGAAAAGTGAAAGGGAAGTCGCTCAGTTGTGTCCAACTCTTCGAGACCACATGGACCTCAGCCTACCAGGCTCCTCTGTCCATGGGATTTCCCAGGCAAGAATACTGGAGTGGGTTGCTGAGAGAAAGAAAGGAACTTTCAAGTACTATGCATAAGCTCCGCCCAAAGCATATGTAGGTGAGACTGCAAGCATCCTAGCCAAGAATAAGAACTGAACTGCACAGAAAAGCTTGCAGTTTGTGTCAAACCAAGTTAACTTCCTGTATTAAAAACAAACCAGCTGTCCATTCCAAGATGGTGACACAGGATGCTCCTGAACTCACCTTCTCCCATGGACACACCAAATCTATAGCTACGTAGAGAAAATTTTTCTCTGAAAGAAATCCAGAGGCTGAGTGACAACTATGCATCAGGTGAACAAGAAAAACTCCACATCAAAAATGGTAAGAGAAGGGGAAATCCCTGGTGGTCCAGTGGTTATTACTCTGCACTTCCATGGTAGGGTGTACAGGTTTGATTTCTGGTCAGGGAACTAAGATTCTGCAAGCTGCATGGTGTGACCAAAAGAAAAATAAATAAATAAAAATTTTAAAAATAGTAAAAGAGAACAAAATCAGACAGAGAGAAAAACTAATGGTTATCAGTGGGAGAGGGAAGGTGGGGGCAAAGTAGGGGTAGGGGATTAAGAGGTATTCACCTGAAACAGGTATATTTGTATACTTTAAAAGCTGCTGCCAGAGCGTCCAGCTTACAATCAGCCTGCACCCAGAGGCTGACTGATATCCTTTCCTTTGGACACTAACAGCTCTTGGTACACCTTCAAATGCTAGAAGCCACTAAGAACAAATAAGGCTGCTTAGACAATCACAAATATTTGAGAAAAAAACTAGAGCTAGGTCATGGTTTAATGACAAGGTTCATCTCCTACACAAGACTAAAGTGTAGGAAGTGACCAAATACCTTAAACTGCTAATGGAAAAAAATGAAAACCAAGAATACTCTACCCAGAAAGGTTGTTTTTCAAATTTTAATAAGAAATAAAGAGTTATCCACACAACCAAAAGATGAAGGAAATCACCACAAATATATCAGTATTATAAGAAATGTTAAAGGGAATTCTTTAAATTGAAATGAAAGGGCACCAAGTAACAAGAAAACATTTGAAGTATAAATCTCACTGGTAAAGGTAAATATAGTTAAATTCAAATAATCTAATGCTGTAATGGTGGTGGGTTAATCACTGATAAATCTAGTGTAAAGATTAAAACACAAAGGTAGTAAACTATAATTATTATAATGTGTCAATGTATACACAAGATAAAAAGATGTAGATTTTGACATCAAAAGGAGAAATAATGGGTAGGGGAGAGTTAAAATATAGGGCTTTAAAATGCATTCAAACTTAAGCTGTTATTAAAACAGACTGTTATAAACACAAGATAGGGTTTATGTAAGCCTCATGGTAACCACAAAGCAAAAATCATTGTTAAGTATACAAAAAACAAACAAACAAAAAAACCTAGGCATACCACTATTTTAAAAAATCAAGAAGAGTGTAAGAGAAGAATAAAGGAATTCAAAAACAGCCAGAAAACAATTACCAAATGGCAGTAAGTCCGTACCTATTGATAATTACTTTATATGTAAATGGACTAAATTCTCCAATGAAAAGACATGCAATGGATGAATGGATAAAAAAACAAGACCCAGAAATATGCTGCCTACAACATTCACTTCAACTTTATGGAAATACACTGACTAAAAGTGAAGTGATATAAAAATACAGTCTATACAATGGAAACCAAAAGAAAGCTGGGAGAGGTATACTTGTTCTAGATAAAACAGACTAAGACAAAGACTATAATAAGAGACAAAAAGGTCATTGTATTATACAATGATAAAGTGGTCAGCCTAGTAAGAGGACATATCATTTGAAAATACTTATGGACCCAACACCAGGGCTTCCCTGGTGGCTAAGATAGTAAAGAATCTGCCTGCAATGTAGGAGACCCAGGCTTGATCCCTGGGTAGGGAAGATCCCCTGGAGAAGGAAATGGCAACCCACTGCAGTATTCTTGACTGGAGAATCCCATAGACAAAGGAGCCTACCTAGCAGGCTATAGTTCATGGAGTCACAAAGAGTCAGATACGACTCAGTGACTATCACACCATGCACCCAACACAGTAGCATCAAAACATAAAAAGATTTAAAGGGAACCATTGATAACAATACAATAATAACAGTAATTGTTGTTCAATCACTAAGTTGGGTCCAACTCTTGGCAACCCTGTGGGCTGCAGCACTCCAGGCTCCCCTGTCCTTCACTATCTCCTGGAGTTTGCTCAAATTCATGTCCATTGAGTTGGCAATGCCATGCAACAATCCCATCCTCTGTCGCCCCCTTATCCTCTTGCCCTCAATCTTTCCCAGCATTATGGTCTTTTCCAATGAGTTGGCTCTTTGCATTAAGTGGCCAAAGTATTGGTGCTTCAGCTTTCGCATCAGTCCTTCCAACAAATATTCAGGGTTGATTTCCTTTAGGATTGACTGGTTTGATCTCCTTGGAGTCCAAGGGACTCTCAAGAGTCTTCTCTAGATTTAAGAGCATCAGTTCTTTGGTGCTCAGCCCTCTTTATGGTCTAACTCTCACATCTGTACATGATCACTGGAAAAACCGTAGCTTTGACTACATGGACCTTTGTCGGTAAAGTGATGTCTCTTCAATATACTGTCTATGCTGGTCATAGCTTTTCCTCCAAGGAGCAAGTTTTTAATTTCATGGTTGCAGTCACCATCCGCAGTGATTTTGGAGCCCAAGAAAAGAAAATCTGCCACCGCTTTTCCCTTTTCTATTTGCTATGAGGTGATGCGACTGGATACCATGATCTTAGTTTTTTTAATGCTGAGTTTTAAGCCATCTTTTTCACTCTCTTCTTTCACCCTCATCAAGAGGCTCTTTAGCTCCTCTTTACTTTCTGCCGTTACAGTGATATTATCTGAATATCTGAGGTTGTTGACATTTCTCCCAGAAGTTTTGATTTTAGCTTGGGAGTCATTCAGCCTGGCATTTCACATGATATAGTCTGCACAGAAGTTAAATAGTCAGAATGACAATATACAGCCTTGTCATACTCCTTTCCTAATTGTGAACCAGTACATTGTTCCATGTCTGGTTCTAACTGATGCTTACTGACCTGCATACAGGTTTCTCAGGAAACAGGTAAGGTGGTCTGGTACTCCCATTTCTTTAAGAATTTCTGTAGTGATCCATAGTTTCTGGATCACTGGAAGGACTGTATCCATAGTTTATTGGGCTTTCTTGATAGCTCAGTTGGTAAAGAATCTGCCTGCAATGCAGGAGACCCTGGTTCAATTCCTGGGTTGGGAAGATCCACTGGAGAAGGGATAGGCTACCCACTCCAGTATTCTTGGGCTTCCGTTGTGGCTCAGCTGGTAAAGAATCTGCCTGCACCGTGGGAGACCTGAGTTCAATCCCTGGGTAGGGAAGATCCCCTGGAGAAGGAAAAGCCTACCCACTTCAGTATTCTGGCCTGGAGAATTCCATAGACTGCATAGTCCATGGGGTGGCAAAGAGTCAGACACGACTGAGTGACTTTCATAGTTTCTAGTGATCCATACAGTCAAAGGCTTTAGCACAGTCAATGAAGCAGATGTTTTTCTGGAATTCCCTAGCTTTCTCTATGATACAAAAAATGTTGGCAATTTGATTTCTGGTTCCTCTGTCTTTTCTCAACCCAGCTTGCACATCTAGAAGCTCTCAGTTCACATAGGCTTTTGAGCATAATCTTACCAGCATGTGAAATAACACAAGTATCCAGTAGTTTGAACATTCTTTGGCATTACCCTTTTGGGGGATTAGAATCAAAGTGTGATGCTGTAGAGAACAATAATGCATAGGAACTGGAATCGAGGTAAATTGAGCCTGGTTGAGTAGGAGATAGGAAGAGTGAACATCAACATCTTAGGAATCAGTGAACAAAAATGAACAGAAATGGGTTAGTTTAATTCAGACAACTATTAATATCTACTACTATGGGCAAGAATTCTTTAGGAGAAATGAAGTAGCCCACATAGACAAAAAAAGAGTCTGAAATGCAATACTTGGGTGCAATCTCAAAAACAACAGAATGATATCAGTTTGTTTCCAAAGTAAACCATTCAACAATAGTAGTAGGAGAGTTCAATACTCTGCTTTCATCATGGGTAGAACACACAGACAGAATCAGTAAGGAAACATTGAACTTACATTACACATTACACCAGAGGGATTTAACAGAACATTTTTAGGCCATTTCATTTAAAAGCAGCAGGATATACATTCTCCTCAAGCATATATGGAACATTCTCCAGTATACATCATATGTGATTCCCTGGTGGCTCAGAGGGTAAAGCGTCTGTGTGCAATGCAGGAGACGTGGGTTCGATCCCTGGGTCAGGAAGATCCCCCAGAGAAGGAAATGGCAAACCACTCCAGTACTCTTGCCTGGAAAATCCCATGGACAGAGAAGCCTGGTAGACTACAGTCCATGGGATCGCAAAGAGTCGGACACGACTGAGCGACTTCACTTCACTATGCCACAAAACAACTCTTGATAAAGTTAAGAGGACTAAAATCATATCAAGCTTCTTTTCCAATCACAACATTATGAAACTAAAAACTAATAGCAAGAAGAAAGCTGGAAAATTCACATATATGGGCAGACTAAGCAACACACTGTTGAATAACCAGTGGGTCAAAGAAGAAGTCAATCAAGAAGATACTGAGAGAAATAAAATGAAAATATAACATACAAAACTTAAGGGACGCAGCAAAAGCAGTTCTAAGAAGAAAGCTCATAGCAATAAATGCCTGAATTAAGAAACAAGAAAGAACTCAAAATAACCTCATTATACACCTCAAGGAACTAGAAAGAGAAGAACAAATGAAGCCCAAAGTCAGTAGAAGGGAAAAAAATAACAAAGCACAGAGTGAAAACAAACGAAACACAGACTAACATGACAATAGAAAGGGTCAATTAAACTAAGTGCTTTTTAAAAAAAAAATGTAGACAAAACAGACAAACCTGTAGATAGATTCACCAAGAAAAAGAGAAGACTCAAATAAAATTAGAAAAGAAAGAGGAGGTGTTATAACTGATACTACAGAAATACAAAGGTCCTTGAGAAATTATGTTGAACAAGAACAAATTGGGACAACCTTGAAGAAATGGTAAGTCCCTAGAAACATACAACCTACCAAGAATGTATCACGAAGAAACAGAAAATCTGAATAGATCAATTACTAGTAAGAAGACTGAATCCATTATTTGAAAATTACCAACAAAAAGTTCAGGACCACAGGGCTTCACTGGTAAATTTGACTAAATACTGAAGAAATACTAATAACAATTCTTCTCAAACTCTCTCAAAATTTTCAGAGGGAATACTTCCAAACTTATTTTACTCTCCCAGTATTACACTGATACCAAAAAACTATAAGAAAAGAAAAATATACACCAATATCCTTGATGAACAAAGATGTAAAAATCCTCAACAATCTATTCAATTCAGTTCAGTAGCTCAGTCGTGTCCAACTCTTTGCGACCCCATGAATCGCAGCACACCAGGCCTCCCTGTCCATACCAACTTCCAGAGTTCACTCAGACTCATGTCCATCAAGTCAGTGATGCCATCCAGCCATCTCATCCTCTGTTGTCCCCTTCTCCTCCTGCCCCCAGTCCCTCCCAGCATCAGAGTCTTTTCCAATGAGTCAACTCTTCACATGACGTGGCCAAAGTACTGGGGTTTCAGCTTTAGCATCATTCCTTCCAAAGAAATCCCAGGGCTGATCTCCTTCAGAATGGACTGGTTGGATCTCCTTGCAGTCCAAGGGACTCTCAAGAGTCTTCTCCAACAACACACTTCAAAAGCATCAATTCTTTGGCGCTCAGCCTTCTTCACAGTCCAACTCTCACATCCATACATGACCACAGGAAAAACCATAGCCTTGACTAGATGGACCTTAGTCGGCAAAGTAATGTCTCTGCTTTTGAATATGCTATCTAGGTTGGTCATAACTTTCCTTCCAAGGAGTAAGCATCTTTTAATTTCATGGCTGCAATCACCATCTGCAGTGATTTTGGAGCCCAAAAAATAAAGTCTGACACTGTTTCCACTGTTTCCCCATCTATTTCCCATGAAGTGATGAGACCGGATGCCATGATCTTCATTTTCTGAATGTTGAGCTTTAGGCCAACTTTTTCACTCTCCACTTTCACTTTCATCAAGAAGCTTTTTAGTTCCTCTTCACTTTCTGCCAGAAGGGTGGTGTCATCTGCATATCTGAGGTTATTGATATTTCTCCCGGCAGTATTGATTCCAGCTTGTGCTTCTTCCAGCCCAGCGTTTCTCATGATGTACTCTGCATAGAAGTTAAATAAGCAGGGTGACAATATACAGCCTTGACGTACTCCTTTTCCTATTTGGAACCAGTCTATTGTTCCATGTCCAGTTCTAACTGTTGCTTCCTGACCTGCATACAGATTTCTCAAGAGGCAGGTCAGGTGATCTGGTGGTATTCCCATCAATCTATTAGCAAAACAAATTATACAATACATTAGAAAGATCACACACCATGATCAAGTGGGATTTAACCCTGGAATGCAAGGATGGATAAATACGTGGAAATTAATCAGTGTGAATCACATTAACAAAATGAATGGAAAAGTCATATGATTTCAATAGATGCAGAAAAACCATCTGACGAAATTCACCATCCATTCATGATCAAAAAAATCTCAGCAAATACAGAGGAAATGTGCTCCAACATAAAAAAGGCCACATATGCCAAGTCCACAACTAACAGCATACTCAACAGTGAAAATGTCAAAGATCTCCTCTAATCAGGAACAAGACAAGGATGCCCACACTCATCATTTTTATTCAATATAGCACTAGAAGTTCTAGACAGAGCAATTAGGCAAGAGGAAGAAAAGAAAAGCAGTTGGAAAGGAAGAAGTAAAACCACCTCTATTTGCAGATACTATGATCTTTTTTTTTCACTGAAGTATAGTTAATTTGGGGGCTTCCTTTGTGGCTAATCTGGTAAAGAATCCGCCTGCAATGTGGGAGACCTGGGTTCAATCCCTAGGTTGGGAAGATCCCTGGAGAAGGGAAAGGCTACCCACTCCAGTATTCTGGCCTGGAGAATTCCACAGACCATATGGTCCATGGGGTCACAAAGAGTCGGACACAATTGAGTGACTTTCACTTTGGGGCTTCCCTTTTGGCTCAGCTGGTAAAGAATCTGCCTGCAGTGTGGGAGACTTGGGTTCAATACTTGGGTTGGAAAGATCCCCTGGAGAACGGAAAGGCTACCTACTCCAGTATGCTGGCCTGGAGAATTCCATAGACTGTATAGTCCACAGGGTCGCAAAGAGTCGGACACGACTGAGCAACTTTCATATAGCTAATTTACAATGCTGTGTTGGTTTCTGTTGTATAGTAAAGTGAATCAGTTATATATATATTCAGTTATATATGTATACATACATTTTGTCTTTTTCATATTCTTTTCCACTATAGTTTAATATAAGATACTGAATACAGGTCCCTGTGCTATACAGTAGAACCTTTTTGTTTATCTATTTCATATACAGTAATTTCTATCTGCTAATTCCAAATTCCTAATTTACTCCTCTCCCAGTTCCCTTTAGTAACCATAAATTTGTTTTCTGTTTCTGTTTTATAAATAAGCTCATTTGTATCATACTTTAGATTCTACATATAAGACATATTATATAATACTGTCTCTGTCTAACTTCATGTAGTATGATAATCTCTAGACCCATTCATGTTGTTGCAAATAGCATTATTTTATTCATTTTTATGGCTGAGTAGGATTCCACTATGTGTGCGTGTATGTGTGTACACACACAAACTACATCTTCTTTATCCATTATCTGCCAATGAACATTTAGGCTGCTTTATTTCTTGGGTATTGTAAATAGTGCTAATATGAACACTGGGGTGCATGTACCTTTTTGAATTAGAATTTCATCTTTTCCGGATATATCTGAAGAAGTGGAATTAATAGATCATCATCTATTTTTAGCTTTTTAAGGAACCTCCATATTGTTCTCCATAGTGGCTGTAGCAATTACATCCCCACAGCGTAGGAGGGTTCCTTTTTTTCCACATCCTCTCCAATCTATTTATAGGGTTTTTGATGATGGCCATTTTGATGTGTGTGAAGTGATACCTCACTGTAGCATTTCTCTAATAATTAGTGATGTTGAACATCTTTTAATGTGCCTGTTGGCCATCTGTATGCCTTCTTTGGAAAAATGTCTGTTCAGGTCTGGCCACCTCATGCGAAGAGTTGACTCATTGGAAAAGACTGATGCTGGGTGGGATTGAGGGCAGGAGGAGAAAGGGACGACCAAGGATGAGATGGCTGGATGGCATCACGGACTCGATGGACGTGAGTCTGAGTGAACTCTGGGAGATGGTGATGGACAGGGAGGCCTGGAGTGCTGCGATTCATGGGGTCGCAAAGAGTCAGACATGACTGAGCGACTGAAGTGAACTGAACTGAACTGAACTGAGGTCTTCTGCCCATGTTTTGGATTGGTTTGTCTGTTTTTTGCTGCCATTTTTTGAGCTTTCTGAGCTGTTTGCATATCTTAGAAATTAATCCCTTGCCAGTCACATCATTTGTAAATATTTTTTCTCCTGACCTGTACACTGTCTTTTTGCTTTGCCTCCACTTTGTTCTTTTTCCTTAAGATTGCTTTGGCGGTAGATGCCATGATTTTATATAGAAAGCTCTAAAAACCCCACCCAAAACTGTGAACTAATAAGCAAGTGAAGTAGTTGCAGGGTAAAAAAATCAATATACAACAATAAATTGCATTTCTATTTACTAACTACAAACTATCAGAAATAGAAATTAGGAAAACAATCCCATTTCCAACTGCATCAAAAAGAACAAAATACATAAGAATAAATTTAACCAAGGAAATGGAAGAAGTATATGCTGTAAACTACACAATGAAAGAAATTGAAGACAACACAAATAAATGGAAAGATATTCCAGGCTCATGAACTGGAAGAAGTAATACTGTTAAAATTGTTCATATTACCAAAAGCAATCTACAGATTCAATGCAATTTCTATCAAAGTATCAAAGGCACTTTTCACATAAATAGAACCAAAAATCCTAAAATTTGCATGGAACCACAAAAGACTCCGAATAGGCAAAACAATCTTGAGAAAAAAGAACAAAGCTGAAGGCATCATGCTTCCTGATTTCAAACTATATTATAAACATATAGTCACAAAACAGTTTGGTATTGGCCTAAAAACAGACCCAAAAATCAATGGAACAGAAGAGAGAGCCCAGAAATAAACCTATGCAGATATGATCAATTAATTTACAACAAAGGAACCAAGAATGTACAATGGAAAAAGTATAACCTCTTCAATAAATGGTACTGGAAAAACTGGACAGCCACACGCAAAAGAATGAAACTGGACCATTATCTCAAGCCATACAAAAAATCAACTCAAAGTGGATTAGACCTGAATATAAGATCCAAAATCATAAAACTCACAGAAGAAAACAAAGGATAAGCTCTCTGACGCTGATCTTTGCAATGATTTTTTTGTATTTGACACCAAAAATGAAAGCAATTGAAGAAAAAATTAGTGATTGGGACTATATCAAACGAAAAAGTTCCTATACAGCAAAAGAAACCATCACAAAATGAAAAGGCAACCTATGGAATGGGTGAAAATATTTGGAAATCATGTTTCTGATAAGGGGATAATATCCAAATCATATAAAGAACTACTACAATTTAACAGATACAAACAATCCAGCATGGGGATGATCCAGAGAGATGATATGGGGTGGGAGGTGGGAGGGGGGTTCAGGGTTGGGAACTCATGTACGCCCATGGCTGATTCATGTCAATGTATGGCAAAACCAATACAGTATTGTAAAGCAAAATAAAGTAAAAATAAAAAAATTTTTTAAATGAGAAAGGGATCTGAACAGACATTTTCCCAAAGATGATATAAAAATGAATAGACAAAAATGATATAAAAATAAACAGACATTTTTCCAAAGATGATTTAAACATATGAAAAGGTGATGGTAATGGTTTAGTCGCTAAGTAATGTCCAACTCTTGTAACACCATGGACTGTAGCCCGACAGACTCCTTTGTCCATGGAATTTTCCAGGTAAGAATACTAAGAGTGGAATGCCATCTCCTTCTCTAGGGTATCTTCCTGACCCAGAGATTGAACCTGGGTCTCCTGCACTGCAGGTGGATTCTATACTAACTGAGCCATTAGGGAGGTCATGAAAAGGTGCTCGACATCATTAGTCACGATGAAAATGTAAACCAAAACCACAATGAAATACCAGCTCACATCTGCTACAATGGCTAAAAGACAAGAAGTAAATATTGGTGAGTATGTAGAAACCTGTACATTGTTGGTAAGAATGTAAATTGGTGCAGCCACTGTGGAAAATAGTATGGAGATCCCTCAAAAATTTAAACATAAAACTACAATATGATCCTATAACGATACTATGCATACTTATCCAGCAGAAAAGAAATCACAATCTTGAAAATGCATCTGCAGCCCCATGTTCACTGCAGCATTATTTACAATAGCCAAGACAAGAAAGGAACAGATAAAGAAAATAGGGTATTGCTAGATTTCTAATTTAAAAAAACAGATATGCAACAAGGGTTTACTGTGTAGCACAGGAAACTACAGTCAATATCTTACAATACCTATAATGGAAAATAACTTCAAAAATAATATATGTGTGTATGTATAACTGAATCACACAAAAAAGAATTCTACTTTTAGAAATTTAGTAATGTTTATCTGTTTGCTAGTTTTTCTAAATGTCCTATGGACATCTAGTAACAACAAGTGAGATAAAAAAAATTTAAATATTTTTGTGTAGGATATAAGATTAATAAAATTAATATAAACAGAAATTATTGTATTTAAATTACTAATGACATCATTCAAGATGCTCCTATTTTCTGCACTTGATAAAACATTCTTCAGTTCAGTTCAGTTCCTCAGTCATGTCCGACTCTTTGCAACCCATGTACTGCTGCACAGAAGTCTTCCCTGTCCATCACCAACTCCCAGAGTCTACCCAAACTCATGTCCATTGAGTCGATGATACCATCCAACCACCTCATCCTCTATTGTCCCCTTCTTCTCCCACCTTCAATCTTTCCCAGCTTCAGGGTCTTTTCAAATGAGTCAGTTCTTCGCATCAGGTGGCCAAAGTATTGGAGTTTCAGCTTCAGCATCAGTCCTTCCAATGAATACTCAGGACGGATTTCCTTTAGGATGGACTGGTTGGATCTGCTTGAAGTTCGAGGGACTCTCAAGAGCCTTCTCCAACACCACAGTTCAAAAGCATCAACTCTTCGGCACTCAGCTTTCTTTATAGTCCAACTCTCACATCTATACATGACTACTGGAAAAAACCGTAGCTTTGTCTAGATGGACCTTTGTTGGCAAAGTAATGTCTCTGCTTTTTAATATGCTGTCTAGGTTGGTCATAGCTTTTCTTCCAAGGAGCAAGCATTTTTTAATTTCATGGCTGCAGTCACCATTTGTACTGATTTTGAAGCCCAAAATATTCTTAGAGAAATGTTAATGTCTTACTATGATTATATATTTTTTCTTTTCCCTTACATTTTTTATGATTTTTGCTTTATGTATCTTTCTTTGTTGTTAGGTATCTAATGATTTACAATGTCTATCTTCTTTGTGAATAGTACCTTTTATCATTAAAAATATTCATCTTTGCTTCATCTAAAATACATAAATTTAATTTTAAAAGGAGAAAAAAGAAAATGTGGTATTCATATATACAATAGACTATTATCCAGCCATAAAAAAGAAGAAAGTATTGCCTTCTCAAAAATATGGATAGATCTTAAGGTCGTTATACTAAATGAAATAAAGACAAATGCTGTATTATCTGATCTCACTTATATGTGGACTCTATAAACAAAACCAAAACAGCAACAACTGAACTTGAACAAAATACAGATTGACGATTGCCAGAAGTGAAGATTAGGGGTAAGCGAAGGTGCTCAAAAGGCACAAACTTCCAGTTATAAGATAAATAAATCCTGAGGATGTAAGTAACAACAGTGTATTGTATATTTAAAAGCTGCTAAGAGAATAAATCTTTAAAGTTCTCATCACAAAAAAAAACTTGTAACTAAGATGATAATGTTAACTAAAGTTATTGAGGTAATCATTTAGTAATACACACATATATTAAATCATTGTTATACAGCTTAAAACCTCTTACGCTGTTGGTGGGAATGCAAACTAGTACAGCCACTATGGAGAACAGTGTGGAGATTCCTTAGAAAACTGGAAATAGAACTGCCTTATGACCCAGCAATCCCGCTGCTGGGCATACACACTGAGGAAACCAGAATTGAAAGAGACATGTGTACCCCAATGTTCATCGCAGCACTGTTTATAATAGCCAGGACAGGGAAGCAACCTAGATGTCCATCAGCAGATGAATGGATAAGAAAGCTGTGGTACATATACACAATGGAGTATTACTCAGCCATTAAAAAGAATACATTTGAATCAGTTCTAATGAGGTGGATGAAACTGGAGCCGATTATACAGAGTGAAGTAAGCCAGAAAGAAAAACACCAATACAGTATACTGACACATATATATGGAATTTAGAAAGATGGTAATGATAACCCTGTATGCAAGACAGCAAAAGAGACACAGATGTATAGAATAGTCTTTTGGACTCTGTGGGAGAGGGACAGGGTGGGATGATTTGGAAGAATGGCATTGAAACGTATAATATCATATACGAAACAAATCACCAGTCTAGGTTCGATGCAGGGTGCAGGATGCTTGGGGCTGGTGTACTGAGATGACCCGGAGGGATGGTGTTGAGGGGAGGTGGGTGGGGGGTTCGGGATTGGGAACACGTGTACACCTGTGGCAGATTCATGTTAATGTGTGGCAAAACCAATACAATATTGTAAAGTAAAAAATAATAATTTTAAAAAAACTAATACATTGTTATATGTCAATTATATCTCAATAAAACAACAACATTCTTAAAGGACTATAATAGAATCTAGAGTTCCAACATCATTATATTTGTAGAAGACAGGATATAATAAAAAAATTACTTGATATATTAAGAACCAAGAACATGTGACCTATTTTCTAGAGAAAAGTCAGAAACAAAACCAACTCAAAGATGGAATAGATGTTGGAATTAGCAGATAAAGATTTTTAAGCTCTTATTATACTCAAGGATGGAAAGAAAAATAATACTTGCAATTAATGAGAAGAAGAGAAATCTCAGTCAGTAAGAGTAAAGAATTAAACTATTGAAAATTTTAGGACTTCCCTGGTGGTGCCAGTGGTTAAGAATCCGCCTGCCAATACAGGGGACAGCAGCTTGATCCCTGGTTCGGGAAGATGCCACATGCTACAGGGCAACTGAGCCAGTGCACCACAACTACTGTAGCCCGCACGCCTGGAGCCTGTGCTCTACAGCAAGAGAAGCCGCCGCAATGAGAAGCCTGTGCACCACAATGAAGAGCAGCCCCCACTCACCACAGCTAGAGGAGTCCACGCACAGCAACAAAGACCTAGCAGAGCCAAAAATAAATAAATGTAAAAATAGAAACAGTAGTAAATTTGAAGGAAAGATAAAAAAGTTTAACAAAAGAGAATCTAGTTGAAATTTTTAGAACTGAGAATTCCCTGGTGGTTCATGGTTAGGACTCTGTGCTCTTACTGCTAAGGGCCCAGGTTTGATCCCTGGCTAAGGAACTAAGATTCTGCATGCCCTGTGGCATAGCCAAAAAAGAGAGAGCAAATTTTAGAACTGGAAAATACGATATCTGAATTTAAAACTTCACTAGATGCACTTAACAGGGAAATGGAGATGACAAAGGCAGAACCACTAAGGTTGGAGGTATATCAACAGATACTATCCAATATGTAGAAAAGAGAAAATATCCAAATAAAATTGACAAGACCTCCTGCTTATATAAAGATTATAACCCTATAAGAATACAAAAAGAAAGAACAAGAATATCCTTTCTAACTAACAAAGGACAACCAATAACTATGATAAACTAATGAAACTGTTTTTGAAAGAAAAACTGCCTTCACTGAGCTTATCATCTATTATCTAGAATATGAAGAAATAATTCTTTCCCAGATGACAGCAAAAAACGAAAACAAAAAACATACTAGAGATTCGAATAACTAAGGATGAATAGGTGATAAATTTTATTCCTGAGGACCTCTAAAGCTGACACAGGGTTTCATGGAAAGAGCAGAAAAGAATTCCTCTGTTTGGTCACAAGTATTATGGCTTTCATCAGTTAAATAGTTGCAATCTGCTGCATATTTCATTTATGTAACCAACTTTTAAAAGTCACACATAATTAAAATAAAACTTTATAGATAAATAAAAAATTTAAACAGGTTTAAAAAAGGATCTTGTGGAGACACTAAATTAAAAGATAATATATACTGATAAACTTCTCTTCGAAAAGGTCTTGGAGGAACAGATTATAAAGAATTTTGCTGAAACAGCCATTAAAAACTAACAAAATATATACAAGAGGAAAACTATCAAAACTCTGAAGAGAGATATCAAAGTAGAACAAAATAAACAGTGATTCCATGTTCATGGATAAGAAGACTTAATACTGTCAAGATGTCAGTTCATCCTAAATTAATCCATAGATTCAATACAATCCTAATCAAAATTCTAACAAGTTATTTTGTGGATATCTACAAAATGATCCTAAAGTTTATATGGAAAAACAAAAGACCCAGCATCAGTTCAGTTCAGTTCAGTTGCTCAGTCGTGTCCGACTCTTTGCGACCCCATGAATCGCAGCATGCCAGGCCTACCTGTCCATCACCATCTCCCGGAGTTCACTCAGACTCACGGCCATCGAGTCTGTGATGCCATCCAGCCATCTCATCCTCTGTCATCCCCTTCTCCTCCTGCCCTCAATCCCTCCCAGCATCACAGTCTTTTCCAATGAGTCAACTCTTCGCATGAGGTGGCCAAACTACTGGAGTTCCAGCTTTAGCATCATTCCTTCCAAAGAAATCCCAGGGCTGATCTCCTTCAGAATGGACTGGTTGGATCTCCTTGCAGTCAAGGGACTCTCAAGAGTCTTCTCCAACACCACAGTTCAAAAGCATCAATTCTTCAGCGCTCAGCCTTCTTCACAGTCCAACTCTCACATCCATACATGACCACAGGAAAAACCATGTTATTTTGTGGATATCTACAAAATGATCCTAAAGTTTATATGGAAAGACAAAAGACCCAGCATAGATAATACAATATTAAAGGAGAAGAACAAAGTTGGAGAATTGATACTACTTGACTCCAAAGCTACTACAAAGCTACAGTAACCAAGACAATGTGGTATTAGTGAAAGAACAATCAATCAATGAAACAGAACAGTGAGCCTAGAAACAGACCTCCATAAAAATAATCAACTCATATTTGACAAAGGAGCAAAAGCAATACAATGGAGCAAAAAGAGTCTTTCAAAAAATGGTGATGGAACAAATGGACACACATATGGAAAAAATATAAATCTAGACCTTACATTCTTCACTCAATATAACTCAAAATGGATCACAGACCTAAATGTAAAACACAAAACTATAAAACTGGAAGACAAGATGGGAGAAAATCCTGGTGACCCTGGGTATGGTAATGTCCTTTAAAACAAAACAAGAGAGACATGATCCATGAAAGAAATGATTGATAAGGTAGACTTCATTAAAATTAAAAACTCTCCTCCAAGAAAGACAATACAAAGAGAATGAGAAAACAAGTCGCATACTGGGAGAAAATATTTGCAAAAGAGACATTTTAAAGGGACTGTTATCTAAAATATATATAATGAATTCATAAATACAACTATAAGAAAACAAAAACTCAATTAAAAAATGGACCAAAGCCCTTAACAGACCCCTCAGCAAAGACATAGACAGATGGCAAGTAAGCATAAAAAAATATGTCTCACATCATATGTCCCACATCATATGTCCCACAGGGAACTGTGAATTAAAACAATGAGATATTAATACCATCACATATCTATTAGAATGACCAAAATCCAAGACACTGACAACATCAAATGCTGACAAGGATATGGAACAACAGGACTCTCATCCACTGTTAAAACAAATGCAAAATAATACAGATACTTGGAAAGACAGTGTGGCTATTTCTTACAAAACTAAACTTACTCTATACACAAACCAGCAATCACATTCTTTGGTATTTACCCAAAGTAGTTGGAAAGGTAACGTCCACACAAAAATCTGTACATGGATGTTTACAGTATCTTTATTCATAACTGCCAAAATGTGGAAGAAACCAAGATGTCCTTTAGTAGGTGAACAGATGAATAAACTGTAACACATTCAGACAACAAAATATTATTCATGAAATAAGCTATGAAACCATGAAAAACAAGAAGGAACCTCAAATGGATATTAGTACATAAAAGAAACTGATCTGAGATGGCTACATACTGTATATTCCAACTATATAACACTTGAGAAAAAGCAAAGCTATGGAAACAATAAAATATCAGTGGCTGCTGTGAAGAATGGGGGCAAAGATGCACAGTCAGAACACAGAGGATTTTTTGGACAGTGAAATTCTCTGTATTAGATTATAATAATGGATATAGGTCATGAAACATTTGTCCAAACCTATAAATTACAACATCAAGACTGAACCCTTTACCCACAGGTAAACTAAGGAATTTGGGGGGATTATGATATGTCAATTGATATAGGTTAATCCTTAATGAAAATGTACAATTCTGGTGAGTGATGTTGATAATGAAGGAGGCTATGTATGTGTCAGGGCAAGGGGTATATAGGGAATCATTGCACCTCCCTCTCAATTTTATTGTAAACTTAAAACTACTCTAAAAAAATTAAATCTTAAAAAAAAAGGGCAATTTGCTATCAGCTTTTCCCTTAAATGTCCCCCAAATAATGACAGCAAGATAAGTCCAAGGAGGGAACAGAGGGAAATGTGCTCAGCACCAAATGAGAACTTACTTTGGGTTTTGCCATCTCCTTGATCTTCCTGATTTCCTCGTCAGACATGACATAGTAGAACCTGACAATGTGTGGGCTGTCCCATTTATCCTCCTCTTTGAAGGGGGCGATGACCAGCTGGGGCGTCCTGTTGCCATAATGTAACCTACAGAAAAGCCTCTTCCGCCTCTGGGAAGCACAGAGCAACAAGTCTATGTTCCAGGCTCCTCAGTCTGCAGACACTAGCCTCACTCCTTAGGCCCATCTCCTCCCTTTTCCCTCAGAAAGGAAAAAAAGCATAATGGAACACAAATCATTCAATATCTTCTCTGTCAGGAATATCCATACTCATATTTACAAGCCCTTAGAGGGAAGTCACTCTTAAACTGGACTTAAAAAACAGTGACAATTCACCTTAAATGGGTTTGGAAAAAAAGAGTCTTTTTCTTCTATCCAACTTCCCATAATGTCCAGGGGTGATCAGCTCACTTCTGTGATTGAACCCTTTAATGGTCTGTTCTCTGTGGCTTTCCTACTTGTGCTATGACCCATGGACCCGAATCACTTGGGAGATGGTTAGAAATACAGAATCTCAGGTTCTAACTCAGTATTACTGAATTAGAATCTGCATTTTAACAACATCCCAGGTGATTTCCACGCACCTTAGATTTTGAGACACTAACAAAATGATCTACCCATGATCCACCTGGCCCTCCATGAGCCTGCCTATATTAAAATTCTGAATATTATAGCTTCTTTTCTCAAATATTATGCTCTACTAATACAAAAAATGTTTGCTATTTCCAAAACATAGGATAATTTTTCTCACTGTACACTTGTTCATGGTATAGTCTCAGCCTAAAACTTCTTTTATTACTTTGTTCACCTGGTAATCTAGTTTAGGAGTCCTTTACCTGTGAACCTTACCACTTTTTGTCCTAGAGTTAATAACCTTTTGTTGTATGTTGCTACCAAATCTTGCACATACCACTACTGTACTAAAACTACTTATTTATATTTTAAATTTTCCTTTAATATACTACATATTTCTGTAACAGGGCCATATATTATTCATTTTTGCTTAATTTCTTCCACATGCATGTAATAAAAAATAATATTCATAATAGTCTTAATGCCTAACATCTAATTAGCTATCAATTAAAATAAGTGTTTGATATAATTAAAAGACTGAAAAAGACCCAGTGGTGCACTCAAGAGGCAGGTTCAAGAACTGAAATATCTTCTCAACTAAATCTGGCCTTCCAAAGTCAAAAGTCCCCAGTATTCATATGGCCAGGTGATCTAAAAGTCTCAAAGTACCCTAAGCACCCCTAATAACCCCAATGACTCCCTTTCCCATCTTACGAGTTTGATACCCTCTCCGTGGCAGAGGCTTTCATAGCTCTCAAGGGTTTGCTTATAATCAAGAGTATCCTGAGGAGAACTGTTCAGTGTCTCCTGCTTGGTCTCTGATTCTTTATTCCCAAGGTTTCCTGCCCTTTTTTCCTCCAACAACTTCACAAAGTACGGCAGATTCAACTGGGCTTGTTTATGAGAGGAGTCTGGACAAAGGAAAGCAAATAGTTAATAATCAGGGAGATCATTCAGAGAAGCTCTGCAATTCTACTTCAAACGGCGCTGATAAACCAGTATGGAATTTGAACACTGTCCAGAATTAGAATTAAGAGAGAAATAAAAACTGGTATGGAGAAAATCCACCCCCCTGTGCCTCACTCACCAGTTCCAAGGGACCTAGTACAGACAGGCAACCAGTGGTCCTGCTTCACACTCACAACTCAGCTTTATGCTGAGCACATCTGCTTCCTAATGCATTTTCATTTCAATGTTATATATCATGTGTTGTTATATATATATATACAGTTAGAATGTAGACTAGAGTTCCAGATAACTTCCACAAGCATCATCATCTCATGGGCCCTCACAATATCCAAGAAAGAAGGATTTTGGTCCCCATTCCTCAGGTAAGAATACCAAGACACAAAAGAAACAAGGAACCTGGGTCAAGATCATATAGAAAAAAATAAGCAAACCAGAACTAGAACCCAGATGTCTAACTCTGTGGCTCTTACCAAAAATACTCAAAAAAATTTACAAGGCTTATCTCATGTAACAGTCATGAAGGACACTCCCATGTTAGCCAGTCAATGAAAGAGTTCTGGCAATAACGTCAACAAAAGAAAGATTTTACGAACCTGAGTCACAGCAGCACAGTCTAGAGTGTGAAATCTTACCAAGCTTATTAATATAAATCAGGTGTGGTATGATAATATAAATTCCCTTTTCAAAAGAAAACAAATTACAGTCAAATTAGATATACCCCTTGGGTCATCCTAGACTAATTATGAATCCAGAATTGAAATATTTTTCACTAAGCTTTCACAGTGCTGTGATCAGTTATCATGTTATTTTCTACAATCTATTGACTTTATCTGTTAACATGTCTAATCTCCCACTACCATCCCCAAACTACCTTAAGATATTCTGGGAATAGGCCACACATATTTAAGTCTTTTGCCCAGTACAACATGTAGCATTTAACAGACCTCTGTAAGTTTGCTGAATTTAGTAACAGTAAAATGACTCTGCAATATCCCCATCTGTTGGTAGTCTTTATGCCAAGATATCTCCCTGAAAACAAAGGGAATACACCACCTGTCAAGGAGCTCCTTCCACTTTTTGGCAATTATCTTGAGTTTCTCTTCAAACAGAACCCAAGAGTATCTGGCTGCATATTATCATATGATCTAGGGCTAACTCTAAGGGCCACAGAGAACAAAAATAATCAATTCCTCTAATTCTTCAGTTAATCTTTTCTTCCTCCAATAATTCCAATTATTTGTTAAGATTCTGACACTGATTCTAATTTGTGAATTTTCCGACACGACCAAGCAATTCTCTGACAGTTGCTGGGTGTTCTACTATTTAACTCAATTCTGGCACTATTCCATCTAAAGATAGGGTCAGATCCCATAGGCTAAGGGTTCAATCCCACAACACGGTCTCCTACCCCTACCTCTACTTCAGTGGCCAACTGCTGTTCAATTGCTGAGTCATGTCTGACTCTTTGCAACCCCATGGTTGCTACTTGACAGTAGCATGTCAAGCTTCCGTGTCCTTCACTATCTCCTAGAGTTTGCTCAAACTCATGTCCATTGAGTCGGTGATGCCATCCGATAATCTCATCCTCTGTTGCCCCCTTCTCCTCCTGCCCTTAATCTTTTCCCAACATCAGTGTCTTTTCCAATGAGTCGGCTCTTCACTTCAGGTGGCCAAAGTATTGGAGTTTCAGTTTTAGCATCAGTCCTTCCAATGAATATTCAAGGTTGATTTCCTTTAGGATTGACTGGTTTGAACCTCTTGCAGTCCAAGGAACTCTCAAGAGTCTTCTCCAGCAACACAATTCAAAAGCATCAATTCTTTGGCACTCAGCCCTCTTTATGGTCCAACTTTCACCATCTGTACATGACTACTGGAAAAACCACAGCTTTGACTACACAGACCTTTGTTAGCAAAGTGATGCCTCTGCTTTTTAATACACTGTCTAGGTTTGTCACAGCTTTCCTTCCAAGGAGCTTTCCAACTGTCTTTTAATTTCATGGCTGCAGTCACCGTCTGCAGTGATTTTGGAGTCCCAAAATAGAAAATCTGTCACTGTTTCCACTTTTCCCCCATCTATTTGCCATGAAATGATGGGACTGAATATCATGATCTGCTTTTTGAAAGCTGAGTTTTAAGGCAGTTTTTTCACCCTCCTCTTTCACTCTCAAGAGGCTCTTTAGTTCCTCTTCACTTTCTGCCATTAGAGTATTATCATGTGCATATCTGAGGTTGTTGATATTTCTCCCGGCAGTAGTGACTCCAGCTTGCAATTCATCCAGTCAGGCATTTCTCATGATGTACTCTGCATAGAAGTTAAATAAGCAGGGTGACAATATACAGCCTTGTCATACTCCTTTGCCAATTGTGAATCAGTCCATTTTTCCATGCCTGGTTCTAACTGTTGTTTTTTAACCTGCATACAGGTTTCTCAGGAGACAGGTAAGCTGATCTGGTATGCCCATCTCCAGAAGAATTTTGCCCAGTTTGTTGTGATCCACACAGTCAAAGGCTTTAGCATAGTCAATGAAGCAGAAGTACATGTTTTTTCTGGAATCCTCTTGTTTCTTCTACGATCCAACAGATGCTGGTAATTTGAGCTTTGGTTCCTCTGCCTTTTCTAAATCCAGTTTGCACATCTGGAAGTTCTCAATTCACTTACTGCTAAAGCCTAGCTTGAAGGATTTTGATCATTACCTTGATAGCATGTGAAATGAGTGTAATTGTACAGTAGTTTGAACATTCTTTGGCACTGCCCTTCTTTAGGACTGGAATGAATACTGACCTTTTCCAGTCCTGTGAACACAGATGGGTTTTCCAAATTTGCTGGTATACTGAGTTCAGCACTTTAACAGCATCATCTTTTAGGATTTAAAACAGTTCAGCTGGAATTCTATCACCTCCACTAGCTTTGTTCATAGTAATGCTTCCTAAGGCCCACTTGACTTCACACTCCAAGATGTCTGGCTCTAGGTGAGTGATCACACCATCATGGTTATTCTGGTCATTAAGACCTTTTTTGTACAGTTCTGTGTATGCTTATCACCTCTTCTTATATTCTGCTTCTTTTAGGTCTATACCATTTCTGTCCTTTATTGTGCCTGTCTTTGCATGAAATGTTCCCTTGGTATCTACAATTCTAGTCTTTCCCTTTCTATTGTTTTCCTCTATTTCTTTGCATTGTTCACTTAAGAAGGCTTTCTTACCTCTCCCTGCTATTCTCCAGAACTCTGTGCTTAGTTGGATATATCTTTCCTTTCTCCTTTGCCTTTCACTTCTCCTCTTTTCTCAGCTATTTGTAAAGCCTCTTCAACCACTTTACCTTCTTGCGTTTCTTTTTCTTTGAGATAGTTCTAGTCACTACCTCCAGTACAATGTTATGAACCTCCATCCATAGTTCCTCAGGCACTCTGTCTACCAGATCTAGTCCCCTGAATCTATTCATTACCTCCACTGTTGGTGTTTCTGACTACTGGCTGTGGGTTGGAGGTTCCAATGACCCTCTCCACGGGTTTGCTTAATTTGTTAGAGCAGCCCAAAGAACTCAGAGAAACATGTTACCAAGTAGATTACCCATTTACAACTTACGAACAGATAAAAGATATGCATAAGGCAAAGTATGTGGCAAGGGGTGTAGAACTTCCATGCTCTTTGGTCTTGCCACTCTCTCAGCATCTCCACATGTTCACCGGTCTGCAAGCTCCCTGTGCCCTGCCCTTTGGGTTGTTATGGAGGTGTCATTATACAGGCAGGTTTGATTAAATCATTGGCTATTGTTGGTCAATTTAACCTCCAGTCCCTCTCCTCTTTCCTGGAGGTCAGAAAAGTTTCAACTTTCAAATCACAGGGCTTGTTCCCCTGGCAAGCAGCTCTCATCTTTAAGTTACCTGAAAGTTTTCCAAAAGTCACCTCATTAACATAACAAAGACATCTTTATGCCTCTCATCACTCAGGAAATTTGATTTTTGGAGCTTTGTGCCAGGAACAGGGAGAAACCCAAATACATTATAAGTCACAATATCACATTCACTCAATACAGATCAAATTAAGTGTTTAGCACTACCCTTGAGTTTGAAAATGCAAAACTGGAAAAAAAAAGAAAAACTATTATTTCTAAAGTCTTTGCTTTAGAAATAAAATTTGCTTGTCATTGGTAAACAAAGGATATTGTAGCCATCAAGACATTACATTATACCCACCCAAAGATGAGCCCTGAGGGCACCCAGGATGGAAACAGATTACCTGCCATTTAGGAATCATCAGATTGCAACTATCCCTGAGGGTGCAGCTTGGGGAAAGTCATGATGAGAAAACACAGGATACTGGCCCCATATAGCTGAGGTTCATATCAAGGAATGATTTCAGTGAGCCCAGACTCTTGCATCTTCCAATATTCAGAAAAGTGCTAAAATCCTTAACTTGAGATATCTGGTTTTCTTTGCTTAACAATAATCTTTTGATATTTCAACTACTTGACCTTTGTTTTGCTGACTTAAAAAATGCACCAACGTGAGAGTTGTGAGTTAAGTTTTATCTGGGGCAAAATGAGGACTATAGTCTGGGAGACAGCATTTCAGATAGCTCTGAGAAACTGCTCCAAAGAGGTAGGGGGAAGGTCAGCATATAGTGATTTGGGAGCAGACATCATCATGAAGAAATGTGGTGCTTTTCTAGACATGAGAAGATGCAACAACTGAGCTCACAGAATCAGTTCCTGAAAATATGTAACTATTTGAAGACCCATTCTGCCAATTTTTTCAGAGCACGGAATGCCTCTTTCCTGATCTCCTTCCTGAACTCCCTTCAGCAGATGTTGAAGGTCAGCAGCTGCAGCAGCATGTGTGATTTAATCCTCGTAGAGGTAGACAGGAAGTGTACATGGCAAGTGCCAACTGGTAGTTAACAGCTGCAAAAACTCCTATATATACTGGCTCCCCCTTCTCCTCCTCATAACAGTTTTCTCAGCACTATCTGAGATGCTGTCTCCCAGGCTTGAAGTCATAATAATGTATACCCAATAAAACTCTCAATTTTTCGATTGTGGTTGTGCATTAAAAAAAGTTTTTTTTATCTATTTGGCTGCAATGGGTCTTAATTTAAGTATGCAGTATTTTCAGTCTTCACAGAGACAGGTAGGATCTTTAGATGTGCCATGTGGGATCCAGTTCCTTGATCAGGGATTGAACCCAGGCCCCCAGAATTAGGAGTTTGGAATCTTAGCTGCTGTATTATCACGAGGAAGTCATTTAGGTTGTGCCATTTTTTTTTTCTGCCAACAGCTTATTGGGGAAAACAATTTAATAAAAGCAATATAGATATAAATGAACTATTAAAACATAATAAACTTCTATGGTGAAGGGAATTACAGGCTACTATGGAACTTGTAGAAGGGAAGAGGAGAATGTCAGAACAGATTTATCAGAACAGAGAATGCCTCAGTTGTGAGCCCTCTTACTTAAAGACTGATTATGCCTGAGAAATAAAATATTGACTGCTGTGTCAGTAAACAAAGGATGTTGCAGTCATCAGTGATTGTAGTCACCATGGACAGTGAGCCCTGAGGGAGTTCACAATGCAAACAAGGAATACCAGCCATCAGCAACCATTAGACTGCAGCCACCCTCCATGCTATAGCCTGAAGAAACTCGGCATGAGGAAACATTGGCCTAGATAACTGATGTGCCTATCAAAGAAATGATTTCAGTGGGCCCAGACTCCCATTTCTCCATTCACAGAAAAGCACTAAATTCCTTAACTTAAAGTATAGACATTTTCACTGTTACACAGAGCTCCTTAGTGAATTTCCACTACCATATGAAGGCTAACTAGTTGTTCATCAATCTACTTCATGCTCCTGGAAACAGAGAAACTTTGTATTTTCCAAGCCTCCCTTGAAATGAAATGGGGGCCATGATAGCTCTGACAAGACAATTTGGACAGAAGTGATGGATGCCACTTATAGGCCTGGCCTATAACATGTATCACAAAATCCTTCACACAGCTAGCATGAAGGGACTCCAAAACAGCAGAGTCATTCTGGAGTAGAAAAAAAAAATCTCAATTTCTTTTTGGGGGGGCCATGCCACACAACTTGCGGGATCTTAGTTCCCCCACCAGGCATTGAACTCAGGCCCCCTGCAGTGGAAGTGCAGCGTTCTAACCACTAGACTGCCAGGAAATTCCCTAGAAAAAAATCTAAATTCTTGAGTCAACATTTAGAAAAGCCACCCAATCTACAGGAGGACTCTGCATGGATGAAAAGTAAAATTTCATACCTTTCTTGTCTTAAAGATTCAGAAGTTTATTTGTTACCATAGTGTAGTCTTCCCTGACTAACACAATTGAGTCACAAGAACTCTATGGAATATTCCACCTAAGGCGAGGGGAGGTGGGTCATTTGGTAAGTGGGATGAAGGAGCAGGTCAACATAGAGCAAATTATTTGCTTTCCTAGCTCCCAAGGGTATTACCAAGAGAAAGCAGCTGATGGGTGAAGTCCACTGCCCTGTACAGGTCCCCAAGCCGGAAGCTGATATCACTGAGATGGTCCAGGACTTGAACCTTGGAGATAGTTCTATGCTCCCCTGCATTCAGTTGCTTTAGCACTTGCTGCATCCAAAGCATTGAATGGTAAAGGTCGCTGATGCTGAGGGCTGTCTGGCCCAGCCTGAAGCAATCACCAACTCTCAGGGTAGAACGATACTTGGTTCCTAGAAGCAAGAAGAACAATGATATTCCTGATAAAGGACACAAAGGGTGATCACTGAGGTCAATAAAGAGATCATTCACCCACTCTATTCCCACTATCCAAATACAACCAGTCTTAAGTTGTTTCCCTTCATATTTTATCTCTAAATACATGCTTCAGAAATGATCAGATTATTTTTATAACTATGTTTGGTTAAGATAAGGGGTTTACCCCATAGAAGACACTGAAATGAGTTCCCAAGGACCACCTTATTAGTAGGAACATACTTTTTTTTTTTGAGGAACTGAATTTTATGTTGATTTAACAAAAAAATTTACATTTAAATTTAAATAATCTTTTTTTAATATTTAAATATAAATTTATTTATTTTAATTGGAGGTTAATTACTTTACAATATTGTATTGGTTTTGCCATACATCATAAGGCAGTATGGGGAGAATAAGCATGAATCAGGAGAGCTAGGCAGGTTCTAATTCAAGATAATATAAGAATAAGATACCAATAAAAGCTATATTTGATGAAGCAGGTGTAGACTTTTTAAAATATTTACAATCTAGAAGTTAAGAGTTATGTTTTATTCAAAGTTTTAGGACTTAAAGCCCGGGAGGCAGCACTTCAAGTAACCCCAAGAGAACCCCTCCAAGGAGGAGAGGAAGCGGAGCCAGGTTATATAGCAGTTTTGCAACAGGACGTGCATGTCAAAAAAAATTACTTTAACTAAAGGAAAAATAGGTATCTCGAGTTAAGGAATTTAGCACTTTTCTATGTATGGGAAGATGCAAGAGTCTGGGCTCACTATATCATTCCTTTGATATGCACCTCACTTATCTAAGGCCAGTATCCTAGTTTTCAAATCCTGGGTTTCCTCAGGTCTCACTGGCTCATGTTGGAGGGCTGCAATCACTGATGACTGTGACATCTTTGTTTACTGATATGGTAGGAAATATGCCATTTCTCACAAAGTTCTGAAAGTCATCTGCCTATTATACCAAATCCACCCAAGCATAACTGCTCAATTTCTCTTCTACTTCCTAAAATCAGATCCCAGTTTCTTAGAACATGAAGGGTTTCTGGTTTTTATCTCCTAAATTGCCATGAAAGGTCCAGAGTTCTCAGAACACCTCACAGCCACATGAGGTGGCTAAAAGGCAAAAAGTAGTCTCTTCCTCTGTATTTCTCAAGTCCTACAGGAAAAAAATTCCAAGTTCTACAAGACAAGAAAAGCAGCTCTAAAGCAAATGTTCACAAAGGGAACCCATGCATGTTGCTGACCTGGCAGGACTCCCCTGGAAAGAGTTGTCAGATCCAGTTTGTATGTGTACTGAAGAAGGAGCAGGGCCTTAGCAGCCCCAATTACATCCTCCTCTGTAGGGAAAAACCTGTGCAATGATGTGAGCCTGGAAGTAAACACTTCCACACACCAGAGAGGCAGAAAGTTAAAGGAGAAAGAAAAAAAGATCACATGAAATTACTGATAAAAGGAAATGATCCAGTAAAGAACAGACTGCAACTTGTGGGTTCGATTCCTGTCAGGAAGATCCCCTGGAGAAGGAAAGGGCAACTCACTCCAGTATTCTTGCCTGGGAAATTCCATGGACAGAGGAGCCTGGTGGGCGACAGTCCATGGGGCTGCGAAAGAGTCAGACACGACTTAGTGACTAAACAACAACAAAGAACAGACCAGAACATACTATCAGACCTCAATACTTCACACAAAATTGAAATCATCTGGAAATAGTGGGAATGGGGGTGCTCGGGCAATGACTTTCTAAAACTATCCTCCAACACAGTAACTACTGGCTACATGTGGTTATTAGACTGTAAATTTATTAAAATTAAATAAAATTTAAAATTCAGTCCCTCAATCATACTAATTAAATTACATTTCAAATGCTCAGTAGCCAGATATGGCTAATAACTACCATGTTGGATAGTGCAGATATAGAACACTTCCATCATGAACAGTTTTACTGCACATGCAGTGCTCAGTTGCTAAGTCATATTCAGCTCTTTGTGACCTCCTGGATGTAGCCCATCGGGTTCCTCTGTCCATGAGATTTCCCAGACAAGAATACTGGAGTGAGTTGCCGTTTCCTTCTCTAGGGGACCTTCCTGACCCAGGAATCAAACACGCACTTCCTGCATTGGTAGGCAAATTCTTTACCACTGAGCCACAGAAATGCTCTAAAATAAATCCTGGAATTGAAAACAACAGATAAGATTAATAAATCATTGGTAGTACTGCAAGGTAGCTTATTAATGCAAATGAAAATTGTTTCTAGAGGAACTCACTTTCAAACAGATTTCAAAGAATAATTTCCACAAAAAGAAGTCCAAGGAAAGCAAATATTAATAGCTCTCAGGAGGAAAAAACAAAAGCAAAAACACTCCAAAAAAATTTTAAAATTCAGATGTTAGAATTATATGACATGTAATATGAAAGAATATATTTAATGTATCTGAAGAAATGGAATAGGGACTTGAAATATGATAAAACTGCAAGAAGGTGACAAACACTATCCAAACTGAAATACATAAAAATTGAATTAAAAGTTCAATAGATTTGGGGCTTCTGGTTTTGGCCATGATAAAGTAGCTTACAGTGATGTAACTTTCCCACAAAAAGCAAATATAAAATATGAACAGAATCAATAAAACAATTATTTGAAGGCATTGGATAGCAATTAATGTAAACTGACTTGGAGGCTATACTCTAAAAGAAGGAAGATACTAGAGGTAAGCTCTGCACTCAACCTAAATTTTCCAAAAGCCATTTAATTGTATACTTAAAATAAATGAATTTTATGATATGCAAATAGCTCCTCAACAAAGCTGTTTTAAAAAGTCAGAGTGTTGTTCTATAAGGAATTAAGTATCCCCATGAAAAAGACCAGATACACTGGCATTTTGATATTTCCTAGAGTATGATTAGCAGCCTCCCCAACAGCTAACCCAAATTCTACCAAGATAAACATTCTGCTTACATTTTCAGTATTTTCAGAGGTTTTAAGTTTTCTCCTTCAACTTAACCTCTCTGATACCAACCCTCTCTGATATGAACAAATGATTTTTTAAAAATTCACCAAGTATATAATGAAACCCTCCAACATCAGAATCCATGATAATACAAAAATGGAGAAAAAGGGTTCCTGGATAAACACATAATAATGGGAACAGATAAAACTTTCCTTAAAACTGATAAATAACACTTAAGAGATATTTAAGTTGATAGACAATACAGCCAAAACACAAATGCAAAACATTTTGTAAAAAGAACAATGATCATAAAAATAAAAAAGATTTTAGAATTTCAAAATGACTGTCAAAAAATTAAATTCAAAGTAAAATTGCCAGTTCTAGGAAGTATAAAAAACAGGCAAAGAAATGAAAAATATGAGAAAAACAGGATCAATGCAGGAGATCCCCCATCCAGGTAATGTAAGCTCCAGAAAGAAAGAAGAGAGAAAATAGAAGAAATTATGAGAAATACAGTTTTCCAGAACTAAAGAAAAACACAATCTCTTGTATTGAATGCACTCACCAAGTGTCAATCTGAGAAAATGAAACTAACAAACAAAAATCTCCCAAAGTACCATTGTGAAATCTTAGCCCAAGGATAAAGGTAAGACCTTGCAAGAGAGGAAAAAAAAAAAAAAAACAGGTATTCTACAAAGAAGGGAGAATCAGACTGGTATCAGTCTGTCCATTAGTTACACTGGACACTAGAACAACAAAAGTTCTGAGGAAAAATTCCTTCAATTTTTGGCATGCTTGAAATAGGGCTAAAAAATGAATAAATTCGCTCTTTTTCGTGGCGCCTCGGAGGCTGTCGGCCACTTCACAATGAAGCTGAACATCTCTTTCCCGGCCACTGGCTGCCAGAAGCTCATTGAAGTGGACGATGAATGAAAACTTCGTACCTTCTACGAGAAGCGTATGGCCACAGAAGTTGCTGCTGACGCTCTGGGTGAAGAATGGAAGGGTTATGTGGTCCGAATCAGTGGCGGGAACGATAAGCAGGGTTTCCCTATGAAGCAAGGTGTCTTGACCCATGGCCGAGTTCGCCTGCTTCTAAGTAAGGGGCATTCCTGTTACAGACCAAGGAGGACTGGAGAGAGAAAGCGCAAATCTGTTCGGGGTTGCATTGTGGATGCCAATCTGAGTGTTCTCAATTTGGTCATTGTGAAAAAAGGGGAGAAGGATATTCCTGGACTCACTGATACTACAGTGCCTCGTCGCCTGGGTCCCAAAAGAGCTAGCAGAATCCGCAAACTTTTCAATCTCTCTAAAGAAGATGATGTCCGCCAATATGTTGTGCGAAAGCCCCTAAACAAAGACGGTAAGAAACCTAGGACTAAAGCACCCAAGATTCAGTGTCTTGTGACTCCACGAGTTCTGCAACACAAACGCTGGCGTATTGCTCTGAAGAAACAGCGTACTAAGAAAAATAAAGAAGAGGCTGCAGAATATGCTAAACTTTTGGCCAAGAGAATGAAGGAGGCCAAAGAAAAACGGCAGGAACAGATCGCCAAGAGACAGAGGCTGTCCTCTCTGAGAGCTTCTACTTCTAAGTCTGAGTCCAGTCAAAAATGAGATGTTCTGAGAGTAACAAATAAATCAGATCAGACATCAAAAAAAACAAAAAAAAATGAATAAATTCTATTTGGAACAGGAAAATAAATGTTTTCAGAAAGATATTTTTAAAGAAACTCATAATAACTCATTTTACTAGACTTAGAAAATCAAAATAATAATATTCTGACTTCTGCTTCTCCCCACAAATATTAAATGCTACAAGACTGTTCTCTTTCACCATGAGCAGCTAGAAAACTGGACAAAATAAATCAAATTGGACAAAAAGCAGAGCAGAGCAGGACTAATCCTTAAGAACAGTAAAAGAGACAATGAGAACCTTATGATAGCCCCATATTTCCGCCTGGAGACAAATTCTTAACATCACTGCTGAGGATGCCAAGGCGGTAAGAAACTGCAAAACAGAGTATCAAAGAAGAGGGAAACAAACACACACACACACAAAAAAAAAAGGTCCTGAAATCTAAAAATAGGTCTCCTCTATTCTTTGGCTATAATACTATTGCATATAGGCAAAAATCTATACTTGCATTAGGCAAAAATCCAAAAAATTAGACAAAGAAATACTGTAGAGGAAAAATAATAATCAAGAATTTTAGATATAAACAATTCTCATCATTTATATAAGGCAGGAAATCATTTGACTTCCCACTATCAAAATGGGAAACTTTGCTCAATATACAGAGCACTCACTAGAAATCCCACCAAAAATGGGTCTTGCAGGAGGAGTTAATCCACAGAATACAGACCACTTTAGATTCACCTTAACAAAAAATAAAAGCAAGCTTCAAAGGGATAAAACTGACCTGTATTTAAATGCTTGCTAGAATAAAAACACTCTATAAAGAATATCACAAAATTCAAGGTAAAATTCATAATCCTGGCACTCAGTAAAAAACTACCAGACCTGTTCAGACAGAAGTGGACCAGGCACAACCTTTAGAAGAATAATGCAGCCTGAGAACATAACATAAACTGATTAGAGCCAAAAAGGTCCAAGTCCACACCACTAGATCTTGAGCCTCAGTGCACACCTCATTATGATAACACATCAGCAAGCTAAATGACATACCCATAGGTGCCATGACAGTCCCAAGGCCAACTATAAAAGTCAAAAAGTGGGTGGTGGTCCAAATCCTGAAAATGCCCATCCCTTGCCACAAAAAAGAAAACTACAGGCCACTATCACTGATGAACATAGATGCAGAAATCCTTAATAAAATTCTAGCAAACAGAATCCAACAACATATTAAAAAGATCATACATCATGACCAAGTGGGCTTTATCCCAGGGATGCAAGGATTCTTTAATATCCACAAATCAATCAATGTGATACACCACCTTAAGAAATTGAAAGATAAAAACCATATGATTATCTCAAGAAATGCAGAGAAAGCCTTTGACAAAATTCAACATCCATTTATAATTTAAAAAAAAAAAAACCTTCCAGAAAGCAGGCATAGAGGGAACATACCTCAACATAATAAAAGCCATATATGACAAACCCACAGCAAACATTATCCTCAATGGTGAAAAATTGAAAGCATTTCCCCTAAAGTCAGGAACAAGACAAGGGTGCCCACTCTCACCACTACTATTCAACATAGTTTTGGAAGTTTTAGCCACTGCAATCAGAGGATAAAAGAAACAAAAGGAATTCAGATTGGAAAAGAAGAAGTAAAACTCTCACTGTTTGCAGATGACATGATTCTCTACACAGAAAACTCTAAAGACTCCACCAGAAAATTATTAGAGCTAATCAATGAATATAGTAAAGTTGCAGGATATAAAATCAACACACAGAAATCCCTTGCATTCCTATACACTAACAATGAGAAAACAGAAAGAGAAATTAAGGAAACAATTCCATTCACCATTGCAACGAAAAGAACAAAACACTTAGGAATAAATCTACCTAAAGAAACAAAAGACCTATACCCAGCAATCCCACTACTGGGCATACACACTGAGGAAACCAGAATAGAAAGAGACACATGTACCCCAAAGTTCATCGCAGCATTGTTTACAATAGCCAGGACATGGAAACAACCTAGATGTCCATCAGCAGATGAATGGATAAGAAAGCTGTGGTACATATACACAATGGAGTATTACTCAGCCGTTAAAAAGAATACATTTGAATCAGTTCTGATGAGATGGATGAAACTGGAGCCAATTATACAGAGCGAAGTAAGCCAGAAAGAAAAACACCAATACAATATACTAACACATATATATGGAATTTAGAAAGATGGCAATGATGACCCTGTATGCAGGACAGCAAAAAAGACACAGATGTGTATAATGGACTTTTGGACTCAGTGGGAGAGGGAGAGGGTGAGATGACTTAGGAGAATGGTATTGAAACATGTATAATATCATGTAAGAATCGAATTGCCAGTCTATGTCCGATGCAGGATATGGCATGCTTGGGGCTGGTACGTGGGGATGACCCAGAGAGATGTTGTGGGGAGGGGGGTGGGAGGGGGGTTCAGGTTTGGGAACGCATGTACACCCATGGTGGATTCATGTCAATGTATGGCAAAACCAATATAGAATTGTAAAGTAAAATAAAAAATAAATAAATTTAAAAAAAAACTATAAAACACTGATGAAAGAAATCAAAGATGACACAAATAGATGAAGAAATATACCATGTTCATGGATCACAAGAATCAATATAGTGAAAATGAGTATACTACCCAAAGCAATCTACAGATTCAATGCAATCCCTATCAAGCTATCAACGGTATTTTTTAGAGAACTAGAACAAATAATTTCACAATTTGTATGGAAATACAAAAAACCTCAAAGAGCCAAAGCAATCTTGAGAAAGAAGAAGGGAACTGGAGGAATCAACCTGCCTGACTTCAGGCTCTACTACAAAGCCACAGTCATCAAGAGAGTATGGTACAGGCACAAAGACAGAAATATAGATCAATGGAACAAAATAGAAAGCCCAGAGATAAATCCACACACCTATGGACACCTTATCTTTGACAAAGGAGGCAAAAATATACAATGGAGAAAAGACAATCTCTCTAACAAGCAATGCTGGGGAAACTGGTCAACCACCTGTAAAAGAATGAAACTAGAACACTTTCTAACACCAACACAAAAATAAACTCAAGATGGATTAAAGATTTAAATATAAGACCAGAAACTATAAAACTCCTAGAGGAAAACAGAGGGAAAACACTCTTTGACATAAATCACAGCAGGATGCTCTATGACCCACCTCCCAGAGAAATGGAAATAAAAGCAAAAATAAACAAATGGGACCTAATTAAACTTAAAAGCTTTTGCACAACGAAGGAAACCATATGCAAGGTGAAAAGACAGCCTTCAGAATGGGAGAAAATAATAGCAAACAAAGCAACTGACAAAGAATTAATCTCAAAAATATACAAGCAACTCCTGCAGCTCAATTCCAGAAAAATAAACGACCCAGTCAAAAAATGGGCTGAAAAACTAAACAGACATTTCTCCAAAGAAGACATACAGATGTTTAACAAACACATGCAAAGATGCTCAACATCACTCATTATCAGAGAAATGCAAATCAAAACCACAATGAGGTACCATCTCACGCCAGTCAGAATGGCTGCTATCCAAAAGTCTACAAACAATGAATGCTGGAAAGGGTGTGGAGAAAAGGGAAGCCTCTTACACTGTTGGTGGGAATGCAAACTAGTACAGCCACTATGGAGAACAATGTGGACATTCCTTAAAAAACTGGAAACAGAACTGCCATATGACTCAGCAATCCCACTGATGGGCATACACACTGAGAAAACCAGAATTGAAAGAGACATGGGTACCCCAATGTTCATTGCAGTATTGTTTATAATAGCCAGGACATGGAAGCAACCTAGATGTCCATCTGCAGACGAATGGATAAAAAAGCTGTGGTACATATACACAATGGAATATTACTCTGCCATTAAAAAGAATGCATTTGGATCAGTTCTAATGAGGTGGATGAAACCAGAGCCTATTATACAGAGTAAAGTAAGCCAAAAAGAAAAACACCAATACAGTATACTAACGCATATATATGGAATTTAGAAAGATGGTAACAATGACCCTATATGCAAGACAGCCAAAAAGACAGAGATATAAAGAACAGTCTTTTGGAATCTGTGGGAAAAGGTGAGGGTGGGATGATTTGAGAGAATAACATTGAAACACGTATATTATCAAATGTGAAACAGATTGCCAATCCAGGTTCGATACATGAGACAGGGTGCTCAGGGGTGGTGCACTGGGAAGACCCTGAGGGATGGGATGCGGAGGAACGTGGGAGGGGTATTCAGGATGGGGAACACATGTACACCCATGGCTTATTCATGTCAATGTATGGCAAAACCCACTATAATATTGTAAAGTAATTAGCCTCCAATTAAAATTAATAAATAAATTTAATTTAAACAATAAAATAAAAACTAAAAAAAAAGAAAATGCCCATCCCTTCACCAAAATAGCTGGAATACTGCTCCCACTCATTAGCCAATGAAATTACCTACCTACCCCTATAAAAACTGACAACCCCATACCCTGGTGCCTCTCTCACCTTCTGAGATGGCCCATACTCTATTTATAGAGTGTATATATCCCTGAATAAACCTTTCACTTTGCTATGCTCACTCTTGAATTCTTTCCTGAGCTAAACCAAGAATCTACACTTGATGGCCATCCTATTTAATCCATTTTATCTGCACCATTGGTTTATTAGCTGTCATTTTAAAAAAATTTGTAATGGTTGCTATGGAGTTCACAACATGCATACTTAACTTACTGTGAAAGGCCTTTATATATTATTATGTCTCCTTACTAAATGTAAATACTTTATAACACTATGCCTCCATTTTCTGAGAGCTGGGACATGACTATCCTCTCTGGCCCCATTTCTTTCCTATAACAATGTGAAGAGATCAGGAAAATATAAACCATAACCAGGAAAAAATCAATCAACAGAAAAGGACCCAACAATGATGGATTATAAACTACTAAACCAGAACTTTTAGATAGTTATTATAAATATTATGAATAAGCACAAAGATATAAAGAAAAATTTGAACATAATGAGAAGCAAATATTATTTAAAAAGAACTAAGCAGGGACTTCCCTAGTGGTCTGTTGTTCAGTCGCTCAGTCGTGACCAACTCTTTGTGACCCCATGGACTGCAGCACACCAGGCTTCCCTATCCTTCACTATCTTCCGGAGTTTGCTCAAACTTATGTCCATTGAGTCAACCATCCAGCCATCTTATCCTCTATCGCCCCTTTCTTCTCCTGCCCTGAATCTTTCCCAGCATCAGGGCAGTCTGCCGTTTAATTGGTGAACTTTTTCTTCTGAACTAAAGGCTTTATTTCCTTTTTGAATAGTTATTTATTTTATTATTTATTTGCCTGTGTAAGGTCTTCGCTGCATCATGGAGGGAACTTTAACACTGTACAGATCTTTCATTGCACTACACACACTCTCTAGTTATGGTGCTTGGACTCAGTAGCTCTGCAGCATGTGGGATTTTAATCCCATGACCAGGGACTGAACCCAGTCCTCTGCATTGCAAGACAAATTCTTAAGCACTAGACCACCAGGGAAGTCCCTAATTGGAGAATTTTGACCATTCACATTTAAAGTAATTATTAATATAGCTGAATTCAGTTCAGTTCAGTCACTCAGTCATGTCCAACTCTTCATGACCCCATGGACCACAAAGCATGATAGGCCTCCCTGTCCATCGCCAATTCCTGGAATTTACTCAAACTCATCTCCCCTGAGTCGGTGATGCCATCCAACCATCTCATCCTCTGTCATCCCCTTCTCCTCCTGCCTTCAATCTTCCCCAGCATCAGGGTTTTTTCAAATGAGTCAGCTTTTCACATCAGGTGACCAAAGTATTGGAGCTTCAGCTTCAGCATCAGTCCTTCCAATGAATACTCAGGACGGATTTCCTTTAGGATGGACTGGGTGGATCTCCTTGCTGTCCAATGGACTCTGAAAAGTCTTCTCCAACAACACAGTTCAAAAGCATCAATTCTTCAGCGCTCAGCTTTCTTTATAGTCCAACTCTCACATCCATACATGACTACTGGAAAAAACACTGCCTTGACGAGACAGACCTTTCTGGCAAACTAATGTCTCTGGTTTTTAATATGCTGTCTAGGTAGGTCATAGCTTTTCTTCAAAGGAGCAAGCGTCTTTTAATTTCATGGCTGCAGTCACCATCTGCAGTGATTTTGGAGCCCCCCAAAATAAAGCCTGACACTGTTTCCACTGTTTCCTATCTATTTGCCATAAAGTGATAGAACCAGATGCCATGATCTTAGTTTTCTGAACGTTGAGCTTTAAGCCAACTTTTTCACTCTCCTCTTTCACTTTCATCAAGAGGCTTTTAGTTCTTCTTCACTTTCTGCCATAAGGGTGGTGTCATCTGCATATCTGAGTTTATTGATACTTCTCCCAGCAATCTTGATTCCAGCTTGTGCTTCTTCCAGCCCAGTGTTTCTCATTATATACTCTACATACAAGTTAAATAAGCAGGGTGACAATATACAGCCTTGACATACTCCTTTTCCTATTTGGAACCAGTCTGTTGTTTTATTCCTGTTCTAACTGTTGCTTCCTGACCTGCATACAGATTTCTCAAGAGGCAGGTCAGATGGTCTGGTATTCCCATCTCTTTCAGAATTTATATTTTAAAAAATAAAATAAAATACATAGACTTCTCTCTCTCAAAAAAAAAAAAAAAAAGAATTTTCCAGTTTATTGTGATCCACACAGTCAAAGGCTTTGGCATAGTCAATAAAGCAGAAATAGATGTTTTTCTGGAACTCTCTTGCGATGATCCAGCGGATGTTGGCAATTTGATCTCTGGTTCCTCTGCCTTTTCTAAAACTAGCTTGAACATCAGGAAGTTCACGGTTCATGTACTACTGAAGCCTGGCTTGGAGAATTTTGAGCATTACTTTACTAGTGTGTGAGATGAGTGCAATTGTGTGGTAGTTCGAGCATTCTTTGGCATTGCCTTTCTTTGGGATTGAAATGAAAATTGACCTTTTTCAATCCTGTGGCCACTGCTGAGTTTTCCAAATTTGCTGGCATACTGACTGCAGCACTTTCACAACATCATCTTTTAGGATTTGAAACAGCTCAACTGGAATTCCACCACCTCCACTAGCTTTGTTCATAGTGATGCTTCCTAAGGCCCACTTGACTTCACATTCCAGGACGTCTAGCTCTAGCTGAGTGCTTATCTGATTCACCATCACCATCACCATTGTGATTATCTGGGTTGTGAAGATCTTTTTGTACAGTTCTTCTGTGTATTTTTGCCACCTCTTCTTAATATCTTCTGCTTCTGTTAGGTCCATACCATTTCTGTCCTTTATTGAGCCCATTTTTGCATGAAATGTTCCCTTGGTATCTTTAATTTTCTTGAAGAGATCTCTAGTCTTTCCCATTCTGTTGTTTTCCTCTATTTCTTTGCACTGATCTCTGAGGAAGGCTTTCTCATCTCTCCTTGCTATTCTTTGGAACTCTGCATTCAAATGGGTATATCTTGCCTTTTCTCCTTTGCTTTTCACTTCTCTTCTTTTCACAGCTATTTGTAAGGCCTCCTCAGACAGTCATTTTGCTTTCTTGCATTTCTTTTTCTTGGAGATGGTCTTGCTCCCTGTCTCCTGTACAATGTCACAAACCTCCGTCCATAGTTCATCAGGCACTCTGTCTATCAGACCTAGGCCCTTAAATCTATTTCCCACTTCCACTGTATAATCGTAAGGGATTTGATAGCTAGATTAAGATGTATCATATTTGTTATTCTACTCACTGCCCTTGTTCTTTGTTTCTTTGTCCTCTACTCTTTCTTCCTTCTCTGGTTTTAATTAAGAATTTTATATAATTTTCTATTTCATAATTAGAATATCAACTTCTTAAAAACTTAAAGTAGTTGCCCTAGAGTTTTCAACATGTTTACTTGTATATTAACACTGTACTGTTTCTTGGTTATTGCATATACCTTATAACAGAGTATTCTCAATTTTTCCTCCAATTCCTTATAAGACTGTTCTCATTCATTTGATTTGTGTGTTAACTATAATCATTTAATATATTTTTTCCATTATTATTGAACAAACTAATATCTTCTTTATTATTTATTGAACTATTCCTTTATATACAGACCTGTTTCTGACACATACCATTTTACTTCTCTCTGAACAACTCTTTCTAATATTTCTTCCAAGGTAGGTCTACCAGCCACAAATTCCCTCAATTTTTATCTGAGAAAGTCTTTATTTTACTTCCCTTTGGAAGGTTAATTTCACTCGATACAGCATTATAGGTCAATGGGTTTTTTTTCAACACTTTAAATATTTCACCACTATCTTCTTGCTTGCATGACTCTGAACAAAGGCCTGATATAACTCTTATCCTTGTTCTTCAACAAGTGAAATAGTTTTGTGTTATGTTTTCCTTCAAAATTTTTTTCTTTTTCTTTGTTTGTGCAGTTTGGTGTAGACTTTCGGGTATTTTTCCTGCATTGTGTACTCTGAGTTGTTGGATCTGTGGTTTGGTGTTTGTCACTAATTTTGGAAAATTCTAAGCCATGCTTACCTTAAATATTTCTTCTATTCCTTTCTCTCTTTTCCTTTTGGTATTTCCATTATACATATGATACCTCTTTTGTAATTTTCTCATAATTTTTGGATATCCTGTTCTAACATTATTTTTCTCTTCTTTTCAGCCTAAGAAGTTTCTGTTAACATATCTTCAAGTCACTGTTTCTTTCCTCATTCCTGTCCACCTGATCAGCCCATCAAAGGTAGTCTTTATTTCTGTTACAGAAGTTTTAAAATGTCTAACATTTCCTTTATTTAAATTAATTTTTATTGGAGTATAGCTGATTTACAATGTTGTGCTAGTTTCTGCTATACAGCAAAGTGAATCAACTATACATATACATATATCCACTATTTTTTAGATTTTATCAACCATATAAAGTATTGAGCAGAGTTCCTGTGCTATTCAGTAGGTTCTTATTAGTTATCTACTTTATATATAGTAGTGTGTATATGTCAATCCCAATCTCCAAATTTATCTCCTCCCCTCAAGCATTCCCTTTTAAAACTTAGAGTTTCCATCCCTCTGCTTACATTACCCATCTGTTCCTTCATGTTGTCCACTTTCCTATCAGAGCCCTTAGCATAAAGGAAAAACTGGGAAATAAGATATCCACAGAGAGCTTTGAAAAGCTCTGACACAATTTCAGGACTCTAGAATGTCACTCACGTGTACAGTGCACTGTACATTCCTAGGAAAGACCTAAAAGGCCCTAATCTCTCATTTCCCTCTGTCTTTGAGTCTCTGTACCAGCAGGATATGAAAGATAAGGCACAGTTGTAAACTCTGCCCGAGTATTGAGAGTATGCCCCAACATCCACACAGAGTCCCTCAGCAAACGCTGAGAAACTTTTGTGGCAAGATAACTAAGAAAATCTTTGTTCAAAAATTAGCTGACCAATTAACAAAGCAGAGACTTAAGAGGCTACACAAAGAACATATACACTACAGAACAGAATTACAGTGTATAAGTCATTAAACAAACAGGATGAACAACAACAAAACCTGGGAGTAAGATGAAGGGGAATCTGATTTCCAGAGTTCCCATGTTATATTACTAAAATGTCCAGTTTTCATACCTCAAAAATACAAGACATGCAAAGAAACTGGAAAGTACAATTTTTATACAGAAGAAAAGCAATCTGGAAACCCAGACATTGGATTTACTAAGTAAGACTTTAAATCAACTATTATAAATATTTTCCAAGAATTAAGGACAATTATGTCTAAAAAATATTAAAGAATAATCATGATGTCTCATCAAAGAGAGAATACTATAAAGAGGGTAAAGTATAAAAAAAGAACCAAATAGAAATTCTGGGCTTGAAAAACACAAGAAATGTAACACAAAATTTACTAGAAGGGCTCACCAACAGATGTGAACTGGCAGGTAGGTCAAATGAGGTTACTTAGTGTGAGGAACAAAGAGGAAAAAAGAATGAAACAAAGCAAACAGAGCCTGGAGTGATATCAGGGAATACAGCAGGGTAAGAATAGCCAAGAATCTCTCTCTGTGTAGCTAGACAATAATTGCAGTGTCAAAAAATGTCTAAACTGACTGTTATGGAACTCCAGAGTACACTTGAAAGTTTGCAGCTTCTAAGGGAATGCTTGGCTGGTAAACTACAGTTGATATCATTTGATTTCAGAACTCAATAGAATTCCAACTATTCACCCCTATGTCAGGTGGCAACAGGGATAGCAACCCACGTTTCTGGCATGGCTGAAGCCACAGTGGATAATAAAAACCGTGTCCTCCAGGTACAGAGGCTAGCTGTCATTCTTCTAATCTCTACCAGCTAAAGCAGCTTCCAGGAGATTTAAAGGAACCACATCTATCTTTATGGACATCCAAAAACAATCACATATATGATGGAATTTAGAAAGCCACTGTGAACGCCCAGGGAAAGATGTAGGCTGAGAAAAGACAATGAGAACTTAAGCTTTTCTTAGGCTACTCCCCAGCAAAGAGATACCGTACAATAATAACAACAACAAAATCTGCTAACCCTAGGGAAGAGGGAGAATACTTATATCCAGAATTACCAAATTATAAAATTCAAATATCCAGTTTTGAGCAGGGGAAAAAAATTACAAGGCATACAAAGAAACAGGAAAGTATAGCCCATACAAAAGAACAAAACAAATCAACAGAAATTATACCTGAGTAAATCCAGATATCAGACTCACTAGACTAAAATGCTTTAATATGCTTAAAGAGCTAAAGTAAGACATGAATAAAATAAGAAATGATGTATGAACAAAAAGAGAGTAACAATAGAGATAGATATTATATAAAGGAGCCAAAAAGAAATTATGGAGTTGAAAAATACAATAGCTGAAATAAAAAAAAGTATACTACAAGGGTTAAAAGCAGACTTAAGCAAGCAGAAAAAAATAGACTTTAAATCCAAAAGGGTTAGAACAGACTAACAAGGATATTATATATTAATAAAATGGTCAATACAGCAAGAAGATGTAACAATTATAGACTTTTACATACACCATAAAGAAGGCTGAGCACTGAAGGATTGGCGCTTCCGAACTGTGGTGCTGGGGACTTTTGAAAGTCCCTTGGATTGCAAGGTGATCAAATCAGTCAATCCTAAAGGAAATCAACTTTGAATATTCATTGGAAGCACTGATGCTGAAACCAAAGCTCCAATACTTTGGCCACCTGGTGCAAAGAACTGACTCACTGGAAAAGACCCTGATGCTGGGAAAGATTGAGGGTAGGATGAAAAGGTGGTGACAGGGGATGAGATTGTTGGATGGCATCATCAATTTAATGGACATGAGTTTGAGCAAACTCTGGAAGATAGTAAAGGACAAGGAAGCCTAGCATGCTGCAGCAGTCCCTGGACTGCAAAAGAGTCAGACATGACTGAGCAACTAAACAAAAACACACACCTTTATAACAGATTCTCAAAATACAGGAAGTAAAAATTCACAAAACAGAAGGGCAAAATAGATACTTCTACAGAAATAGTTCAAGATTTCAATATTCTACTTTTAATAATGAATAGATCAACCAGACAAAAGATGAATAAGGAAAGAGAGCCCTTGAGAAACACAATAAATCAACTAGACCTAAGAGATATGAAGAACAATCCATCCAACAATAGAATATTTTTTTCAAGTGCATGTCTTCTCAAGTGTACATTGGACATTCTCTAAGCTACCTCATATGCTAGGCCACAAAATAAGTCACAACATAGTTTTATAGATATATATCATACAAAGCATCTTCTCCGACTAGAAGTTGAAGCTCACAAATATGGAGAAATTAACAACAAAGTCTTAACCAACTGGTTAAGAACAAATCAAAAGAGAAATTAGAAAACACTTAGTGACAAATGAAAATAAAAATACAACATACTAAAACTTGTGGGATTCAGTGAAAGCAGTAGGGAAATTTTATAGCTGTAAATGCTTACATAAGAAAAAGAAAAAAGATTTCAAATTAACTTTACATCTTAAGGAACAAACTAAACCCAAAGATGGTAGAAAGAAGGAACTAATAAAGATAGACCAGGGATAGACAAAACAGATAACAGAAAAACAACAGAGAAAATTAATAAAACCAAAGTTGGCTGTTTAAAATGATTAACAGAACTGACAAATCTTCAGATAGGTTGACAATGAAAATAAGAGACAGAAGATAAACTACCAAAATCAGAAATTAATGTGGAGACATCACTACAAACTGTCAGCAATAAGAACATAAGAGGATTCTATGACCAACTGTATACCAACAAATTAGATAGCTTAGAAGAAAGGGACAAATATATAAGTTAACTAAACTGACTCAAGAAGAAATAGAAAATCTCAGCAGATCAATAACAAGCAAAAAGACTGAAGTGGTAATCAAAAACCTTCCAAAGGACTAAAGTCCTGGACCAAATAGCTTCACTGGTGAATTTTACCAAATATTTTAAAAAGCATTAGTACCAATTCTTTTCAACTCTGTCCAAAAAGTTGAATGGAAGGTAACAGTTCCTATCTCATTCTATGAAGCCATTCCCCTGGCAAGTACTGCCTAAAACCAAAGTCAGATAAAAGCATTACAAGAGGAAAATTAAAGACCAATATCCCTTATAAATGTAAAAAACTCAACAAAATATTAGCAAATAAAATCCAACAGCATATTAAAAGAATTATGCACCATGACCAAGTGGGATTTAGCCCCTGAATGCAAACATAGTTCAACCTAAGAAAGTGGATCAATGCAATATATTACATTAATAGAGCAAAGGGGGAAAAAACAGTTGACCATCTCAATTGATACAGGATTCTTATTAGACATAATCCAATGCCCTTTTATGATAAAAAGAACAATCTCATAAAGCTAGGAATAGAGGGGAAATTCCTCCACACAATAAAGAGTATTCATGAAAAACTCACAGTTAACATAATACTCATTGGCAAAAGACTGAAAGCTTTCCCCTGAAGATCCAGAAAAAGACAAGGATTTCCACTTTGACCACTACTATTCAACGCTGTTACTGAAAGTGATAGCCAGAACCATTAGACAACAAAAGAAATAAAAAGGCATCCATATAGTAAAGGAAGAAGTAAAATGGTCTCAACTCACAGACAACATGAGTCTATACAAAGAAAATCTCAAAAAATCCACAAGAAAGCTACTTGTGCTAACAAACCAAACCCCAAGTTCCTGGGTAAAGTATAAACACACAAAAAGCTGTGTTTCTGTATACCAGCAATGAACAATCAGCAAAGAATATTAAGAAAGCAATTCCTTTTATAATAGCATATAAAAGAATTAAATACTTAGGTATAAATCTAGCCAAGGAGGTAAAAGACTTATACAATGAAAACTACAAAGAATTACTGAAGGAAATTTTAAAAGATCTAAAGAAATGGAAACGATAGGAAGACTTAAGTCACTGGTCATCTGTTAATACTACCCAAAACAATTTATAGGTTAAATGCAATTCCTATCAAAATTCCTAGAGCCTTTTCAGCAGAAATGGAAAAGTTGATGCTCAGATTCATCTAGAAGTTCCCAAATAGCTAAACAATTTTGAAAAAAAGAATAAAGTTGGGAGGACTCACATTCTCTGACTTCAAAACTTACTACAAAACCACTACAGCAATTAAAGAGTATGAATGAACAGCAACCAAAAAAACCAAAGCCTTAAAAATGAGAAAAGGATTCAAATAGACATTTGCCCAAAGAAGATATGCAAATAGCTAATAAGCAGATGAAAAGATTCTCAATATCACTAATTACTAAGGAAATGCAAACCAAAACCACAATGAGATACCACCTTATACCCATTAGGATGGCTGCTATCAAAAAACCAAAACCAAAAACCTAGTGATGATGATTTGGAGATACTAAAACTCGTGTACTGTTGGAGGAATGCAAAATAGTGTAATAAATATAGAAAAGAGGACAGAAGTTTTAAAAAATAGAATTGCCATATGACCCAGCAAGTCCAATTCTGGATATATGTACCCTAACGAACTGAAGGCAGGGTCTTGAAGAGTTATTTGTACACTTATATTCATAGCAGCATTAATCGCAAAAGTCAAAAGTTAGAAGCAATCCAAGTATTCAAAGACAGATGAATGAGTAAACACAATATCCATATAATATGTTATATATATAATGTAATATTATTCAGCTTTAGAAAAGATGGAAATTTTGACATATGCTACAATGTGAATGAACTTTGAGGACAACTGCTAAGTAAAATAAGCCAGTTAACAAAAAAGGCTAATAACTTCATAGAGACCTAAAGTACAAGAATGGCTGCCAGGGGGAAGTGGGAAATAGAAGTCGGAGTTTCATTTTTACAAAACAAACATATTTCTAGAGATTGGTTGCACAGATGTGAAGTGTATGTAACACTATTGAACTGTATGTTAAGAAAATGGTTAGATGGCAAAATATTTTATATGTATGTAAACACTATTTAAAATTTTTTAAGTATGTAACTGGCCTAAAGACACACATAAACCAAGAGAATAGTATAGAAAGCCACGAAATAAACTGAATTGTACACTCACAAGTGGTTAAAATGATAAATATCATATTATGCATATTTTACTACATTAAAGAACAGAAACAATAAAACCAAACCTGATTCTTTAAAAATATTTTATATAGTCAAAATGGTCAAGAACATAAGACATAAGTTAAACAGTGAGATAAGAAAAATAATTCACAATGCAAAAGATATATAATATTATAAAAGAATAAATATGAACAAATATAGACTAATAAATTCTAAAACCTAGAAAATACAAAATGATAAAAGTGGGTACAAGAAGGATTACAAAGGCTAAATAGACCAATAAATATTTAAGAAATAAAAATACACCAAATACTTGTCTGTAAAATATTCCCCAGGTTTTAATAGTTTTATTTGTAAGATCTATTAAACTTTCAAGGAACACACTCTCAAGTACTCTCACAAGCTCAGAAAGAGATTCAGAAATATGAGAAAAAGCTCACAGACATGTAATACACACAAAACTAGCTTACCAGTGGATGGGTCCTGAAGAACGAAGCTCTCCACTAATGACCAATCTTTATTTAGATGCTTCAGTACCTTGTACACATCCATTAATTTTTCCAAATCTTCCTTATCTTCAGGGATTACAAAGTTCAGTGCATCTCTTTTTTCAGCTCAGCTATAGAATGAATTGGGTGGAAAAATGAGACGATAAGAATAACGAATCAAATTTAAGAGATTTTATCTTAACAAGTTTAAAATGCATCTCTCAAACACTATGACTTTACTATGTACCGGGTCCCAGAATAAAGAACTAAAAAATTAACTCCACTATCTTTCCAACTATCCCATATATCAAGTATTAACACCTCCCCTACCCAAAGATAGATAAAACCAGCTCAGAAAAGTTAAGTTATATGATTTCCCAAAGTCATACAATTGATAAATTATTAACAGAGTCAGGATATAAGCCCAGATAGGTGTAACTCCCAGACCAATGCTTTTAATCACTAAGCTATAACTGCCATATAACAAACATACCAGTAGTATCTGGCTGAACAGGTTAGGAATGATGCTAAATACATCCACAGTCAATTTGATATAATCTTTCTGAAGGACAACCCTACAAGTCTAGGATTCAGCAATTCCATTTGTATGACAACACAGTGAGGAAGTGTGCAAAGATAGAATAACAAACACTGAAGTGTTTTTCCAGATATTCAAAATGTTCAATAGGAAAAACACTGTTAAATTAATTATGATGCAGCTGCAAAATATTATAGAATAGAGCACCATTTAAATGATAATAAAATCCATATTTACTAATAGAAACACATTAGCTAGCAAACCATGTTACACAGTAAATATTATGATCCATACTGGTTAAAATTTAACTAAATTTGGTTAGAAGAAATACAGGCATACCTTATTTTATTGTGTTTTGCTTTCCTTCATTCAATTGTTTTTGCAAATTTAAAATTTGTGGCAACTCGGCTGTCATGACGGTTAATACTTTTCAGCAATAAAGTAGTTTTTCATTAAGGTATGTATTTCGCCTTTTTAGATATAATGCCATTGTGTACTTGGAGCTTCCCCCTGTGGCTCAATGGTAAAGAATCTGCCTGTAATGTAGGAGACACCAGGTTCAATCCCTGGGTCGGGAAGATCCCCAGGAGGAGGGCATGGCAATCTACTCCAGTATTCTTTCCTGGAGAATTCCACAGACAGAGAAGCCTGGAGGTGTACAGAGGTTGCAAAGAGCTGGACACGGCTGAAGTGACTGACCATGCACACACACACACACTGCATACTTAACAGACTACAGTATAGTGTAAAGATAACTTTTATATGTACTAGAATACCAAAAAATTCATGTGACTCACTTTATTGCAATATTTGCTTCATTGCAGTGGTCTGGAACTGAACCCACCTGTAGTATCTCTGAACTATACCTGTATAAATTTTATGCCAGTGTATTTCAGTTCAGTCGCTCTCGGGTTCCCACTCTTTGTGACCCCATGAACCACAGCATACCAGGCCTCCTTGTCCATCACCAACTCCGGGAGTCCACCCAAACCCATGTCCATTGAGTCGGTGATGCTATCCAACCATCTCATCCTCTGTCATCCCCTTCTGCTCCTGCCCTCAATCTTTCCCACCATCAGGGTCTTTTCAAATGAGTCAGCTCTTCGCAATAGGTGGCCAAAGTATTGGAGTTTCACCTTCAACATCAGTCCTTCCAATGAACACCCAGGACTGATTTCCTTTAGGATGGACCATCCTAAAGGATCTCCTCACTGTCCAAGGGACTCTCAAGAGTCTTCTCCAACAACACAGTTCAAAAGCATCAATTCTTCGGTGCTCAGCTTTCTTTATAGTCCAACTCTCACATCCATACATGACCACTGGAAAAACCACAGCCTTGACTAGACGGGCCTTTGTTGACAAAGTAATGTCTCTGCTTTTCAATATGCTGTCTAGGTTGGTCATAACTTTCCTTTCAAGAAGTAAGCGTATTTAAGGAGGGAAAAAAGCCTGTAAACGTACAGACATCATGGTTACTTTTATCGGGTAGATTAGAGGTAGATTTTACGTCTTTATTACTACAAGAGTCATGCTGATTGTCAACTCTGCAGTCATGTTGATAATCTTCTAGTTTCCCATGAAAATAACTCTGTTATTTTCAGGTATCCAACCCCCTCCATGTAGAAAAATGCTTCAAGGAAAGCTAGGGGCATCTACTGATCATGCACTGACTAGTCTAAGTTAATCACAGAAGTCCTGTTACCCTTGTTAGTGATCTGCCTCAGCACGGGCAACTAATGCAATTTAAGCTAATAAGACATAAGTTTAGTGGGAGACATCAGAAAAAATTTCTTCAGTGTTATATTAATAAATAAAAGTAAGAAATAGCTCTTTAGCCAGTTATTGTGCTGTCTCTAAATATGATACCTAAAACTATTAGACATTTTAATCAGAGAAAGCTAAACTGAGGAGAAGCAGATACATTATTAGCAGAAGAGATGAAAAGAATCTGAGTTCATAACATGGTTGAGCCTCTCAATCAAGCAGCCCTAAAACTGCCTGATCTTTGGAGGATTTCTTTTTATATATAATATTACATTTTCTTCATTGTTTAAGCTATTATTGTCTGCCAAAAGTATCTCTAATTAAATTTTTTGTATAATCTTAATTTTGTTTATAATGTTAATGTATGATTTTGACATCCCTACTTAGAAGCATAATAGATAACTCAAATTTAACTGCCGATCTTTGCCCTCAAATATGCTCCGGCCACTCACTTCTCCATGTCAGTTATCAACTCTATTTCTCTAACTCTTAAGGCTAAATCCCAGATTTTCTCTCATTTTCTGTCTTTCTTTCCTTCTCTACTCCAGCATGAAATAACAATGGTTCTACCTTCAAAACTACACTAGAGTATGACACCGTCTCACCAACTGTGTCATGACCACTCTAGTCCAAGCTACCACATTTTCTGTTAAGATTTTTCCAATACTTTCCTAACAGAGAACTCTATTCCCAATATAGATCTAGAGAGATCCTTTCCAAATAAGAGCAGAAGGATGTGGAGAAAAGGGAACCCAACTGCATTGTTGGTAGGAATGTAAACTGGAATAGCCACTATGGAGAACAGTATGGAGATTCCTTAACAAACTAGGAATAAAACTACCATATGACCTAGCATACTAGGCATTTAGCATAGTAGGCAAATACCTGAGAAAACCACAATTCAAAAAGACACATGCACACCAATGTTCACTGCAGCACTATTTACAATAGCCAGGACATAGAAGCAAACTAGATGTTCATTAACCTATGAATGGATAAATAAGTTGTACATATACACAATGGAATATTACTCAGCCATTAAAAGGAACCATTTGAGTAGTAATAGTGAGGTGGATGAACCTAGAGCCTGTTATACAGAGTGAATTAAGTCAGAAAGAGAAAAACAAATATCTCATATTAACACATATATATGGAATCTAGAAAGATGGTACTGATTAACTTATTTGCAGGGCAGCAATGGAGACACAAAAATAGAGAAGTCTCATAGACACAGCAGGTAAGGAGATGGTAGGACAAACTGAGGATAGTAGTATTTACATATATTATACACACACACACACACATATACCCTAACAAGTGTAAAACAGATAAAGAGCAGGAAACTGCTTGTAACACAGGGAGCACAGCCTGGTGCTCTGTGACAACTTAGAGGGTGGAAAATGGGGAAGGTCAGGGGGAGGCTACAGAGGAAGATGATATATATATGACTGATTTGCACTGATATATGACAGACCACCACAACACTGTAAAGCAATTATCATCCAGTAAAAAAAAAAAAATTAAATAAGAGTAAACCATACTACTCTTGGGCTTCCCAGATGGCTCAGGAGGTAAAGAAGCTGCCTGCAATGCAAGAGACACCAGAGACATGGGTTCGATTCCTGGGTTGCCAAGATCCCCTGAAGGAGGGCACGGCAACCCACTCCAGTAGTCTTGCCTGGAGAATCCCACGGACAGAGGAGCCTGGCAGGCTACAGTCCATAGGTCGCAGAGTCAGATACAACTGAAACAACTTAGCATGCATACACATGCTACTCCTCTGATCAAAATCTTTCCCAAACTGCCAGTAATCACTCAGTAAAAATTAGCCTCCATGGTTCACAAGGTCCTATATAATCTGGCCCTTCACTGTCTTACTGACCTCATCTTCTACTACTCTCCCTCTTGCTCACTCTGCCTTCCTCATTCTTGCTTTCCACTACCCCTTAAACCCACCAAACTCCTCCTTTAGGACCTTCACTGTAGATGCTGCTATTTGGCTATTTTCTTCACATCACTATATGGCTTAAATATCACTTCCCTGATGAGGATTATATTGACCATCCTATTTCATTTCAATTCAGTCGCTCAGTCATGTCCATTTGACTCTTTGCGACCCCATGAACAGCAGCACTCCAGGCCTCCCTGTCCATCACCAACTCCCGGAGTCCACCCAAACTCATGTCCATTGAGTTGGTGATGCCATCCAACCATCTCATCCTCTGTCAACCCCTTCTCCTGCCCTCAATCTTTTCCACCATCAGGGTCTTTTCAAATGAGTCAGCTATTCACATGAGGTAGTCAAAGTATTGGAGTTTCAGCTTCAACATCAGTCCTTCCAATGAACATCCAGGACTGATCTCCTTTAGGATGGACTGGTTGGATCTCCTTGCAGTCCAAGGGACTCTCAAGAGTCTTCTCCAACAACACAGTTCAAAATCATCAATTCTTCAGCAATCAGCTTTCTTTATAGTCCAACTTTCACATCCATACATGACCACTGGAAAAACCATAGCCCCAGGACTGATCTCCTTTAGGATGGACAGGCTGGATCTCCTTGCAGTCCAAGGGACTCTCAAGAGTCTTCTCCAACACTGAAGTTCAAAAGCATCAATTCTTCAGCACTCAGCTTTCTTTATAGTCCAACTCTCAGATCCATACATGACTACCAGAAAAACCATAGCCTTGACTAGATGGACCTTTGTTGACAAAGTAATTTCTCTGCTTTTTAAAATGCTGTCTAGGTTGATCATAACTTTCCTGCCAAGGAGTAAGCATCTTTTAATTTCATGGCTGCAATCACCATCTGCAGTGATTTTGGAGCCCCCCAAAATAAAATCAGCCACTGTTTCCACTGTTTCCCATCTATTTGCCATGAAGTGATGGGACAGGATGCCATGATCTCAGTTTTCTGAATGTTGAGCTTTAAGCCAACTTTTTCACTCTCCTCTCACTTTCATCAAGAGGCGCTTTAGTTCTTCTTCACTTTCTTCCATAAGGGTGGTGTCATCTGCATATCTGATTTAGTAGCACAAATAGTCCCTGCTTCTAGAAGTCCAGATCCCCTTTACCCAGCTCTACTTTTCTTTTTTCCCATGATTTTTGACACTTTCTACAATATAATTTAGTTATATGTTAAGTTTTTGGTCTCCCCACACTACTGAAGCTAGAATTATTTTTTTGTTTGGTGGTGGTTTTTTTTTTTTCCTTCATGTATGTTCTGGGTCTCCATTGCTGTGCATGGGCTTTCTCTAGTTGCCGTAAGCGGGGGCTACTCTCTAGTCACATTGCTCTAGGCACATGGGCTTCAGTATTTGCGGGTTTCAGGCTTAGTGGCCCCACTGCATGTGGAATCTTTCTGGACCTGGGATCAAACCTGTGTCCCCTGCATTGGCAGGCAGATTCCCAACCACTAAACCACCAGGGAAGTCCTATTTGCTGGTTTTTAACTGCTGTAGTCTAGCTCCAAAAACAATGTTTGGCACGTGATAATTACACACTAAATATTTGTTACATGTTGAATACATGAGTAAACAGAGGAGAGGTGATGAAACCACTGTCATCATTCCAAAAATACCTCTCAATCTTATCTGAGAAACAAGAAACTGGACTCAGAGGGAGAGGGAGAGGTTGGGATGATTTGGGAGAATGGCATTGAAACATGTATAATATCATGTAAGAAACGAATCACCAGTCTATGTCCGATGCAGGATACAGGATACTTGGGGCTGGTGCACGGGGGTGACCCAGAGAAATGTTATGGGGAGGGAGGTGGGAGGGGGGTTCATGTTTGGAAACACATGTACACCCGTGGTGGATTCATATCAATGTATGGCAAAACCAATACAGTATTGTAAAGTAAAATAAAGTAAAAATTAAAATTAAAAAAAAAGATATCCAGGAAACTATTCATGTATCTTAATAAATCAGACAGCTAAGTATACAGTTCAGGAAAAGTGCTGTGAACTGGCCTTCCAGGGTATAATCAGAACCCTAGAGAAGCAACAAGCAGACATAGAGCCAAGAAGGGAGTGTGGTCATCAGCAGCTTACCTGAAGAGGTGAGCATTCTTAACAGAGCAACCATCTCCTTCTCCTCCAATCTTAAGAACCCTGGATTCACACCCCAACTATCCAGGTATCATCCATGATACCAAGGGTAATATATCAAACAGGTGATAATAGGTAAAGTCCAAAACAGGACAGGGCAAAATGAGCAATTTCAAAGTAAGCATGTGAAATGTCAAATCCATACTTTCTGAGCATGAACCCTCAAGCGCCGGCTAGTAAGGATAGCTTCCTGGAGTCTTATCAAGTCCTTTGATCAGCTAAGATTTTAAATGAACCCTAACAATGGATAACCGGAGAAGGCAATGGCACCCCACTCCAGTACTCCTGCCTGGAAAATCCCATGGATGGAGGAGCCTGGAAGGCTGCAGTCCATGGGGTCGCTGAGGGTTGGACACGACTGAGCGACTTCACTTTCACTTTTCACTTTCATGCATTGAAGGAAATGGCAACCCACTCCAGGGTTCTTGCCTGGAGAATCCCAGGGATGGGGGAGCCTGGTGGGCTGCTGTCTATGGGGTCACACAGAGTCGGACATGACTAAAACAACTTAGCAGCAGCAGCAGCAACAATGGATAACAGGAAAAATAAATGAAATAGAAACTTTCCAAGAGGAAACTATATCATTTCAAAATAGAGACTGAAGAAAGACTAAAGAGATTAGACCAACTAACACAGAGGGTTGGTATAAGCAATGGAATTTAAAGCTCCAAGTAGCTAGGGGACACATAGAGAAGGGACATAGGCTCCAATGCACTGACCCACGAACTCTTCCTTCACTGCTCTCACTAGCAGAGATAAGAAGGGCTAAAAGAAGAATGTGGGAACCAAAGCAACAATGGTTTTATCTTTGGGGGGCAGTATTAAACTTCAGAATTAATGTCTTTAATAATCATAGGTCTACTCATGTTTTCAGTTTTGGTAATTTATATTTTTCTAAAATACTGTCTACTAGTATGGTATTGGCACAAAGACAGACATATAGATCAATGGAACAAAATAGAAAGCCCAGAGATAAATCCACACACATATGGACACCTTATCTTTGACAAAGGAGGCAAGAATATACAATGGAGTAAAGACAATCTCTTTAACAAGTGGTGCTGGGAAAACTGGTCAACCACTTGTAAAAGAATGAAACTAGATCACTTTCTAACACCACACACAAAGATAAACTCAAAATGGATTAAAGATCTAAATGTAAGACCAGAAACTATAAAACTCCTAGAGGAGAACATAGGCAAAACACTCTCCAACATAAACCACAGCAGGATCCTCTATGATCCACCTCCCAGAATTCTGGAAATAAAAGCAAAAATAAACAAATGGGACCTAATTAAAATTAAAAGCTTCTGCACAACAAAGGGAAATATAAGCAAAGTGAAAAGACAACCTTCTGAATGGGAGAAAATAATAGCAAATGAAGCAACTGACAAACAACTAATCTCAAAAATATACAAGCAACTCCTGCAGCTCAATTCCAGAAAAATAAACGACCCAATCAAAAAATGGGCCAAAGAGCTAAATAGACATTTCTCCAAAGAAGACATATGGATGGCTAACAAACACATGAAAAGATGCTCAACATCACTCTTATTAGAGAAATGCAAATCAAAACCACAATGAGGTACCACTTCACACCAGTCAGAATGTCTGCGATCCAAAAATCTGCAAGCAATAAATGCTGGAGAGGGTGTGGAGAGAAAGGAACCCTCCTACACTGTTGGTGGGAATGCAAACTAGTACAGCCACTATGGAGAACAGTGTGGAGATTCCTTTAAAAATTGCAAATAGAACTGCCTTATGACCCAGCAATCCTGCTGCTGGGCATACACACGGAGGAAACCAGAATTGAAAGAGACACATGTACCCCAATGTTCATCGCAGCACTGTTTATAATAGCCAGGACATGGAAACAACCTAGATGTCCATCAGCAGATGAATGGATAAGAAAGCTGTGGTACATATACACAATGGAGTATTACTCAGCCTTTAAAAAGAATACATTTGAATCAGTTCTGATGAGATGGATGAAACTGGAGCCGATTATACAGAGTGAAGTAAGCCAGAAAGAAAAACACCAATACAGTATACTAACACATATATATGGAATTTAGAAAGATGACAATGATGACCCTGTATGCAGGACAGCAAAAAAGACACAGATGTGTATAGAGGACTTTTGGACTCAGAGGGAGAGGGAGAGGGTGAGATGATTTGGGAGAATAGCATTGAAACATGTATAATATCATGTAAGAATCGAATTGCCAGTCTATGTCCAATGCAGGATAGGCACGCTTGGGGCTGGTACACAGGGATGACCCAGAGAGATGTTGTGGGGAGGGGGGTAGGAGGAGGGTTCATGTTTGGGAACGCATGTACACCCGTGGTGGATTCATGTCAATGTATGGCAAAACCAATACAGAATTGTAAAGTAAAATAAAAAATAAATTAAATAAATAAATAAATAAAATAAAATAAAATACTGTCTACTTCATTTTAACTTTTCAAAATTATTAGCATACAGTTGTTCATAATCTTAAAATTAATATTAATTAAAAGTTTAAATTCTGCTAAAATACTTACAAAATTTACCATCTTAACCATTAAAAAATTTTTTAATCTACTTATTTATTTTTGGCTGCACTGGGTCTTTGTTGCTTTTGCTCGGGCTTTCTCTAGTTGCAGCAAGAGGGGGGTTATTCTTCGTTGGGTGCACTGTCTTCTCATTGTAGTGGCTTCTCGTTGCAGAGCACAGGTTCTAAGCACAAGGGCTTTGGTAGCTGCAGAACGCAGGCTCAGTAGTTGTGCATGAGCTTAGTTTCTCCATGGCATGTGGGATCTTCCCGGACCAGGGATCAAGTCCCCTGCATTGGCAGGCAGATTCATATCCACTGCACAACCAGGGAAGTCCAACATCTTAAGCATTTTCAAGTGTACAGTTCAGCAATGTTAAATATATTCACACTGCTGCATAACCAATGTCGAGAACTTCTACATCTTGCAAAACTTAAAACTCTTTACCCACTAACCAACAACTCAATTTACTCTTTCCCTGCAGTCCCCTCAACCATCATTCTGCTTTCTGCTTCTGTGAATTTAACTACTGTAAAAATACCTAATATAAATGGAATCATACAGTATTAGTTTTTTTTATGATTGGCTCACTTCACTTAGCACAATATTCTTAAGGTTCATCCATGCTGCAGAATGTACCAGAATTTCCTTCTTCTTCAAGGCAGAATAAAATTCCATCATATGTCTACACCAAACTGTGTTTATCCATTCACCTGTAGACAGACATTTGGCTTCCTTCCACTTTTTGACTACTGTGAATAATACTATTATAAACATAGATATAAGTCCTGGAGACTCTGCCTCCAATTCTTTTGGGTTTACCAGAAGTGGAATTACTAGACCATATGGTAATTCTATTTTAAATTTTTTGATGCATCGTCATACTGTTTTCCATAGGGACAGCATCATTTTGCATTCCCAACAATAGTACACAGGGATCCCAATTTCTTCACATTCTTACCTATATTTGTTATTTTCTGCCTTTGTTTTTTTTATAGTACCCATCCTAACAGATGTGACGTGGTTATCTCACTGTGGTTTTGATTAGCATTTCCTTAATGACTTGTAATGCTGGGCACATCTTCAGATGTGAGTTGGCCATTTGAGTATCTTTTTTGCAGAAATATCTATTCAACTCCTTTACCCGTTTTTTAATCCCGTGACTCACACTATGCATTTATTTTTAACCTCATTGTATGTATATCTATGTCTCAGTTTTTACTTCTAATATTGTTTGTTTTCCTTTCTTTCTTGACCATCCCAGTCAGAGGACTGATTATCTTGCTAACATTTCCAAATATTACCAACTTCCGGTTTTGATGATTCTCTAAACTGCATCTTTTATTTTTCTGACTTCACTAATTTCTACTTTATCAGAATGGTTTCTTCTACTTTCTTGGGGTTTTCCCTGTCTTCTAACTCTTTGACTGGCTCACTGTGGAAATAGAAAACTGTAAACCTTATACTGGCTAACTCAATTTGTGTCAGTTCAGTCGCTCAGTCATGTCCAATTCTGCGATCCCATGGACTGCAGCACGCCAGGCCTCCCTGTCCATCACCAACTCATGGAGTTTACCCAAACTCATGTCCATTGAGTCAGTGATGCCATCCAACCATCTCATCCTCTGTCGTCCCCCTCTTCTCCCGTCTTCAATCTTTCCTAGCATCAGGGCCTTTACCAATGAGTCAGCTCTTCGCATCAGGGGACCAAAGTATTGAAGCTTCAGCTTCAGCATCAGTCCTTCCAATGAACACTCAAGATTGATCTCCTTCAGGATGGACTGGTTGGATCTCCTTGCAGTCCAAGGGACTCTCAAGAGTCTTCTCCAACAACACAGTTCAAAAGCATAAATTCTTCAGTGCTCATCTTTCTTTATAGTCCAACTCTCACATCCATACATGATTACTGGGAAAACCATAGCCTTGACTAGATGGACCTTTGTTGACAAAGTAATGTCTCTGCTTTTTAATATGCTGTCTAGGTTGGTCATAACTTCCTGCCAAGGAGTAAGCATCTTTTAATTTCATGGTTGCAGTTACCATCTACAGTGATTTTGGAGCCCCAAAAAATAGTCTCTCACCATTTCCACTGTTTCCCCATCTATTTGCCATGAAGTGATGGGACCAGATGCCATGATCTTCGTTTTCTGAATGTTGAGCTTTAAGCCAACTTCTTCACTCTCCTCTTTCACTTTCATCAAAAGGCTCTTTAGCTCTTCTTCACTTTCTGCCATAAGGGTGGTGTCATCTGCACATCTTGGGTTATTGATATTTCTCCCGGCAATCTTGATTCCAGCTTGTGCTTCTTCCAGTCCAGTGTTTCTCATGATGTACTCTGCATAGAAGTTAAATAAGCAGGGTGATAACATAAAGCCTTGACATACTCTTTTCCTATTTGGAACCAGTCTGTTGTTCCATGTCCAGTTCTAACTGTTGCTTCCTGACTTGCATAAGATTTCTCAAGAGGCAGGTCAGGTGATCTGGTATGCCCATCTCTTTCAGAATTTTCTACAGTTTATTGTGATCCACACAGTCAAAGGCTTTGGCATAGTCAATAAAGCAGAAATAGATGTTTTTCTGGAACTCTCTTGCTTTGTCGATGATCCAGTGGATGTTGGCAATTTGATCTCTGGTTCCTCTGCCTTTTCTAAAACCAGCTTGAACATCTGGAAGTTCACGGTTCACATATTGCTGACGCCTGGCTTGGAGAATTTTGAGCATTACTTTGCTAGCGTGTGAGATGAGTCCAATTGTGTGGTAGTTGGAGCATTCTTTGGCATCGCCTTTCTTTGGAACTGGAATGAAAACTGACCTTTTCCAGTCCTGTGGCCACTGCTCAGTTTTCCAAATTTGTGTAGGAAAGTTTAAATGGAGTCAGGGGTTGGAAACCTACAGTTCTGAACAAACTTTGAAAACACAGCAGACTCTTAAAAGTATTCTGAAAATATAAGTCATGTTACAATCACAACTAGTTTGATCAACAATGAAAAGGTTTACCAAATCTTTAATGTCTATTTTTACAAAATTTAACTTACATGTATACTTATTGTTTATCTTGTCATTATATATTGAAAGGTTTGTTTCAATAATTCCAAAGTATGTTTAATTTATAATTTTGGGACTATAAGGGTTTGCTACAGGAAAGGAAGATTTTAAAAATAATTGCTGTAGAAAGGGTATATGCTCATTAAAGATGTAAACTATAATTGTCAGACATTGGTTATCTTCCTGATAATCAGGGCATTATGTCTTCATATGCTAATCAACAAAACTATTTGAAAGAATTATAAAGATTCTCTTAACATTCAGAACATAAATGAGACTTTCACCCTTGTAAAACCAGTTTTACAATTAAAAAATAAAATGACTGCAGTTTCTCTTTTTAATTTAAATTTATTTATTTTAATTGGAGGTCAATTACTTTACAATATTATATTGGTTTTGAACATTAAAATACTATGCAGAATTTTCATTTACTTTCATAAAACTTACCTTATTAATTTCAGCCTTTCTCCCTTTGGAATTTAGGCTATAAATATCCCTCCAAGACAATATAGATGCATCCCTCACGATTTGATACATAAAATTTTTATTAGTCTTTCCACTCTGAATGTTTTCCAATTTCTATGATGATATCATTACTGATTCATTACACACACACACACACACACACACACACACATATATATATATATATATACACTACACACACACATATATGTTTTTAAACATGAACTTTTAAAAGTTGTTTTTGTTGCTTTCTAATTTCACGGAATGGTGATTGGAAGACAGTCTGTCAATACATATTCTTAAAAGTGAAGAATGACCTAGTGTGTATGGAGCTTTTTATAGGTTCTATGTGCACCTGAAATGAGCAAGGAAGGTTCTACATGCGCTCAGTATACCAAGCTTTTTGATTGTGCTATTCAAATCATCTACTACTTTAATGTGTTTTAATTTGCTTGATCTATCAATGACTGTGCGCCTATGTTAAAATATCTAACAATAATTATGGCTTTACAATCCTTCCCAGACAGTTTATACTTTAGTACTTGTACGGCATATTATAACACACCCAAACAAATTTAGTATCCCTAATATCATTTTTTGCCTTAAAGATCATTTTGTCTGATATCAACTTGCCATACTGGTTTTAATAACTGCCTGGAGGACTTCCCTGGTGGTCCAGTGGTTCTGACAATGCAGGGGATAATCATTGGTCCGGGAGGATTCCACGAGCCAAGCAGCAACTACAACCGTGTGCTGCAACTACTGAGCCCACACTCTAGAGTCCAAGAGTTGCAACTAGTGAGCTCACATGCCACAATTACTGAAGCCTGCATGCCCTAGAGTCTGTGCTCTGTAATAAGAGAAGGCACTGCAGTAAGAAACCTGTGTACCACAACTAGAGAAAGCTCACACGCAGCAACAAATACCCAGCACAGCCAAAAATAAATAAATAAATACAAATTTAAAAACAATTGCCTGGAGTATATTTTACAATTCTTTCACTATTTAACCTTTCTGTATTCTTTGGTTTTCTGTCTCTTTCGTAAACATGATATAGCTAAATTTTTTTCTGAATATGAGAGTGTATGTTAAACTGCAGCAACTTTCAGGCTTGTTTACCTTATTCTAGTTTTCTTTTTTTATAGCACTTGTTAATATTTTAACATACTATATAACATACTTATCCAGTATATTGTATTGCTTCCTCAGCTAGAATGTTAGTTTCTGAGAATGAGAATTTTTGTCTATTTTACTCACTTATGTCCCAAATGTTTACAATATAGCCTGGCATAAAGTTTTATGCACTCTATGGATATCTGATAAGTAAGTGACTATTTCTCTTTTAACTGCTAAGTTTAATGCACTTTCATTTCTTGTGATTACTAATATATTCAGATTCATTTCCACAATATTATTTTTAATGCATATTAAAAACAGTACACCATCTAAGGAAAAAAATGTAAATTTCTGAAAAATAATGGCTTTTTCTTGCTTGCCAAGCAGTTCTATCCTGACCAGGAAATTCAAGACTCAATGGAATCTTTCACTGAAATGTTATTTTGTCAACATTTTTGCCTTGATGAACAGGATCTCTCATTCACCATAACTGGGAATCTTTTGTCTTATATGTAAACCTGAGTGAACTCACTTTTCAAAATAACAGCTTTATTGATATATAATTTACATACCAGAAAATTAATCCTTTAATGTATATGACTGAGTAGTTTTTAGTATACTCACAGAATTGTACATTACTGTGAACTGCAGAACATGTTCATCCCCCCATAAAGAAATGCTATACCCACTTCCCACTCTCCTTCGTTTTTCCCAGCCCTAGGCAACCACTAATTTGATATTTGTCTCTATGTATTTACCTAGTCTAAACATTTCATATAAATGCAGTCATATAGTATGTGGCCTTTTATGTCTTGTTGACTTCTCCAGGCAAATCCCTGGGATATCTATTCTTCGTTTAGCCGGCCTAGTCTGCTCTGTATCTGTTGTGGAACACACCACTGAATCAAAGAGAACTCACTGCAGGAAATGAAAAGACAGAAAAGGAACTCTGAAATAATACAGTGATAGTAACTGCAGAAGCAGCTCCCACCCCTACAACCGGGGAACAAGGAAAAAGGTATAAGGAGGATTCTGGTTTAAACCCAGGGATCATGAAGAACTATAACACTGACTTCTGAAGAAGACAATGCTGTCTGACTATTTCTGGAGCTGGAGAGGAAGGCACCAAAGGTCTGGGACTCAAGCCTTTGAAGTAAGAGCACTGACTTGATGAAACTGCCATCAATGAACACAAACTATGACTGCTTCTAGAAGACTGAGAAAAAAACGGGGAATACCTATTAATGCTGAAGTTTACAACTACTGATGGACTGACATTCACGGCATGGCAAGCAAAACAGGAAAAGTACTGGTCACTTCTTCCTGTTGCATTTCATTCTACTTTTAGTGCCCTCCAGTTGGCAGAAACTGACAGGAAGCCAACTAATAAAAGAGAAATGAAGTTTGCCAACTCCCACCTCCAAGACCAAAGCAGAATATATTAATAGAAGGGTAAGTCTGAATCCAAGATGTCTCTTGGGTAGCTTAGTAACCAGTACCTATTATTTAACCCATCTAGTGAGCCTTCAATTTCAAGAACTGCTTTTAACTTTTAGAACATATATTTGGTTCTTTTCTTTTTTTAAATATAAATTTATTTATTTTAATTGGAGGTTAATTACTTTACAATATTGTATTGGTTTGCCATACATCAACATGAATCCACCACAGGTATACACGTGTTCCCCATCCTGAACCCCCCTCCCTCCTCCCTCCCCATACCATCCCTCTGGATCGTCTCAGTGCATCAGCCCCAAGCATCCAGTATCATGCATCAAACTTATACTGGCGATTCATTTCATATATGATATTATACATGTTTCAATGCCATTCAAATCTGCATGGTCTTCTGATGAATTCTGTTGCTGTCTTATGTTTTCTATTTCATTTTAAATATCTTATATGCCTTTATTATCTCAAGTTCTTGGGTGTCTAAATTCAATTTTGTTTCCTATAGGAAACAAAATAGGTTTTGAAATTTAGAATTGTGAACTCAGCAGCAGGGTCTATGTGAAAGTTAAAGTGTTAGTCACTCAGTTATGACTCCATGGATTGTAGCCCACCAGGCTCCTCTGTCCATGGAATTCTCCAAGCAAGAATACTGGAGTGGGTAGCCATTTTCTTCTCCAGGGGAATCCTCCTGACCCAGGGATTGAACCTAAGTCTGCTACATTGCTGGGATTCCCTGGTAGCTCAGATGGTAAAGAATCTATCTGCAGGAGACCCCAGTTCAATTCCTGGGTTGGGAATATCCTCTACAGAAGGGATAGGCTCCCCACTCCAGTATTCTTGGGCTTCCATGGTGGCTCAGCTGGTAAAGAATACACCTGCAATGAGGGAGACCTGGGTTCGATCCCTGGGTTGGGAAGATTCCCTGGAGAAGGGAACAGCTACCCACTCCAATATTCTTGCCTGGAGAATTCCATGGACTGTATAGTCCATGAGGTTGCAAAGAGTCGGATACAACTGAGCGACTTTCATTTTCACTTTCTCCCACATTGCAGGCAGATTCTTTGGGAAAGCACTAGGGCTTATGTGGCCTGGATTTAAAGTGTGTCCCTTCAAAGAAGATTTGCATTTATTTCTGCTAGGCATGCTAGAGGACCATATTCAGGTGAATTTCTACATCTGGAGAATAAGTGCAAGAGCCTAGACTGTGGGAATAATGAATTATCTTTACCTTTTCATCATAGACAGTTTGGCTTCAGCCAAAACAATGTATTCTTTCAGAGCCTGGACCAATTCTTCTTCTACAGAAATCAACTTAGCCATGCGCCCTACAAGGCGATAGAAGAAAGGGCCCATCAGAACTGGACGAGTGGTTTCCCAGCTTGCTTCACTGGGACAAAAGCTCCAATGAAATGTGGGTCCCCTGAGCCAGAAGAGAGAAGCTCTTTCTGGATCACTCAGTTGAGGAGCTTAAGGAGATCTGATGGTCACACTGTTTTAGCCTTTGGCTGGAAGACAGAAAGACACTCCCAGAGGGATGTTCAACACTTGGTCCATACAATGAACTCTGTCATTAGGGAAGGGCCTTTATCTCATCCTTTCACCATACAGCTAATCTTATCATGTGGGGCATGGAAATCCTGGAGGATAAAACCATTTCAATACATAGAAATGAACTCTGAAGTTTCAGGTGAGGAAGAAAAGAGGAGACTGGATTCTCAAGTCATATAATGTACACCACCTATAATCATTATGCATGTATGCTCAAACATGGATGACTCTGTGCAACCCCATGGACTGCTGCCTGCCAGGCTCTTCTGTCCATGGAATTTTCCAGGCAAGAATACTGAGGCTTGCCGTTTCCTACTCCAGGGGATCTTTTTGACCCAGGGATCGAACCTGAGTCTCCTGCGTTGGCAGGCAGATTCCTTACCACCACACCACCTGGGAAATGATCACTAGTGTGGAATCACTTTTGTGACACTCCACAAAAAGTACCTGAGCATTCCTAAAGGTTCTGAGAATATCTAGACCTCACAGAAAGGGTACACACCACAAACACATGTTTCACAGAAAAAATCTTTGGGCAATGTGCAGTCAGTTCCTTGCTGCTGCTGTGTGACCCCATAGAGGGCAGCCCACCAGGCTCCACCATCCCTGGGATTCTCCAGGCAAGAACACTGGAGTGGGTTGCCATTTCCTTCTCCAATGCCTGAAGGTGAAAAGTGAAAGTGAAGTCGCTCAGTCGTGTCCGACTCTTAGGGACCCCAAGGACTGCAGCCCACCAGGCTCCTCCGTCCATGGGATCTTCCAGGCAAGAGCACTAGAGTTGGGTGCCATTGCCTTCTCCAGGTCAGTTCCTTAACGGCCTCTAAAACAAAAAGTATTAATTTCTGGAAATTCCTTTCTCACTGTCCCCTGCTGCTGCTGCTATTGCTGCTAAGTCACTTCAGTCGTGTCCGCCTAGTTACAGGTAAAAACATGTGGGTGAGACTTTTCCACCCTGATAGAGAATAAGTCGGCCAACCTGATGTGGGGAACTAAGACTCATTGGAGGAGAATACAATCTTCCCTGGTGCATACCAGCAGATGTGAAGATCTCAGCCCATGTGTAGCCCAGAAAACCAAATGAGGCCATCACTAGCACAGACATTTGGAGTTTCATGATTCCAGAAGCCAGCATCTGTAAGGCATGTAGTAACATTAATTGGATCACTACAGTTAGAAAAAAGACTGACTAATGTGAGGAGATTAATACAAATGCATGCACATGTGCAAACACACGCAACACAAGCCACAGTAACTGACTTATACTGTGAAAGTTTAAAGGAAACTGTCTGATTATATGCTCTTCAGGAAACCAAGCACTAGAGGGGAGCAACAAGTTGGGAAGCAACCAAATGTAGGTCAAGCAGTTTTCTAATGCCAGGATGATCAATATAAGCTGGTTGCTGGGAACCTAAAGTGAAGTATGCTACAATATTCGAAACTAAACAGTTCACTCTGGAAACAAAATGATCAAAGCTGAGCACACAATTAATTAAAAAGCTAAGTCCAATCCATTAGCTGGTAAAATCTATAGTCTTCAGAAATGGTGAAAGTGAAGTCGCTCGGTCGTGTCCAACTCTTTGCAACCCCATGGACTGTAGCCTACCAGGCTCCTCCGTCCATGGGATTTTCCAGGCAAGAATACTGGAGTGGATTGTCATTTCCTTCTCCAGGAGCTCTTCCCAAACCAGGGATTGAACCTGGGTCTCCAGCATTGTAGGCAGACGCTTTACCATCTGAGCCACCAGGGAAGTCCAGACATTCAGAAATGGTATAGCTCAATAAGAAAAATACGCTAGAACAGGCAAGGTATAATTTTAGACTTCACAGATTACTCTATTACTCTATTACTTTATTTACATTTGGTCCTCAAGGTCAAAAGAAGGGGAGCATGTCCTGAAAAGTTTCAGATTTCACTGGGAAAATAAGCATAAAACATATGTGAGTACATAATAAGAAAGTTGAACATTCAGACTAAGGAAACACAGATCAATTATTCACTTTTCAAAGGACAAATTTCTTCATCAACAAAATAATATAACTGGATATCATGATTTTTAAGGCCACCTCTAAGTTTCAAAGAGAGTCTATGATATCTATAAAATTTACCTCAAAGAAGAAATACAATATAGGTATATTCTGTGCTAACTATGGAGTAAGAGAGTTTATCCCTTTACTAGCTGTGATGTTTTGGACACGATAATTTACATAAGTTGTTTTTCACTCTGCATGTGGTTAGTGTTTAATGAGGATTAAATAACAGTTAATTTAATGAGGATTAAATAACAGATTTAATGTGATTTAATCCAACATCTGCTGGATCATGGAAAAAGCAAGAGAGTTCCAGAAAAAAATCTATTTCTGCTTTATTGACCATGCCAAAGCCTTTGACTGTGTGGATCACAATAAACTATGGAAAATTCTTCAAGAGATGGGAATACCAGACCACCTGACCTGCCTCTTGAGAAATCTGTATGCAGGTCAGGAAGCAACAGTTAGAACTGGACATAGAACAACAAACTGGTTCCAGACAGAGAAAGGAGTACGTCAAGGCTGTATATTGTCACCCTACTTATTTAACTTCTATGCAGAGTACATCACAAGAAACGCTGGGCTGGAAGAAGCACAAGCTGGAATCAAGATTGCCGGGAGAAATATCAATAACCTCAGATATGCAGATGACACCACCCTTCTGGCAGAAAGTGAAGAGGAACTAAAGAGCCTCTTGATGAAAGTGAAAGAGGAGAGTGAAGAAGTTGGCTTAAAGCTCAACATCTAGAAAACAAAGATCATGGCATCTGGTCCCATCACTTCATGGGAAATAGATGGGGAAACAGTGGAAACAGTGTCAGACTTTATTTGGGGGGCTCCAAAATCACTGCAGATGGTGACTGTAGCCATGAAATTAAAAGACACTTACTCCTTGGAAGGAAAGTTATGACCAACCTAGATAGCATATTCAAAAGCAGAGACATTACTTTGCCGACTAAGGTCCATCTAGTCAAGGCTATGGTTTTTCCCGTGGTCATGTATGGATGTGAGAGTTGGACTGTGAAGAAAGCCGAGCGCTGAAGAATTGATGCTTTTGAACTGTGGTGTTGGAGAAGACTCTTGAGAGTCCCTTGGACTGCAAGGAGATCCAACCAGTCCATTCTGAAGGAGATCAGCCCTGGGATTTCTTTGGAAGGAATGATGCTAAAGCTGAAACTCCAGTACTTCGGCCACCTCACGCGAAGAGTTGAGTCATTGGAAAAGACTCTGATGCTGGGAGGGATTGGGAGTAGGAGGAGAAGGGGACGACAGAGGATGAGATGGCTGGATGTCATCACCGATTCGATGGCCGTGAGTCTGAGTGAACTCCGGGAGTTGGTGATGGACAGGTAGGCCTGGCGTGCTGCGATTCATGGGATCGCAAAGAGTCAGACAAGACTGAGCGACTGAACTGAACTGAACTTAACTTAATGTGACTGGCACACAGCCATCATTTCAATAAAGAAAACCACAGTCACTATTTGTTCCGTAAACATAAAAAGTGTCTGTTTTTATGTTGCTGTTAGCCTAAATTCTGCCTTTGGTCTACTTCTCCCTCTCTAACCTTTTAATAATAGTAGCTAGCACTTGTTGAATGATTACCAGTCTTCTACATACCATCATGTGTTGTTGTTGTTGTCTGACTCTTTGCAACCCCAGGGACTGCATGCAGCACGCCAAGCTTCCCTGTCCTGCTGTGATTCATGGCGTCGCAAAGAGTCAGACACGACTGAGTGACTGAACTGAACTGAACTAAAGGAAACAGTGAAGGTCAGCAAACATCCATATACTATTACCAATGAAGAGGACAAAGTCAAAGTTAGAAGGCTTCCTTTTATTTTCTGTGGATCTTGTTGGGCTGCTACACTTTTATGGAAACTTTGCAAAGGAAAGAGCTCCCCATAGTGACTGACAGTAAGTTTCTCACCAGCACAGCAGGAAAGAAACTCTATCATATTTAATTTAAATTAATGACCTCCTCTTTTCTCCAGGAAAGCAGGAGATAAAACTCCTCCATGAAAGATGTCCTCTATATACCAGGATGAAAGCAACTCTCTAATTCCCAGAGACTGGGAATAGAGGCCAAGAGAAATCTGTACAAATAGATCTTGTTAAAATAACTCTTAACTTTCTTTAGTCTCCCCATATACTTCATTCACTTTTTCATATTTTCTACTCTTTGTTCAACCTGGTATATAAGCACCTGGGCCTATCCATTTGGGGATCTTCATTCTCCTATGAGGACCCCTAAGTACATTTAAAATTCTGTATGTTTTTCTCCTGTTAATCGGTTTTATATTAATTTGATTTTCAGGCCCACACAGAGGCCTCAAGAGAGCAGATATAAAGTTTTGTTTCTCTTACACTATTAACCAACTCAACCTGGTATCTACAGAATACTCTACCAAACAACAGCAGAATACATATACCTTTCAAGGTCACATAAAACATTCTCCAGGATAGATCATATGCTAGGTAATAAAATAAGTTTCACTAAATTTTTTTTAAAAAAAAAAACCTCTACACACAAACACACACACACACACCCACTTTTCTACTGACATGCTGGTGGTGGTTTAGTTGCTAAGTTGTGTCCGACTCTTGTGACCCCATGGACTGTAGCCCACCAGGCTCCTCTGTCCGTGGGATTTTCCAGGCAAGAATACTGGAGTGGGTTGCCATTCACTAAATTTTTAAAGGTTCATATATTAAATGATATATTCTCCAATCAAATGGAATAAATTAAAAATTAAAAATTGCACAAAATCCTAGATTTCTTCACATATTTGGAAACTGAACAACATAACCTATAGGTCAAAGAAGAATTTGAAGTGAAATTAGAACATATTTTGATCTAAATAAAAACAAAATTACAATATATCAAAATATATGGTGCTTAGTTGCTCAGTCATGTCTGACTCTTTATGACCCTTTGAGCTGTAGTCCGCCAGGCTCCTCAGTACATGGGAATTCTCCAGGCAAGAATACTGGGGTGCATTGCCATGCCCTCCTCCAGGGGATCTTCCCAACCCAGGAATAGAACCTGTGTCTCTGGTGTCTCCTGCACTGCAAGTGGATTCTTTACCTGCTGAGGCATCAAGGAACCCCTCAAAATCTATGGGGTATAGCTTAAAGCAATATACAGAAGGAAACATATAGCTTTAAATGCCTATACCAGAAAACAAGGTCTCAAGTCAGTAACCTAAGCACTCACCTTAAGAAACTGAAAAAAAATGGAGGGGGCAAATTAATCAAAGCAAGTAGAAGGAATGAAATAATAAGGATAAAAACAGAAAGGCATGAAACAGAAACCAGAAAAACAATAGATAAAATAAAGGAAGTTCCAAATACTGTTTAGTTGAAAAGATGAACAAAGTTAACGAACTTTTAGTTCGAATGACAAGGAAAAGAGAGAAAAATTTTAAATAGACAAATAAAGGAATAAAGTAATGAGACAGAGGACAACAGTATAAACCCTACAGAAACTTTAAGGATTATAACGGAATATTATAAACATCTTTATGCCAACAAAGCAAACAACTTAGATGAAAGAAAAACTCCTAGAAACATACAATTACCAAAACAAACTCAAGAAGGTAGAGAAAATCTAAACAGATCTATAACAATTAAAGATATTGAATTAATAATTTAAAATATTACCAGAGAGAAATATCCAGGCCCAGATGGTGAATTCTGGTGAATTCTATCATTTAACTGATGAATAATAATAATCCTTCACAAACCCTCTCAAAAAACAGAGAACGCATCCACCTAAATATATAATGTCAATACTACCCAGATACCAAAGCCACACAAAGACATCATATGAAAAGAAAACAAACTACAGAAGCCTCAAGTAAATTCTAAATTATCAGCAAACCAAATGTATTCAAAAAGGATTAAATATGTAAAATGTGTAAAAAGGATTTAATGGATATTTAATTTAATATCCAGCAATATGCAAAAAGGATTTAAACACTATGATTAAGTGAGATTTATCCCAAGAATATAAGGTTGGTTTAACATTCAATTAATGTACAATACTATGTAGAACAAAGGACAAAAAACACAAATACTCAACAGATACAGAAAAAGCATTTGACAAAATTCAATACTCATTCATGACTTACAAAAAAAATACAAAACCTCAACAAAACAAATGGAAAAGAATTTCCTTAACCTGATAAAGACATGTGTGAAACTCTCATAGCTAACATGCTATTTAATAGTGAAAGACCAAATGCTTTCCTGCTAAGAACAGGAACAAAGTAAGGAAGTCTACTATTGCCACTTCTGTTCTAGCCAGAGCAATAATATAATTTTAAAAATCAGAAAGAAGTCATAAAACTGTCATATACAGACTAAAATTCACAAGAAAACTACTAGAACTAATGGAAAAGTTTAGCAGGGTGAAAGTCGCTCAGTCATGTCCAACTCTGCGACCCCATGAACTGTAGTCCATGGCATTCTCCAGGCCACAACACTAGACTGGGTAGCCTTTCCCTTCTCCAGGGATCTTCCAAACCCGGGGATCAAATCCATGTCACCAATACTGCAGGTAGATTCGTTACCAGCTGAGCCACAAGGGAAGCCCAAGAATACTGGAGTGGATAGCCTATATCTTCTCCAGGGGATCTTCCTGACCTAGGAATCAAACTGGGGTCTCCTGTATTGCAGGTGGATTCTTTACCAACTGAGCTATCAGGGAAGCCCAGGTGACAGAGTATAAAATCAATATATCAAAATCAATTTTATTTTTCTATATTAACAATGGCATACACTAAAATACTGTAAAGTAATTAGCCTCCAGTTAAAATAAATTAATTTAAAAAAACAATGCAATAAGAAAATGGAATTAAGAAAATGATTCCATTAACAATAGCATCAAAAAGAATACACTATATAGAATCAAATTTAACAAAAGTATAAGACTTATACACTGAAAACTACAAGTGCTGAGAGAAATTTTTTAAACTCTAAATATGAAAAAGACATTCCTTGTTTGTGGAATGGAAGGCTTAATATAAAGCTGGTAATACTTCCCAAATTGATTCAAAGATTCAATATAATCTCTATTGAAATCTCAGCTGGCATTTTTGCAGAAATTGACAAGCTGATTCTAAAATTCATATGGAAACACAAGGGACCCAGAGTCAACCCAGACAAACCATAGGTGGCAACAATAAAGCAAAAAGCATTTATTTGGTATCAAAGAATTGCAATAGGGGGCACACAGATTGGGCAACAACTGAGTGTCCCATTAGACAGTAACTGGAGATTTTAAAGGCAGAGAAAGGAGTTCTCATTACAAAATAGTGTAACTGGAGTTGGAGGCAGAAGTCAGTCTTGGTTAAATATGATTGAGTGCTAAACGTAACACTTAGTTCAGTTCAGCTCAGTTCAGTCGCTCAGTCATGTCCGACTCTTTGTGACCCCATGAATCACAGCACGCCAGGCCTCCCTGTCCACCACCATCTCCCGCAGTTCACTCAAACTCACATCCATAGAGTTGGTGATGACATCCAGCCATCTCATCCTCTGTTGTCCCCTTCTCCTCCTGCCCCCAATCCCTCCCAGCATCAGAGTCTTTTCCAATGAGTCAATTCTTCGCATGAGGTGGCCAAAGTACTGGAGTTTCAGCTTTAGCATCATTCCTTCCAAAGAAATCCCAGGGCTGATCTCCTTCAGAATGGACTGGCTGGATCTCCTTGCAGTCCAAGGGACTCTCAAGAGTCTTCTCCGACACCACAGTTCAAAAGCATCAATTCTTCAGCGCTCGGCTTTCTTCACAGGCCAACTCTCACATCCATACATGACCACAGGAAAAATCATCGCTTTGACTAGATGGACCTTAGTCGGCAAAGTAATGTCTCTGCTTTTGAATATGCTATCTAGGTTGGTCATAACTTTCCTTCCAAGGAGTAAGTGTCTTTTAATTTCATGGCTGCAGTCACCATCTGCAGTGATTTTGGAGCCCCCCAAATAAAGTCTGACATTGTTTCTACTGTTTCCCCATCTATTTCCCATGAAGTGATGGGACCAGATGCCATGATCTTTGTTTTCTGAATGTTGAGCTTTAAGCCAACTTCTTCACTCTCCTCTTTCACTTTCATCAAGAGGCTTTTTAGTTCCTCTTCACTTTCTGCCAGAAGGGTGGTGTCATCTGCATATCTGAGGTTATTGATATTTCTCCCGGCAATCTTGATTCCAGCTTGTGCTTCTTCCAGCCCAGCATTTCTCATGATGTACTCTGCATAGAAGTTAAATAAGCAGGGTGACAATATATAGCCTTGACGTACTCCTTTTCCTATCTGGAACCAGTTCTAACTGTTGCTTCCTGACCTGCATACAGATTTCTCAAGAGGTGGGTCAGGTGATCTGGTATGCCCATCTCTTTCAGAATTTTCCACAGTTTATTGTGATCCACATTCAAAGGCTTTGGCATAGTCAATAAAGCAGAAATAGATGTTTTTCTGGAACTCTCTTGCTTTTTCGATGATCCAGCAGATGTTGGCAATTTGACCTCTGGTTCCTCTGCCTTTTCTAAAACCAGCTTCAACATCTGGAAGTTCACGATTCACGTACTGCTGACGGCTGGCTTGAAGAATTTTGAGCATTATTTTACTAGCATGTGAGATGAGTGCAATTGTGCGGTAGTTGGAGCATTTTTTGGCATTGCCTTTCTTTGGGACTGGAATGAAAACCGACCTTTTCCAGTCCTATGGCCACTGCTGAGTTTTCCAAATTTGCTGGCATATTGACTGCAGCACTTTCACAGCATCATCTTTCAGGATTTGAAATAGCTCCACTGGAATTCCATCACCTCCACTAGCTTTGTTCGTAGTGATGCTTTCTAAGGCCCACTTGACTTCACATTCCAGGATGTCTGGCTCTAGGTGAGTGATCACACCATCGTGATTATCTTGGTCATGAAGATTTTTTTGTACAGTTCCTCTGTGTATTCTTGCCACCTCTTCTTAATATCTTCTGCTTCTGTTAGGTCCCTACCATTTCTGTCCTTTATCGAGCCCATCTTTGCATGAAATGTTCCCTTGGTATCTCTAATTTTCTTGAAGAGATCTCTAGTCTTTCCCTATTTCCTCTATTGTTGTTTTCCTCTATTTCTTTGCATTGATCACTGAGCAAGGCTTTCTTATCTCTTCTTGCTATTCTTTGGAACTTTGCATTCAGATGCTTGTATCTTTTCTTTTCTCCTTTGCTTTTTGCTTCTTTTCTTTTCACAGCTATTTGTAAGGCCTCCCCAGACAGCCATTTTGCTGTCTAGACTAACACTAACACTAGAAGGAAGTAGAAGTTCAGGTAGTCTTGCAGAGTCCTTGAAATATGTATGGTTTGGCCCACTACAAAAGTTCAGTTCCACCTGGTGAGGACATAGGTAAGGTTCACTTCCTAAAATGACCTCCTTCCTCCATTAAACAATTACTTAACATAAGTTACTCCAGTTTCTTTCATGTTTCACTTCAGAATAACCAAAATTTTGAAAATTTTGGAGAAATCTTGAAAAGAATGAAGCTGAAGGACTTACATTGCCTGAAGAACCAGGGACGTCTTCCCTAAAGGGTATCTATGCTTAGCTCCCTGAAATAAATGGGCAGACCACTCATTTCCCTTTCAGTAACCTGAGGTCAGACTCATGAATCCATCCTCATCCACATCGATCCCCAAGAAATACTTCAAGAAGAACATCTAACCAGGGGTAAGAGACTGTCTTTATGAGGTGATGCTATAATTTCATCTAGAACTCTACAGTTCTTATAACTCTCCCCTTGAGCTTACCAATCAGAAAAACTAAACCATATTTAGTTCTATTTTAAAAAAATAATTCTCTCAATTGTTTTATCTAAACAATAGACTACTTGGTTATGGAATTGATATATGATCCAACGTTTATAGTGAAGGAAATAAATGTACAGCATCATTAAGTTAACTTGCCTAAGTCACACAGATAACTAACGGATTCAGGTTATCTTACTGTCTAACCAGGATATGAAGCACTTTAAAAGTAACTAATCATGTTCTAAGTATTTACTAGCACTGATAGAGCATCCAGTAAACTCTATAAGGCAGATAAGACAAGATCTTTCCTACTGTTTGGAAGAAACCAGTGCTCTAAACACTTAAGTGATATGTCCATGTATAGACACTTGTTGACAATTTACTGGTGGCTATCTTCAAACTTGGAATACAATGTAAGGGAACAGAGAAGGCTTAACTAATTTTTACACAGATCATCATTTACAGAAATATTTTTCTTTTCACAGTGAAACTGAACAACTAAACTCACTTAAAGTAGTTTCTGATTCTTATTTTACTATTGCTGAATGATCTTAGGAAGAAACCTTGGTATTTTTCTTCCAGAAAACAAAAAAGTAACCATTAAGAGAGAGAGAGAAGAGGAGCCACTAAAATAGGAGAATATTTTTATAGCATAACTACCAATAAAAAGCCTGTATCCAAAATACATAAAGAATTCCCACAAATGAGTAAAAAACTCAATAGTAAGTGTACTAGAGACTCAAAAAGAACTCATAACAGAAGATATCCATGTGGCCAACAGAAATATGAAAGGTATTCAGTATCATGCATAATCAGAGAAACACAAAATACAACTATAGAATACAACTACCATCAGAAAGTCTGAAATTTAAGAGTCTGTTAAATACAAAATATCATTAAGAACTGCAGTGCAATGGGAACTCTTACACATAGCTGGGGAAGTGAAAATACAATTATTCTAATAAAGTAGCATAATCTAATAAATTTCAATAATCCAGTAATTCCACTCTCATGAAATAAATAGTAATTTCATTTCCATGAACTGAATAGAAACATGTGTACCATAAGCAAGTACAAAAACAAGTCCTTCTAAAAACAGAAGGACTTCCCTGGTAGTCCAGTGGTTAAGACTCTGCATGTCCACTGCAGGGCATGCAGGTTTGATCCCTGGTCAGGGAATGAGGATCCCACTTGCCAGAGAGGGCAGTCAAAACAAAAATTAAAAAACCCAAAACTTAAAAACAGAGCTACTATATGATCCAGCAATCCACTCTTAGGCATATATCCAGAAAAAACCATTAATTCAAAAAGATACATGCACCCCAATATTCATAACAGCATTATTTGCAATAACCAAAAATAGAAGCGATCCATCGACAGAGGAATGGATAAAGAAAATGTGAGATACATATGCACGTGCGTGTGCACACACACACGCATGCACACAAACATGGACTATTATTCAGCCATAAAAAAGAATGAAGTAATGCTATTTAAAGCAACATGGACAGACCTAGGGATTATCATATTAAGTGAACCAAGTCAAAAACAAATATCATATAATATCACTTATATGTGGAATCTAAACAATGATACAAATGAAGTTATTTACAAAACAGAAACAGACTCAGAGATACAGAAAACAGACCTATGGTTACCAAAGGGGAAAGGCTGTGGGGGGATAAATTAGGAGTTTGGGATTCATATATACACACTACTATATATAGAATAGATAACCAACAAGAATCTACTGTATAGCACAGGAAGCTCTACTCAATATTCTGTAATAACCTATGTGGAAAAAGAATTTGAAAAAGAATGCACATATGTACATGTATAACTGAATCACTCTGCTGCACACCTGAAACTAATACAACACTATACATCAACTATATTCCAATATAAAATAAAAATCAAATTAAATTGTCAAAAAGAACTTCCTTTAAAAAAAAATATTCACACCAGAGTTTACTGTATTCCCAAAGTGGAAGAAACTCAAATGTCTACTAAAAGAACACATAAAGAAACCATGGTATACCAGTTTCTATCCAATTAAGTGCTATGGAGTACCTAAAAGGAATGAACTATACAAACTACAGAAGAAACACAAAAATAACATTGATATATCTTAAAAATAAAGCACTGAATAAAATAAACTAGACAAATAGAACACATAGTGTATAAGTTTATGAATATAAAGTTTTAAAATTAAAGTATATTGCTAAATTATAAAATTGAACTATCTCACAAAACCACTACATTTAAAAATATAGTTCTATATATTAAGAACAGAAAAATCTTCAAGATATACTATTAACAAAGTAACCTATAGAACAATATGTTTAATATGATTTTATTTATGTAAAACAGATAACTTAGGGACTTTCCTGGTAGTTTAGAAGCTAAGTTTTGGGCTCCCCAGGCATGGGGCCCAAGTTCAATCTCTGGTCAGAGAACTAGATCCTACATGCCGCAACTAAGAGTTTGCATGCTACAGCTAAAGATTTCACACGCTACAACTAAAAAATCCCATATACTGTGACAAAGACCCCAAATACTGCAACTAAGACCCAGTGCAGCCAAATAAAAAAATTCTTTTAAGATAAATTATTTGCATGATATGTATCTTAGACATTGTTCAGTAAAACTTACTGCAATAATGAAAATTTCTAAAATCAACCATTTAATTCAGTAGGTAAGTGGCTGTTGCACACTTGAAATGTAGTTAACACAACTGAGGAACTGAATTTTTAGTTTAATCTGAATTATTTTCGATTTAATAACTGTGGCTAGTGTCTACAGTTTGGACAGTACCTATGCTCACTCAGTCGTGTCTGACTCTTTGCAGCCCCTTGGACTGTAGCCAGCCAGGTTCCTCTGTTCCTGGGGCTTCTCACTAGGCTCCTCTGTTTAAGGGATTTTTCAGACAAGAATACTGGAGTGGGTTGCCATTTCCTTCTCCAGGGTCTTCATCCCAGCCCAGAGATTGTACCCACATCTCCTAAGGCTCCTGCATTGCAGGTGGTTCCTTACCTGTGGAGCCATTTGGGAAGCCCCACTGTTTTAAATTTTAAAAATTAATTTAAATTAATATTAAAAAGCAGAGACATTACTTTGTCAACAAAGGTGTGTCTAGTCAAGACTGTGGTTTTTCCAGTAGTCATGTATGGATGTGAGGGTTGGACTATAAGGAAAGCTGAGCACCAAAAAATTGATGCTTTTGAACTGTGTTGTTGGAAAAGACTCTTGAGAGTCCCTTGGACTGCAAGGAGATCCAACCAGTCCATACTAACGGAGATCAATCTTGAGTGTTCATTGGAAGGACTGATGCTGAAGCTGAAACTCCAATACTTTGGCCACCTGATGCGAGGAGCTGACTCATTGGAAAAGGCCCTGATGCTGGGAAAGACTGAGAGCAGGAGGAGAAGGGGACGACAGAGGATGAGATGGTTGGATGGCATCACCGACTCAACAGACATGAGTTTGGGTAAACTCCAGGAGCTGGTGATGGACAGGGAGGCCTTGGGTGCTGCAGTTCATGGGGTTGCAAAGAGTCGGACACGACTGAGCGACTGAACCAAACTCTGTTTTGCCTAAATTGTTTAGCAGTAATGTATACGATCTTTATATAATTAATAATGTAAAAACTAAGGCTCTTTTTCTCATGGGTAAAATGAGAAGTATATACCTCAACTCCAAGATTACTATTACTACTAAGAACAAAATGTAAACAAATCATCAATTTCCTTGTGCACTAAGGAAAAAAACAAAACAATGGGGGGAAAAGTTCACGTTAGTTATAAATAACAGTGGAGAGAAGCTGGTATCTGGGATCACACAGGAGTTTGTAGCTGGGAGAAATGATCAATTACGTTTGCCATTCACAAAGACTGGCAAAACAAAAACAGGAACCACTTAAGCAAAGTATAATGAATCCAGTTTGGGATATATTAACCTGTGGGCATTGTAAGCAGAGCTACAGCTGCTGCTGCTGCTGCTACTGCTAAGTCACTTCAGTCGTGTCCGACTCTGTACGACCCCATAGATGGCAGCCCACCAGGCTCCCCCGTCCCTGGGATTCTCCAGGCAAGAACACTGGAGTGGGGTGCCACTGCCTTCTCCAGGGCATGAAAGTGAAAAGTGAAAGTGAAGTCGCTCAGTCGTGTCGACTCTTAGCAACCCCATGGACTGCAGCCCACCAGGCTCCTCCATCCATGGGATTCTCCAGGCAAGAGCACTGGAGTGGGGTGCCATTGCCTTCTAGCCAGAGACTAATAAAAGCTGGAATTAAAGATTTACGAGTTGTCAATACATAGGCAGTATTTGGAAATCATAAGGTTTCAGGAAAGCAAAATAGCTACGAAGCAATTCTGAGCCATAGTTGAGAATTGACAAAGAAGGACCAGGGGAGTCAAAAAGACAGAAGAAAAACCAATAGACAATTGGTTTGGCCTCTCATGGAAGAGAAGGTTTTGTTTTTAAGTGGCTAATGTTTCCTTAGGTTTCATTTCTATTAAAAAAAAAAAAAAAGCAAAACTAAACACAATGTACATTGGGACTTCCCTGGAGGTCCAGTGATCGAGGTGTCACCCTGCCAAGGCAGGGGCCCAGGTTTAATGCCTGGTCAGGGAACTAAGATTCTGCTTGTGTTGAGCAGCATGGCCAAAGACAAGAACAGAAGAAATAATTAGATCTAAATCAGGAGTGTGGTCAATCTCAAAGCAGCCCTCACTGACCATCAAGGGAGTAACCCTGGAACTGAGAAATCACTGATCACTCGCCCTACAAACCATCAAAGAAGGAAGGTTCTGCTAAAACAACAACCTTGAACCCTCACTCACGTCTATCATTCTTGCCTCCTTACTCACGGCTTTTACCAAGCACCTGGCCTCAGACCTGTTCTGAAGAGAAGAGCAGGCTACACTCTCACTCATAAGCACTATCTGAAAGGTCTGCATCAGACCTTGATCTCTGAGGAGGCTAAGGTAGATCTCATGTGGACTGTGATACACAAAATCTACACAGTTAATCAGAAATCCTCTTCTTTGGATTCCAGGCTTATCATTCTTGATTCTACTTCTAAAGACCAAGTTTCTATAAATAAGTCGTGGTAGATTGATTTACTTGTCAACGGAGACTGTAATATAATGTACTCTCACAGAAAAGCTGTAAATCTGATGCTTATCTATGAAAACACACGTTTTCATCTTATCATTTGAGGAAATCCTAACTCAAAATCTGAACTGTTGAACTGCAGCAAGTCTGGGAAACTTAGAAACCATAGGCAAATTCACAAGAGGGTTTGTCACCTCAAAGGTTAATAGCCACAATAACTTTTTTTTTCTACCTCAGGCCCTATTTATGATCATTCACTGAATAATTTGTGACACCTATTCCAGAGTTATGTGCAAGTTCCAAGCAGGAAGCTGGACCCAAGAGTCTAGAACAAGCTTCAGCATCAGCTCTTCCAATGAATATTCAGGGTTGATTTACAAAAAAAAAAAGAGTCTAGAACAAAACTCAAGACAGATGTGAGTGAAGTTTAAGAAATCAAAAGCACATAAATGATTGTTACAGCATTGAGAGTAAGAAAGCGCCTTCTTTTTAAAGTATAGTACTATGAAAAGGAAACACGGACATACACAGGAGAAATGTGGGCCAACGAAGAAAAGTTAGCAAGACAGACTGGGAAAGAAAGAAAAATCAAGAATCATGAAGTTATTTTTCCTTCACTGGATGAGAAAAAGTCAAAAGTGTCTACTACTGAGTATGACCACTAGGAGGACCCTGAACACCTCACCAGACAATTTCAGGGAATTAGTTACGGTAGATTTACCATGTCAAAAAATAAAGAATGGGAGGTGAGAGGACAGTAAATATAGGATAAAGTTTTATGTAGCTTGTCAGTGAAATCAAGACAGACAAGAAGACAGCTATGGGCCCATCAGGGGCTTTGGTTCTGACTTCAGTGAGGCCTGTGCTGTGCTGTGCTTAGTCGGTAGGGGCTGCAAGTTCATGAACCAAGGCAAAGAAAGAGGCTGTCTTTTCAGAGTATTATCAGTAACAACAGACCACCTGGGGGGTTGCTAATATTACAAAACCACTCTCAGAAACAGACCGAAAAAGTCCTTTAAAATACTCTTCAGGTTTGCCAAATATTCGTGACCTTCCACTTACTCTCTTAACCCCCAAACATTTCACACAGAAAAAAAGTTTTCCCCGAGTTTAGAGAAATAAAAAAAATCTTCACAAAAGTTTAAAAACCTCTTCAAAGTGGCCTCAGCCTTGGAAATGACATCCCAGACAGCGCTGGACACTCCCCGACCCCCCCTCAGGGCGCCACCTCCACGCCACCTGCGCTGGGAGCGCTTCCTCACGAGGACACGGTGCCTCGGGCACACGCACCAAGCAGGCCCTCGCTCGGTCAGGACTGGCCTGAACGGAGAGGCGGGCTAGAAGCCCTAAACAACAGCGGCTACGGAGACTGCATGACCCCCAACGCCGGCAGCGCCAGCGCACACCTCCTCAACTGCGCAACACGCAAGTCAGCATCAGTGCCTTTCCAGAAAGCTCTGGCCCCACCCTTTCCGCAAAAGCCCCGCCCCTCCCCTAAGACTGCCCACAGGACCCGCCCCATCCGGGTACTTAGCTTCGGGGAAGACTCGCTGGTAGAAAAGCGAATAGAGACGTGGGAAAATAAATTTCCTTCCCTCCGGGGACTTCCGTTCAAGTTGAGTCAAAACCTAATACACAGATAAGAATGTCATGTTACAGTGGCGTTGTGTGCTAGGAAGAAAGCAGAGCAGGGCGGGGGAATGAGGATGCAGATGTTCAGGGAAGTTTTGAAAGGCCAGTATGATGAGGTATCTAAGATGGGGCTTGGTCAGACTGAACGGAATGAGGATAGAAACTCTCTGACCACGTTGGGGAGGAACTTTGCAGGCAGAGGGACCAGCAAGCACAAACACCTGGGTAGGCCAGTGTGCTGGAGCGAAGGCTGCGGGGAGGGTTGTGGGAACCGAAAGGTGCTCTCAGTCTTGCCCAGCCATTTGCCCTACCGGGAAGGATTGGACATGCCCACAGGCCGCTCAGCGAGACTCGAAGCCACGGGACTGCCCCTAGGAGGCCCGTCACCTCTGCATAACCAGCGGCCAGGGTGTCGAGGCGGCCTTAGTGGACCCAGGAGCAGGCAGGCAGCTTTCTCCCCCGTGTGAAATAATGATGTTTAGGTTTGGAAGATAATATACAGGATGCCCAGTTAAATTTGAAGTTCACATGGGCAACGAATAATTTTGTAGTATCTCTCGTGCAAAATTATTGGTTATTCATCTGAAATTAAAGTTTAACTGGGTGTCATGTATTTTTGTTTGTTAAATCTGGCAACTCTAATTTAAGAGTTCAGATGCTAGGTTGGAAAACAAGACCCGTGGTATGCCAAGCCATATTAGACTGAGGCCGAAGAAATCCTGTGCAGCTAATATATGTTTCTGTGTATTTTTTGTTAGTGTTCCCAAGGTAGTAAAACTAGATGAAAAAAAGATTGGTATATTAAAATTCACATTTTTAAGTTTAAATATTTTCTTTATACCAAAAATTAAAATTACTATGTTCTATTTTCCTGGTTTTAATGGAAGCAAACTCAAGAGTAAAAATTTCAAAACTTTGAAACTCTTGATCAACTTTCTTGACCAAGTGCAATCTTAAATTATCTTAAATTAGCTTCAGTTTACTGATTATTCTTTTGTAGGATGCCACTGTGACTCCTACTTAGAACAAAATTCCCTAGACTACGTCCAAGTTTGGATAAGATTATACTAAGAAAATACGTGTCCCTGGAGAAGGAAATGGCAACCCACTCCAGTATTCTTGCCTGGAGAATCCCATGGACAGAGGAGCCTGGTGGGCTACAGTCCACGGGGTCACGAAGAGTAAAATGATTAATAAAAAAATAAAATAAAATAAGAAAATACGTGAATCAGATGATTCAAACACAATGCCGATTTTATATTGCAAGTCATTGCTATTGTATGCTGCTTAAAATTACTTCAGGTAAATCTGCCACAGGATTTAAGTTATCAGACTTATAACAGATGTATTCACAGAAAATAACTTTTCTCCAGGTAAAAATTCAAAATATCTGAAGACACTTCACTTGCTAAGTCCATACCTAGGATATCTATAATCTCTTTAAATTTCTATTTGATAAACACTTTTCGTATAATAATTAATAGACTCATCCAATAATTTGTACATTTCCAATCTCTTTGTCTTCAAATTCAGGAAGTATATTCATATCTCTTCGCAAGTTTAACATTAGTCAGACATACTTTCAGTTACTTGCTCTCACTGGTTATAAGCAAAATATGCAACTTTTTCTCAGTTCAAAACATCATCCCAAACAGGTAAGTTGCAAAAAAATTTGTAATGTATTTGTACCACAATGCAGTGTTTTAGCATGTTGTCTGAGCATGTTGTATTTAGGTTCCAGGATGTTGTATTTTGTCAATTAATGTTATATCTTTTAACATTTAACAAATACCTTTGTGTGAAGTGCCGTGATTGAATTTGATCTTAATGCCCCTCAGGATTAGTATTTGTGTTTAATGTATTTTAGACGGGCTTCCCAGATAGCTCAGCAGTAAACAATCTGCCTGCCAATGCAGGAGACACAGGTTAGATCTCTGGGTCAGGAAGATCCCCTGGAGGAGGAAATGGCAACCTGACCCAGTATCCTTACTGGGAAAATCCCATGGACAGAGGAGCCTGGCAGGCTACAGTCCACGGAGTCTACAGACAGAGAGTCAGGAAGGATAATAATTTTGTAACTGCTCAATGAATTTTACCTGTATCTATCAATATATCTGTATCTTCTGTACAGTACTAAAAATATTATATTTGAAGTCATTGAAAGTAGTCTTTTGGCACATTAAATTATGAGCTGAGAAAGGCAAAGATTTGGCATAATCATTTTGAGGGAAAGTAATAGCTTGTGTACCCTGCAATATTGGTTCCATTAACATAACCCTGGCCTCAAAGATTTTTTATTAAAAATTTCATAAGATAGCTCATATTCCCTAATCTCTTCAATAAAATCAAAATTTCTATTGTTATAACATTCTTAATGAAAACATACTTAATCTGACACACTTGCTTATAATGGGCTACATCTGGTATGGAAAGTAAGGAAAAGAATTTTGCTTATTTTATTCCAAATAGTGTTCCAAATCTAATATGATTTCCTAGCAGCATTAGGAGAAGGCAATGGCAACCCAGTACTCTTGCCTGGAAAATCCCATGGACGGAGGAGCATGGCAGGCTGCAGTCCATGGGGTCGCTAAGAGTCAGACACGACTGAGCGACTTCACTTTCACTTTTCACTTTCATGCATTGGAGAAGGAAATGGCAACCCACTCCAGTGTTCTTGCCTGGAGAATCCCAGGGACGGGGGAGTCTGGTGGTCTGCCATCTGTGGGGTCGCACAGAGTCGGACACAACTGAAGCGACTTAGCAGCCGCAGCAGCAGCAGAATTATATATCTCCCAAAATTCATAAGTTTAAATCTTGACCCCTAGTACCTTGAAATGCAACTGTATTTGGAATTACGGGCTTAAAGAGATGTTTAATATAAAATTAGGTCATATGGGTGGGCCCTAATCCAGTCTAACTGGTGTCCTCATAAGAGGAGATTTAGACACAGACAACACATCCAGGGGTGACCATGTGAGAAAGTGGCCATTTGGAAGCCAAGGAGAAAGACCTCAGAAGAAACCAAACTTCCTGAAACCTCGATCTTGGACTTCTAGCCTCCAGGAACTGTGAGAAAATAAGTTTGTTTTAAACCACCCAGCCTGTGATATTTTGACAGCCCTAACAAACTAATATGTGTTGTAAATTTGTTTTGAATTTTATTAGACGAATAAGAGACAGATTCCTTTTTATTATAGCTATATCAACATTATAATGACTATAAGTTCAATTAAATTAAGCTACATACATAGTTTTTGGTCTTTCAACTTTTAAATTCAACTTATCCTGGATAGTAAAACAAGCATCCAAAGTATAACTGACAGAAGTTAGGAAGCTTAAAAGGGCACGTGAAAGTTAATTTTAACTAGGCTAGACTGTGGTAACCAGTTGCTTGGTCAAACACTAGATCTTCAGCTCACATAGTAAAATATCAGAAATGTTACACCTTAGGGTTACAAAACAAAAAGGATGTTTGTGTTACCAGGCAAAGAAAGGACTATAAAAAAAAAAAATCAAAAAGTGACAAAAGGGAGAGGGAAGATGTAATAGAGGATAGTGAACAAAGCTAGATGATCATCTTTTAAATTTCTAAAGTGGAAAAATCAAGAGATAGCTTTGTAAATATATGATTATAGTCAGAAAAATTAGACAATTGAAAAAGGTTCCCTTAAGAATGGGGAATAGAGGAAGAGAGAATAGAGTAGGAAAGCATTATTCATGGTAAACTCTTCTGTTTCTTATTTTTAAAGCCATGTGCATGTATTTTAAACTGAGATTAGCAGACAAAAAAACAATTCCTACTTATTCTTCAAGACCTAGATCTAACAATGTGGTAACTCCTGGTTAAATGAGACCTCCTTCTCCTGTGCTACTCAAGCACTAGGTTCTCTGTTACCAAGCCTCTCAAACTTTACACATCTATTTATGATCCTGGAGAAGGATGAATCTCAGGTAGGTGAGCCAGAAGTCTGGTTTCTTTTATCCTTGGATTATTTACTGATTCTACACATGAGATAAGAGACTGAGAAACCAGATAAAGAAAGCAAGTAACAGGTAACTGCTAAAGGAGAAACCAGCAGAGATCTTGGTGATCTCAAAGGGCACTGGAAGACAAAAAATTACATTGTAATTTTTTAGAATACTTAACAGGAGGAAGGAGTATAGAACTCAGTCAACCACTCACCCTGTTTACCCATTAGGACATTTTGTAAATTCTGAAGCCATGCACAATGGAAAATTAAGAAGCTAAGCAGAAAACCTCTGGGGGAAAAAAATGGATTTGAGGAGCAGTGTCTAAATACTGAGGATACAAGGATTAGAATTATAGATCTGCCACTGAGACAAATCCAGGGAACACTCTAGGCAGAGAAGTTGCAACTCTCTATTATTTCTCAGATTCCCTTACTCACTGGCTTCCTGTTAGGTTCTGATGGTGGAAGGCACTAGAGGGAGATTGTATGGCAGTCGATAGGTAACAATTTCCCTAGAACCAGTGATTTTTTGCATGAGAGATGGTTTCATTAAGCCACTAAGATTTAGGGATTATTTTATTACACTACCACAAACTTCAGTTCAGTTCAGTCGCTCAGTCGTGTCCAACTCTTTGCGACCCCATGAATTGCAGCACGCCAGGCCTCCCTGTCCATCACTAACTCCTGGAGTTCACTCAGACTCACGTCCATCGAGTCACCGATGCCATCCAGCCATCTCATCCTCTGTCGTCCCCTTCTCCTCCTGCCCCCAATCCCTCCCAGCATCACAGTCTTTTCCAATGAGTCAACTCTTCACATGAGGTGGCCAAAGTACTGGAGTTTCAGCTTTAGCATCATTCCTTCCAAAGAAATCCCAGGGCTGATCTCCTTCAGAATGGACTGGTTGGATCTCCTTGCAGTCCAAGGGACTCTCAAGAGTCTTCTCCAACACCACAGTTCAAAAGCATCAATTCTTCGGCGCTCAGCTTTCTTCACAGTCCAACTCTCACATCCATACATGACCACTGGAAAAACCATAGCCTTGACTAGTTTGACTTGTTTACTTTGTTTACTTGTTTACTTTGACTTGTTTATTGGCAAAGTAATGTCTGCTTTTCAATGTGCTATCTAGCTTAGTCTCTCCTAATAAAATACATAAAAGAATCTCTTTAAGTAGATTCTTGCACCTCATACCATATACAAAAATAAACCCTAGGTGTATTGTATTAAAGATATAAATGTAAAGACATGACTATAATGCTTTTAGGAAAGAATACAAGAAATATCTTCATGATCTTGGGATATAGAAGAATTTTTTAAACAAGGCATAAAAGCATAAATCTAAAAGGAAAATCCTAATAAATTTGACACTGAAATTAAGAACTTTTGTTCAACAAAAGAACTAGGAGTGAAAAGACAAAGTAGAAAAAAGATATTTGCAAAACATCTAACCAACAAAAAGCTTGTGTCCACAGTATGTTAAAAATTCCAATAAATTAGTAACAAAAAGATTTGAATAGACAAAAATAAAACCTAAAGACTAATAAACATACAAAAAGGTGTTCAATGTCATTAATAATCATGTTAAGATAGATAAAACTATCTATATAATAAGCTAGCTAAAATGCAACAATGTGACAGTATCAGATATTGGAGAAGATTGGGATAACAAGAACTTTTACTTACACCTGGTGGCAATGTGCGTAACCACTCTGGAATACATTATATGTAAGGTTGAAGACCCACCTACTAAGAGTCAGCATTTCCACTTCTAGGTATATATTCTAAAAAATGTGTTTATTTGCACTAGAAATCACATATAAAAATGCAACAGCAGCCTTATTAATAAAAGACTGAAACCAATTCAAATATCTATCAATGGTATATTAGCCTATTATGATACTGTTCTATGATAGATGCTAATAAAACTGAACTATACAAATTAACATAAACTACAGCTTCACAACAACATGAAAGAGTCCTACAAACAACTATCAAATAAAAGAAGCCAAACACCCCCTAAAATATACACTTACTTCCACTACAAAAAAGTTCTAAATCAAGGAAAACAAAATAACTACTATTTTTATTTAAGAATATAGACCTGGATAGTAAAGCTACAAAGAAAAGCAAAGGCCTGACTACCACAGATCACTAGACAGTGGTTACCACTGAGGTACTGGGGGCAGGTCAGAGATGTGATCAGAGGGGCTCAGAGGGGCCCCTGAGATGTAAGGGTGAAAATAATCTCTTCTCTAACCCAGGTGATGGTGACATGGGTGCTCATGTTCACTTTCATAGTCTTTAAACTGTACATCTATGTATCACAACCAACTCTGTGTGTATGTCTCAAAATTTTAAAGTAAGACATTTCACTTTTTTTTTCTTGACATTTCACATTATAACAGCATCACAACCATGGATATACATGGTCTCTATGTTCTCTGAGATGCAAGGAGATTGTCTCTCTCACTTTCCAGAAAGAACACTGAAGCTTAGAGGTAAAATAAGTGTTGAAACCTGGTCTGGAACATCAGGGTTTGCCTCTCAAGTATTCATTATCCAGATTCATTATCCAAATGGTGAACTTGGTAAAAGCTCCCCATCTTAAAAAAATACTCCAAATAAGGCTCTTTAAGGCTTCTGGCAGGGACATTTTATTTTTGGTTAAAGCCACATTAATAGAAATTCCATAAAAACAAGCATGTAAACAAGGTGTCAGAACTTTGGTTCACTGAAACATCTCACACCTAAAGCATCTGAGGTACAAAAGCACCTTGCTAGGTGCAGACCACCTGACTCTGCTCCAACCCTACCCGAGCGTCCAGAGACAGCATGGGCTGGCCAGAGAGGCTGGGACCCAGGTCATCCAGGACCTTCCCTAGTCCACTCTCTACTCCACACAAAACATTCACGCCTCCAGAGACCCGTCTGATGGGACTGGAACATAGACAGGAGTCTGTCACATTGAACTTGAAGACAACACGGACTGTGGGGCCAGGAAGGCGAAGGGCAGAAAATGATGTCAGTCAACTTCTGTCGATCCACACGGCCTCAAGAACTCCTGTCCTCGTTCATGGAACCACTTATTGGAGACTGTGAACAGACAGAAAATATGTTACATTCCTGTTGGTTAGTTTAGCAGCCAAAATTAATGATTCCTTCATGATGACTCCTACACTAGGCCTGGGAATCAGACATGAGTAAGACTTGGTTTCAGTCATCAAGTTGCTTATGAGCTGGTAAAGAAAACAGATAATTGTACAAAAGTCTGTCAGTGACACAAGATATATGTATGGAGGTTGCCACAGAAACAGAGCTAAAGAGCGTTTAACCATGTAGGGGAAGAAGAAACCCTAGGGCTGGGACAGAAAGCTGAACGGGAGTTATCCAGGGAAGGAAATGGACAGATCAGGTGGTTCCTATACCAAAGGGGTCTGGGAAGTGGGAACAGGATGAGAAAGAGAGCAAGGCACGATCCGTGCTGGTGTGTGTGTCAGGGACCCCAACAAGCCTGGCACTACTGGAATGCGGTGGGTGGGAAGTGAGATGCAAGAGGCGAGGAAGCCTGTCAGGACTGTGGCAGGCCTGGAGTCGACCTCAGGGGCTCTGGGCCAGCAGATCAATCCTGTGTGTTGTGGGCAACAGGGAAGCAGAGCCGGTGCTATCACCTGAAGTCGTGTCTTCAATGCTCACAAACCACACTTTTCATTTCACAGACTCATAATGAATTTAGAAAATCGCTTTTAATGTACGAATGAGGTCATGGCATTTTTAAAATACACTTTGTGATAATTAAATCATACATGTACTTAGCTGAAAAAATCAAATTGTTCTACAAGGCTTCTAATGATAAATAGCAATCTCCTACCTATCCCTTCCCATCACCAATCCCCACTTCCACTGAACATTTAACTCCTTTGTCTCTTCTGATATTTATCCTCATTTTTCTAAATAACATAATGTTATTGCTTGACTTTCAACTTTAGATCTTATATGTTGATAGTCTACCATGGAAGATGGGAGCTTTGGAATTTTTTACACCACTCTTAAAATACATATTTCCCCTTCCTATCCCCCAATATAGTTATATCACAAGTTCTAGTTAAATTAATATTCAGTATTTACATTATTATGTCATGTAAATATTACTCACACTTGAGCTACCTAATAGATTATACAGCTGACCATTGAACAACACATTTGAACTGGGCAAGTCCACTTATATACATGGGTTTTTTAAAAGATTTATCACTTTATGTTTAAAATTAAATCTATCTTTTGCTGCACTGGGTCTTCACTGCTGTGCGTGGGCTTTCTCTAGCTGTGGCAAGGCAGGTGCTACCCTCTAGTTGTGGTATGTGGGTTTCTTGTTGCAGTGGCTTCTCTTGTTGAGGAGCACAGAGTCTAGGTACATGGGCTTTAGTAGCTGTAGCATGTGGAATCTTCCTGGACCAGGAATCAAACCTGTGTCCCCTGCACTGGCAGCCAGACTCTTAACCACTGGACCACCAGGGAAGTCCTATTTTTTTCAATAGTAAATACTACAGTACTACATGATCCACAATTGTATGAATTTGTAAAGGTAGAACTTTGGATATGGAGGAACCACATATATGGAGGGCCAACTATAAATTACACATGGATTTTCAACTGTGTAGAGGGTCAGCACCCCTACCTAACCCCTGCTTTATTCAAGGGTCAACTGTATTTCCTTCCTGGTACAACTTTTTCTTTTTTCTTATTTTCTTTCTCATTTGCTTAATTTTCTGTGAACTTATCACTATTTATCCTCGTAACTCTCCAAGAGGGCTAGAAATTCATCTCTTTGCGATCACTTCCTGTCACATCCTGCTTCAAGCCTCTCCATGACTCACCACAGCTGCTTCCAAAACAAAGCTCAACTTTCAGCCTCCACAGTTTGATTTCAGCCTCAAGCCTCATCTCTCAGTCTCTGAGCCACAAGCCTCCCCTTGTACAAGAGACAAAGGCAGCTGGTCTCCACACCTATGACGTTGGTTTTAGCCTGAGCCTTGTTCCACGTGGGCTTTGCTTGCCTGAGACACCTTTTCCTCTTTCTGTTTCCACTTCTCCCCACTGTGACCTCAGAACCCTTGCCAGAGCCCACTCTTCTGGGGGCCATCCTGGACCTAGGATGCCTGTATAGCTATTCTTCCTTGGGGCTTCCTTAGCTCTCTAGGCACCTCTGAAAGTGTTCCCAACCAAATGTCTTAGCACATAAGCAGCTGAGTGGACAGCTAACATGGCTGGGTGGGGCTGCTGGTTATCAAGGAAAAAACAAACACAAAAGCCCAAAATCTCCAAAAGGGAGACAGTTTTGACTCTGTGAAAATTCAGCAGCAAGTGTCTGTCAGTTCAGAGTCTCAGGCTGACCACCAGAGCCCAGAGGCCCCCACCACCACTCCAGCCGCTCACCCCACTTGCAGCCTACAAGCACGGGGCAGGCAGCGTGTCTTGTTCGGTAGTCACCTTCCCCACTCCGCAGGAGGTTGTACCAGAATACAGCCGTGCCCTGGAGAGAGAGAGCCTGTCACACAACACCCTTAGATACTGGGCCCAAGGATCTGGTGCTGAGGACCACAGAGCCCGCTCTGAGCAGAAACACTCTCACTCGCCCGTGTTCAGGGGCACAGGACTCTGGGACTCCAGCGTGGAGAAGTTCCCCCAGAAAGCTCCTACCCTCCATGGTGAGGCAGATACTGAGAATCCCACCTGGCCCCTCAAGGAATTTCCTTCTCCATTCCATCTCCCAAGGTGAACCCTCCCACAGGTCAGGGTTCAGGCGGGAAAGGACTAGGGTCCCTCAGAGTGATCGTCAAGCAAGCCAGGGAGCTGGACTAGGAGACAGGAATGAGGGCTGGGCCCTGCACTTCAACTTTTGACCCCCAAGAACCAGAACTTACCTTCTTAGGCCAAATTGCAGCCCCCAGATCAGGAAAGACGGTGGCACCACCAGCTTCTACATCACTCATCTGGGAATACAAGACACAGAGCTTGGCCCTTCTGCTCAATACTCTCAGAGCAGCTGAGCCACAAAGGACGTGAAAATTATGTGGACTGTCCTCCTCTGAGCATCAGGAGCTCCACCACCAGCCCTCTGGCCAGAAAGGCTCTTCCCACACCCTGCCCTTCCCTAAACCCTGCTTAATCTGAGTGGTTATCAGGACAGTCTCAGGAGAGATGTAGGCCTAAGGAGACCCATACCCTGGCTGTCCTCAAATGGGGAAAATCTGAGTCTGTGCTGGGAAGTTGCCTGGCTGGCCCCCACGCCCTTTATCCTCATCCAAGCTGGCCCTCGCCTAAGCCAGTGTGCCCTGTGAGCTGCCCTGTGGCTTCTGTCACCATCGGTGGTCCCAACTCCGCACTGTTTCTCTGGCTTCAGTAACTTGCAGCTCTAGTCAGACCCTCACGTTCCAACAACAGCCACCCTCCCAGAGCCAGCTAGGGTCTCCAGAGGGCCTGCTTCTCCCGCAGTAAAACCTCAAACTAAATGGAACACAATTTCCATAGCAGCAAGGCTGCACTCATGCCCACAGAGCTCAGCTCATGCCCAAAGCACAACTTCTTTCTCATCTGGCTCTCTTAATTCAAGTTTTTTTGCCTGTAAGGTAATAAAACATGAAGCTAAAATATTTCCACAGGACACATACCAGACAGACTGAAGGGCACCCAACAGACAAATGGTAAATGCGGAAAATGACAACCCCTGATGGCCTCCCACCAGAGCGAGGATCAAATCCAGGCTCTTTTCTAAAACCTGAAGGTCCTGGCAGTCTCACCTGCCTCTCCCTCTAGCCACCCCAGATTAACACACTATCTCTGAGACACACCACCCTTTTTTCTCTTTTTTCCAACATCCCAAGTTCCTTCCCTGTTCCAGGCCTCCACACATTCTCCTCTCTACCAGAAATCATGTTCTACCAACAAATTTCCACTCAACCTTTAAGTCTCAACTGACACGTTACTTCTCAAGGGAGGCTTTCTCAGAACCTCCACTCTGCATTACTTCTTCAAAGCACTTATCACTATGGTAACCAAACAATTACCTCTCCTATGTCTAAAGTCTTTCATATTAGACCATAAGCCCAAGAGAAACCACACATGTCCTGCTCACCAGCACGTTCATAGAAGTCCCCAGCACATAATAGCCACACAATGAAACTTAAACAAGACACCAAAGGGGAAAATGGACACAGGCTTCTGTCTCTAAGTTACTTCTATGCCTCTTTAGGGCTACCACTTTCAGCCAAGGGGAGAGGAACCTGTTCCTCTTGTGAGAGATAAACCTAACCCTGGCTGGAGTACAGGCAGCAGGTGGGAGGCAGGCAGGCCACTGAGCTCCAGGGAAATGAAGGCAGCTTCATCTAAGCACTTCCAGGCCACCTCCTCACTCTAATGCCAAGCAGAGACCTCTCCAGGACACCCATCCCCAAAGTCCAGACTAGCACTGGGCCCATCAAAAAGGAGCCAGGGATGTAAATCACAGGAGTAGGGAGAAGCACACAAATGGAAACATGGGGCAACACTCTACTCCAGCGAAGAAGGGTGCTGAGGGCCAGGAGGACCCAGCCATTGAGCAACAGCTGGTGATATCAGCTCTGATGGGAACATATTTAAGAGAGCACTCTGGACCCAGGCTCCCCTTAAGCCCACACACTGCAGGCATCATACTTACGTAGTTTAAGAACGTGGCCACACGATTCCCCGTCCCTAAACGCTTGAAAGCATCTTGCTCATCTTTCTATAAAATTAAGTGAGAGCACACAGGTGGGCCTGTACCCAATACTTACATAGTTAAGAAACGTCGCTAACCTATTCCCCTCCGTTTTGAGGCCGCTGTCAAAAGGTCGCTGCAATAGACAACAACTTTCACCCAAGTTTGCAACTGACTTTCCCCGCCACCCACAGGACTGAGGCCAAAAAGGTCAAGGGAAGGTACTAAGCGGGAGTTCCATACGTAGGCCTGGACCAGGGGCCAAAGTTGCAAAGGAAATCCTGGCTGGGCATGGAGAAGAAGGGGCAGGAAAGAGTTCACAGAGACCTAGTGATGTCCTCTGCTTCAGAGTCAGGGCAAAGAATGGCAGGGTTGGGTCAGGGGGACTACTCCCAATATCAGGGGAAATAGCCAGGCTTCACTTGGCTCTGAACTTGGGCTTCTCCAGTAACAAAGAGTGGGCCCTGGTGAGGCAGGGGGGCTAAGGTGAAGGCTACAGCCTTCTCAAATCAGCAAAAGCAGGGCCTTTGAAAAAACCTGAGCGGGATCTTACCCTGGAGAAGTCAAAATGTGGCTCGTACTGTCCTCCCATTCCATAATTAGCAACCTGGTAGGAAATAACAGCATTGGACTTTGTCAGCAGCACAAACCACCTTGAAGCAGCCCATCTCCCCAGGTAACAACCAGAACCCCAAGGAGCAGCCTCTCTGAGGAGGGTAGCTATGCCCTGCCACTTTGGGCAGAACAAATGCTGTAAACAGGTCTATAGTTGTGTCCAAGAGGAAGGGTGCAGCACAGACAGAAAGGACATGATGGGCAAGCTGCAGATGGCCACTGTGGTGAAGCTCCAGCCCTTGAGGGACACATGAATGGCAGCAGAGGGAGCCCTCCTTCAGGCAGGCCATGATTATTTGCAAGATAATGAAGCAGTAATCCAGAAGAATGCCAACAATAAATTCAGAACTGGTTTGTGGGGGGGAGGTTCTTTTTAGTACTAGTCTGGGAGCTACTCAGTGCCTGGCCATGCTCCTGCCACCTCTGTCACCAGGCCCCAGAAACTCATCTTGGTCAGGCTGAACAGGACAAACAAATCCCACCCCATCTCGTAATGGTCCACTGCACAGAATACTTCTGCACCCAAGCGCAGCATCAGGGCCTGGGCGGCTGGCTGCAGGGGCCCCCAAACTGCTGCTCTATCTCAGTGCCCCCAAGTGAAGCCTGAACCCAGACCAGGGCCTGAGCCACCTCAGGTATCACTAATTGGATCAGAAGTCATAAACACCTTTGTGAACAGTTTACCAGCACAATATAAGTTCTAAGTCACAATGGTTATTTTAGCTTCAATAGCTAGATGAGAGACGAAGTTCAAGATGAAATGCAAAATCTGACATGAAAGCTGATGTACCAAATGGTACCACCGATGTCCACCTGGGAACACTTGGCTACTGTGTCTTAAGGAAACCATAAACACTTTGAGGATTCAACTATTAGTCCTCAGAAAATTGGTTTCACATAAACTTTGTGGTGATTCTAAGAGTCAGGAGAGAGATGCTGCAAAACTGGCATTAATGGCCATCTATGAACAGGATGGAGGGAGAGGGAGGATGGGCTTTACAAGAGAGAAAAATCCTCCTTTTGGAGTATAAAATAGTATTTATTGAATGTGATGAAATGCAGATTTGGGGCAGAATGATTTTTTTCAATGTCCATAAAAATAAAAACATTGATAAGGAGAATCAGAATCAGTGGAAGGAAACATCCTGTCACACAGTGCTTCAGCCTTCAAGTGTCCCACACCAAAAATACTATCAACAGTGCAAGGAGGCCCGGTTCAGCAGGTGACCCTGAGACTGAAGATGCATGTAAGGAGGGAAGTGGCTAGAGAAGCTGATGAAGTGATATCACAAATGATTTTCCTTTGGATCCGCTATAGCCAAGAACTTGAAGAAAACTTTAACCATGACTGTGATCAGTTTGCCAGTGCATTCAGGAAAGTTCACTCGCTGCTTGTTGCAGGAGGTGCAAGGTATGACTGCATTTTCCAACACTCCCACTTGCTGGATGGAGTGCTTAAATTTTTACTACCTGGGGATAATGAAAGAAGCTGCATTGTTACAGGTGGCTCATCTTTTAGCAGTTTTGAGACTCATGGTGATTCTCACATTTGATCATGGTGTTCAGGCTACCATACCTATACTATTTAATACCATCCCCAAACAGTACAAGTGCCATGGGAACTTCTGGATGTGCAGCCATCAGAATCACCATCTGGGAAACTCCAGGCCCCAGACTCATACCTTACATAAAAGAAGCTGTACATCAAAGCTGATTCCTGAGAGGAGGTATTCATTTGTCACAAAAGTATTAAGAGTCAGTCCTTTGAAAGATGTGGGTATTTACAATACTGAGGTTAGAGTGAAGGGGGGAAAAATAGTTAGAAATCACTTTTTTGGTGAGACTGAGACATCAGCAGAGTCTTCAATCTTTAGGAATCCTGGCAATGCAGAATCTCTTCCACTCTCAGACAGGCCCTCATCCAATTCAAAAGAAAGCCTTGATCGCCCTTTCTTCCAAATGATCTAAAGCAAACACATCAACTACAGATGAGAGTGTCAACAGACAGCAGAAGAACCAGTTCCTTTCCAGAAGCCTGTAATGCTCCCATGGGGACCCTGATGGGAAGGCTCTTGCTAGGCGTGTATCACACTATGTGGAATGAACACTAGGAGACAGGTTCTGTCCATGTAGGATCAAAGCTTTGAACAACACTGGCTGGCAAAGAAAGCTGCGTCTTCTGAGGTTGCATGTGAGATAGGGTACAGCCTGGAAGTCATCCAGGAGAGCAACAGGGGTACAGGCCTTGTACACTCTTTTCAGCCTCTTGGTCCAGGGTATGGAGTCAGCAACCAAATCGAACATCATCCTCAGTAAGGGCCATGATGGTCCTAACACTGGCTCATTTGCAGGAAGCAATGGTAGATGTCTTAACAACAGCACAAAACCTGTTCCAGGAAGGTATGAATCACAACTACACCAACAGGAATGCACTTGAGGCATGGAGACCCTTTCGCTCTTGAAAGGGGTGTGCTCTCCCACGTAACAGGGGAGTGGGAGAGGTGGCAGAAGTCCTCTCTTGATGCGCTTGTCTGCAGATCTTACCTAAAAATTAGACTTACAAACTCAACACTAAGCTCGGTGGAATTGAAAAAATTACATAAAATGTTCACAAGACTGTAAGATAATCAGCATGCTTTAAAAAGAAAAAAACCAACTCTGGTAGACTTCACACAAATCCATAAAGACAACCTTCAAAATTGGTTTTGGTTGCTGACCCAGCTATGGAGTGGGGAATGAGTGCTGATTTGCTTGGATGTGTCCAGGCAAAGGTTCAGAGAGTATTTTCCAAGTGATCTCAGTTCAATATTCTACCGAGAGCTATGGTTGATCAGTTAAAGTGTGAGATCCTTAAATACACAGAACCTCTGGCCAAACAGATCCAGGAGACTCAAGAAAAACGCCAGTGAAACTTTTCTGGCAGTGTCTCAGGGCATCACTTTACAGCAGAATTCAGAATCTGGGATGTTCAGACGGGAGCATGCCCAGTGCTGATTTGAACTCAACAGAACAGAGACACATAAGTAGGAGCTCTGCCCATAATGTTCAGTATGGTGCTGCTGTGTGTCTTCACCCCTGAAATAAAAAGCAGGAAGCCACGGTCCCACAGAATTACTTAAAATGGAGTATTTCATCTTCATCATCCAACCAATCTAGGCCTCTCATTGCTGAAGTATTATAGAACATTTTACCTCCAAGTGCACTTGACTGAGACTCAGAACCATACCTCTGAATATATTCACAGCTCTCAGAGGTATCCCTGGAACAATTCAGGATATCAGCTTCTGTAGTCAAGATGATAAATGGACCTGCCACACCCACCAACAATCCTTAGCACCTAGTGTGATACTTGGGCACAGAGGAGATAACCAGGTGGCATTTGCGAACACTAACTGTTGAATGCCAGTGGGCCTACTTAATTCCGGCTTCCCAATAGGAGGCCACTCCATACTCGTGGCATCCTGGAGTCATACAGTTTTTTGGGCAAGCCGCCCTAGGCCCAGCCCTGAGCACCCTGGGAGATGATCTAGCTAGAAACACTCCCTTCCCAACTCCAGGGTCCCAGGAACAAGCCATACCTGCAACAATTCTGCAGTCTTCACTGTTAGCCCTGTGATGTGCTGCATCCGGAGATTCACCCGAGCCACAACAGGGTCATCGTCCTCCTCCAGCCAGGAGCTACACCAAAACAAGAGGGAGAGAAAAGCAGGGCAAAGCAGGCTTAGATGAGGTCCTCCACTCTCCCCAGCCTCAGGGCCAGCACTGAAGGCAGCACAGAGTGAAAGCTCCCTGTAGGCGGGTGCGGGCACCAGCAGGGAGGACAACCACCCAAGCCACCCGCCCTCAGTAGAAACTGGGAGGCCCCGGAGTTGGGGCGTGAGCAGCCATCCCTCCTCCACCATCACCTTTGCTAACCTTTTGGAAACCCTGTAGCTGGCGACAGTGAGCACACCTGTCTTGGGATCACGAACAGTGGCTCGTGCAAGCTGGAAGGCAGGAAGAAAGGGCACACGTATCATTCTTTGCCTTGAGTGTTTTCCTGGAGAGGCTGGGACCTGATCTGCCAATCAGACCAGGAAGGGAAGGAGCTCTGCAGGTAGTGGCTCTAGCCAAGGCCCCTTGATCCTGCAAGCCAGGCCAGGGCAGTGGTCTCCAAATTCCTGTTCTGCTGTCAGAGCCTGGCCACTGCCCACCCCTGGCTCCCAGGGCCATGCTGTCTGCAGAATTATGCCTATGGAGTCTGTTTAGTCTATTCACCCAGCTGCCTGGACAGCCCCTTTCTCCCCAGGCCCACACACCACACCAGCCCACGCCTGGCTGCTCCCACCACATTCAGACTGTGCTGCGGTCCCTGAGTCTCAGTCTTGCATGCTCCTCTAAACACGGTCAAGTCCACTGACCTTCTGAACCTCAGCAACCTCCTCTGCCCAGAAACCTACCCAAACACTCTCCTACTGCACAGCCCCTGCTGGCCTCCTACTGCACAAGGAACAAAAACAGAAAGCACAGTTTTCACTCCCTTGGGAGCTTTGTGAGGTCAGAAGATAGAGTCAGGAAAGCAATCTACAAGCAGCAGTAAGTGAACGGCTGCTGGAAGCCACCCACCTCCACGTGCTCATTCATAATAACATATACACACCTCACCTATCTCATACCCCCCAGTTTCCACAGACTGGTGCAGTGATACTCCCAGGAAGGGCCTGCTGCCTGGAGCCAGCCCCCCATGCTCCAGCTGCAGACTGTCTTAACTAGTGCTTACTCATGTGCCTAGCACAATGCTGGGTGACCAAGACATGGCTGCTATCCTCACACAACTCAGTCGGGTGGGAAGGCAAAAAAACTAGCTGGGTAGTCACAGCACAGCATGTAGAAGCCGGGAAGGGGGAAGCTCAGTGTCTGGGGGAGCGCAGTCTACAGGGTCAAGACTGGTGTCCTAAGGGGGTGATGGGGGAACCACCTCGCTGAGATTTGAACGGTAAGCAAGTTACCCAGGCAGGAGAACATTACAGGAACGGGACAGGAACAGCAACACAGGAACCCAGAGGTCAAAATGGATGTGGCGTATGACTGTGGATTAGAAGGGAGAGGGAAGAGATGAGAACAGGCTGAGGAGGCAAGAGGGGGTTGAGCTGGATGTAACCTGGGACCAGTGAGAAGCAGGGGAGGGACACCACAGCCTGAGTGTAAGAAAGATCACTGTGCATACATCATAGAGGGTTGACGAAGGAAGGGTCAGAGCAGAAACAAGGAGGCCAGTGAGGATGTCAGAGAGAGGTCAGGGCAAGAGGTGGCAGAAGGGATGGGGTGGGGGGGGGGCGGTGGATGGACCAGAAGGCTGGCCAACCTGGACAGGTGCTGCTGCAGCACATTTGGGGAAGACCCACTGCACACAGAACGGAGGGCTTCCCTGAGATCCCACCTACTGTTCTTTCCTGATGACAACTGCAGCTGTGGCTAGATCCCATCCAAACAAGTGAACCACAGCACTGGCCTGATGCCCACAGGGAGGCTCTGGGCAGCTGTGCTCGGCTCCCAGGGACAGACAGAGCTATTCTGAAAGCAGGCCAGAGACCCGCAGGCAGCTGCCTGGCATTCCCCACAGGCTAAGTTAAGCTCGTGGGCCCTACTTCAAAGCCAGGCTAGCATCTGTCCCTCACAGGCTCCGGAAAGGAGAGGTCAGCCTGTAATAGCCAACATGTTTGGCCCTGCACGGGGCTTCTATTCAAAGACTAGCTTCCCAGCCACTCTCCTCTTCAGCCACACCCATGTGCACACACACACCCAACATGAGCACACACACACACAGAGCAATGTTTCTGCCTTGGTCAGAGGGACAAGGGAGGAATCTCTCAGGAGGGTCTGGCACCACAGTGACTCCTCACCTGACAGCCAAGAAAGCAGTTTTCTTTCCCGCAGGAATCTGGAGCTGGTCCAGGGGATGGAAGAGAGTGGGGGTCTGTGGTCCCCATTCTGCACACACACCGGCTAGGCCCTCCCTCAGCAATATCAGTGACACTAACAACTGGCTCTGAGCCCTGGAGATCCTAGTACCTCAAAGCAAGGTTGTTCCAAGATGCAGTCCAGGGCCCAGGATGGGAACCTAACCTAGGTCTCTCCAGGAGTGCTGGCCTCCTGGCCTCGACAGTTCTCTTAGAAGCAGAGCGATAGAGGATCTCCAGCTAACTCCTCGCTCCTGATCACCAGTGACAGAAGGGTGGGGACATGGCAGCAAGCAGTTCTCTTTGAAAGATGTCAAATGGGAGAACATCCTTTATGAACTAGAAATAGAGGAATAATTTTGTAACATGATGACGTATATGCAAAACCAACAGCCAACTCGCACACTTACCAGCGAAACACCAAAGGCATTTCTAGGAGATTCAGGAATAAGACAAAGATTCCTAGTATAAAAATGCTCTAGAAGCTCTGGACAATTCAACAAGACAACAGAAACAGAACTATAATGTCTAGGAAGGAGAAAACAAAATTTTTCTTATTTGCAGGTGCTAGTACTATATGGACAACCTAAGAAAATTAGCTAAAAACCAAAAGAATAAGAGATGAGTTCAACTACTAGCTGTGATCTGCACCGGGTCTATTTCCTTGTGGGTAAAATGAAGATGATGGCAGAGCCTGCTGAACAGACACAGCAGTTAACACGTGTTAAGGACTTAGAAGAGGGCCTGCCACACTTCCAAACTCAGTACACATTAGCTATTATGATGAAATACGTTTTTACTATCAACAGTTTAGCTTATGATGGTAAGCTGATTTAATAACGTAACCAGTAAAATCATAATGATGAAAGGAACAAAGTGAAGTTACAATAACAATAATAACAACAGCAACAAACTGCCTAGGAATAAATTTAACAAGAGAAGTGCCGGGCTTATGTGAAGAAAATATTTAAAGGTGTGAATTCACAGAGAGACCCAGCGTGCTGCTAGATGAGAAGACGGTCCTGCAGATACTCACTCTCCTCCAAGTCAATCACTTCGTCGCAGTCCTCATCAGGAGCTCCACCGGACCCAGCCTGGCAGTACCCCATGGCATACTTCCTAAACACTCACCCACACACCAGCCACCAACCTGCCCAGGGTGCCCTTATCTCCCACCCCTTCTATCCACATTGGTTCCCTCCATGGACCGTGACTCTTCAAGGTCTAACCGAGTCTGCAGTACCTTAGTACCCGGCAGTGGACTCATGCAAGCCACCAGCAGAGGCCAGCTGGGTGAGCAACCAAACGGCCCCATGGCACCTGGACTAAGTGGCCTGAGAAGGAACGGCGGAGACACCTACTTTGGGTTTCGCAATCTCCTTGATCCTCTCAATCTCCTCGTCAGACATGACGTCGTAGTACCTGACGATGTGCGGGCTGTCCCACTCATCCTCCTCTTTGAAGGGGGCGATGAGCAGCTGCGGCACCCTGTTGCCATGGTGATACCTACAGAAGAGCCTCTTCTGCCTTCGGGGGGTCTGGGGAATACAGAACAACAGGCCCTGAACCGAGTGAGTCCTAACCCTCAGTCCCAGATTAGCTGGCTGCAGACACTGGTCTCAAACCCAGTGTCTAGCAGTTGCTCCCTCCCACCTCACCAGACAAGAAAACAAAAGCCCCTCAGTTTGGCTGGCATGAAATGATATGCCACAAATCCTGCAGAGGTTCTCCTTTCCCAAGAATACCTCATGTGACAAGTTCTGTGGCAGGGGGTAATTCCTGACCCTTCTCACAGAGACGTGAGTAGGTGAGGAGGGCTGGGGCAGGGGAGACATCTTTCTAGACAGAAGAGCCAGAGGGAGCAAGCAGACACCGGCGTAGAGAAGGCCAACAGACTGACTCACATCTGAGCCTCTGTGAGGAAGCACCGGGGTCCCAGGGCTGTCCAAGGCCAGTGATACTTCATACCAAGCTCTAGCAACTTTCTTGTCTTTGCTAGAGATCATGACTTCCGCTGGGGCCCAAGGCACATCAAGTCCCATAGGTTTTCTTAGAACAGTGAGTCAAGCAGAAGCTGGCCTCTTGGGATGGGGAGGGGTGCTCAGCAACAACTCAGAGGACTAAAACTCTGCTGGAACCTCAGGGAAGACAAGCCTCCTATTCTGTAGCTCGGAGAACATCCACATGTCAGCCTCAGCAGATACGACCAAGAACTGAGAAAACCACCTACAGACAAAGTAACATCTTCCTCACATCTGTCTGTCCAGAGCTGAAATCTAGGTCCACTGCCTGGGCCCTGACCCATCCACGTGTCTCACCAGTTTGACACCCTCCCCACGACAGAGGCTCTCGTAGACATCCCTCTCGGGCAGGTAGTCCACAGGCCTCTCGTATATGCCTTGCTGGGCTGCGAGCTCGGCTTCTGTGTGATTCGATAACATTTTTTCTCTTTCTTCTTCCAACAACCGTTCAAAGTAGTGCAGATTCCCTCCAGCTCGTTCATGGCTCGGGTCTACAAAAGGAAAGAACATGAAGGAAGAGGAAACCACAAACATCTGTTAGGTCATTTAGAGAAATTATTCTGTAAGCGGTTTTCTCTCCCGGCAGCTCACTTGCACGCAGCCTTCTGGCTTCCACAGCACCTAAGCGGGGTTTGCTGGTCATAGAGGAAAAGCCAGCAGAGGTTCTCTCCACTCTGGTCAGAGATGAGACAGGAGCACCAAAGCGGGGGGTGGCAGGGATGCTGCGCCACTGATGCAGCTCTCCTCTCAGGCTTCCCTGGAAATCCTGAGGACACGGGGCCAGAGGAGCGGCCCAGAGTTCTGCCTCCTCCTCCCAGCCTGGCTGCGTGCTAGCTTCGTCCATGCCCTAGAGTCCATCTGCTCCTTTACTGGTGAGCGCGTCACGCCCTGGCCACGGCGAGAAGGCAGGCTGAAACACCAGCAGCAAGAACAGCCACGTGACACTCCCCCGGCTTTGTCCTATGGGCCTCTGGACACGAAGGAGCGAGCCAGGCAGGAGTACTGAGCCGCCCCTCAGAGGAGGAAACTGAAGCCCAAAGACGTGAGGAAATTAAAGTGAGGTTATTCAGAGGAGGAATCCAGGTGACCCGACTCCCTGTCCAAGGCTCTTACTAACATGACAGAGTCTACAAAGCTCTCCTCCCATATCCGTCTAACAGACATCCACACTAGCTGGCCTCAGATGCAGTTCTCATGAAAAGCAGCAGCAAAAGGAAGCCTTTGCTGGCCAGTGAAATCCCAAACTATGATATCCCAAATATTAATAAGAAGAGGAACAAATAGGTTCTTGAGACACACTGCTTCTGATCTCCTTCAGTCTAACATCACAAGACACTTAAATGACCAAAGTCATGGCAAGTCCATCAGTTAGACCTCAGGCATCTAATAGCAGGCCAGGTAACTGTCACTGCAGCAACCCTGAAATACAGCTTGCCTCTCGAGCTATTGTGGATGTAATAAAGGCTCCACCCTACAGAGCAGCAGATATACTACAACCCTGGATTCCCATTTATAAACGGAATAGAAATCTATGTGCAGGCCTGAGTGTATCCATCAGTGACTGGGCAAGGGTTAAGGCCAGAACTGAGGTAGGTAAAGAGCAAGCTGGCAGCTAGCCTGGGCCTGAAAGCAGCAAAGGATTGGTCACCGGCTAGGCAACTGGTCAGACTGGCTTGGTCCCTGACAGGAGCCAGCCCTGCCACCTCCCCATCTGCACCTGACCTTCCCCCAGAGGCTCCTTACCCAGGGAGAGCAGGCGGCGGGTGAGCTCCACGGCACGGTGCAGGTCACCCAACTGGAAGACGGCGTAGCTCAGATAGTCCAGCACCTGGGCCTTGGATGTGATGGCCTCCTCCCCAGCATCAAGCTGTTTTAGCACCTGTTCCATCCACAACACTGTGTGGTAATAGTCGCCTTCATTGTAGGCCGAGCGGCCCATCCCAAAGCAGTCGTCCACACTCAGCACGGCCTGGTACTTGGTTCCTGCAGCCGGAGAGGCATGTAGTCAGGCTCCAAAGGGCCTCTGGGTTAGGGAGAGAGATTTCCCCCATTGTGGGAGCCTGGGCTCCTGAGAGGTGGGGGCGTCACCCCAGCAGAGGCCCACTAGGATTTCAGACCACACACCTCCAAGGGCCATGAGTCCAGAAAGCACAGCCATGCTGGCCCTGTCTCTGGCTGGGGTACACAGCCTGTCTCCTATCCTCAGACTCCCCTCCTTCCAAGGGGGAAGGGGCCTGTATTATGGAGGAGCCCAGGACGCCCAAGAAGTAGTGTTCAGGAGAGTAAAAAGGTCCTGCGTGCCGCACAGGAGATGTCTGCAAGGTAGCTGGCCATTTGAGACTGGAAGTTTAGAAAAAATAACTTGAATATAAAAAACAGAACTGAGGTGGCAGGTAAAGCCATGGATGAAGATAAATGCTTCCAGAAATAAGTTTCAGGAAAGAGAGACACAGTAGTTGAGGCCGGGGCCCCAGAGGCCACCTGTATAGAAACGGTGGAGTGAATAACGCTGAGAAGTACCTAAGAGGCAGAAGAAACGGAACAGGAGTGGCCCGACAGATGCCAAGGGAGGTCAAAAAATAAGACTGCAATGCCAGCTGTGACCACTAGGCGGGGGGGGCCCTTCAAAGGGAAAGTGTTAGTCACTCAGTCCTGCCCCACTCTTTGTAACTCCGTGGACTGTAGCCGCCAGACTCCTCTGCCCACGGAAATCTCCAGGCAAGAATATTGGAGTGCGCAGCCATTCCCTTCTCCAGGGGGTTTCCCAACCCAGGGACTGAAGCCAGGTCTCTCACACTGCAGGCAGATCCTTTACCGTCTGAGCCACCAGGGTGGGGCCCTTGGTTAAGGCCAATTCAGCAGGTCCTCTGACCATAGGTCATTTGCTGTTGGTTCACGCTGGAAGTGACCATGAAGAGAGTTTCAAGTCAAGAAGGAGATATGGTGTGTAAGCTATGGGGAGATGCAGGGTTTAAGCTGTGACCCTCCTGGAAAGCAAAGGAAATTCCCTACAAAACCATTAATAGCAACCCAGGCATGGCTAACAATGGAGAGTTGCCTCAGAGTGGGCTCTTTCTGGCTGATATCCAAGATGTCCAGAATGAAACCCCTGCTGCCATGGTTGGCTTCAGGAGCTGCTCACCAGGATGGCTCAGGAACAGACAATGTAGGACAGGATAGGAAAACGGGGAAAATACACACCAGACAGAGTTAGCAGGAAGACCACGGATGGGAGAAGGGAGGCATCCTTGAGTCCTTGTTCACTCTCCATGAACCTCCAGATCTCTGGCTCTGTGGGTGTAGGAACTCAACACTGATGGAGGCAGCATAACACAGGTGAGCGGGTTGGACAGAGCAAGGCCTGTGTGGGCCTACCTATGGCACCCAACAGCTGTGTGACTACGGGCAAGTTACTTAGCCTCTCTGATTCTTAGTCTGTTACCTCTAAAAAGAGATAATGCCATCAATTTTAGAGGACTTGTGCCAAGAATTCAAGATGACAATGTCACATGAAAATGTCTCCTATGAGTCCTTTGAGTATAATAAACAGTAGCTATTACCATATATCTCACAGATACCAAGAATGTCAAGAATGGCTCCCAAACACTCAGTATCTTTCCCAGAAACCAGTGTGAAAGTCTGCTCTCTGGAGAGTGCTCTCGGGAGAATACCAGTTGAGCTGAATGCTGAAGGGCCATAAAGGTAAACCTGCAGAGTCTGTGGGATGAAGAAAGAAGCCAAGCAGTGGTGAAGCTTAGTACAACGGGCAAGGAGGCCAGGGAGACAGTGCCACGCAGGACCGCAAAGACCACGTGTTAAGAGGAATTTGGATTTAGCCCTAAAAGTAAAGCACTGTGAACAGGGTCCCCTGGAGAAGGTGCTTAGGGAGACACCAGGTAGGAACAGCATCCTGGGGAACAACTCCCATCCACCCCTCACTGCCCCTCCAGGATACACACGGGGCCGTTACTGAATGTGAAGGGTCAGTGCCTGGCTCTGGCTCCCTCTTCCCACCAACCATTCTCACAGCTATAGGGTGAACGGAACCTGCAGGTGCCCCAAGCCACCTTCTTTCTCTGGCCTCCTGGCCTTATCCAAAATCTGACTGAGTGAGGATTAAGGAGACATCCCATCTTCCTGTTGGCTCCCTGGGCTTCCCAGTGCCAAGGCTCCAGCTCTGACTAGCCAACAACACAGTTCCTCCCTCTCCTACATACGGGGATTCCCTCTGCTGCGCCTCCTACAGGGTCCCCACGGGTGAGGAAGCCTCCAAGATCTGCCAGAGTCTAACTGAATCCCTGGGTTTATTGCCCTTTAATAGCTACCAAACCCCTACACATCTTATAAACATACTGAGGTAGCCAGTTGAATTGAAACAGGGCCTGTAAGAGAAATGAGAGAGAGGGGTGCCAGAAGAGAAACAGCTGAGATCAGTGTCCCAGAATTCAAAGGAGGGGAGAATATCAGGAAGAATCAGGCAATTAATACGCTGAACGCTAGTGAAAAGCTAAAGAACATTCGGCCTGAAACCTGTCTACTCACTTTACCATCCAAGTGGCCCCTGGTGATCTTGCAGGGGCAGAAGGAGGCCAGACTTTGTGTGTTCAGGAGGACACAGGAACCAAGGAAACAGGAAAAGAGTGTAGACGACTATCCAGCTGCCTAACCAGGAGGGAGAAGAGATCGATCAGCAGCAGAGACTGAAAGGGGCCTGGGATCCTGAGGCAGGGGTATTTAAGATGAGCAGGAACAGAGGTTTCCAAGATGAGCTCAGGGGGAAGAGTCCACAGAGGGGGACACAGAAGAAACAGGGGCAGAGACTGTCACTGAGGGTACACAGGCCATGGGACAACGAGTTCCAAGATCAGTCCTGGGCGAGAGGACCCTGGAAGGTGGGAACGGAAGTGGGTCTGGATACAGTCCTGAGTGGTACTCTGGAGACACAGGCCCAGGAGGTCCTGAGCGGCAGCCTTGGCATTCCCTGAGCTGAGAGAGGGCAGGCCTGGGCTGGAGGGAGGTGGGGTGGGGAGGGGCTGAGGGGAGGCAGCTGTCGTAGACCAGGGGACTGGCACCAACTGGAAACAGAGAGAGAACCATTGCCAGAGGTGACGGTGCCCCTGAGGGTAGAGACCACGAGTCAGCAGTGGCTCCAGCCCTGTCCAGACACCATAGTAGACTACACGCGCTGGACAGGCTTTGTCTGGAGTGGTGAGTTACCTGGAAGTTCCCCTTTGGAAATTGTATCTGCGTCCAGTTTGTATGTGTCCTGAAGTCTCATCAAGGCCTTGGCGGCTCCTGTTTCATCTTCGTCGGTGGGGAAGAACTGTCGCTGCACTGACAGGTTTGCAATAAAATCTTCCAAAGGAGAGAGTGAGAACAAAAGGTTACCTCCATCCAGGAACAGAATTTCACCTAGAACCAGACAGGCACCCAAAGGACGGTCTCTGTCTAGTGCAATTCCTTGCCCCTTCTCATGAGGGCCGTTTTCCCTTTCTCCAGGAAGCCCTTCCTAGTGGCTCCAGTTCAGGGAGACGTCTCCTTTCTTACTCCTCACTGTACCAACTGCCTGTGCTGCTCATCTGAACTGAACAGAACGGCCCCCTCATACCAATTAACATGTGGAAGTCTGAGATCCAAGAGTCTTGGATCCAAAGCACTAAGACAGACCTGGTGGACACAGAAGGGACAGAGAGGGTAACTGACTGGGACACAGGAAAGGACTAAGGGAGGACTTGCTGACCACTCAGCAGAAAACAAAGCACATGGTAAACTTTGATCTAGGATTATTAGGCTGGCCAGGTAATCACAGCTTCATGGCCCACATCTCAGACGGAGGAGCCCAAGGGACAGAAGAGAGCCCAGCTGGCCACTCCTTACTGACCACTGGTCCTAATCATCCAGAAAGGTAATGACGACAGTCCTGGAGGTGTATGGCGCTCTCCCCTCACCAAGATTAGGGATTACAGGCTCACCTGAGCAGGCCAAGTACTGAGATGGGTCACACATGCCCTGTTGTGCGTGATTCCCCCGCCAGACCACATCGGCCGGCTCTGCTTACTAGGATAATTCCTGCCACTCCAACTCACATTGAGCTCAGGGCATGAGCTCCCTGACTGTGGTGCTCAAGACCACAGCCCGGAGTCTGGGAGAGCCCTAACCACAGATGCAACCAAGGAAGCTATTCTGTGACTCCAAGACCCAGCTGTGAAGCAAGATATACATGTCCTGCAATCTCAGGACTCCAAGTGGGGGCCAGGCTCTCCCATGCTGATTTAGGGGCTTCAACTGTGCTCAGGAGCTGAGAATTGGAAGGGGAACTCCAAGGCCATTTCTTTTCCAGCGTCTTCCCACAGCACCCACAACCTCAGGCACAAACATCCACTTCTAGCCATGCCTGAGGAACCAGGAGCCAAGATGCTGCAACCTTGTCTCTTCATGGCTGCATGGTCAGGGACACTAAGAGTTTACAATCCAGAGAGAAAAAACGCTTTCCAGAAAAAGCCACATTGTTAGTGTTATCTCCCTGCCTCCTCACTCCACATTTCAGGGGCAAGAACTCTGAAAAAAAGAGGTAAAAACAACCTATTGCTTTCTGGGGCTGTCCTATCTCCCTCTGGGTAATTATAAGGTTTTCCAAAGGAACCAGATGTTGATGGTGGGGGCTGGGTATAGAGAACAAGACTGGAGAGCAGGAGATCATCTGGGCGGGCTCATTCTCCTGCGGTGCAGGCAGAACAGCCAGTTTGGAGCTACAGGCCCAGGCTGGGAGGCAGGGTCTGGGAAAGACAGCCACGGCTTCTGGAGGCAGTGAGCTCACCGGGCACAGCTCCAGCCCGGCTGAGTTCACCAATCCCTCCCTGGAGGCCACTCTGCTCCCAGCCAAGCCAAGACCATCCCAGTCTGGCCACATGGGCTAAAATGCCTCAGCTTGAGAGACAACGAATCTGAAGTTAATCAGCACTTCCAACTCAGGGAGGAGAGGCAGTGAGTCCGGGGGGGCTGGGCCCAAGGCTGGAAGGCCCACCTCCAGGCCTGCCCCACCATCTGCTGCTGAGAGGAAAATATTAGAGCATAGAAAGCACTATCATAGTAAAAGCACCAAGCAGAGTTCAAGTTTTAAAAGAAAAGCTCATACTCTGGCCTGCAAATCCCTCTTATGAGAATTGATCATAAGAAAATAATCAGAGTTGGGCACAAAGATAGGGGTAAGATTGCTGATAACTTGGGAACAATTCCATGTCCACTGACGACCACTTTTACACTACATCAGTGTGACATATTACTGCTGCTGCTGCTGCTAAGTCGCTCCAGTCGTGTCCGACTCTGTGTAACCCCATAGACAGCAGCCCACCGGGCTCTCCCGTCCCTGGGATTCTCCAGGCAGGAACACTGGAGTGGGTTGCCATTTCCTTTCCAATGCATGAAAGTGAAAAGTGAAAGTGAAGACGCTCAGTCATGTCCGACTCTTAGCGACCCCATGGACTGCAGCCTACCAGGCTCCTCCATCCATGGGATTTTCCAGGCAAGAGTACTGGAGTGGGCTGACGAATTACTGAGCCAGACATTAAAATCATGTGGCAGAAGAACATTTAAAAAACATACACAGCAGCTGAAAAATTCAAGGAAACAGTGTAAGCTTATGTCACAAATCTGCCAATGGATATGTCTTCTTTCTAAAAGATATGAATGGGAATGAATTTAGAGGAGGCCCACACCCCCACCACTTAGCCCACTTAACCTTTGTTAATTCGTTTGGTCCCTCAAACATTCCCTGGTATGGTTCCATTTTATACACGTGTAAAAAAGACTAGAATTTTAATAGTGATTATCATCAGGCAATTGGATTAAAAACTGTAATTTTCTTATATGATTGTTTTTGTTTTCCAACTTATCTAGAAAAATGTATTACTAAAGCATAATTAGAAAAAAGTCACTACCCCCCCACACCCCAAAAGGGACACCAAAACGCTAGAAAAAGGCAAGAACTGATTTTTCTTTTTTGGCCATGCTGTGTGACATGCAGGATCTTAGCTCCCTGACCAGGGATCAAACCCATGCCCCCCTGCAGCAGAAGCACAGAATCCTAACCACTGGACCACCAGGGAATTTCCAAGAACTGATTATTATTAATATCACAACTGAAAGCAAGGACAGCCAATTGCCAGGTCCCCACAGAGATAAGAGCCACAGGATTGGCAGCTGCTGTTCATACACTGCACACGCACACCAACATCCTGAACCAGGACAGGCTCAGACCCACACGCTGCAGGCGCAAGCCCAGGGACACACCAGCTCATGCAACCACCTGCTCATGGTCCCTCACCTGCGGCCGAGTTCTGCAGGACAAGGTCCTCCAGGGCAGGCCAGTCCGTGTTTAGCCGCTTCACCAGTTTATAGGCATTCACAGGGTGGGCCAAGTAGCCCTCAGGGTCAGCAGCCGACTTGCTGGTCAGGGCTTCCATTTTGTCAGCCCAGCTGTGGAACCACAGAAAAAGGTAGACTAACACACCCATTCACGTGGATCTTGACCTATGGTAATTTTCCTGGTGAGATTCAGGGGATCCCTATCCAGAAAGGAAAAAGCAGTAATCCTCAGCCCACATATTTAGTTACTCTGGGGGACTGGCATGAAGTAAACTCCAGGCCAGGCCCATACTGCCCCCTCAAGGGCTTCCTCTTATGGGCACCCTGGGTGGGTTCCTGGTGGGGGCTCCTGCCACCCTGCCACCCTGCCACCCTGGCTCAGGGTGGCTGTGGGGACTTAGGACATCAGACACCTCTTAATCTTGGAGAGCTTGGCTTCCTCCACCAGGATGTACTCCTTCAGGGACTGCACCAGGTCCTTCTCTGCATAAATCAGGTCTGTCATGTGTCCTGCGAGGGAGAGATAAAAGGGCCAGTAAGTGGATGAGGGACATCCAGCTCCCAACCTTCAGGCAAAACACATCAGCACAGAGGCAAGCTGAGCCAGGCGCATGTCAGCTCTCCTGGGGTCATGGGGACCTAGGGTTAAAGGAGGCCTAGGCACTCATGCGGTCCTGGCCCCCAGCTTTAGGAAGAGAGAGGCAGAGGCTCCAAGCGGATGGTAAGTGCACTGAGGACACCTTAAGGAAGAAACCCTGAATCTCACTCTCCCACTGTCACCCAGCTGGGTCATGTTCCTGGGACAAGGATGTCCTGGGGGCTTCTCTGCTCAGAACTCTCTGTAGTCCAGGAGAAAGTTGGACAGAAATGCCAGACAGCCAAGGAGCACCCTGCACTTTCCAGGGTGGAGGCCCAGCTGAGACGGCCACCTACCAGGAAGGATATCCAGGTCATCAGGGGTCAGAGGTGGAAACAGCAGCTCTGCAAGCCCGACTCTCCCCAGATCTGGTCAAAACCAGTGGACAAGGCCACCCCACCCTGAAGGAGGACAGGCCTCAGGCAGTGCCACCCGCCGGCACTTGAGCCAAGGACTGCCCAGGCAGGCGACAGTCCTGTTGGCACATACCAATAGAAGTGAAGAATTCAGCCTGCACGCAGCCCAGGACACCAAGCCAGGCCACCAGCAACGTGGACTCCCAGGGTTTCATGGTCACAGAGGACAGTGTCTGCAAGGCATTCAGTGACAGTCATTAGATCAACAATGGTAAAAAACAGCTTAGGAGAGGACACATACACATGTGCACATATTCAAAGACATTCAAACATGCCAAACTCTGAGCCAGCACACAGAAGTTAAGGAAGATATTCAGGATCACCAGTGGAAAGACACCAGGGTGTAGAACCAGGGGTGTGCACTTAATTCTGTCCCCTGCTCTGGGAGGCTGAGTGCCCATGGGAGAGACTCTGCCCTCTCAACTTCCGATAACCACTTACAACATGCGAAGGCTAAATGGGGAGGAGGGACAGTCACCCCTGGTTCTAAGGGTCTGTCAGTTCAAGATTCGAACCCAGACCTCTTCTCTGTTTGTCTTTCCTTCCAACACAAGTGCCAGGACAGTGCCCAGTGCTGAGGACCCAGATATAACACACTGCCCATGGGCAGAAAGAGAACTGGAGACAATATGCCCCAGGGGGTCCACACCCAAAACAAGGTGTACAGCAGATGGTCAGCCAGAAGAGAAATCAAACTGCTCCCTGCTGGTCTGCACCTGGCCACGGTGAGAGCAGGCCGGGCAGACACTGCTCTTCCTGTAGCGAGGCTGCTCGGCAGACACTGTCCTCATGGAGAATCACCATTCGCAAATATTTACTATGCCAGGCACTGAGCTAGGCGCTTAGGATACAAAAATGAATCAGCCACACAGGGCCAAAACCTTAGACTGGGCTGGGCTGCTGACATAAGAGGCTGTCTTCCCATCAGCCTAGAAATAGCCAGACGCAGCTCTGAAGGCAGAAGGCACACCATGGGGCAAGCCCACTGGCAGTGGACCCAAATACACAAGGTAAGCTTCAGACATCATCTCCCAGCTTAGCCACGCGGCCCGGAGCACGCAGGAGGAACATCCACCTGAACGCCAGTTCTGCCAGTCCCTCCTCTTCCCGCTCTACTTCAGCCAAGCCCCACTGGAAATTTACTGAGAGAAAACAAGGAAAATAAAGGACGTACAAAGGCCTTCCCTCCAAACTGAAAGCCTTATCTAACAGGATTCTAAGGCGGAGCTGACTAATGCCAGCTCATCAGTTTTTTGCCTGCGATGGCTGATTGGACGCACAGTCACACCCATCATTCCTCACTTCACCCTTCCAGGAGAAATTCCAATCCACTGAGGCTCCCGGGTAGGCTCAGAGAAGCCCAACCACGACCCTAAACCCCAAATGGATTCCTGTGTGAGGAAGAGGGGGGCTTCCCTGGTGGCTCAGCTTATAAAGAATCCGCCTGCAATGCAGGAGACCTGGGTTCGATCCCTGGGTTGGGAAGGTCCCCTTGAGAAGGCAAAGGCTACCCCTTCCAGTATTCTGGCCTGGAGAATTCCATGGACTTTATAGTCCATGGGGACACAGAGAGCCATACACGACTGAGCAACTTTCACACAAGGAAGGGGAGAGAATAAGCGAGTGCCCCCCTTTGCCCCCTGCCAAATGTATGCAGAGCTGACATCACGCCCATCCGCGCCCTAGGTATTAGGGGCCCAGAGATACACAGGACGAGACTATTCAGCCCAGAACCTGCTGCAGGGTAGCGAGGATGGACCAAGGGGTCCACTATAAAGTTAGGGCGGTAGAGGAGAGCAAGTCCCGGAGAAGAGGTGACAGGGCCCAGGCCAGCCCTAAGGGAGAGCCCACATCTTCCTTTTTCTAGTCACTGATCTGCTCCCAGACCTCAGCACCCTGCATCCACCCCCAGGATTCTAGAAGGCCTTTCTTCTTGCTTACGTAAGACCTTTTCTCAGGGAATGAGGTCTGCTCCTTGTACTTCAAGAGGCTTCATCAGCATAAGAGAGCACCTTCTGTACACATATAGGGAGGAAACAGTAAAAACCCAGGCCAGGAGGCTGCGTCTGCAGACAGTTCAGCCAACTGCCTGTCAGGCTGGGGTGCTGGGAGAATAGAGGCCAGGCAGGAGGCCAGACTACACACGGCTGGAAGTTGGGGGGCAAGGGTCACCGTTTGTCCCCTGTTCCATCACCAGTTGCAGTGGCATGCCTCCTCAGAGATCAGATAACAAACTTAAGGAAGAGAGAAACCTCACTTTTTCTTTTAAATTGGTGATATTGGCCATGGTTCATGCTTTATGGTTCATGCTTTATAGCACTCAGGAAAAAACAGCCAGGTTCCTTCATTACATGAATACCAGCTGTCATTTCTCTGGAATGTGCTATCTGGCTTAGACTGAGACTATCCATGAATCCCAGTCTGGAGGCAGAGCCCAAAGAATCACAGATGGGTTTCTGGGTGACCAAGGGCTTACAAAGTCCTCTTCTGATGGAGGAAGGGGCTGACAACCTGCTGGCCCAGACAGCTAGGCACTCCCACGCAGCCCCCAGACCACTTAACCTAAACTGCCACCCCATCCCATTTCTCCTGAACACTAATTTGTATTAGGTGTACAAAAGGTCATCTAATCAGGGTCAGGTTGGGAGGCGGCAGCCTCCAAGAAGGACTGCGGGTCCCAATGTGGAAGAAAACAACCAGCTGCATATCCCCCTCCCATCACATACCTATACCAGAGCTTGCTGACGACAGAGTAAGTGGGGGCCTGTGTGCCTGCCAGTGCTGCCAGAAGCCCTCCAGGAACCAACCCTCAGAAATCCACGCTGAATAGGCCTAGAAATGGGCAACACTGAGTCCCCTTTTATGAAAATAAAGTAGCACCAAGCCTGAGCAGAAAACCCATACTGAGTTTTATGTAAGCTGCATCCCAATTCCGGCCCATATCTGGCACCCAACGAAAAGGAAAACCTCACCACAGATTTGTTCCTGCCAGGAAACTATAATAACATCAGAAGATGTTACATTTCTTCCATACAATGGATGGTTATGGACTGTGTAGGAATGGATACTGTATGCTTTTTAACACCAAGAGGAAACCAAAGCATCTTGTTAAGTGAGAAAAATAGGCTCCCAAACAATATATATGCTATGCTTTCAGTTTTATAAGGAATAATTTTTATGTATGGAAATTTACATACCTGCATATATACGTAAGCAGAGAGTCATAAACCTAGTTGTTATCTTGGTGAAATAATTCTATTTTTCTCTTTATGGTTTATTTGTATTTCCTAATCTTTCCACAAGAAGTTCTATGGGAAACTTGAAATATACTTTATATAATATCTAAAATGAGAAGAAAATAAAGCAAGCCCTCTCCAATGGAATCCAAAGAGACCCAGCAGCCTGAGTTGGGACCCCCACAGGGAGGTCCTTCAAAGCTTGCCAACACCCCAGCGACAATAATTTGCCCACCAGGCAACCGGCAATATTTCTAAGCACAGGACGGTTCCAAGACATACAATCACAGGCCCCAGCAAGCCGGCTCTTTGGAGAGGATGTTCACAACAGGGCCAAACAGCCATGAAAAGATGTTTCCAACTGCAAACCAGCAGCGTCCTTAGCTTCTCCCCTTACCTCATCAGGCAGGAACCTATGCCAAGCTCCCAGCTGCAACCCAAATGCAACAGCTTGAGTTTTAACAATGTATTTAACAGCCTAGAGACAGAACATGGGTTTGCCAAGAACAAACAGGTCTCGTTTGGCTCCGAACAAAAGGATGCCTGCCTTCTGCAAAGGGGCAAGATCTGCCTGAACAGGGCTCCCTCCAGTGGCCTTGCCTCCTGGTAGTGTGGCCAACTCTGCACGGCACAGCCAAGAGGACCTGCGTGCTCAACCGAGCAAGAGTTGACAGAGGCTCCAGAGGCCCTACCACCTATGCACAAGGATGGCCACTGAGGCCCATAAGCTGCTCTCCCTGGCACCCCAGGGGAGGGATGAGAGGTGCCCGACTCTCCTCACCTGATATCATGCCTCAACTATCACCCTGATCTGAGCCACCCCTAAGTCCTTACAGCCATACTGGCCCCTGCCTGCACTGGTCTCCCATCTTTATGGCCTCCCTCCCACCTCTGCTCTACAAAGTAGCCAGCACAGCTTACTGTATCCCCTCGTTTGGTCTCTCTCTCCCTAAGAACCCTCCAAAGGCTCTCCACTATTCTCAGAATAAAGTCCAAATTCCTTAGCACTTTTTGACTCTGCATGACCTGGCCCTAGTGCCCTCTCCAGCCCCATCTCATGACTCCAGATTTCAACAACCACATCACATGAAAAACAGTCTCCTTCACTGAAAACCTAAAGAAGCCTAGGTGTTCCTGCATATCTCTCCTTACGCAGCTGTCCCTCAGGATCCACAAGGGATTGGTTCCAGGAGACCCCACAGACACCAACATCCACGGATGTTCAAGTCCCTTATATACTAGGCATCGTACAGTCAGCCTTCTGCATCGATGGGTGTCACATCTGCAGATACGGAGGGATGACCGTAGTTTCTCTATCCAGCACCTGGACATGATGACTTGTACTACCCACGTGGGTACCCTCAAAACCACAAGGTTCCTGCTTCAGTAACTAGACAACGAAGTAGCAGAAAAGGCTGTACAAATCAACATTCAAAAGCCAGCTGGGTTTTCGATCAGAGTCTTGGCAAAGACTCGGCAGTCTAGGCAAGACTAACTTATAAGGAACTCTGGGAAAGAAGAAGACCCACACATTGCTATACCGGATGTATCTACAGGACCACCTTGTACTCTCTTGGCCTCACCTGCCTCCTGGGCCACTTGCTCTACCTCAGACCCAGTGAAGGACACTGCGCAGGCTCCAAATCCCAGACTCTTCCTGCAACTTCTAAACTCCAGTGAAGTGCCTTGCTGGCCTCTCTGGGGACTGCTAGAGGGCCTGGGAGTGCAACTGAGGACTGAGCAGGGTTGCAGGGGGTGGGAGGAAATAACTCCTCCTTGGGCAACTGCGACCAGTGAAAAACAGAAACAAGAGGACATCAGCAGATAAATCCCCTCTCCAGGCCTCCACTGAGAAGCAGCAGAGCTCACCCAGAGATGCCCTGCGCAGCTGAACAACTAGAGCACCTCTGTTCAGCTGCACTTTTCTTTTCCCTTATACTTGCTACTCTGCAACTGTACCTTCTAACAAAGCATCAAATACTTAAGATCTGTTTTCTGAGAACTAGGCTAAGCTAACCACTATTCATGTTTCCAAAAATCTTTCACTTCTACCATCTAATCCTCACCAACACCTTATAAATTAGACAGATTTTCATCCACATTTCAGATAGAGATATGTAAAATACATAACTGAAGCTGCTCAACTTACATGCTACAGTAAATCAATGGCAGAGCTCAGACTCAAAGCCAAAACATATATTCCACTATTTATTGCTGCCTTCAATCCTACTCTGTAACATCTGTTGCCATATAGCATCCTAAGGACTTCCCAAAAGGAGGAGCCACACTTTGGCCTACCAGAACAGGCTTGCCCAAGTCAAAGACTTTATTGAGATTCACAGAGCAGCCTTATGATACCCATGGCTGGATCCCACCAGAAGGCAGAGAGCGACATGGGCTCAGAAAGACAAAACATGGTGCCTCCAGTTCAAGTGAGCAGTCAGTCCTGCCCAGACATCAGAGCACTCACAGATGACCAAGTGGCTCAGCTCAAGACAAGACAATACAGTCGAGCAGGCAGGCACACCAACCCTGGAGTCAGACAGTCCCAGAGTTAAAGCTCAGCTCCACAATCACTTTCAGGTTTCAGAACCTTAGACAAGTTACAGTCTAAGGAGTTACAGTTCCAAGTTACAGTCTTGGAGCCTCAGTTTTCCCATCTGTTTAACAGTGATAACATCTCATAGGGCTGTTCTGAAGACTGAATGTGCTGACAGATGTCAGCGGGCAGCCTAGCACCAGGCACAACTTCCACCAGTCATCAGCACCAAGGGTACTAGAGGAATGGCAACAGACCTGAAGCAGCTGACCCCTGGAGAGAAAGAAGGTCCAGTCTATGAGACGGTGAAGACGAAAACGAAGCGGAACTCAGAGAACCTCCACGTCCCAAGAGTGTCAAAGGAGATTCAGGAGAGGGTGGAGTCAGGCCTAAAGCAGCACACTGACCGTCGGGAAGTTAACTTTGAAAACTGGCCAATCACTAGCTCTCCCACCATGAAAGGAAAGTTCTCTGGCAAAAAACAGGTGACCAGATCTATACTCTGGAATCTCACCTATTTCTATGTCTCTGACCGGCACACTCCGAGTTCCTACAAATACCAGGTCTCAGGATCATGGCCACACCCTGGGCCCTCAAGAGTGCCAGGTACAGAGCAGGGTATATTCTAGCTAACACTTCCCGAAACCTCTAGAGCAGATGCTGGTCTGTGATCAGAGTCACATCCAGTGAGCTGGAGAATTCACTACCCAAACATTTATAACCCTCTGTCCTGAAATGACACCACTTAAACACATGCTTTCTCCTAAATCTCCAAGAAGTCTAATCCAGACTTTTCAGCCCCCTCTGCTCCTTCTGAGAATAAAAACGATATCCCTCATTCCATATCCACAGCTCAAACCCAGCGACCACAGGGGCTACCAGCCCTCTCTGCTCAAGAACAGACTCATGTCTCACCCTGGTGCACTTCAAAAGTCCAAAAAAATTGCTAGATTTTTCGAAGTTTAACTCTCACTCCAGCACCCTGTCTGGGCTTGCACGTGCCTGCATCACAGCATTTCCTGCCAACCTCCATCTGCATAAAATTAAACTTTTGACAGATCCCAGGAGCCAGGGACACACCCAACAGCCCAACGCACACCATGGCCAGCGTGGCCACACACTGGCCAAGGTCTTAACATCCAGTCTCAGGCCCTCCCAAGGATGTGGGAGGGCAGAGTCAAAAAGGGAGGTTCTCTCAGGAAATGAGCAGACCCTAGATTTGCTACCCTACTTATTCCTCAGGGCTGTACCCATGCAGTCACTCCTCACAAGCCTCACACTCTGAGCTCCTCCCTAGCATGTGACCAGCTGCCAGCATGAAGCAGCAATCTCAGAGAGATTATGAGTTACCCATGGGCAAGGATTATAGCACCATCATTGTCTCCTCTCCCTCCTCCCTCATTCCAGCCCCAGGCACACTTTAAGAAAAAGCCCAGTACACAGGAGATACTCCAGGAATGAACAGAGATCAGCCAGGCTAAAACAGTGACAAAGTAGGCACTCTCTGGGGTACACCATTTCAGAGCACTAGACAGGATAGAAGGGCCTATCACAAGCCACAGAAAATACTCAGTTGCTACCATGTCTGCCTGCAGATCTCTCAGAGAACTAGGGTGGCCGAGTATGACAGCATCTCTGGGATGAGGCCCCCAGCCAACTCACCCCATCTTTGCAACGTGGCTTCCTTGGCTGGGACACACAGTGGACAGAGTTGGCCGTCTAAAAATGAGGCTCAAGAATAAAAGGATTCAAAGCCCAAATATCCTATGAGTAGGGAGAAGTGAACAGAGAGGCTGGACCTGGAAGCCCAGAACAAAGTGAGAAACTGCACCCTGGAAGCTTTAGAGACTCTCTGAGCACAAGCCAAAGGAAACCACGGTTCATTTAACAGAGAATTAAATCATGGAATCTACTATCCCAGATATGACATGGGCAGCAGCTTGCAAAATCGTCCTCTAAATTCTTAGGGGGACAGTGGATCTCTGCAAAATCAGGAACATTTGAGAATGCCCTAAGCTGCAAAGCAATGTTCCCCAACTCTTGATCTCAGGGCCAGGATCTCCTCCAAAAGGGCTGAGGTTGTTGAGCTTCAGATGGTTTACATCAAGCAGCACAAGGCTCAGGTATCACTCTACAGCAGAAGACACCAGCCTCAGCCTTGGGAGGGACTTTGATATTCTTCTCCATCTGAAAGATGTCAATTAGAAAACAGAGAGCAGGGGCCTCTGCCCTGGAAAAGGAAATGCCCGCATCCACATTCATGCTGCAAGGGTTCACTGAGCACCCTCCACATAAAGGACACAATACCAGGCACTGTCTTCTCACTTGAGCTCTCTGGACAGGGTCTCTAGGCAGCTATCCACTAAAGGGTCCCTTCCCCCATTGCCTTGCTTCCTCTAGAGTGCCCAGGTCAGCTTCCATTCACACAGGCTATTCCTCTGTCTGGGTTACCCTTTATTCAACCTTCATCTGATCACTCCAGCTCATGGGTCACCTCCTCCAGGAAGTCCTCTGGCCTGAAGCATCCTGTCCTCTACCAAGTACCCACAGTCCAGTGCTCCCTCTGAGCACAGCACTCACCACACTGACCTGGGCCTGGCCTTTCCTGGTCTCCAGTCCGCGTGCCCCACTAGGCCAGCAACTCCTTGCAGTTTCTGATAACACTGAAGGGTTCGTTTCTTGAATTAGTTAACTAGTTACAAGTCTCCGCGGCTGCTGAGGCAAAACTGGAGAGAAGAAGAAGAAAAAAAAAAAACTTGTATCATCCAATAGCCTGTCTTAATGGGAACCAAACAGGGCCAAGGCTACAGACTCCCAAGCCTCTGGATGGAGGAGGGTGGACCTACCACCAAGTGGCCCCTAGAGGCCTGCCCGGCGCCCCTGCCTCCTCCAAGCTCCGGGTGCCCTGGGGCCGGGCCGCCCCTTCCCGGGAGCCTGACCCTCGGGGCGGCCACGCTCCCCACCCGGTCCGGCTGCCTCGAGGGGACCGGCAGGAAAGGCGCCGCTGACCTCACCGCCCTTAGCTCTGGGAGGGGACTCGGCGGCGGGACAGGAACCCACGCGGGTGCAGAAACAGGGCGGAGGGCGCGGGGCTGCGGCCCGGACAGCGCGACCCCCGGCCCCTAGCTGCCGGCCCCGCGCGGGCAGAAGGTTCGGCCCGGTGACCCCGGCCGGTACCAGAGCCCCGCGGCTGCCAGGCAGGCGGGACGCTCACCCGGACACGCACCGCTCCCGGCGTTTCCAGAACCTCCCGCGGCGGCGCCGGGCCCGCTCGGCACCTCCTCCTGGGCGGCTCCGCCTCCCGCCGCTGCCGGGCTCCGCCCGCTTGAGCCGCCGCCACGTCCCCACCTCCCTCTCCCTCCCGGTTCCCTACCTCCCGCCCACCCCCAGCCCCGCTCCCACCAGCACCCCCAGCGCGTCCCAGGCCCCCGGTTCCGCGCCCCGACAGCCTCAGCCAGGGGGCGCCACCGCCGGCGACCCCCGGGAAGACCCGGGCCGCCCGGCCGCGGGGGAGCGGGGAGCAGGGAGCGGGCCCGGGACCCGGCGGGGGCCGGCCGCCCGCGCCCTTCATGCGGCCGGCCGCTCGCCGCACGTACGCGGCGCCCGCCTCCCCTCGGCGCTCCCTTGTGGGACTCTGCCCGCCCTCCTCCCCCGCCCCCTGGGCGGCTAGAGAGGCGCGCACGACCGGAGATGAGTGCGGTGGGGGGAGCATCCCTGGATGCTGGCCGACTCCCCTGGCCCCAGCTCAGGCCCGTTTCCTCGGTGATCCTGCTGGATAGACCGCTCCTACCCTCGCCTCCCCATCGTCATCACCATCAGGTGACGGGGGTGGGGTCGCCCGGCCCTGGAGCTGGCTTATCAGAGGTTATCAGGGGTTGTCAGGGAAGCGGACAGTGGAGAAGGACCTGAAAAAGATCTGGGACCCACCCCCAGGACCAGGTTCCCAGAGGGATTCGGGCTGTCCCCAGCTCCTGGATCCTGCACTCCTGGTGATGAAATGTGTGGCTGAATAGGTTGATGAGAGGGGAGACCATCAAAGGCTGGTCAAAGCGGGGGGGAGGTGGGCGGGCGGGGGGGCACATTGGAGTCAACCTTTGTTTTTCCCAAGCCCTTATATACAATACGGGCCAAAAATAGTGGACGCCACTTTCAGCCAATCCAGCCTGGGAGGGAGTGAAGGCAGGGATGCTGCAAATCTCGGCCTGAGCTAGCGGAGGCCCTGGCTACAGAGCAGGTTCCCACGCCTGTTCTGTGAACCTTTCTGCTCATGAATGAGGGGAAATACTGTCTGAGAATCTCATCAGGGAGCTAGCCCGGAGTGGGAGGTGCCCAGCCTCCGCCCAGACCAGTGTGGGGATATTCCCTGTAGCACACTGTCCAGGCTGGCAGCCCAGACCTGGGGAAGGCCTGAGCACACACAGAAATACACATGGCACCCATAAAACACGGAGTGAACCACTATTCTGGCCTTCCTCAGCCACCAGCTGATCTCCCCAGAGCTCAGCTAAAACCAGAAAGACTTTCCTGCCTGTACTATACCCTGTTATTCCACGGGGAGCCCCCCTCTGTTTGCCCAGATCCTCCCATCCTCTCCCCCTTCTCAGGAGCTTGCTGGATGGATTATCCCTTCTCTATCTTGAATGTTCAACCTCCTCCTCTCAAATGGCTCCACCCCTTGACCTATAAATATTGACAGGCCTTGGGACCTCCTTAGTGGTCCAGTGGCTGACTCCGTGCTCCCAATGCAGGGGGCCCAGGTTCAATCCCTGGTCAGGGAACTAGATCCTGTGTGCTGCAACTAAGACCCAGTGTAGCCAAATAAATAAATAAATTTTTTTAAAAATATTTTCAGGCCTCTACTGTGGAAACAGTAAAGGGCTTCCCTTGTGGCTCAGCTGGTAAAGAATCTGCCTGCAATGTGGGAGACCGGGATTCAGTACTTGGGTTGGGAAGATTCCCTGGAGAAGGAAGGGCTACCCACTCCAGTCTTCTTGCCTAGAGAATTCCATGAACTGTATAGTCCATGGGGTCGCAAAGAGTCGGACACAACTGAGCGACTTTCACTTTCACTATGGAAACAAAACCGCATTAGACCCCACCAGCTACTGCAGTATCTCTCTCCTTCTCGACCACAGCAAAATTCTCTGAAAAAGCAATCTATCCTCACTTTTCTCCCAAACCTCAGAACCTTGCAGTGGGCCTTCTGTCCCCCTTGCAAGACCAAACAAACTCTCCATAACCTCCAAATCTAAATTCAACAGCCCACTCTCCTCATTTGACAAAGCCCCCAGCACCACCTGACACCCCAGCAGCCTTTGGTCACTGCCTCCCAGAAACACTCTTGTTCCACACTATCCTCTCTGGCCACGTCTGCCCATTTTCGCCCCCACCTCATCCCCCTCCCTCCCCATTAGTCAATAAAGGTTGGGGGTTCCCTAGAGTTCAGGCCTAGGCACTCTACTTTCCTATTCTCTTTCTAGAACTTCTTCCTATACACAGATGAAGCACATTTGTCTCTCTACTCTTGCCCCTGACTCCTGAACTCCAGACTGGCTGCACAGTATACATCTCTGCTGAGTGTCCACAGGTTCCTCAGTCAAAGCATGCCCAACATGGAGTTCATGCTCTCTCCCCTTCTGCTCCATGCCTCTGGTACTCCCTGCCTCACTGGGGAACCCACCCCCACCCCCACCCCCAGTTACCTCACTGGAAGCCTGGGAATCACCCTCAGCACTTCCCTCTTCCCTGGCCCAGGCTGTGTCCTTCCACATCCCACATCTGTTCAATTCTACCACCTAAATCTCTCTCTAATCCACTCATTTTTCTCCATCCTCTTTCCTTTTTTTAATATATGACCATGGGATGCCATCCTTTAATAACTTGGCACAGGCGTCTAAATATCAAAGAGATGTGTACTTAAAAAAAAAAGCAAAACATGACAGTTGCGAATTAGGTTTTATTTGGAGCAAAATGAGGACTGCAGCCCGGGTCTCCATCCTCTTGCCCTTGAATGACAGCAGCAGTTTCCCAGCTGACCGCCCCCTCCATTGCTTCCTCCCATCTCTCTTCCATACAGTGACCTCCTCAGAATGCAACTCTGAACCCATCTCTTTCAGCTTAGTAAACTGCATTGTTCTCAGGAAAAAAACCTCAAAGTGACCCACAAGGCCGCGAATGGTTTGGCCCCTGCTCACTTCTCCAGCCGCACTGACCTTCCCCTCCAGGCCCTCTAACTGGCCATTTCCCCTCCCCATTCCACTCCCAGGCCTTTGCACATTCTTTTCTTTCTCTCTAGCAAAATGTCCCTCCTCCCCAATTAAATCCTTCATATCCTCCCAGAAGGAATTTCCTCGCTTCCCTGACCAGGTCAAAACCTCCTATAACAGCCTTTCATGCCCTACATGCTTTGTAACACTTGCAGCAGTTGCTATAGTTCAATGATTGTTTAGTTTAATGTCTGTTCCCCCTGCCCTGCCCACCACTACACACACACACACACACACACACACACACACACACACACACACCCCCGCTGGCCTGGGGTCTCCAGGAGTACATAAACAATGTGTGTTTTTGTCAATCATCACATCCTCAGCAGCTAACACAAAACTGGGACTCAATAAATATTTCATGACTACATGAAGGGATGGATGTCTCCTTAAAGCCTTGTCATAAAACTGTAGCCAAAAGGCTGACTGAGGCCTCCACAGAGCCTCAGCGTCCTGGGCCCCACTCATTCCTAAGTGTCTGCTTCTACTCCTCTCCTGTCTCGTAGAAGGATACTTACTGTTGGACTTAGGACTCACCTGGGTAATCAGGATGATCTGACTGTCGTGTCTGCTTCCTTCACCACTTTGCCTCCCTAGAGAGGGAGGCCGCTTCTGGGCTGTTTATCACTGTGTCTCCAGGTCCAGCACAGAGCCTAGAACCCAGAACCTAGACAGAGAGTGGGAAAGAAAAATACAGGAATGAATGAATGGACATGCCCCACTAATGTGGCCTCCACAGGCTTCACTAAGTGCACCCATTTTGGGTCACTTAATAAATCAAGAGTCACTTTGAGCAGCCATGTCACACCCCCTTCCTCCCAAGTCTGCTGTGTAAATAAAGCCACACCTCCCTTCTGGTAATGGCTCTATCCTATTCATTTGTGCATTCCCTCCACAAACATTTGATGGAAACCAGCTGAGGCCCCGGAGAAGGCAGTGGCACCCCACTCCAGTACTCTTGCCTGGAAAATCCCATGGATGGAGAAGACTGGTAGGCTGCAGTCCATGCTAAGGGTCGGACACAACTGAGCGACTTCCCTTTCACTTTTCACTTTCATGCACTGGAGAAGGAGATGTCAACCCACTCCAGTGTTCTTGCCTGGAGAATCCCAGGGGACGGGGGAGCCTGGTGGGCTGCCGTCTATGGGGTCGCACAGAGTCGGACACGACTGAAGTGACTTAGCAGCTGAGGCCCTGGCTAGGGGTTCCGGGACCATGAAGATCAAAGGGGCTCTGTCTAGTGGGGAAAACTGGCAGGTGAACAGACGCCCACCTAGTCCCAGTCTTAGACCCTTCTTGGGCTCAAGATCAGGTGACTGCTACCTTTGACCCCAGCCTGGTTTCATTTGGGGCATCACCAAATGAAACCTTCCCCCCACGCTGTCCCTAAGTGGTAACCCTGGCCAATGGCTCCTCAAAGCAGGCTAGACATGTCTACCCACCACCCCCACCCCAGAGAAGGACCTGGCATCTCTCCAGAAAGAGATGACAAAAATATCTGTGCTAGACAGACAGGTAACTGGATGAATGAGAGGGCAGGTGTGATGCAGCCTTTTGCTCTAAACCCAGGGGGTCCCCATCCCCTGAGCCAAGGACCAGTACCGGTCCACACAGCAGAAGGGCGAGTAGTGAAGCTTCACCTGTATTTACAGCCACTTCCCATCGCTCACGTTACCACCTGATCTCTGCGTCCTGTTAGATTCTCATAGAAGCACGAACCCTACCAAGAACTGTGCATATGAGGGATCTAGGTTGTGCGTTCCTTAAAAGAATCTAATGCCTTATGATTCTGCATTGTGGTTAGTTGTATAATTATTTCATTATATATCATAATGTAATAATAATAGAAATAAGTGCATAATAAATATAATGTGCTTGAATCAGCCCAAAAACATTCTCCTCCCTCATCCATGGAAAAGTTGTCTTCCACAAAACTGGTCCCTGGTGCCAAAAATGCTGAGGACCTCTGCTCTAAGAGGCAGGGGTCTGAAGAGGCATCCTGAGCCTGCCCTGCTCCTGCCTTTCCCCACTCACCTATGATCCCTGACCTGGGAAGCAGGAGGTCTCCCAGACAGCTGATGACCCTTACAGGGCTTGGAGACTACCACAACAGCCAGAAACCTGGCCAGGGTTTATGAGTGCCTGGTCCCTCCATGGAATTCCCCAGAGCAGGGTTCCTGAGATCAGTGCCGCAGAGGGTATTGTGCATGTTGACACACATCTGTACCCTTCAACACAGTCAGCATGCAGCTGGACTTTGGGTCCAACCCTCCTCTCCAGGTTCCTCCCTTTAGGGACCAAGAAAAGACTGGGTATATCTTGACTCAAGGCCAGCGAGAGAGGGCAAGAAGTGCAGCTTGAGTGGGGCCACCTAGTGGTGGCCTTGCATGCATGCCAAATGGCTTCAGTTCTATCTGATTCTGTGACCCTATGGATTGTATAGCCCACCAGGCTCCTCTGTCCATGGGATTCTCCAGGCAAGAATACTGGAGTGGGTTGCCATGCCCTCCTCCAGGGGATCTTCCTGACCCAGGGATCAGACCCATATCTCATATGTCTCCTGCATGGGCAGACAGGTAATTTACCGTTAGCACCACCTGGGAAGCCCAGTGGTGGCCCTACTGCTTCAAAAATAGGGCCTCTCAGGTAGTCTGGTCTTACAGCCTGGTGTAGGATCCTGGGGTAGATAGAATCTGGCAGAATCCCCAGAAGCCTGCGGTGCCAGCCCTGGACAGGGCCAAGTGGGTCCCCCCAGAGCATCCACTTGGTGCATGCAAAAGATGAGACAGACCCAGTGGAATGGCTACAAGTCCCCTCCTAGCTGCCTCCTCCATGGGCCCTTGCAACTCAAGACAGCAATGCAAGCACAAGCTGGGCTGTCATTACAGGGTGGAGAAAGGCATCCAGGGCCTTGGGAGCTATAATTACCCAGCAGGTCCCGGGCAGGCCCTCAGGGTAGAGACAACGGGCTTAGATTTTGTCTTCCCTCCTCACCACACTCGTCCCACTTCCATCTTGAGCAAGAAGCTTCTGGGTTGGTGCCAGTACCCAAAGGGCCAGGAGTTAGCTAGGTGCAGTGCTTAGAAATCCTGATATTATAAATATATTTTTTAAAATTATTGTTATTACAACACAGAGCCCCATCCTACCCCAACCGTCACCCTGTCTTTCCTCCCCCAGCCTTGGGCGGGGGGAGGGATTAAGGATGGGTGAGGATGAGGTGAGAGTGGGGATAGCTATCAAACATCTGACTTAACCTCTGTTTAAAAGGCTGAACATTCAGTGGTTTTACTTTTTTTTTTTTTTCAAGCCTTGTCAAAATGTCAGGAAGCCAGTAGAGCAGAGGGCAGAGGAGAAACAAGAAGTGAGACTGCAGTGGTCTCGGGACAGAGCACCCTTGACTTTGCGGGCCCCCAGAATGGGTTTGGATATAATGCTGAGGGCAGGGAGCAGCTACTCCAGGGTGAAAGCTAGGGAGGTGCAGGATTTGGGAGAGCATCCTGTCTGCCTGCTGTTGGGAGGAAGAGAAGGAGGAGCAGAGCCTGGGAGTGACTGGGGATGGGAGTGGTGTAGGGTCTACATGACAGCTGATGCTCATCTCAAGTAGGGAATGGCAATGCATAGAGAAAGAAGCTGGTAGATTTAAGAATTAATAAGGAGGTAGACCAGGAAGCCTATGTTCATTCATTTATTCAGCAAATATTTATTGAAAGTTCTGCTCCCCATTCTGCGCTCCTTCTTCAGGTTGAAGCCTTAATTCACACCCAGAATGAGGTCTTTTCATCCTGGGCTCCCTTGACCCTGCCACCCCAAAGGAGGTCTTGCTAAAGGAAATCAGTGGCAGCCCTCAGAAAACACAAGAACAGGGAGAGGGTTGGTTACCCCTAGAGATCACACCAGCACCCTTGAGAGTTTCAGACTGACATGGAATCCTTAATCACAGCGTCTGGTTTCCTCCGTCATGAGGCTCCTTCCACAAACCACCCAGTTAATCATGGTCTTGGCACTAAGTAACATCACCCTTCCTCACCCTGTGCTTCATTTCCCCCCCACCCTCCTATTTTAAGTGAATGCACTTCTGCTCTAGTGATGCACGTTTCTAAGGCACCTCATACCCTGTCTGGAATGAGATGGATATCCATCCACGAGTGACCCTAGCCCAGTCAAGTTGTGCAGATTCTGTACTGCACAAGCCTGGGGCTCCATTCCCATCACAGACATTGTAGATTTGATTATTTATGACAATGTACCAGTAGATAGAAATAAAATGAATTGCAAATGGGGTATTCTTTGCTGATTTGTACAAAACAGTTGTATGATTCTGTATGTCTGCTTCCACACAATCACAGGATCCTGAGTCACCCTTGTGGATGAGGCCTTCAGGAGTCCAACCCCTCCTGTGGGCTCTCTCCAGTCCTCAGCCGCCCGGCCTGTATCAGCTGTGGTTGTGGCTCTGACTCTCCCCCAGCCCCTTGAGGAGACGCAGTCATCTGATCTTGCTGGTGAGCCCCGTCCTCTGTCCAAGGAACTCTGCGCCAGACTCTGACCCACCACAGGGAGGCCAAGGCATTCATTCCTCTGGATGCCCTCACTATACCACACCACATCAAACTTACGCCAGTACACTCACATCTCATACAAGTACATTTTGTACTTACCCAGTAAAAACATGGCTGAGTCGCAATTAACTAGTTTCCATGACATAACGTTATAGCTACTAGCATTTCATATTCACAATTTTATTTTTTGTAGTTTTCTACATTTTCCCCTGTGTCCATCATTCGCATGAACCTGTGAGAAGCTTGACTGACCTGGCCACAGCCTTTGGTGGGAGGATCCTTACCCACTGGACACACAGGCGCATGCATAGAGGTGTGCACGCATGCACAAGCTTGTGGGACTTGGCTTCTCACATGAGAAGGAGGAGATTCTGTGCTCTGTACCTTGGCTGTGCCCCTAACCTTGACTCTGTCTCACAACTTAATGTTAACACTGAACCAGAATCTGACTTTATCCCTAACCCTGAACCAGTCAGTTGATACTTGGAATCAAAAAGATGTCCGCTTCTATCACCCATAAGAATCACACCTCCAAGGGGAGCAGGGATAGTTTGGAAAGGGTATCTCCCTGGCTGAAAAGGGAAGGTAGAGACATGGCTGTCGTGCAGTGTCTGGCCATCAGATACTGTCATGTGTCAATAGTCAGGGAGCAAGCGTTATTCTCTCATCCCAACAGTCACCAAATACGTCTAGGCGAGGCTGACCCATTACCTTCATCAAGACCTGGAATTTTTTTTCTTTACTTCATCCCAGAACAAGAGCAGTTATCTGGGTCCCTGGGCTGACATGCAATGGGGCCTCAAATCTCTTTGGAAAAATTCTGCTGCTCTGGTCTTGACCCAACAGCTCCAGCTGCAAAAATGAGGATGGCCAGCAGAGGGTGCATGGAACCCACCACGGGCCACCCAGTTAAAGGAGCAGTCCCAGCTTTGCTCAAAAAGCCCCTCAGTTCTTGATCTCGGGCTCTATTCCTACAACCTGCCAAGGTTTAACGGGAACCCTTGCCTAGAACTGCATAAACAGGAGCAACCATAAACATGGGCAGATAGAGATGTTTTCCAGGCCATATGGAATACCTCCAATGCTGGGACCTCTGGTAGTGGGAAAGGCAGAGAGGGTACCATGGGTGACCAAGGCCCTTCACAGCCAGTTAAGTTGACTTGCAGCCTGGGGAGAGCCTCAGGCCATAGGATCCAGTAGGCCTAAAGAAAACCCAAGGGCCAGTAGCTCAGTGAAGTTAGGTAAGGAGATGGGGAGGCGGCTGATAGGACTCTGAGCGTGCCTAGAATATCATGGCTCCTGTTGAGGTGATTCCTTGAAGAGAGGGGCCACAGGAGAAGGGATGGGCAGTCCTCTTTTGGGTTCCCCTGATGCTCCAAGTGCTTCTCTGATAGGGCAGCTAAGGGATGGCGCGCTCTCGCTGGCCCAGGGAGTGGAAGCTAACACTTCACAGACATCATCTGCGGAGGACACTTCTGCTGCTCCTTCAGACCCTTGTCTCTCTCTCCCCTCCTGCTGTGTGCTCCTGACTGCCAACCTACATGATGACACAGCAGGTGCTCCTGCCCTGTGACTTTTGGTTGGATTCAATCTATGGGGAGCACCAAGCCAGGAGGAAGACATGGACTCTGGGAAAGTTGCCTGCAGCCTACACTTGAGGGTCCAGCTCAGTGACCTACCTAGTTTCGGGACTGCCCTGGCTATACTGAGGGGCAGCCAGGCCCATCTGCTTTCTTTCACAATAGGATCACTCAGCCCAAGGCAAGGCCTCAGAAGCCTTCTACACCCTCACTTACTTTCAGTCAGTCAATAGTAATTGCTGACACAGTCTCTGTGCCCAGCCCTAGGTGCCCAGGGATACAGACACAGAGCTGAGGTGAGTCTGACAAAAGCCTTTGACAGAGCTAATGGGGTTCTTTTTTGGCAGGGGAGGGGGCAACGACCCAGACAAGGAAATTGATGATGAGTCACAGGGGCTGAGGGAACCTGCAGAAGGGTATCTCACCTCCTAGTGGTCAGTTGAGGGAGTGGGGTTTGGGCCTCTGAAAAGTCAGCCAGGGGGAGTAATGGAGGTCTGGGAAACAGAAGGTGCAAAGGCTGGGGTGGGGGAATTCCCTGGCAGTTTGGGTAGACTCCGGCAGTTGGTGATGGACAGGGAGGCCTGGCGTGCTGCGCTTCATGGGGTCTCAAAGAGTCGGACACGACTGAGCGACTGAACTGAACTGAACCGAACCAGTGGTTAGGACTCTGTACTCTCACTGCTGAGGGGCCACGTTCAGTCCCTGGTGGGGAACTAAGATCCCACAAGCCATGCTGTGTGGCCAAAATTAAAAAAATAAAAAGGCTGGGGGGAGGGGGATGACTAATTCACATGGAAGCCTGTGCTGGCCAGGCAGGGCCTCCTTCTGCCCACTGGAAAGCTGCTTGAACTTCATAGACTCCTGCCAGCAGGCCTGGAATGGCATGTGCAGCCAGGGCCACTTTAAACTTTTGTTTAAAAACGTATTAAGATATAATCAGGTGGTACTACATAAGAGACGTAGGTTCGATCCCTAGATTGGGAAGATCCCCAGGAGTAGGGAAATGGCAACTCACTCCAGGATTCTTGCCTGAATCAGACACAACTGAGTGCACACACACACACACTCAACAAAAAGAAAACTGCTCATCTTAATATATAGCCCAATGTGTTTCAAATATATGTAAATTCATATTACCATCACTTAGACCAAGATATAGACTACTTCTATAATGTCAAAAGGCTCCCTTGTAACCCAATGATAGTCAATAAACCTTCCCAAAGTTGACCACTATTCTTTCTTCTTTGATTATGTTTTTTAGATTTTGAATTTTAGAAAAGTGAACTTATACACTATAGACTTTTATGTCTGCTTCTTAAATTCAACATTATGGTTGTGGTATTGCCCCATCTTGCTGTTTTTGATAGTACATCATTCTATTTCATTGCTGTATGGTATTCCATTATTTGAATATATCATAATTTATCCATTCTATTGTTGGCAAACATTTGGACTGTTTCCAGTTTTTAGTTATTTTAAATAAAACTGCTTTGTATATGGAGAAGGCATTGGCGACCCACTCCAGTATTCTTGCCTGGAAAATCCCATGGATGGAGGAGCCTGGTAGGCTGCAGACCATGGGGTCGCTAAGAGTCGGACACGACTGAGCGACTTCACTTTCACTCTTCACTTTCATGCATTGAAGAAGGACATGGCAACCCACTCCAGTGTTCTTGCCTGGAGAATCCCAGGGATGGAGGAGCCTGGTAGGCTGCCGTCTATGGGGTCACACAGAGTCGGACACGACTGAAGCGACTTAGCAGCAGCAGCAGCTTTGTATATATTTGCACATGTACGTTCTTATTTCTTAGTGGAAATAAACATTCACTTATGTAGACTATAAACCCAGAAGTGGAATCACTAGGTCATAGGATATACACATATTTAGCTATAGTAGTTACTTCCAACCATTTTTCTAGATGGTTGTACAAAATTACTCTCCCAGCAACAGTGTGTGAAAGTTCCAGTTGTTCCACACAACAATGTGGGAAATCCTCAGGGGAAAAGCCAGGGTAAATGTGAAACTCACTACACATTATTCCCTTTTCTCAAGGATCATAATCCTTCCATTCTTACCTGCATTAGTTGTTCTCCAATGTCCTCAAAGAGTTGTCCTTTATATTTCATCCAAGTTTCTTAACTGTTTTTGGCAGGAGTATTATTCTGATACTACCTGCCACCAAGGCCAGAACTGGAAGTTTTATTCGGTTCAATTCTGACACCAGATTAGAAAATACTGGAAAGGGATGGGCCCCACTCCAGCTTAGAGTCTCAGACACCTGTGGCATCACATCCACATTCTGAATTAAGCCTCCCTATTTTCCTTTCTTCTTGTAAAATTTTATTAGATTCCAACCATGGGTGAGTTACTGGTAATAAACTAACTTCTCCACTGTAAACAAATACAAAGCTAGATAAAACATTTACAGTAACTGATTACAGGCATTGGACATCAAACAACCTTCATCCTTGAGAGAAAGGATACACAAGAGGTGAATTCCACATTCACTAAAGCTCTTTGCCTAGGGCATTTTCCAAACTAAGGCAGAAGGAAGTGGAGCCCAAACAGAGCAAAGTAGATGAGTAAAGGAAATAGAGATCAGAGATAGAGGATACTGAGGTGGCTGAACTTGTGGCGCAGGGTATTAAAGAGCAAGGAGGGAGCTGCATGGAGGAGCTCTAGAAATCTGCCCAGATACACTCTTGAGGCTTTGTCTAAGTTGCACAGTTGCAGAGAAAGACTCTTTGAAGCCTGATGGATAAAAAAACTCTGAGTCTGTGAACTAAACAGAGGTTCCAGAGTTCACACAGGGCTGAGACCTGATCTGGCCAGAGTGGAAAGACCTTGCTGAAAACCCTGAACATTTAATTAAAATCTTAGAAAGTCCATACCTTAGGAATAGGGCCACTCTAGCCATATAGAACTGTGGTGTTGGAGAAGACCCTTGAGAATCCCTTGGACTGCAAGGAGATCCAACCAGTCTATCCTGAAGGAAATCAGTCCCGAATACTCATTGGAAGGACTGATGCTGAAGCTGAAACTCCAATACTTTGGCCACCTGATTCGAAGAACTGACTCATCTGAAAAGACCCTGAGGCTGGGAAAGATTGAAGGTGGGAGAAGGGGACGACAGAGGATGAGCTGGTTGTATGGCATCACTGACTCAATGGATATGAGTTTGAGTAAGCTCCAGGACTTGGTGACAGACAGAGAAGCCTGGCGTGCTGCAGTCCATGAGGTCACAAAGAGTTGGACACAACTGAGCAACTGAACTGAATGAGCCACACAGAATGCATTACTTTACACCCGCCCTAACAAAGCCTCAATAAGATCAAATTAACCCTCTAGTAGATTTACTGCCCAATGAAACAAACTCAACACTCCATAAAGAAGAGCATAATCCAGACTCAAAAATGTTCTGTCCGCAGTTCCCAACATACAATCAAATATCACCAGACATATGAAGATGCAGGAAAATATGATATATAGCCAGGAGAATAGGAACAGATTCAGAGATAACACAGATACTGGAAATAGCAGTTAAGGACTTTAAAACACCTATTATAAACATGTTCAAGAATTTTTCAGTGATAAGATGGACATAATAAATGAAAAGATATGCCATCTCAGCAGAGAAATGGAAACTGTAAAAAAGAACTAAATGGAAATTCTAGAACTGAAAAACATAATATATAAAATGAAAGTTTTACCAGGTAGTCATAAGAGTAGACTGGGCTCTGCAGAAGAAAAGTTCAGTAAACTTGAAATCAAGTCAGTAGAAATCATTTAAATGGAAACACAGAAAGAAAATGGACTGAAAAAAAAGTGAATAGAGCTTCAGGGAAATGACCTGGAAACAATATCAGGCAGACTAGTACACAAAAATTAGAGTCCCAGAAGGAAAGGAAAGAGATTATGGTGAAACTTTAAATAAAATAGTGACTAAAATTCTAAATTTTATTTTAAAAATTATTAACTCATCATCCCCAAAAGCTTAGGATTATAAAACCTGCTGCTGCTGCTGCTGCTGCTGCTAAGTTGCTTCAGTCGTGTCCGACTCTGTGCAACCCCACAGACGGCAGCCCACCAGGCTCCCCTGTCCCTGGGATTCTCCAGGCAAGAACACTGGAGTGGGTTGCCATTTCCTTCTCCAATGCATGAAAGTGAAAGGTGAAAGTGAAGTCGCTTAGTCATGTCCAACTCCTAGCGACCCCATGGACTGCAGCCCACCAGGCCCCTCCGTCCATGGGATTTTCCAAGCAAGAGTACTGGAGTGGGTTGCCATTGCCTTCTCCATTACAAAACTTCAACCAGGATAAATACAAAGGAAACCACATCCAGGCACATCATAATCAAATATCTTAAAACCAAAGAAAACATCTTAAAAACAATGAAAGGCACAAACACGTTACATTAAGAGGAACACTTATCCATCATCAGAAGTAATGTAAGCCAGAAAACATGAAAACATAAAAAATATATAGCATATTAAACATGCTATTAAAAATCAACCAAGAATCCTATATCCAGAAAAACTATCTCTATAAAAGAAATGAGAAATAAAAATATTTTGAATTTTTAAAAAAGCTGAGAGACTTTATCACCAGTGAAACTGCATTACCAGAAATGTTCAAGGAAGTTCTTAATGCTGAGGAGAAATGACACCTGATGGAAACTTGGCTCTAAACAAAAGAACAAAGATCTGTAATAAGTAAATATAAAATATATTTTCTTGTTTCCTAAACAATTAAAGAGATAACTGAGTATTTAAAGCAAAAATAACAACTCTTCATTATGGAGTTTATCATGTTTGTAGAAGTAAATGTGCAATAACACAATAGAAAGGAAGGGAAGGGTAAGTGGAAGTATATTAGTGTCAGGTTTTTATATAAAAAGGAAAGTTTATCCTTTTCTTCTTTTCTTTATTTTTCATTTTATTACCTTCACCTTTCTAGTTATAAATACAATACAGATTTATTTACATAAAATTAAAACCCTGACAAAACACGAAACCTAGAAAATGTAAATGTTTCAAAACATTATCACCAGCGGTAAATATCAGTAGTTGTGACTTAATAGTTTAAAAAGGTATTAAAAATCTGAACACATATACGAATATACCTTATTCTGCTCCATCTGACTAGATCCCTCTACTAGTCATGGGAGTTTTTCAATTGATTCTCCTGGATTTTATGAAGACACAACTATGATAACATCTGCCAGTAATGACCCTCTGACTCTTTCCATTACTTACTTCTTTTACTAATCCATTTTTTCTTTTTTTTTCCACCTTATAGTCCTAGTAAGGACCTCCAAAGCAGCCCTGCATTGCAGTAGTGAAAGAGACATTGTTTGGATAATGTCCATTGTTTGGACATTAATGGGAACTGTAGAGTTGTAAGTCCAATATTGGCTTTTGGTTTCCAGTATATGTCATTTAGGGCTTCCTCAGTGGCTGAGTGGTAAAGAATTGCCAGCAATGTGTTAGAAGCAGGTTTAATCTCTGGATTGGGAAGATGCCCTGAAGGAGCAAGTGGCAACACACACCAGTATTCTTGCCTGGAAAATCCGATGGACAGAGGAACCTGGTGGGCTACAGTCCATGGAGTGGCAGAGTCAGACACGACTGAGTACACACACACACACACACACACACACACGTTATTTAAAAAGTTAACGTTTCCTCCTCTTCACGATTTTCCAACATTTTACTGTGAATAGCTGGTGAGTTTCCTCAAATGTCTTTTGGGCTGATCACAGTGTTCTTTTTTTCTCTTTAATCTATTAATCAATGGATTTTATAATGTTAAATCAAGCTTGCAATCCTAGAAAATCACCAAGTCAGAAACTATTTTAACATACTTTGGAAATCACTTTGCTGTATTCACGAATTAGATGGATCTGCCATTTTCTTTGCAGGGGGCTGCCTTGGTGTTAACATAATAAATAGATCTTAACAATAATTGTGGGAACTCTGGCTCAGGAACACCACAGTTCTCAGAGGGAGAATGCTTGTGTTCCTTGGCTGGGCCAACAATGCTGCATGCTTGAACGCCCAATGTCACAGCTCTTTGTGGTCAGCTTGTTTAATCCTAGATGCAGCTACCTCTCAGGGCCTGCTGGTTCCAGAGTTGTGGGCAAGGTCCATTCCAACACTCAGCACATGTCTAGTCCAGATCTGCCATTTTCCCTTCCTCTTCCCTGAGATGAGACAGTTCTTGCTTAACTCTCAGCATGTAGAAAGCTCATTATACATTCTTTTGGAGCACTCCTGGCTTCCCGTGTGGGAGAGGCACCCCTCTACACCCCCTCAACCCTGCCTCTCCTGTTCCTTAGGCAATCCTACCTTCCTGCAAATAAGATGATCTCACAGGCAGCAAACAATCTGATCAAGTGTCCTCTCAGTGGGGGCCACGTCACATGTACACTCTTTGTAGGGGGTGGGAACAAGAGATGTGGGGTGTGAGGAACTCAGACCCTGACACTGAGGACTCTGCCCACATCCCACTGCTGAGCCTGGGTCCGCACAGCTATGGGCCTAGCCTTGGGAGGAAAAGTAAGTGGGAAAGGATTTTTGAAGATTCCTGGGAGCCAAAAATATAGCCACCCAGGACATGAGGCTGACTCATGAATCCTCCTGCAGCCCATTCACCCCATGGGCATGGACTAGCCTGAACCCAACTTCACCCTTCCAGGCCTGTATCTGGCTTTTTCTGCTCTAATCCCCATGGCCCCCTGCACCTGGATTCCCATACCCTGAGGCCAGCTGGCAGCTGCTGCACTCTAGGGGCACAGCTCTGCTCCACTCTCCTAGCAACACAGATGGCCAAGCTCACACCAGGTGGTCACAGCTGGGGTGCCCCAAAGCCAGGCCCGGAGGTGAAGTCAGCCTGAACAGTCCATGCCAGCCTGTGACTCAGTCGCTAGAGGCACCACAAGCACCGCTTGGCAGTGCTGGGCACCACCAGGCAGTGCATTTCACCAAGACAAATCAGAGACTAAAGTTGCTGGTGCTGTAGAGGGGTGGGTGGCCCTTAGAGACAGAGGATGCAGCTGGGACGACAGGCTGGACACAGGGCCATGCTTGCTGGACTCTTGGGGAAGTCTTCAAGGCCTCCGCCAATCTCATCATGGTCTCCAATACTCTTGGGTAGTAGGAGACAGAGGCTAAATCTATACCAGTAAGAAAGTTATGAGGGGTAGGGGCTGCTAAGGTTCATCTTGAGGAGGACTAGGCAGTCTGGAATTTAAATCTTTGAAGTTCTCTCCAAATGAGGCTATACATTTTACATGCGTGTTATAAGCGTTCAATACTCAGGCCTAAAACAGTGCCTGACCCATAGAAGGCTCTCAAAAATATTTGTTGAATAAATGACCAAAGCATAAATATCATAAACCATGACTCTTGAAACACAATTTTCAGGGACTTCCCTGGTGGTCCAGTGGTCAGCCCGCCAATGCAGAAGACACAGGTTCAATCCCTGGTGCAGGAACTAAGACCCCACATGCCAAGGGGCAACTAAGCCTGTGCGCCACAACTACTGAGTCCATGCACCTAGAGCCTGTGCTTCGCAACACGCGAAACCACCGCAGTGAGAAGCCTGTGCACCACAAGAAAGAGTAGCCCCCGCTTGCCTCAATTACAGAAAGCACGCGCACAGCAATGAAGAGCCCATGCATCACAATGAAGACCCGGTGCAACCATTAGATAAACAAATAAATTTAAAAATCCTTACAATGAATAAAAAACACTATTCTCACATTTTTTTCCATACTTATTTCACTGAAAGCCTAGAAATATGGAAGTGGCCTGGCCTTCTCTCTGAGTGGCCTCAGTGTCAGCTCTAATGGTCAGAAGAGGAGGAAAGTCTTCAGCCAGGAGAACAGAGTGTCCTGGCCAGATCCCTGCCAAATGTGAGTGTCTGTGGATGTGTGGCCTGGGGCAGAGCTAAGCTGTGCCAGGACTCCAGGCCCGGGGAGCCAGTCCCAAGCTGACAGAGGAGCAGTGGCATGTGTCTCAGGAGCCTCAGTAATTCCTGGGCCACCTCCCATGCTCGTTCCTCTTTGTCATCCTTGCACTTTCTGTAGTCTGACCTGCCCCGACAGCTCACGTCCCCCAGAGCTGCAGAGGGATGGATCCTGAGCCCCTGCTTATGCTAGAGTATGGTACTGGTCAGGCCAAGGCCAAGAGCGTCTAGGGAACAGAACGGACCATCCAGTTGTTCCCTGATTCCTCTGCTCTTCTGCCTGGAGAAGCCTGATTTGTAAAAGAAGGCACCTTCTCTGCTCAGGGACCCAGTGTAGCTGGCTGATAGAAGCCTTCAACTATCACGGGAAGCTGCTGAGAACCCCAGCATTGGGCCTCTATTTGGGGGCTACAGGTAGCAGCACTGAGGCATTTGGTGCTAGGAGAACCTGGGTGATTCTAAGGCAAGCTGACTATACCCTCTGGGCTGAGCAAGAAGCAGGAGAGAGGGTAAGCTTGGGGGTGTCTTTGAGGCAGGGGCTGAGACCACGGTGCCTTTGTAAGCTGCTTTCTTGAAGAAAGCACTCAGTCACATGGGCCTCACTCCCACCTCTGACAACCTGTTCTGTCACTTCCCTACTTGGGCTGGGCTGCTCCTGACTCTCCCACCTGTCTGCTGCCTCCCTCCATTCTTCCCAACTCCCTCCACTCCCAGGCCTCAGGGCCAGAGCCTCCTTGGGCCCAGCTGGGTAAACCTGCCCCCACCCTGCTGCCTGGCAGTCCCTTTGTCGGGGCCCAGAGCAGATGGGTTTTCTCTGTAGAAACAGAAAGGGACTGCAGGCATGATCAGGACATGTCTAGTCTCTGGTGCAAGGGGCATGGCATAAGTCACCAATGCAGGGTCTAAACCCCTGATTGACTGCATAGAAAATATATGAGCTTGGGGTGGACGCTCACCCTTCCCAAGGCTCAGTTTCCTGATGATAATTGGTTCTGCTTTCGTGTCTGCCCTGGAATCTGGCTCAAGGCCAGTAACTAGGCTCCGATTGTCAGAATTGGCTTTGTCCCTGTTTGGATCTTCAGAGGCTGGTTTCCTCTAGAGCCTCTAGCTTCTCAGCCCCCAGGGTGGTTGCGGCGGGGTGGGGAGTCCCCACATCTCCAAGCCGACTTAATCAGGTCTAGGCTAAACACACAGCATGCATTCAAAAAGTTTGCTGAGGGATCAAATGGCACAAAACTAAAGCTGGGAAACTCCCTTTGTCACAGGCACGCCCTCCCCTGAGCTCTGCTGCACCAAACACAGCTCACAGGCCAGCTTTGTTGCCTCCTTGACTAGCCCTGTCATCCCAAGATATGGGGGGCATTGCCTCTAGTCCACTTCAAAAGCTACACCACCTCAGACCTTCTTTCCAGGTGTTACCTGGTGCCCATGCCCCTGGCTGTCTCTCCCCTGTGCTCTCCCCTTTGAGAGCCCCTCAAATCTTGCTAAGGCCTGCCTTGCTCCCTATCATTATAGGGCCAAGCTCTGGCCCTGCAGAAGGCCCCCACAGCCCCTCCCCATCCAGACGTGCCCCAGACTGCTGTTCTCTCCACCCTGCACACTCACAGGTTCCTAGCCTTGACCAACAGACTGCTTAGTGGACAGACCCAAAGAAGGCCAGAGGCCATGGGACCTGGAGTCAGGCCACATAGGCTACACTGAAATGGGAGTTTCTCGGGTTCTTCTTTGGGTACCCTCTGGGTCCTGGAGTGGCCAGAACTGTGAAGTGGGCATCCCGTGAAGACAAAGTACCCCATCAAGACTCAGATCTCCTTGGAATCCAGGCTATTGACTGACAGGAGAAGGCTGGGCCTTGAAGGAAGGCTGTATTGGGCTGAATAGAGCAGATTGGATCTAGAGATCTGTGGCCCCAGGGCCAGGACAGGGCAGGTTAGGGTCTTGGCTCTCTGGTCAGCCCCTGGCACTTCACAGGAAGGTATCTGGTGGCTCAGAGGTTAAAGCATCTGCCCGCAATGAGGGGAACCTGGGTTCGATCCCTGGGTCAGGAAGATCCCCTGGAGAAGGAAATGGCAACCCACTCCAGTATTCTTGCCTGGAGAATCCCATGGATGGAGGAGCCTGGTGGGCTACAGTCCACAGGGTCGCAAAGAGTCAGACACGACTGAGCGACTTCACTTTCACTATCCTCAAGGGCTGCTTCATCAGTTTCACTACACACCCTACTCCGGGCTGCTTCCAACTCTGGGCAGTCCCCTGGGTTGGCCTCAACTTCAGCCAGAGATTGTTCCTGTTTCGGCCCTTCCCTCAACCCCCACCCTAGGCTGAGTCCCAAGGGCATCTCCCAAGGGCATCTGTTCCTGCTAGAGCCTGCCAGTCCATTGAGGAAAAAGCATTGTAGTTTCTCCTGACCTTGGACAGATCTGGCCGCACACAGCAGGCCTGGGCATAGTGCCCTGAGCTACTTGAGGCTCCCCTGAAGGACAGGGCCCCTGAGCATGCCTCCAGGATGGCAGGAACAGAAGAGCACAAGTCTCTGCCTCCTGGATCCCCTCATGCCCTGCCTCTCTCTGGGCCATGGCTGAGGGATGAGCTGTAATAATAATTCCTGTAACAACAATAATATTGTTACTAACAAATGTTTTTGAACACCCTCTCTGTGCCAGGCTCTCTGTGGCTGCTGGGGAAACATAAATAAATAAGATAGACACTGTCTTTGTCCCTACAGATCTCTCTACCACAGCCCTGGGCAGGCATGGGCCCTGGCATATGGAAAAGCACTCAATATGTTTTTGTTGAATGAATAAAGAATGCATGAAGTGAGCAGTCTGGTTGTACCGAGCAGCAAAGATGCCTGGTGGGGTGTGCAATGAATAAGTGAAGGCCACCAGGGCAGAGGTGACGCATGACCCAGCTGCCATCATCCCCACCTTGGAGAGGGCTTCCAGACCCTGTAAACTGCCCTGTGACCTGGTGCTTCAGCATGATAGGGATTCAGCAGTACAGCAATCCCCCAGGGAATAAGAGCAACAAGCCTGAAAAGGAAATTCTGAGACTTTCCTGGAGGGCGCATTGGGGATGGACTGAAGTAGCTTGCCTAACTGACTGTCCAGAAGCAGGGCATCTCAGCAGTGAGCCTAAAGTGTGACTCCTAAGAAGGTGTGCCTCCAATCTCCAGGAACACAGCCTTGCCCAGGCCTGTGTCCTGTGGGAGGGTGCTGTCTGAAGCGGGCCTCTGACGTCCCCTCAAGTCAGGGGTGCCATCAAGGACCCACTGTGGAGGATGACTGCCATGGACCCTGGAACTACCCCAGAAACTGCTCAATGAAATGGGAAAGTTTATACCTCTGACTTTGGAAGAGCCACTCCCCACCACACCCCTGTCTTCAACGCTAAGGCCCAGAGCCTCAAGGGCTAGGAAAGACATACTCAAGCCGACCACTCCTGGACAGGGGTGATATACTTCCCCCAAAGGAAGTAAAGAGGAAGGCAGTGAAGGAATTTCAGGATGGGGGTGGTGGTTGGGAGTCCTGAGGGTGTGTAAGCTGGGAGAAGTCTAAGGAAGAGTTTCAGGAATCCACTATGGGATGCCTTGGGCAGGAACTTCCTCAGCCTCCTGAGGTCCCACCTCCCCACAGCAAAGATCTGCACCGTTTACATTCACCGTGGCTCTTGGAGTGTCGTTGAGGTGTCTGATCGCCCAGTCAGGCTGTGCACTTAGTTTTCAGGCAGTCAGCAAAAGTGTTAGCTGCTCCCAATCTCCACATCATTCAGTGGGGTCCAAGTCCTAGGGATCCTCTGGCCTAAGGGCCCCTGGGAGACCATCCAACCACTGACTCTTTACTAGCCCTTCTGCTTTGTTGGTCCCTGTTGGACACAAGTCTGTACAGAGTTGAACAGAAACCTCCTTGCTCACAGAATTGAAAGTCCAATGGCTGGCACTCTCTGGTTATGTCCCCGCAACCCGTGCATTCCCATATATATCCTCCAACACACACACCACTGCCACACACACCACTCATGTTTCTCTGCCACTTGAACAGACAGCAAACAGCACCCCTTCTCCCAGAGAGGCATCCACGTTCCACCTTGAAGAGCACACCCACTTCCTTGGACTACCCTAAGTACGTGCCTCTCAAGTGTCCTCTTTCTTGAGGTGTTACAGACCCGACAGATCTATCTTACCCCATAACCTGTTAGCCTCCCAAGGGCAGCGTTCTTAACAGAAGTTGGACAAGAGGGCACACAGAGTTATCAAGAATGGCTAAACGAGGGGCCTCTTCAGGGTCTGGAACAGCACACAGTGCTTCCCTAATGTAGCCAGGCCAAAGTGTCCATGGCGGCCTGAGAGTGGTCAGTGGGGCCCTTACCAGGCCATAGCACCTGCAAACGTGGCACCCTGAAGGACAATGGCACCCTTCATGGCACCCCGAAGGACAACAGTTGAGAGAGAGGACCAGGAAGGTCCCAAGTGAAGGGCTACCCCAGATTCCGCTCCGCTCAGGTACTTCACACCCCTGCAATGTTTCACAGCCACAACCCGAGCCACACTAGTTGCTCCTTTCCTAGGTAGGCAGCTTTCCAAAACTCCTTACAAGGGAGGGTGAAAAAGGGCCATGAATGCAGGAAGAAAGCCTGGTAGGATAGGGCAGCTGGAGAAGGCCTGAGTGTCCTGGGGAAGCAGGGACACTTGTAAGGACACGCCAGGGCACCCAAGAGAGCCTTCCTGACCTCCCCAGACGAGGTCGGGTACTTTTCTGTCCCCCCTGCCATACTCGCACTGCCCGCTGTCAGCCTGCGTCTGCGACACTGGCCTAGATCTGCTCAGGGGCAGGGCTCCCCATCAGTGCTCGAGGTTCAGAGGACTCCTCGCGGAGGTGGGTCCCAGAACTGCCTGCCAGGACCCTGCGGAGGTTCGAAGCAGGGCGAGGCCCCATCCCCCATCTGGGCAGCCCCTGCCCCTCATCTTTCCCCGGGCTGGGGCGCCGCCCCTCAGAAGCAACTTCAAAGGACCCGGCTTTTGCTTCCGCAGCCCGCACAACTGAGGCTCGGGTAGATCTCGGACGTTGGAGCCGTCAGGGTCCGGGGTCTCTGAGAACCTGGTGGGACTGCCGGGCTTCAGGCGGTCTGGGCTGAGGGGCGGGTCCTCAGAGCCCCCCGAAGTGGGAGGGGAGGGTCAGCCGCGGGGCCAATCCCGGCGCGCAGGGAGCGGGGGCGGGGGCCGGGAGGAGGGGGGGTGAGGGGGCGGGCGGGCCGGGGGCGGGGCGCGGCGTCCAGGCGGCGGCGGGGACGGCGGCGGCTCCTCAGTGTCCGGCTCAAGCTCCGGCTGCGGCTCCGGCTCGCGATGCCCCACTCGGTGACCCTGCGCGGCCCTTCACCCTGGGGCTTCCGCCTGGTGGGCGGCCGGGACTTCAGCGTACCCCTCACCATCTCGCGGGTGAGTCCAGCGACCACAGGGCGGCGGGGTGGTCCTGAATCTTGAGACCCAACCCTTGAGGTCCACTCGGGACCCGGATCCCCGACGTCCTGGAGGCTCGGAGGCCAAGCGTTGGCCTCGGTGACCCACAGGCTGTAGAGGTGGCTTCCAGGCTGGGCAGCACCGCCCCAACCCCCTCCCTCTCTCCCTGGGCCTGCCTGCCCTGTCCCTCTGAGGACTCCCCCGCCCCACAAAGAGTTCACAAAGCAGCCTCCCTGCTGGCCTCATTTGGGGGGACTCAAGCGCAGGCCATGGAAGGACCAAAGTCATAGGCCAGGGATCGGGACTGGTCAACAGAGGCCCAGAAATGCTGCTTACATTTGAACCCCTCCTGAAGATTTGGGGCAAAATGACTGAGAGACCCCCCCTTCCCTATCAAGGGTCCCTGCCAGCAGAGCTGTGCCACCCCAGAGAGGTCTGGGGTCCTCTCTGAAACTGAAGAAATAAAGACCCAGCCAGTTCCTCTCTCTGGTTTTGGTCAGTCTCTCATTCGTGACCTCAGTTGTCCTAAGGGGAAGTGACCAGGAATTTTTGGCTTCCAGGGGAAGGGGAAGCCTGTCTGTGCAGTTCTGAGACCCCTTCCCCACAAGACTCACAAGGCCAGGGGCCAGGATAACCTCAACCCAGTTCCTCAAGTTTCTATGGCCATGCACTGCCCCAGGCTTAGGACAGCTGAGGAAGAGGAGGGGGCACAGCCTGGGTGGTGGCTAATCCAAGGGGAGCAGGGGAGCAGAGGGGAGGACTCGGGCCCTGTCAGGGGGTGCCCAAACTGGGAAAGACGGCATCCTGGCCCAACCTTGGGGTCCCGTATTTGAAGGGCCAGAAGAGGAGACCCAGGCTCTGCCCCTCGGAGTCCCAGTGTAGGGGTCCAAAGACGACAGAACCCTGCCCTTGGGGGCTCCCAGTGCGAAAGGAAGGCAGGCAGGGACCTGGGCCATCCCTTGACCCCACACAGGCTACTTTGGCCTTCGAGACCCTGTGTCACAGGAACTGAGAACACCTTCCCCCACCCTTCCGCCACTTCTTGCCATGGGGGCTGGACCAAGCTGGCTGGGCTTTCCGAGACGTCTTTCTAGTTCTCGGGAGGGGTTGGGCACCTGGTGGAGCATGGCATCATGGAATACTCTTTCTGGGGGCCAGGGTGACAGGCAGGCCCAGCTGTCCTGGGAGGAGTCCCACATCTGCCCTCACCCCGTGGCCACTAGGTCTCTGGGGCTGAGTGAGGTGGTCCTTCAGCGCATCCGGGAGCCTTTCATCTCCCACTTTCCTGAGAGCCCTTCGGGGTGTGGGGGTGTGGGGGTGTGTGAGGGGGCGGGAACACATCTGTGTCTGCCTGTGAATGTCATGCTGTGTGTCCACCCACCGAGGCAGGCCAGCCGGCCAGGCACCCTGGGCGTGAGGCCGCTGACAGGCTCAGTGGCGGCGGCTGACGGCCGCAGGCGGCAGGGAGCAGAGACATCTGTTGCCCACGCGGCTGCCTGCCCGCCGAGGAAAGGCCTCCACACGTCACAGCGGCAGCAGCAGCGGCCTTGTTTGGAGCCGATCAGGATGCAGGCCGCTGGCAGGCAGACAGGCTGAAAAGAGTTTGCCGGGAAGAACCCCTTCTTTGTCCCCCAAAGTCACACAGCAGCAGCTCAGGCCTGAGGAGCCAGGATGGCTGAGCCTGGATTTGGGTGGGATCTGGGGAGATTTACGGGGCTGAGGAGGCACAGGCCACAGCTTGCCCAGCAGGTACCTCAAGGGTAATTCTACAGACACTGATGATATGTGGGAGTGTCCTCATCAGGGGGGTTCAAGACCCAACCCCTCCCACGCTCATGGGGCTTCCCCCACCCAATGGAGGCAGCCACACTCAGACAGAGAAGAGGCTGGCTGCCTGGCAGAGCCGGGACTATGCAACCTCAGCCCACAAAGCTTTGGGGAGCCCCCCCAAAAAAAAACACAGGGCTCCTTCCTTGCAAACTATAGTGACTGCTGGCCTTGGCATCCTAATGAGCATTGCTACTACCAAGTCCCTAGAAACTAGTGCCCCGAACAAATACAACCAACTGTATGCCCAACTCCCTGGAGGGGCTTTTTGTATCTAGATCAGGTGGAGTGACACGGGGGCTTTAAAAGTAGCTGCCATAGGTGAGACGGCTGGTTCATGCTCCAGTCTCCCAGGTGACCTCCTTTCTCCTCTGTCTCTTCCTTTTATCTGTTTATCCTGCATTCAGCATCCAGAAAAATCGGCCTGCATTCAACTCTGTCCTGTGATTTCCCTGTTTAGAATCCTCCCTTTTCCCCAACTGCCCGGGAGAGATGCCAGCTTTTCTCTTGGGCCTACAAGGCCCACAGATCTGGTCCCTGCGTTTTTTTCTGATTTCATCTCTTCCATTCTCTCCTCACCAATGATATTTTGGCCACAGAAGCCTGCGTTCACTCTCACTCCAAGATGAGCCATTATCCATGCTGATCCTCCTATTCAGAACACCTCTCTGTTTTGTAGAAATGCACACGGTGGTTAAGAGCAAAGGATTTGGAATCGGTTGGCCTGGGTTGAAATCCTAACTCTGCTGGTTATCAGCTGAGTGTCCTGTGCTTCTCTGGGCTTTGGTTTCCTCATCTAGGAAATAGGCTTGCCTTGAGGACTAACGAAACAATGCATGTAAAGGCAATTGGGAGAGTCACGGTTTCCTGGCCTTGCGCCCTCTCTGACCAGAACTCCCGAGCTAGCAGCGCTGGCAGAGCCCCAGCCACCCCTGCTTTCGAGAACTTCCTCCACCCACAAGGGCCTGAATGCACCCCTTGTACTGGCTGAGTCATCCTGCCGCTAGCCACCCCCTGAGGAAGAAGACTCCTCTCCAAAATGGGGAATGGGGCAAAGTACCCCATACCCAAAACCTCTCTTTCTTCATCTCTATATAAGGATGAGAACAGCCTCTGTCTCATTAGGTGGTTGAGAGGTTGCCATGAGCTAGTTATGGCTAAAGCACTGAGCCCAGGCCATGCCACAGAGCAGGTATCCATGAAGGAGAGGGTCCTGGCAGGGCCTTGAGTGGGGAGGGTGGGATCGTGCCAAGTGGGTGCCTCCCCAGGAAGAGGGACCTATGTTGGTGCCAGTGTCCAACAATGGAATATTAATGGTGGCTGAGGGTATCATGCTCTAGAAGAATATTCCTTGGGGCAGCCTATTCCAGGGCAGGTCAGCTTGGCAGTGCCCACACCAGAGCTCCAGCCAAGGAGCTGCCAGCACCTCAGCTTTGTCTGCTCACTACAGAGAACTGGCTAAGCGGAGCCTGGCCAGGCTTCCAGTAGCTCCCACCCCATAGGAACAGTGTCACTGACAGTTCTTGAGCCATAGCTTGACACTAGCAAAGAGGCTAGGAAGAATGAGGGTCCCTAAAATCTCTCTCCAAAGGCTGTGCAGGGACCAGAGACAGGGTAAAGGATGTCCCATTGCCTGAATTCCCCCCAGGCTGCTTACTCAGGCATCCCATGAGTCTATCCCCAACCTCGTGTGACTCATGTCAAGGGATCAGCATTGAAGGAGGCTCCAGTGTGGACGCTGCTGACCCTCTGGGGTCCACAGTGGCACCGGGCTGGCCTCAGTGCCTGTCCTCCAGAGGAAAGGGAGCTGTGATCCAGGAATGCAGGCTGGCAGCTGGAAGTAGATGGCCTTCAACTTGCCTGGGGAGGTGACGACACAGAACGAGGTGCTAACACTATTAGGGGAGCTAAGTGGTAAAGGGGGCACACAGGGGACAGTGGGGCACCAGAGGAGAGGCTCCAAGGGGGAATGCCTCCATGGAGAGCCGAAGACCTGAAGGATGACAAGGTAACTAGGGTTTAGGGGCTCAAAGGAGCGTGTTCCGGGTAGAGGTAACAGCACCTGCAGAAGTGTGGCGGTAAGAGAGAGCTCTTTGCTGCCTGTGAGTAATTCACGTGGTCTGGATAGAGTGTGGGTAGGTGGAGGTAAATATGGAGGGATGGGGATGAGAAGAAACAAGGTCACTAAGGGTTTGAGTGTCAGGTCAAGGGACTTACTATGTGGTCTGGCTGGATGGGGCAATGTAGGCTATGTGTCCATGTTTTGTGTTAACTATCTATTTGAGAGCACGTATGCCTGTGTGTCCCCTGCATGTCCATGGGCATATATGCAGACTGCAAGAGTGACATCGTACTTGTTCCAGCCCAGAGGAATCTCCTGTCAAATGCCATCATGTCCTACCAGACCTCTGTGAGCTGGAGTTGGGGCCTTTAGAGCAGAGGCTCCAGCCAGGCCATGTGGGAACTCAGTCAGTCTTATGGTATGCCCACCCAAAGGTCACATGAGCAGCAGGGCCGCACTGGCACGGTTCTGGGGTTGGCAGGGGTCTGCATGGCCTTGAGCAAGGCCATGTAATGACCAATGCCCAGCCATCTGGCTTGTCCATCCACAGGTCCATGCTGGTAGCAAGGCTGCCCTGGCTGCCCTGTGCCCTGGAGACCTGATCCAGGCCATCAATGGTGAGAGTACAGAGCTCATGACACACCTGGAAGCACAGAACCGCATCAAGGGCTGCCACGACCACCTCACGCTGTCCGTGAGCAGGTACGCACGGGGCCGACTGAGCCAGAATGAGGGGTGAGTCAGGGGAGGGTGCACTCTGGGCCACCAGCATCCTGGGAGAGCAGGGCCTCACACAGCCTTTCTACTTCTGTTCCCTGGCACCCAGGCCTAAGGAGCAGTGCTCTCACGGGGGTTTGGCAGGCACTGTTTGGAGACGTGGGTGGCTTAAGAAAGGAAGAAGCCCCCATTTAATCTATTGCTGGAACTATGTTGGGATCTTATGGCAGGGGTAGACAACCCAAAATCAGGGCTGAAATAAGACCTGGGGTAGCCTCACACCGGGGGTGTCGGTGGTGTGTGATATCTGTCCTTTCCCCACCCATGAGTGACCAGCTTGATGAGCAGTTCAAAAATTTTTATCGACCAACACCTTGTTTAACCGTCAAACCAATTTGATACGGTAAAATCTAATATAGGCTCCACTGTACATGTGAGACAACTGAGATTCACACAAAGTCTGGAGGGTGCTTCAAGTCACACAGTGGAGCAATGGGAAAGCACGGTTTGACTGACCTGAGGTCTCTCTCACTCTCACCAAAGACGCCACTCCCTCTGCTTGACTGCTGACCCGTCAAGCCTTGCTGAGGCTGATGGCAGTTGGCTGGGTCCTGCCTCAGCGGGATCTCCCTCCCCCTGTCTTCCCTGGATGCAGAGAAGTCAGACATAATTGCTCAGCTCTGCCACGTTCCCTGTTAACAGGGACTTTCCACGACCCCCTGTGGATGTGTGTAGGCGAATCCTCCCCAAACCACAACGTGGCCAACCAGGCCTTAGAGCCGGTGGGGCAGAGGGTAATCCACTGGCTCAGAGCCATTAAACATGGTGGGAAGGCTTCTGAAGTAGCCCCATTTGAGTCTGGCCCTGCTCTGGGCTGAAGTCAGGACCTCTGACTCTTCTCCGGGCTGAGTGGGCCCAGCTGCAAGTCCAGGACCTGGTACACTCCACCTGGCCTGCAGTGAGGAGGCCCTGGCCCAGGAGTTCAGCAGAGCTGGCCCTCTTCCAGACTCTGAGGGCTCTTAGGTACACGAGATGACCTCAGTGAGCCTGGGTTTCCTTCTCCATAAAGCATGATCACATTCATCACCCTCTCTGAGACGGGGGTACAGGCTGGCTGGGGGAAACATCAGTACTGCTCTGCCCACGAGCCACCCAACTTGGCTGGTTCTTGGGCCCTGACTCACCTCTGGCCTTGACTCTGCTCGGCTGTATAAAGCAAGCCCTGGTAGTAGTGGGGCGAGGGGCAGGGGAGGCTCACAAGGGGCCTGATTCAGGAGGTCCATAGAGGGAATAATGTCAGGGGAGGGTGGCAGGATGGGGGCAGGGTGGAGGTCCCCCTTCCTTCCTTCCTTCCCTGGTCATTTGTTCCAAGCCAGGCATGGATGGAGCCAGGGGTCCCCTGACCTGTTTCACTCTGGGTGTTTCAGCTCCCAGACGCTGCTGGACATGGAGCCGGGGAGAGCACATTCTCTCCTATCACAGATTCTGGGTTCTAGCCCTAGCTCTGCACTTGAGAACTGTGCTGTCCTCCAGCTGGTGACTTACTATCAGAGCCCTTAGCTTCCTCAACTTCAAAACGGAGGATCTGGGATGGAGTGATCATGACATACAAGGTCTGCTCAGTCAGGGTGAAAAGCTGGGGTCCTTTCCCCCACCCCCTATCCTAATTCTCACGCATGCAGATTCTGGGGGATCAAGACAAGGACCACCTTGACTTTCTGGGCCAGCATCTCTTATCCTGGGGACTTTCTCACCTACAAGGCCCCTGATCCTGTTCTGTCCAGCCTGTTGTGCCAGCACTTATGCCTGAGGCCCCAACCTGGGCCTGGTGAGCTGGCTGGAGGGAGCTTCTGTGTGGAGCTCTGCCCAGGCCAGCCTCCCTACCTACTCTCTTATGTACAGAGAGCTCTAATCCTCCACAGACTAATTCCAATTCATCACAGCATGAAAAGTGAAGTAAGGGCCCAGCTTCCCCGCTATGCTTACTTTGTCTGGAACTCAGTCAGATATCCAGCAGTCCAAGCTAACCCACAATGTCTGGGTACGTTCTGTAGGTCCAGGACCTTCCTGGCATCAGCTCCAACCCCAGGGCCTTTGGTCGGATCCCTGTCACCTATTACATGTGACACAAGATGGATTTGCACAGCCCACCCTTTGGGGGACTTAAAGATGGCAGATAGAGCTACCTGTCCAGCCTAAAGTATGGAGATCTGGGGATGGAATTTGACATACAAATAAGCCTTTCATTCCAATCTGATGCCTTGGGCTACTCTCATGGCTCTGGGCACTTTGTACCCTCTAATCCTCAGACCTCAGGCTTGTACCTCTCTTCTGGGCAGGACTTCAAGGAAGTTTAAGGCCAAAGAGCCACACAAGATGTCCTAGGTTTATCCCAGCAGAGTTCCATGTCCAGGCCATAGTTAGAGCTGTGAGCTAGGGCAGTATCTTGGGAGCACGGCTGAGGGTGCTGGAGCCAGATGCCAGTGGGGGTGGGACAGCAGAACCTTGGTGCTACAGGCTTCTGAAAAGCTGTGGAGGAGAGAGGTAGCCTGCAGGGGACCAAGGAATGGGCAGTTGTGAGCAAGAGCCAAGGGACTGTGGACAGGTGTGGTCAGATCGTTAAAATCCTCTTCTGAGTGGAGGGAGAGGGGCAGGGTTGAGCTGCTAGCCCAGTGGTGAGACCCCTGAGAAGTCTCAGGAGGCCCTGTGGGGTAGAGTTGGGACTTTATTCCCCTTCGATGTAACCAGCCTCACTCACACTCACCTGCCGGTCCAGGGTCCACACACCCTCCTGGCCTGCCCTCTCACAGGACTAGTTGGTGGCAGGACTGGGCCCCAGGCCTGTAGCCTCTTGGCCCCGCCTGCCCCACTGATGGCAGGTTTATGATGTTTTTCTCCCTCCTGAGTGGTGTTTGGCTTTTGGTTTCTATGGCGAAGCAGGAATTTCCTAATGGCCTGTTTCCCATCTGGGCTGGGCAGACATTGGTGATGACTCTGCCGGCGGCTACAGGAGGGGAGGTGCACCCCACAGAGCCTCCATCTCACCTCCCCCCACAGTCCCCGGGTGCCTGACCCGCAGGCCTGGGCAGAGCTGTGGATGGAAGAGGGATGAGCGGTGGGCTCCCAGCTGATCAGTGTGTGAGGCCTGGCTTGCCCCGCCCCGCCATGAGCTTGGCCCTCTTTGTGTGGAGCTTCCGGAAGTGACAGAGAGGGTGGAAACGTGGGGAAGCTGTAGGGCTTCCTTCCTAGGAACCAGACCAGAGTGGGAAGGACCAGCTGGTGGAGAAGGGACACACAGCCTACCCCAGAATCCTGAGCTGTGTCTCCTTGCCATAACGGCCGCCATTCTGGTGCAGGGGCAAGTGCTGGGGTGGTATCCTTATCCATGCAGAGTAACAAGCCTGGTCCAGGTGGCCCTGGGCCCAGACCCCAACCCTTCTTGGTCCTTGTCCCAGGCATAGTGGGCTAATAAGCAGAGATTTGTGACCATCCTAATTTCTGCCACAGGCCTGAAGGCAGGAGCTGGCCCAGTACCCCAGAGGACAACAAGGCTCAGGCACACAGGATCCACATCGACTCCGAGGCCCAGGTTTGTACATATACCACCTGGCCTGGCCTGGCCTGGCTCAGAGCAAGCCCAGCACAGAGGGGCTGGGCCTCACCCACAGGTTAACTGCGGGTGTCCTCACCGTAGTTCTCAGGTGCCCACGCCAGAGACTGAAGCAGAAGGCTTCTCTGAGCCCTGTCCATGCCCCTCCAGGTGCTCCCCAGGTGATGGCTGTCTGCACTGGGCTCTGCTGGTACCCCAGGCAGTCCTGGACTCTGGGACAGTAGTGCCCGTGATGGGCAGGGACTGGGCCAGGCTTTGGCTCAGGGCTACCACCTACCCAGCTGGGTTTCACTCTGTTGCCCAGTGATGCCAGATCAGGAGGAAGTCACCAGGCTTGGGGGCAGGGTGGGGGACAACCACAGGCTGTGGAGTGACCACAGGCTATGGGGTACTCTTCTGTCTCATCCTAACCTTGGGCACCTACCTGGCCAGAGCCAACCTTAGAATATAAGGCACTGCCCTGCCTATCCAAGACTGAAGTTTCCTCCTGGCCATTCTGCAATTGCAGCTAGCAGACCTCAGGCTGCAGGCCTGTCTGCTCAGCTACCTTTCTGTGTATGACAAGAGTCACAGCTATGGTGCTGTCCTCAAGGAATGTAAGGTGGGGCCAGGCTGCTTTAGGGCCTCATTTTGCCATGGGCCAGAGGGGTAGCCCAGGTAGCAAGGCTGAGGTATCCAGAGTGAACTTGACATCTCTGGGGCCACAGAGTTTAAACAAGGTAGAGACTCGACTGGTCTGTGATGGATCCAGAACTTGGGACCTAGCATGTGGGACTGTCTGTCTCTCCGTGGCGGCTTTGCTGTATGTACCAGAGGGAAGGATCTGCTGTGGCCTTGCCCTCACCATCTATCCCAGTCCCCATCTTTCTCTGATGTTTGTTTCCAACCTTGCTTTTACTGGCATCCCCGAGGCCAGATATGTACCATATGCAGGAAGTGCCCATTCTGGAAGGGGAGAGGCACCTTGCAGTTCCAGGATGGCAGAAGCCAGGTGTCGAAGGAGTCCAGAGAGGTATAAAACTCAATCAAGGGGTCAAAGAGGACTGGAGGAGGGCATATCCAAGCCATGACCTGAGGGGCTAGGAAGAATAAGGCAAGCAAAGGGGCTTGGAGAGAAGTGTGCCACATACAAAGTTAAGCACATACAGAGGCCCAGAGGTGAGATTGTGCACCAGAGGTTCAGAGAAAAGTCCCAGGGGTGGCTGGGGGCAGAGGGGAGGGCTGAGGTCTCTCAGTTTCCTCTGCCCCGGGCCTCAGCTGTTCTTGCAGTGATCTGTGGCCACACCTGCGTCTCAGGAGCTTGCTCCTGGTAGTCCCATGGACCCATGGGGACAGGGGGTGGGAGACATAGACAAGTCAGCCAGGCCTGATATGGGGCTGACCAATGGGGACAGCGTGGTGCAGGCCCCCAGCTCATGTGTGAGCCCAGCACTCACGTGTAAGTGTCCTTTGCAATGTGAAGCTCAGGTCTGCTGAGTCTTCTGGGAGAGGCTCTGGGCCAGGGGGGCTGGGGGCTGGAGGGCAGTTCCCCCTGCTCCCACACTTCCCCTCACTGGCCTCCTCAGGGGCCAGGCTGCTGGTGGCTCAGGCTGGAAGCAGAGGGATTTTCCACAAGCAGCAGGGCAACCCCTTAGCTGCTGCCTCCATTCTGTACTTAAAAGGTCATGAGCTCCGTGGGTGGCGACAGAAACACCCCCACCCAGCCCCTGCCCGGTCGTGTCCTCAGTAACACAGACACAGGGCCCATTGTCCTCAGACTGCTCCCACCCTCTGCCTGCAGGGGGGATGGGGGTGGGCCCAGCTGGAGCCATCACAGGAAGGGAAAACCACAGCTGGCCCTCAGAGCAGCACAAGGTACCCTGGCACTCAACAACTGGGGTTTCAGGCGCTCCTTCCATATAGGGTCATAGAAGACTTCTCTCAGGCCTCACATGGGAACACAGCCCAGAGTGAAGGAAGGATGGTGATCAGGAAAGGTTTCCCAGAGAGGGTGGCATTTGAGCTGAGAACCAGGTGATGGTTTAAGGCAAGCCAGGTGCAGCAGGCAGTGCAGGACTCAGCCTGTCCTCTCCAGACAAGCAGAGAGCCGAAGCTCAGCCTCTGGGAGGTGCCCCCTGCTCACCTGGAGTTAGTGCCCACCTCTGTCCCAGTTGAGTGTCCCAGACTCTGACCACGGGCATGTGGGAGCTGATGAGCAAGCCCATGGTTACCCCCTTGCTGTGGAGTGACACTTAGAGTCTTCAACAACTAAATCAGCACCTGGCAGGGACTCGGGCCCCGACAGCACACAGGCACATCACGGAGAGGGGAAGTTCGGAGTCGGGGCTCAGGAATGCTCGCGACAGCCATTCATCCAATGATGGGTGCGTGCCAGGCACTATGCTCAGCGCTTTATGTGCAAAGGTCTCATTTCATACCCGCCAGGAACTTATGATATAGAAACCGTCATGCTCCCTTCACAGATGAGGAAACTCAGGTTCACAGAGGTAATGTAACTGGCTCAATGAGTGAGTGAGAAAGTTGGGACTCAAACCAACACTGAGGTCATCACGTGTGTCTTAACCGCTGAGGCTGCTGCATGGGTGGCCATGGGGACAGGGGCTCTGATGACCCTGCAGTAAATCCCCACACCCTGCTGGGCAGGGGTAAGTGGAGGGCCTTCCTCCTCTAGGTCCTTCCAGCCCCGCATCCTGTTGAAGCCTCCTTTGTATGGGGCCCAGCCCTGCCCCAGTCCATGGCCCATCTGGTCCCCATTAGAGGCCAGGCCAGCCCCGGCCTGCCTGCCCTGCAGACACACATGGGAGAGTGCTCGGGTTTCTCAGGGGCTTTTCATGGACCCAGTGGGATAAAGGGTTTTCTGCTGCTGTTGCTTCATTGATGGGGGCCCACCTGGGCAGCGAGAGACCCTCTCCTTTGTCCTTTAGGGTGGAAGAATCTGGGACTCCAACCCTACCCAGTCACTCAGCTGCTAGTTCACCCATTCCTCATGCTTCTGCCCAGCTCAGAGCCTGTAGAAAGCAGCAGCTTGGGCAAAGCCTTGCAGGTTCAACTGTGCCCCAGCTGGAGGCTGCCTAAGTCCTAGGCTTGCTCTTTCCCCCGATGGTAGGCCCCCTCTCCTCCCACCTGACAGCCCTGTTCACATTGTAGAGTGGCGGGACAATTTATATGTCTCCTCCCAGAATGGGGCTGAGGATACCTTCACAGCCTGGACTCTTGGGCCCTACCCTAAAGTCAGGGTGCTCTGGCCACCAACTGTGTCCCTGTCAATGGATAGGGACATGGTCATCCCCAGCATGACCAGCTCTTGTTCCAAGTACACATAAGTGTGTGATTAGGTGTATGTAGGTGGACTGGCTGATTCCTGTGTGTTGCCTTCCTGCATGGGTATGTCTGTAAAGGTATTGTGAGAGTGTGCATGCCTGTTTTCATACTGCTGAGGACAGGCCTGTGTGCCTACAAACTAGAGGCAACACGGCCCTGAGCACTGCAGGGACAAAGGTCCCCAGTCCCCATTCAGACCCGCACCTGCAAAGAAACTTCCCTCTTCTCTTGGGTTGAGGAGGCATATTCAGGGCATCCCTCCCCTAGATGACTCGGTCATGGGCATCAGGCTGGCTGTGGGGTTGTGGGATGGGGAGCTTTGAGCTCTGGCCTGCTCTCTGCCCCTCATCTGCCCTGTCTATGGAAGGCCACCCATCTTTTGCCTGGGAAGCAGGAAGTGGGGGTGAAACTACAGGCCTAGAGGGGGCTGACCTCACAACGGTACCTTTTCTTAAAGAAAAAAATTTTATTTATTTGGCTGCACTGGGTCTTAGCTGCAGCATGAGGGATCTTTGAGCTTTGTTATCATTGCTTGCTGGATTTTTAGTTGCAGCAATCAAACCCTTCGTTGTGGTATGTGGGGTAACGTTCCCTGACCAGGGATCAAATCTGGGCCCCCTGCACTGGGACTGCAGAGTCTTAGCCACTGGACCACCAGGGAAGTACCACAATGGTACCTTTAAACCTCCTGCTCCTGCCAAAGGGTCCTGGAACACGATGATTGATGACCCTTCCTGGCTGTAGAACAGGAGTTCCTGTTTTGCATTCCCAGCCGTGGGCCCATCTAGTACCCAGTGTGGTTCTGACAGGTAAAAAATACCTGGCACCAGGACCACCTTCGCAAGGAAGCCACACACTCTGCAACAGACATGCTGGCCTTAAAAGTCTTCTTGGGATGGTCCTGCCCAAACACCACCCACATGGGCACTGGGAGTCAGAACCACCACAGGGCTCATGAGCCAAGGTTGAGTCTCAAGGATTCAGGGCTTTTGTGTCTGACTTTCCATAAGCATTTCTCATTTCTTCAGGGGTTGAACCAGGCCCAAGGCTTAGCCTTTCCTCCACAGACCCATTCCCTGACTAGACACCATAGCCCAGAGATGCGTGAGCAAGAGTAGCCAGGCAATGCCCAAGAAGGCTTGGCGTAGCAGGGCATAGGTGGGTGTACCACAGACGGTCTCCCAGTGCCTCCGGTTTCTCTCTCTCCTAGGATGGCAGTCCTCTGACAAGCAGGCGGCCCTCAGCCACCGGGCTTGGGCCAGAAGATGGCAGGCCAGGCTTGGGATCTCCTTACGGGCAGTCACCTCGCCTCCCAGTCCCTCACAATGGCAGCAACAGTGAGGCTACTCTACTGGCCCAGATGGGTGCCCTGCACGTGTCTCCACCCCACAGGTAGTACAGAGGCAGGACCTTTGATGCCCTACCCAGATCCCATCTTAATTCCTGATCCCTCAAATCTCATACCAGGTCCAGTCTTGACCCTTAACCTTGGGTCTCAGCTGGTTGCATTCTGACTCATGAAACCTCACCAGAACCCTGAACTGGCAGGGGGAAGGCTAGTACTGCAACCCTGTCCCTTGGTGCATCTCTTTCGTCCAGCACTGACCCAGCCAGAGGCCTTCCGAGGAGTCGCGACTGCGGAGTCGACCTGGGCTCAGAGGTGTACAGGATGCTTCGAGAGCCAGCCGAGCCTGCAGCTGCGGAGCCCAAGCAGTCAGGCTCTTTCCGCTATTTGCAGGGCATGCTGGAGGCCGGCGAGGGCGGTAGGACTCTTCTCTTTACCCCACCTGCCTTCCCATTCCTTGAAGTCGCAAACTCTGCCCTCCGAACCTCCCCCATCTGCACTTTCGCGACCCCACGTCTTGCTTCCCAGCCTTTAGCCCCTCCCACGTGTCCCGCGTGACTTAGCGACTGAACAACGCGTGTTCTCTGCGCCTCCTCACACCCCTTGCTGCACCGGGGCTTTGTGATTACCACTCCACTTGTATCGCAGCTCCTCCCTTCACGCCCTTCCAACCCCCTTCCCAATCTCTGTGCGGGTGGCTCTGGAAGTAGGGCGCAGCCCCGCACTCCGCAGAAGTGAGGTTTTCCGCTTTTTCTGACCTTCGCAATGGGCTCTTCCAAATGGGCTTCGCTCTCTGGCTTTCAGGGGAACGGCCCGGACCTGGCGGTCCCCGGAACCTCAAGCCCACAGCCAGCAAGCTAGGCGCTCCGCTGAGTGGCCTGCAGGGGCTTCCCGAATGCACGCGCTGCGGCCACGGCATCGTGTGAGTACCTCCCCCACCTGCCCCGAGCGTCCTCCGTCGGAGGCCCTGAGTAAGGCCGCGCTTTACGGAGCTGTCCGCCCCTGACGCCGTCCTCTCCGATCACCCACTAGGGGCACCATCGTCAAGGCGCGGGACAAACTCTACCACCCGGAGTGCTTCATGTGCAGCGACTGCGGCCTCAACCTCAAACAGCGCGGGTACTTCTTTCTGGACGAGCGGCTCTACTGCGAGAGCCACGCCAAGGCGCGCGTCAAGCCTCCCGAGGGCTACGACGTGGTGGCGGTGTACCCTAATGCCAAGGTGGAACTCGTCTGAGCCGCTCCCGGAACGTCGCATCCCCGCCTCTGCTTCTTTTAACGTCCCCGCGCGGTCCGTGTACATATGTGTTTGCGCCCTGGCTCCCTAATAAACTTCCTCCGCTCCACCTGCGCTGTGTCGGTGCCCTGGCCTGTCTCCCTCCAACACAGGCTCTGACTCCCGAGTGCTGCACTGGTTCAGATCCCAAGCATTTTCTCAGGCACTGGGTATAACGGTGAGCAAGATAAATACTGTGCTATCTGGCTCAGATGGTAGAGAATCTGCCTGCAATGAAGGAGACCTGGGTTCGATCCCTGGGTTGGGAAGATTCCCTGGAGAAGGAAATGGCAAACCCACTCCTGTACTCTTGCCTGGAGAATCCCACGGACACAGGAGGCTGGCGGGCTGCAGTCCATGGGGTAGCAAAGAGTCGGACATCACTAAGCACCTTAGTGTACCTGTCCTTAAGGAAGCCACAGCCTGGGTGGATGGCAGACATGAATCACAGGCGCAAGTCTATTAATAGGGAGGGGAGGTCTGAGGTGCTTATAAGGGGACATCACTTAAAGGGTTTGATCTGGATGGAGTCCAGGAAGGTGTCAGCTGGGAACTTAAGGGATGAAGGAGGGAAGAGCTCCTCAGGGTGAGGGGCTGTGTGTGCAAAGGAATGTTAGAAGCGAGCACAGGCAAGAAAAGCCCCGTGTGGGCACCACCACGGAGAAGGCAATGGCACCCCACTCCAGTACTCTTGCCTGGGAAATCCCATGGGCGGAGGAGCCTGGTAGGCTGCAGTCCATGGGGTCACGAAGAGTCGGACGCGACAGAGGGACTTCACTTTCAGTTTTCACTTTCATGCATTGGAGAAGGAAATCGCAACCCACTCCAGTGTTCTTGCCTGGAGAATCCCAGGGACGGGGGAGCCTGGTGGGCTACCGTCTATGGGGTCGCACAGAGTCGGACACGACTGAAGCGACTTAGCAGCAGCAGGGCACCACCAGGAGCGCGGGCGGCCCCTAGCAGCCGCAGGAGGGACTACACCGCGGGGATATGACGGGAGATCACCGGTTTGGCTGAGGGCGGTATCTGCCTCCCGGCCATCTCAGCATTCTCTCTTCCGGGTCTGCCCCCTACCCGCGCGCCACCACCCCCACGGCCCTGTAGCTGTATTAATTCCTTTCCTTCTCCTTCCCCAACTCTGCCCGCCAGAGGGCGCGCGGAGTGAGTGAATGAGTGAATAAGTGTGTGCGTGTGTGTGAGAGAGGAAGGTTTTAGAAAGAAAAGAACACTCGCCTCCAAAGTCGAGGGTAAACTCCACTCTTCCTCGGAAGCCCGGCGGTGACAGTGTGGTGAGGCGGTCCTGAGCCTTTCCTTGCTCCGTTGCACAGTCTGGTACAGACTCGCACTTTTAAAAAAGATGAGTGGTAGCAGAGTTGATGAATCCTGGCTATTCACACACGGTGATGACGCGTCCTGGACTCCGAGTCACGTGGATTCACCCTCTTGTTAAGTTGCTCAGGACAGGAAGCAGCCTTGTTTATTTAGTGAGCCCCGAGTAATGTACGTTTGTGCTCTTTTCAGTTTTGTACTATCACAAACCACAAAAGACTGCTATCAGTTCACACTCACCATCAGCATACGATAGTACTCATTTCCTCACGCTCCTGCCAACTCAGGGTATTATCAGGTTTTGTTTTTTTTTTAATTTTTGCCAATCTGATAATAAAATGAGATATGTAGTTGCTTTAATTTGCATTTCTCTGGTTACCCCTGGTGGCTCAGATGGTAAAGCGTCTGTCTACAATGCGGGAGACCTGGGTTCGATCCCTGGGTCAGGAAGATTTCCTGGAGAAGGAAATGGCAACCCACTCCAGTATTCTTGCCTAGAAAATCCCATGGACAGAAGAGCCTGGTGCAGGCTACTGCCCATGGGGTCGCAAAGAGTCGGGCACGACTGAGCGACTTCACTTTCTTCTGATTACCAGGGATGAGCATTCATTCAACAGATATTTGTGGTGTTTGCTAGTGAGTGCTGAGTGAACAGGAAACAGAATGGTCTTCTCCTTCCAAGAATTCCTCTAAACCCTTCACTCATTTTTCTGAGGTTTAACTGCTTAATGATAGATAAGAACTTTTTATATTTTTGCATGAATCTTTGTTATTGGACTCTATTCCACTGAACTGTTTTCTTGTTATTGAGACAGTATCATATTGATTTAATCATTACTTTTTAAAGAGGTTAACGTGCCAATCTCTCCTCCTTGTTCTTCATTTACAAACATGCCAAGATTATTCTCGTACATTTCCGTTTGTCCAGCAATTTAGAGTCAATATTAGGTTCTGGAAAAACAGACAACAAACCTCTTTGAACCGTGACTGAGGTTGCCCTGAATCTACAGACTCAGGTAAGAAGAATTAGCTATAGTTCTTTCCTCCCAGAGAAATCTATGATCTCTGCTTATTTTGCATTTTTTCAGGTTGATGAAATAAAAACTCAGATCTTAAGGCAAGACCAAAAAAATGTAAAACATAAAACTTTCTCTGCCCTTTGGCCTCCTCCTTTCCCTCAAGTGTGTATTGTGCAGCTGCCAGGTGGTTAAACAGACCTCCACACTGGCAGAGATGCCTGCTCAACCTTAAAGATCAATTTTTCTCCAGGTACCAGCCATGTAATTCCTTAGAAAGTAACATTCCTTTCTCAACCTTGTAAGGGTTCATGCTGACCCACCACCACTTGCCTTGTATGTGCAAACATATTTGGGGAACTTTATATGCAATGCTAATATATAATTTCCCTTAAAGATAGCGACCAGTGCAGAATAGACTGGTCAGACCACCTGGGTAAATACTGTGCCACACCTAATAGACATTCTTAGCTTAAATACTTAACTTATGACCTTATTAAGTTACTAGATATATATCTTATATTCTGCTTATTTTACCTGATTATTGTTTCTTGCATTATCAAATGTGTGACTGAACCTCAGATAAAATCAGTGATGATTAGGCAACTTGAAATGACTGACCAAATATATAGTTCCATGAGAGTCATGATAGTGCTAGTGTAACTAGATATGTGAAGAAGCAACAAGAGGAAACAACTTCCTGGACCAAAGCAGGCTAGTGAGATATGCAGTCCAAAGGCTTTGGGTTACTGTTAATAGGGCCTAGTCCAGGAATAGCACACTGAATGGCCCATCGTGAAATCTCCGACTGACCTGGGAATGAACATTCCTAGTGCGTGAGACAAATTGGTCATGAAATGTACCCCCCCAAACCTTGGTTGAAATTAAGACCAAAAGGGATTGTAAAATCCAAAATGTTGCCATTTTACAAAAATGAAGTCGGTAGCCACTGCAGTCACTGACTTAAAATAGACCCTGTAAAGAAGGGGAAGATCAGGATGAGGCAAGGCACTCTGTGTTTTGGAAAAAGTGGCAGAAAAGGCCTTCAGACAGATTTCAGGAGAAAATTTTTATGAACTTGGATTCTTGCATCTTCCCATACTAAGAAAAAGCACTAAAACCATTAACTGAGATGTCTGCTGCTCATGACTAGCAGCAACCTTCTCCTGAGATGTGAGCTGGATTGCTAGTATCCCCTTAATGAAAATCACATGTATACTGACCTCCCCGCTTTTCCTTGTCAAATGGTCCTCAGTGCTCTCAGACTGTCTGTTGGGGATAAACCTCAGTTTAGCTCAAATAAAATCTTTCATTTCTTTCTTAGGTTGACTTTTTTTTTTTCATCCCCAGAGTGTTGTATAGTACTTTTGTATATTTTCATTTCCATTTTCTTCTCATAGATTTTGTGTTCCTGCTTTAATTTGTTTTCAAGAATTCTTTCTAAGGCTTCTCCCACATACCCCGCCCCTCCCTCAAGGAGCGCAGTCCAGGGCAGTAGGCAAGTGTTCCCTGGAGAAGTGAACTCCCCACCACCCCTTGGGCCACACCCAGTAGGGTGGGGGCAGTGAGGAGTCTGCCCTTCCCTCCCCACCCCCTCCACCCGTCTCATCTACAGACCAGGTCCCGACAGCACCAGGCTGAGCCGAGGGCTGACATGCATCCCCAGCCAAGTAAGTCATCAGTCTCGGGAGCCCCTGTCACAGGCCCCCCACACCTCTCCCAGACTCAAACTTGTAGAGACCTGGCTCCTCACTCCCAGCAGCTGCCCTTGCTCACCTTAATCCCACAGTCACCACCACCCCACACATGGCCTACCCAACCAAATTGAGGGGTTCTTGAGTTGCCTATGTACCAACAGCCCCTCACGATCAAATAGGGCTGCAACAACTATTGCTAGAAGTCTGTTCACCAGTGCCAAATAGAAATTTGGAAACAGAGTTCTGGATAAAGTAGGGAAGAGTAACTTTTATTGCTTTGCCAGACAAAGGCTAATGAATGCCTTCAAGTCTGTGTGACCCACCCTGGAGGAGGTAGTGAGGAGTTTAATAGTGTTCAAGGGGCAGGGTGTGATCAGCTCGTGGATAGTTCTCCGATAGGTTGACATTAAGTTGAAGTTTCAAGTATCATCAACTTTCTGGTTTCAACCAATGTAGGGTCTCTGTTCTTGGGGTCAGTGGTTTTTATCTGGTGGGGGTCTGCTTCCTGGTAAAACATCCTAGAAGTATGTGTGAGGCCTGTATCTGTATCTTTCAGGGAGCTAGGAGTTTGGAGATTCTGCCATGTGGCAGATTTATAGTCTAATTGTTACCAGTTCCCCAGCCCAACAGCCATTCTTTGTTTCTACAACTTCACATTTCCCAATCATTAACTTGTGAGTCACTCTTTTACTCCAAAAGACAAGGACAGAGGAACCTGTACATTGTTTTTCACAAGATCAACCCTTGCTGAGGTAGGCATCCTGTTGAGGGCTAGGGGGACAAGAGCCAAGGAGAGTGGCACGCAGAGCTGCCAGTCTTCCCTGTTTCAAGGCCCAGGCTCTGTTCACTCCCCCAACTACCAGGCAGGGTCCCTGTGGACAGGATCTCTGTGACCCAGGGTCCCAGTCCTGAGACAGAGCAGCTGAGTCTCCAGGAGGAGACACAGAGCCAGGATCCGCAGTTCAGAGAGTGCCCAACCCACCAACCCCGCCAGACCGACCTCTCATTATTATCCCCAAAACTGCCTCTCTTCAGGTCTTCACCTCAGGGGCCTTCAAATCAGAGACTTGGACATCATCCTTGACATCTCCCCAGACACCCCATCCCACCCGTCACTGTGTCTGGGGTTCTGCCTCCTAAGTATTTCTGGGGTCTGTTTCAGGACTCCTGGAGGATCTCTCGCTCCCTTGCTTCATGGACCTCCTTCCCTGGCCAAGGGCATGGCCTTAGGGCCCAATCAATTACTGGCCTACCAATTAAAGCCTCTCAGACTTCAGGTTGCTGACCAACTGCCTGTTTTTACTTCTTCTGCTACACAGGACGGGAGAAGGCAATGGCACCCCACTCCAGTACTCTTGCCTGGAAAATCCCGTGGACGGAGGAGCCTGGTAGGCAGGTTCCTTAAGGGTGGGACATGACTGAGTGACTTCACTTTCACTTTTCACTTTCATGCATTAGAGAAGGAAATGGCAACCCACTCCAGTGTTCTTGCCTGGAGAATCCCAGGGACAGGGGAGCCTGGTGGGCTGCTGTCTATGGGGTCGCACAGAGTCGGACACGACTGAAGCGACTTAGCAACAGCAGCAGCAGTCACACAAGACAGTTCACGATTCCCTGAGCAGTCCTGCCACCCTCAGACCTTTTCTCAAGCTCAAAATGCCTTTACTCTTTCTTCTTCATTCAGGAAACACCTAATCACTTTTTACGGCCCAGCTCCACTGTTTCCTCCTAGAGTAGAGCGTTGGCCAGCCTGACCCCAGGCAAAGTCAGTAGCAGCTTCCAACCACAAGCCCTTCCTCCATCCTGCCCCTTCCATTCCTTTCTGGTGCTTCTGGCACAACCTGTGGTCTCCTCAGTCAGAGCCTGGCCCAGACCTATCTCCATACTGCCCAGATCCCACCCAGGGATGGAGAGCCCTGGGGCCAGCACCTGCTCTCTCTCTCACATACACACATACCCTGGGCAGGATCCCTGCCTCTTACCTCTTTCCTCCTCACCTTGCTGTCCTGGTTTCTGCTAGCATGCTGCCTAAACCCTGAAAAGGAGGTAAGGCCACCTCAACTCATTCATTCAACTATTTACTAAGAGTCTACTATGTTCCAGTCATTGTGCTATGTAATAGGAAACATTTTGAACAAACATATTTAAATGTTTTTTCCTTATTTTTTTGGCTGCGCTGCATGGCACGTGAAATCTCATTTCTCCAACTGGGAATCAAATCCAGGTCTCTCGCAGTGGAAGTGCCAAGTATTAACCATTGAATCACCAGGGAACTCCCCTGAATAAACATATTTTAAAAGCACAGATAATAAGCAGTGCCATAAAGAAAATAAATAGGATTCACAGTAGAGTATAAATGATCTCTTCACATCAGGAGTGGGGGAGCTTCTGTGAGTACATCTAGGAAAACTACATTTCAGGCAGAGGGAACAGCGGACACAGAGGCCCTGAATGGGGCAGAGGAGAGGAGACACAGGCTTGTGTGTTCCAAGAACAGAGGAGCAATGTCTGGAGTGGTATAAGTGAGGTGCTAGTAGAAGCAGATGAGCTCAGAGAGAGGTGGGGTGGAAATACTGCCCATGTTGACCTTTTAAACCTCAGGGAGGACTTTGGTTTTTACTCTGAGAAGAGAAGCCAGAGGAGTAGCATGGCCTGGGCTTTTATGTTTTAACCAGGATGACTATCGCTGTATGGAGAATAGACTGCCAGGGGCAAAGGTAGAAGCAGGGAGACCAGTTCGTAGACCTGACTGCATTCATCCCTAACTAATCCCTAACTAGCCCACTTCCTTCTGCCTCCATAGCTCCAGCTCCAGTTCAGGTCCCCCACCTTCCCCTGCCTGGGGCTGTATCAGCCTCCTGCCTGGCCTTCCTGTCTCCTGTCTGGCTCCTCAATCCTTTCTCCACACAAGACAGAGATTTTAAAATGCAAATCTGATTATGTCACTCTTGTTTTTTAAAGCTTCCCTGGCTCCTCTTTGCTCTTAGGACAAAGTCTAAATTCCTGCACACAAGGCCCCAGGAGGTGTTCAGTTCAGTTCAGTTCAGTTCAGTCACTCAGTCATGTCTGACTCTTTGCGACCCGTGAATCACAGCACGCCAGGCCTCCCTGTCCATCACCAACTCCCGGAGTTCACTCAGACTCACATCCATCCAGTTGGTGATGCCATCCAGCCATCTCATCCTCTGTCGTCCCCTTCTCCTCCTGCCCCCAATCCCTCCCAGCATCACAGTCTTTTCCAATGAGTCAACTCTTCGCATGAGGTGGCCAAAGTACTGGAGTTTCAGCTTCAGCATCATTCCTTCCAAAGAAATCCCAGGGCTGATCTCCTTCAGAATGGACTGGCTGGATCTCCTTGCAGTCCAAGGGACTCTCAAGAGTCTTCTCCAACACCACAGTTCAAAACCATCAATTCTTCGGCACTCAACTTTCTTCACAGTCCAACTGTCACATCCATACGTGACCACTGGGAAAACCATAGCCTTGACTAGACAGACCTTTGTTGGCAAAGTAATATCTCTGCTTTTGAATATGCTATCTAGGTTGGTCATAACTTCTCTTCCAAGGAGTAAGCGTCTTTTAATTTCATGGCTGCAGTCACCATCTGCAGTGATTTTGGAGCCCCCCAAAATAAAGTCTGACACTGTTTCCACTGTTTCCCCATCTATTTCCCATGAAGTGATGGGAGTGGATGCCATGATCTTAGTTTTCTGAATGTTGAGCTTTAAGCCAACTTTTTCACTCTCCTCCTTCACTTTCATCAAGAGGCTTTTTAGTTCCTCTTCACTTTCTGCCATAAGGGTGGTGTCATCTGCATATCTGAGGTTATTGATATTTCTCCCAGCAATCTTGATTCCAGCTTGTGCTTCTTCCAGCTCAGCGTTTCTCATGATGTACTCTGCATAGAAGTTAAATAAGCAGGGTGACAATATACAGCCTTGATGTACTCCTTTTCCTATTTGGAACCAGTCTGCTGTTCCATGTACAGTAGTCTCCGCTGGACTTCACTGACAGCCCTGCCGCAAGCCGCTGTAATCCCTGTTTTGCTAATCTGTAAATTCAGCCTCCTCAGGATCTTTTGCCAGATTCTAACAGGCTTCCTTGACCCTCCAAAGAGTTAGCAATGAAAACTGAATTCTCCCTTTTGGTTCTGTGTGACAAGCTTTATTGCCCTCAGTTTCCACCTTAAGAACCAAGGAAAGGGGTGAGAGCAAGAGAAACTCAACTGCTGCTTCATGCTAGCTCTCCTTTCCTGTCCAGGGTCTCAGGCCCTCTGGGGGCACTGCAGCCTGGCCCTGGGGGCATAGCCCATGAAGAGCTGAGTCAGGGGTGTGTGACCCCCACTCTAGTGCCCAGAAGCCTGGGCTAAGAGCCCAGAGAGTCTCTCTGACCACTCGGGGAGAGCCCTGCCCCTCCACCTATGGGTCTCCTTGTGTAGCTTATCTGCACCCCAGCTCCATCTTGGAGCTCATTCTTACCCAGGGTAACACCTTCTTGATTTGGGGCCCCTGACTTGCTTACCCACAGCTCTGGGTAATTTCCTGACTTATCCTTTTCTCACACAATATTCAAAATTTTCCCACAAAATAGTCCTTGGTATCTCTAACAAGAGGTGGAAGTCTAAAAAGAAACATGTAGTAGAGGGGTCTCTCTAATAAGCATGGACTGTCCTTCTGTCCCCTTTGTACCACAAGTAGGAAACTATACTTGGGAAACAACTTTATCTTTGCTCCTGTCTGATGTGGACCATTTGTGGCTGAAGCAGAGTCTAGAAATCCCAGGAAAGGCTGCCAGAGGCCTCACTTCTTCCTGCAGTGTCTGGTGTTGGCCTCAGCCATGTGGGCTCAGAGACCTGACTGACCAGCGCTGAGCAGCTCTGTCTCCCCTCTGAGCAGCTCTGTCTCCCCTCTGAGCAGCTCTGTCTCCCCTCTGAGCAGCTCTGTCTCTGCTGAAGCACCACACCACACACCAGCTTCTTTACCAACATAGGTAGCAGCAAAAGGACCCTTGGCTGCTCCCCAGGGTATTCTTGGCCTAAAGGTACATTTCACGGGAAGCCAGAGCACAGTTACAGACAGAGAGGAATGCAATTTGCATCTCAAGGGATGCAAATTGGATAAGAAATACAATAGGAGCTAATATGTCCCAGGCCTTCATCTTCAAGTCCTTAGTGAACTGATATTACTCTTCTTTCATCCTCACACAAATCTGAAAGGAAGTACAGTTATTATCCTCATTTCATGAAAAGCTGAGAAACTCGCCAAGGTCACATGCTGGTTAGCTGATCTCCATGGCAAGGACACCTAGAGCAACTGCAAGTACGCGTCTTCCCTGGAGAACATTGCCTGTCCTACCAATGGTCTGGAAACCCTTGCCAGGCTACTTCTGAAGGGTGCTGACCTATCTCTGCTTGTCGAGGTTCCCAGAGCAGCCCAGAGTGCAGGTTCAGATTCACCAAGTCCTCACACACAGCCAGGCTCCTCCACGGACCATGAAACGGTGGAAGATGAGTTGAGTCAAGGGCTTCCCTGGTGGCTCAAATGGTAAAGAGTCTACCTGCAATGCAGGAGCTGCTGCTGCTGCTGCTAAGTCGCGTCAGTCGTGTCCGACTCTGTGCGACCCCATAGACGGCAGCCCACCAGGCTCCCCCGTCCCTGGGATTCTCCAGGCAAGAACACTGGAGCGGGTTGCCATTTCCTTCTCCAATGCATGAAAGTGAAAAGTGAAAGGGAAGTCGCTCAGGCATGTCCGACTCTTAGCGACCCCATGGACTGCAGCCCACCAGGCTCCCCCATCCATGGGATTTCCCAAGCAAGAGTCTGGAGTGGGGTGCAGGAGACCTAGGTTCAATTCCTTGGTCGGGAAGATACTGTGGAGAAGGGAATGGCAACCCACTCCATGGACAGAGGTGCCTGGCGGGCTATACTCCATGGGATCCCAAAGAGTCGGACACGACTCAATGACTAACACACACACACACACACACACACAAGCTTTGGGACTGGGTATAGACAAGGCTGGTGCCCACAACACTTGTTCGTAAGCTCTGGTCAGCACGAAACCACCCCCATACTTGCCTGACTTGTGCTTGAGGTCAGGTCATGATCCCTGTGCTAAAGAACTACTATGACTCCTTACCCCTTCCCCTCCTACTTCATGCGATGCCTTCTCAACCTATGTTCCTGTCCACTGCCCTGCCTGTCCCTGACCCAGCTTCTCCCTTCTCCAAATGTTCATCCTCAAGAGTGATCCCTTCTGAATTGCTCCTCGCCTCTTTCTATAGTCTCGCTCAGTCCCACTGGAATTGGTCAAGGGGATAGAGCTCAGAGGTCCAGCCAAGAGATGGTTCCTCCTCTACAGGCTTGATGTTAAGCAGGCTATGATTCCAGTTAGGTTTGTCTACTTCCCAGCACTCAGAACCACTTCCACAGCAGATTTCTCGCTTTTCCCTACCAGATATCGAACTCTCCCATCAGTTCTTGGAGTTCTGTTCCTTGAAGTCTTTGTCCATGCACAGGGCCTCAGAAACTCTGCACTCAAGACCACTTCCAAACATTATACCTCCAGCCCAGACCTCTAACCAACTGGCCATCTCTACCTGGATGTCCCAAAGACACCTCAAGCTCAAAACAACCCCAGTGTACCTCATCATCTTCTCTCCAACACCTCTTATTACTGTGCTTCTCAGACAAAGACACCACCATCCACGCATCCACCCAATTCTCCAAATCTGTCATCCTCTTTGTCTTTCCCCCTCCCTAATTTCCATATCTAGTTGGTCATCAAGACCTGTCCTTGCCACCTCCTTAACAGCTCTGAATGCATGCTCAGTCATTCAGTTGTGTCTGACTCTTTGTAACCCCATGGACTGAGCTCTATCCTCCCAGACCAATCCCAGTGGGGCTGGGTGAGGAGCCCATCAGGCTCCTCTGTCCATGGGATTCTCCAGGCAAGAATACTGGAGAAGTTGCCATTTCCTCCTCCAGGGGGTCTTCCTGACCCAGGGATAGAACTTGGGTCTCATGCATCTCCTGCCTTGGTGGGCGGAATTTTTTTTTTCTTTTTACCACTGGGAAGCCCCCTTAACAGTTCTAGAATCTAATTTCTCAGCCACCACCACCATCACCCTCTTGGACAGCTAATCATAGTCTCTTCCCTGGTGTCTCTGCTTCTATTCTAGCTCCCTCCTTTGCATTCTCAACTTGGCCACCAGAGGGAATCACCCTAAAACATAAGGTTTTCCTCTGACTTCCACTGCCTCAGAATTAAATCTAAGGCCATTTAACAGTCAAGAATTTTTAAAAGACGCTCAACATAACTAATTATTAGAAAAATTCAAATCAAAACTACAATGAGGCATTACCTCACACCAGAGAGAATGGCCATCATCAAAAAGCCTACAAATAATAAATGCTAGAGAATGTGTGGAGAGAAAGGAGCCTTCCTACACTGTTGGTGGGAATGTTAATTGGTAGAGCCACTATGGAGAACAGTATGGAGGTTCCTTAAAAAAACTAAAAATAGAGCTACCATATGGTCCTGCAATCCCACTCCTGGGCATATATCTGTAGAAAACCATAATTTAAGAAGACATATGTACCCTAATGTTCATTGCAGAACTATTTACAACAGGCAAGACATGTAGGCAACCTAAATGTCCATCAACAGATGAGTGGATAAAGAAGATGTGAGATACACACACAGACTCTCTCTCTCTCTCTCTCTCTCTCTCACACACACACACACACACACACACACACACACACACACAGTGGAATATTAGTCAGCCATGAAAAAGAATGAAATAATGCCATTTGCCACAACATGGATAGACCTAGTTCAGTTCAGTTCAGTCGCTCAGTCGTGTCTGACTCTTTGCAACCCCATGAATCACAGCACGCCAGGCCTCCCTGTCCATCACCAACTCCCGCAGTTCACTCAGACTCATGTCCATCGAGTCGGTGATGCCATCCAGCCATCTCATCCTCTGTCGTCCCCTTCTCCTGCCCCGAATCCCTCCCAGCATCAGGGTCTTTTCCAATGAGTCAACTCTTCGCATCAGGTGGCCAAAGTATTGGAGTTTCAGCTTTAGCATCAGTCCTTCCAAAGAACACCCAGGACTGATCTCCTTTAGAATGGACTGGTTGGATCTCCTTGCAGTCCAAGGGACTTCCAAGAGTCTTCTCCAACACCACAGTTCAAAGACATCAATTCTTCGCCGCTCAGCTTTCTTCACAGTCCAACTCTCACATCCATACATGACCACTGGAAAAACCATAGCCTTAACTAGACGGACCTTTGTTGGCAAAGTAATGTCTCTGCTTTTGAATATGCTATCTAGGTTGGTCATAACTTTTCTTCCAAGGAGTAAGTGTCTTTTAATTTCATGGCTGCAATCACCATCTGCAGTGATTTTGGAGCCCCCCAAAATAAAGTCTGACACTGTTTCCACTGCTTCCCCATTTATTTCCCATGAAGTGATGGGCCCAGATGCCATGATCTTTTTCTGAATGTTGAGCTTTAAGCCAACTCTTTTACTCTCCTCTTTCACTTTTATCAAGAGGCTTTTTAGTTCCTCTTTCTCCCATAAGGGTGGTGTCATCTGCATATCTGAGGTTATTGATATTTCTCCCAGAATCTTGATTCCAGCATGTGCTTCATCCAACCCAGCATTTCATATGATGTACTCTTCATATAAGTTAAATAAGCAGGGTGACAATATACAGCCTTGACGTACTCCCTTCCCAGTTTGGAACCAGTCCATTGGTCCATGTCTGGTTCTAACTATTGCTTCTTGACCTGCAAATATATTTCTCAGGAGGCAGGTCAGGTGGTCTGGTATTCCCATCTCTTTCAAAATTTTTCACATTTTGTTGTGATCAACACAGTCAAAGGCTTTGGTGTAGTCAATAAAGCAGAAGTAGATGTTTTTCTGGAATTCTCTTGCTTTTTCAATGATTCAACAGATGTTGGCAATTTGATCTCTGGTTCCTCTGCCTTTTCTAAATCCAGCTTGAACATCTGGAAGTTCACCATTCATGTACTGTTGAAGCATGGCTTGGAGAATTTTGAACACTACTTTGCTAGCGTGTGCAATGACTGCAACTGTGTGGTAGTTTGAGCATTCTTTGGCATTGCCTTTCTTTGGGATTGGAATGAAAACTGACCTTTTCCAGTCCTGTGGCCACTGCTGAGTTTTCCAAATTTGCTGGCATATTGAATGCAGCACTTTCACAGCATCATCTTTTAGGATTTGAAATAGCTCAACTGGAATTCCATCACCTCCAATAGCTTTGGTTGTAGCGATGCTTCCTAAGGCTCATTTGACTTCACATGCCAGGATGTCTGGCTCTAGGAGAATGATCACGCCATCGTGGTTATCTGGGTCATGAAGATCTTTTTTATAGTTTTTTAAGTTCTTCTGTGTATTCTTGCCACCTCTTCTTAATATCTTCCGCTTCTGTTAGATTCATACCATTTCTGTCCTTTATTATGCCCATCTTTGCATGAAATATTCCCTTTGTATCTCTAATTATCTTGAAGAGATCTCTAGTCTTTCCCATTCTGTTGTTTTCCTCTATTTCTTTGCATTGATCACAGAGGAAGGCTTTCTTATCTCTCCTTGCTATTCTTTGGAACTCTGCATTGAAATGGGTTTATCTTTCCTTTTCTCCTTTGCCTTTTCTCTTCTTTTCTCAGCTACTTGTAAGGCCTCCTCAGACAACCATTTTGCCTTTTTACATTTCTTTTTCTTGGGGATGGTCTTGATCCCTGCCTCCTGTACAATGTCATGAACCTCCATCCATAGTTCTTCAGGCATTCTGTCTATCAGATCTAATCCCTTGAATCTATTTATCATTTCCACTGTATAATCATAAGTGATTTGATTTAGGTCATATCTGAATGGTCTAGTGGTTTTCCCTACTTTCTTCAAGTCTGAATTTGGCAATAAGGAGTTCATGATCTGAGCCACAGTCAGCTCCTGGTCTTTTTTTGCTGACTGTATAGAGCATCTCCATTTTGGCTGCAAAGAATATAATCTATTTGATTTCAGTATTGACCATCTGGTGATGTCCATGTGTAGAGTCTTCTCCTGTGTTGTTGGAAGAGGGTGTTTGCTATGACCAATATGTTCTTTTGCAAAACTGTTAGCCTTTGCACTGCTTCATTTTGGAGTCCAAGGCCAAATTTGCCTGTTACTCTAGGTATCTCTTGACTTCCTACTTTTGCATTCCAGTCCCCTATGATGAAAAGGGCATCTTTTTGGGGTGTTAGTTCTAGAAGGTCTTGTAGGTCTTCATGCTGCTGCTGTTGCTAAGTCGCTTTAGTCGTGTCCAACTCTGTGCGACCCCATAGACGGCAGCCCATCAGGCTCCCCCATCCCTGGGATTCTCCAGGCAAGAATACTGGAGTGGGTTGCCATTTCCTTCTCCAATGCATGAAAGTGAAAAATGAAAGTGAAGTCGCTCAGTCATGTCTGACTCTTAGCAACCCCATGGACTGTAGCCTACCAGGCTCCTCCATCCACGGGATTTTCCAGGCAAGAGTACTGGAGTGGGGTGCCGTTGCCTTCTCCGTGTAGGTCTTCATAGAACCATTCAAATAATACTATTACTTAATTTGTATGACAACCTCACCCCTAAAATCAAGAGCTAGTGATCAGAAGGCTGATGACAACTGCCACAACAGAAAATAGTATTTCCTTATCAATTTCCCAGATTCAGACCAGTTCACAAGCTCAGAACCTATTGATTGAAAAGGAGGCCAAGTCTCTTTAAGAAATAACTCTCCTATACTGCCAAAAGTATATATGATAATTATTTCCCCAATTTTTTCCCACAAGGGATCTGTGACTGTCTCAGGCTACTCAGGCTGCTATAACAAAATACCACAGATTGAGGGGTTTAAGCAACAGAAATTTATTTCCTCACAATTCTGGAGACTGGAAAGTCCAGATCAACTGCTAATCAATTCAGTTCCTTGTGAGTCTTCTTCCTGGCTTGTAGATACCTCCCTGACATCCGTTTTTTATAAGGGCACTAATCCCATCATGAAAATCCCACCCTCATGATCTAAACTTAATTATTTCCCAAAGGCCCCATCTCTAACCACGCCTCTACACTGGAGGTTAGGGCTTTAACATATGAATTTTAAGAGGGTACAATCAGTCCATAGCTGTGGCCTTTTACCTGAATAACTCTGGCCTGAAGAGAGGGAAAGACCCAGCCTTTTTGGATACAGAGTATGAGCTGGCACTGATACCAAGGGACAGCAAGCAACATTAGGATCCCCTAGTTATACTTGGGGCTCATGAAAGCCAGGTGGTAAATGGCATTCTCCTGCAAGCAAATGTGATGGATCCAAAGATCCACACTGGATCTTTAGAAGTTCCCTGGTCCCTAAGTGCGTAACTAGGATAGATACACTTAGCAGCTGGCAAGACCTTAACATTTACTCCCTATTAAATAAGAGCAATTATGGTGAGGAGGACCAAATAGAAGCCTCTAACACACCCACATTCTTGACTAATTTATTTCATCAGAAGTAAAACCACCTTCTGGGAAGAAATGTCGAGGTCCGCACCAACAGAAGGTTTTCTTGTTCATATCCTTCAGTGAGGATAAAAATCTCTTCACTTTTCTGTGGAATAAATAGCAGGACATATCACTGTCTTGCCCTGGGGTTAGGTTAATTCTCCTGCTCTGTCACAATATAGTATTTAGTGACTTTGATTGTCTTGATATTCCATGGAACATCAAGATGGTCTATGGAATTGATGTATTGATGTATTAATGACATAATGCTAATATGTCAGAAGCTAGTGAGCAGATGGCCTAGAAGATGGGAGATAAAAGTATGATTGAGGGCTTTCAATGAAGTTGATTTTTTACCTTTTTTGTTCCAGAATGAGTTAAATGTATAAAAAGTAGACAAACTAGTAAAAAATGAATCCCTAGGGCTACTATTATAGCCAAACTTATTTCATCTGTATCCTTGCCCACTTATCCCATTCCCTATGATTTTGAAGCTAACTGGTGAAGTTATTAGGGATCCAGTTGGCTGGAGCATGCCAGGCCATCGTCTGTAAGGTAAAGGCAAGTTGTTGTACCTTGTACCCTCTACCACTAATAAAAAGACATAGTGCTTGGTGGGAAGACTACTGTAACCCACTTAATGGGTATTTTGGGAGGCTCTCACTTTTGAGTGAAGCCCAGAGCAAGAGAGAGTGCTACAGAGTATCCAAGGTTCCCTGCCACTTGGACTATGTGACCCATCAGAATCAATAGTGCTAGAGATGTTCATGGTGATAACGATGCTGGCCAGAGTCTCTGATAAGCCCTAATAAAATAATTTCAGTAAGATCTCTAGGATGCCGGAGCAAGGTCATGCCTTCTGCAGCAGAGAGCTATTTGCCTTTAGAAAAGTGGCTATTTGGCTATGGTAAAAACTGAGTACCTGGCAATGTGACATCAAGGGTCTATGCAACTAGAAATATCTAGTAAGAGCTGGGCATTGTCAAATTCTATCAAGTCATAAGATTAAACAGGCACATCAGCAATCCATCATATAATAGAAATGGTAGGGTCAGGATCAGGACTGAGCAGGTCCATACAACTCATGTAATTTAATGAACAGTGACTCTAACTCCATAACACCTACACCTCAGCGCTACCAACACTTCTCCTCAACTCAAACCTATGGTTTTATGGGGGTTCTCTATAACCAACTGAGAGGGAAGAAAATACTCAGCCCTGTCTCACAGATGCTATCAACCAAAAAACGGATTGTTTACTGCAACATAGCCCCACTTGGGAGTGGCCCTAAAGGACAATGGTGAAGGGAAATTTTTCAGTGGTCCAGGTATGAGTAGGGTACTTGGGCATTCATTATGTATGGCAGGCAAAGTGGTTCAAGGTATGGATTTACATATACTCATGGGTGGGGGCAAACTGTTTTGTCAAGTAGGTACCTGTTGACTCTCACATACGTGTACAGCCCGGAAGTACAGGGGAGTTGACCAATGGAGCCAGAACTAGTTTAAACCCAAAAAAAAGCCTCTTCATTCTCTATAGCTCTTTTCTTCATTCTCTGTGGCTGTTTAGAAGATCCCAGCAGGATTGAACTCCAATTATCCATAGAAATTAGGGTTGATAAAAAGCTGAGGCAAGTGAAATGAGTGAGGCACTTGCCTCCGGTGCAAAATTTAAGAGGGTGCCAGGAAATTCAATAATCAAGATAAGTAACACTTTAACACAGTATTTTAAAAAATCAAAACCAATATGAAACTCTATGAGGAACAAAGCTCCAAAATTTTAAGTAAAGATATGATCAGTTATTATTGACTTTTTCTGGGTCCTCAGGCTCGAGTCTCAGCACGGCACTGTCACTGATCCTGGTGACTACCAACGCCCAGTTCAATTACACAGTCTTGTGTTGGCCTTACCTCCTTTCCTGTTCACTCTCCCTGGTCCTTCATTCCTTTCCCTAGGATCACTACTATAAATAAATGATCTCCACATAAATTCTTATCTCAGGCTTTGATTTTTATTGGGGTTGAAGGGAGGATGAAATCTAAGCTAAGTAAGACAATGACCGCAAGAAATACTGTTCAAAGAAGGATACTTTTGAAAGGAAAGGAAAACACTTAATCAAACAGCGCTGTCCTGGCACATCCAGACATAAGGTCTTATTACACATAAGGAAACAGGTTCCAAGCGGATAGAAAGCCAGGCAAGACTACAGGTTATTAAAAATGGAGCAGAGATGCCTCCCACCTCTTAATCAGGGCCTGGACGCAAATGCATTTGTATAAAATCTCCAAGAGGTGGGCCCTTCAGCCTGTCAATCCCTTCCACCTCAAGAACCCCAGGACTCCCATTGCAGTCCCGGACTCGCTCACACAGCAGAGGGGCCTTAGGCCTGGAAACTAGCAGACTGGTCCCTGCTCTGGCTCCCCTGCCAAATCTGGGCGACAAACTGAACTTTTTCCTCCTCCCTTCCTGCCTCCCTCTGTTCCCCGACTGGGAGCGGTCACTTCTGCAAACCAGAAGCTTCTGGCAGCCATCCTCGAGGAAGAGCCCCGGGGAATCAAAATCTGAGCCCAGGAGTGGTGACAGCTGGGTCTCCATTACCGTGCTCTCACAAAGGGTCAAGCTACGCGTAGAATCTTCTCCAGAGGCCCCAACAGCATCCTGGGACCACCCGGTAGTCCCTGCTCCCCACCTCCCCTCAGTCCGAGCCAGTCTCTGACGAAGTGTGACCTCGATCATCTCTTCGGGGCGCTGGGCTTGTTTCCCCCTATTCAAGGGAAGGCTGCGGGCTGTCCGGAAGCCGCCAGCAGGTGACTGAATCCGGCAGCCTAGGATTGCGGGTTGGGAGCTCCGGGTCGGCGGGCGCGGGCGCGCTCCTGTCACCCCTGCGCCCGCAAGGGTTTCCCGGGAGCACGGGCTCCACGGACTCGCCCATCCGCGCCCGGCCCGAGGCTCGCTGAGCTCAGACCCCGAGTTGGAAGCGGCAGCGGAGAGATCGCAGCCCCGGGCGAGGCCTGAGGCGACGGCGACAGGGAGGTCCGACCTCTCAGAGCCCTTGCTCTGCGGCCTCGACTCTGCCCTTAACGCTCGACTCTGCCCTTACACGCTGCCCAACCCGGCAGCCCGGGGCTGGGCGCTCAGCACTTAGGGGGCGCCGGGGCGAGCAGGGGCAAGGTAGGGGCGGCGCTGGAACTAGTCCTCTTTTTCCTAAGCCAGCTGACCTCCTAGCCCCCGCCGGGTGGCCGCGAGCGGGGGGCGGAGCCGCCCCGGAGCTCCGCCCGACCCCGTCCCGTCCCGCCCCGGCCGGGTTGGCGGTGTGGTCCCGAGTTTCTGCTTCCAGCTTTGCGTCCAGCTCCCAGCAACCTTCTAACGCCCGCAGCCGGTTTCCCAGGAAAGGCCCGGACCACGTGCCCTGCCTTCCCTCAGCTTGCCGGGTCCGCCAGAACGTTTTGACGCCGCTGCCCTGCACCGCGCCGCGCTGTCCCGGGAACGCGCTCTCATCACCCCACGTTGCCAACTGCAGAGCCGCGCGGAGCATGAGGGATTACGACGAAGTGACCGCCTTCCTGGGCAAGTGGGGGCCCTTCCAGCGCCTCATCTTCTTCCTGCTCAGCGCCAGCATCATCCCCAACGGCTTCAACGGTATGTCAGTCGTATTTCTGGCAGGGACCCCGGAACATCGCTGCTGGGTGCCAGACACCGCGAACCTGAGCAGCGCGTGGCGCAACCACAGTATCCCGACGCGGCTGCAGGACGGGCGCGAGGTGCCTCAGAGCTGCCGCCGCTACCGACTCGCTACGATCGTCAACTTCTCGGCGCTCGGGCTGGAGCCGGGGCGCGATGTGGACCTGGAGCAGCTGGAGCAGGAGGGCTGCCTGGATGGCTGGGAGTTCAGCCAGGACATCTACCTGTCCACCATCGTCACCGAGGTGGGTGTGTGAGCGACCCTTAATCTGCATCAGTCCCCTTGGAGACACCCTAGCCGTGCCTGCCTCAGCGTCCCCAGTTCCTCATCAGACCTGGCTAGCAGTCATCTGGGCTATCCTTGTAACACAGGTGTGCAGCCCAAGAGGGCAGGACTCGCTTAGGATCATTCCTGGTCAGTTTGTCTAGTAGGGAGGGCATGAAGAACTGAGAAGGGAGGCAGCTGTTAACTGCCTTTTTCTCTGGCAGTTTCACAAGAGGAAGTTGTTTCCCAAGAGCCTAGACTGTCAACCCCAGGCTCCCCAGATGTACAGACTGAGTCCAATTCCTGCCACAGGCGTGAGAAGGGGTGTGGGGATGCTGCTGAGACCATGTGTAGACACAAAGAAGAGTCTTATTGCTGGGCAGGGCATGGGCAGGTCTGGTCTGTTCCCTGGCCACAGACTTCTGGAAGCATCAGGGACTCTCCTGATCTGCTATACAACTACAGTAAGGCTTGGGTCCTGTCCTGAGGCTCTAATTTCTCCACAAAGGAGCAGGAGGCCTCCTGATACTGGTGGAGAGGAGGGAACTAGAGGAGGTATAACCCTGGTTCCAAGGCACTCATGAAGGGACAGACTCACAGAGACAGTATAAGCATAGAGCTCAGGGGCTTCTCTGGCTTTGATCCCCTAACTGGGGCTCATAGTGCTTACCTGCCTTTTGCTCACAGTCGGATCCTGAGGCATCTAAAAGTAGGGGTCAGCTCATTCCAGTTCCTGGAAGTGCGGTAAGCATCTGGGCTAGAGCTTGCCCTACTAACTGCAGTCCTCCTCGACAGTTGGGTTCACCTATCTCTTTCCCCTTCTTTAATAGTTCTGTTCACCTCAGGATGTGAGGGGTGGGTAGGTAGCTGCTGGTTTACAAGTCCATGGCTATCCCTGTTACACTTGGCCCAAGTGGGCCTCTGGGAAAATATATCATTCCCCATCTGAGGATGCACAACATTACACACTCACAAATACACAACCGGATTTGCCTTTTTCAGCAGGTTTTCCCTTACTTGCTTTCTTTTTGGGTACTATAAAAAGTAGTATTTGAGTAAAATAATAAGCAAAGGAGCACTAGTCATTGGGAGGAAGGCGGAGAGAAGCATGAAAGTGAGTAGGGTAGGTGATTCTCCCTAGAGAGGTGGTGGGACAAAGAGTTCTGGAGTCAGATAGGTAGACTGGTTCTGGCCCCACCCGTAAGCACTAGCCTTCAAATATTTGCATATTCATGTTTATGGCAGTATTATTCACAAAAGGTAAAAGCAACTCAAACATCCAGCAACAGATAAATGGATAAATAAAATGTGGTATATCACACAATGGAATAGTATTCAGCCTTCAAAGAGGAAGGAAATTTGACACATGCTACAACATGAATGAACCTTGAAGATATTATGCCAAATGAAATAAGCTAGTCACAAAAAAAGACAGAGACTGTTTGATTTCACCTATATACTATATGAAGAGTAGTCAAACTCATGGGAACAGAAAGTAGAATGGGAGTTGCCAGGGGCTGGGAGGGGAGGGAAATGGGGTGTTATTTAATAGATATAGAGTTTTGTTTTGCAAGTTGAAAAGAGTTCTGGAGATTGATTGCACAATAATGTGAATATATTTAATACTACTGAACTGTACACTTAAAAATTGTACATTTTATGTTGTGTGAATTTTATTACAGTTGTTAAAAATGAGGATCATAAGAATGCCCAGCTTATCTGAGTTGTTGAGAGGATTCAGTGAGATCATGTGCTATCCAACATCCCTTAGCACCAGCAAATGGGCATCACGGGTGGGTGGATGAAGAGCGGTAAGGGCAGGACCTTGTCATCTCTGGCTGGGCATCAGGGGCACTTGAGGAGCTGTTCTAAGGGCCAGGTTTCAGCCAGTACAGTGGGTGATGAGACTTGCTGAAGGCAGAGCCCCTTTCCCAGGGTGGAATTCTAGGGCCAGAGAATAGGACACAGGTCTGAATCCACTGCTGGGGGAGAAACGCCCTCGTCTCCCTGACAAGAGCAAGTTGGGGACCCTGAGCAACTTCTCTGCACCCCTCTGGCCCCACACTGGCAGAGGGATCATCCTCAGATGATCTCTTCTTTATACCTCTGTATGGAATCTCCTGATGGGCATATCCTCTGGGACAGAGGAGCCCACCTGAACTGACCCCCTGAACCCTTCACAGGGAAGACAGGTCAGTCAGGGACCAAAGGAGGGCATGTTTTGCCATGCAAGTACTTTCTTTTTTTTTTCGATTTTAACAATTTATTGTCATTGACAGTATAGGTCATCTCTTTGAAGGGAGAAAGGCTCTAAACAATGCATAAATCAATCTAAAACCATTTCATTGTTACAAAACAATTAAGTGAAGAATACATTAATTGGCAATTCTTTTGTCTTTCCAGTTATTTGATCTGCACCTGTCCATTTCAATAGAATCATGTAGACCTGTGGTCTTAACTTTCATAAAGTAAACAGATTTTACTACTTGAAGAGCTTCCCCAAAGGAGATTTTTATGCTCTGTAGAATGAAAAATACAGCATAAAAATGTTTAAATAAAAATAAAGATATGAACCCCAATTTTTCTTTAAAATTTGGCTCAAAAAAAAGGAGTAAAAGGAAATTAGTATAGCACTTCACTTTTTGAATGCACTGTTTTTCAATGAAACAGTGGTAAATAATACAGGAGATTAATAAAACATGTATAAACTCTTCTTAGTACCACTTATTAAAATAGAAAATGAAAATTAAATTATATCAGCCCTTAAAAATACTCTAGGCAGTATAATTCTTACATCACCTACCTTCAAATTCTGATCTTTTGAATTAGGAAAAAATTATTGGTGAAACATGCCAAATGATAATTTGAGAACAATTTGCTCTCTGATTAGGTGTATTTAAATATAAAGCTTATTCCTATCAAAATACATTTCAGATTTTGCTAGATTAATGCTTTGCTTAAGTGAGTAGTTCTCATACACATCATGTCTAAATCATCATAATTAGGTGAAATTATATTACAGTTATATTCATTAGCCAAATATTTTTTGGAAAAGATCTATCCATCAGTCCTGTCAGTGGGATCTGTTGTTTTCCTGTTGTCATCCTGAAAGTGTCTTCAATTATTGAGAAGAGAGATGAGTTAGGAGGATGTAATTGTTAGACGATAACAGGAGTTTATTTTTATGTCCTTGATAATTAGGACCTACATGATAGAGGAAAGTATTTTGGCCAAGTATGAACTAGTACATCTGGTTTATGACCATATGTTCTATCATTATTAATAACAAATTGACCAGATGAAAAATTTCTTGAAATGATTTTTTGTGAAAGTCAACTCTATCATTGAGTGGTGATTCAAGAAGAAAAACAAAATGTGTTGGCTCCCCTATAAATGAAAGAATGAATCAAAATTGATTTCCTTTTTGCAAAACCACCCACCATTCTGAGATATTGTACAGTAAGTCTTAACATTTTTTAAGTAAATAGTTTTGAATTGAAGTCATGGCAACTAATTATTTCTAATCATATCCTTATAGTGTTGTTGTTGTTGTTCAGTCGCTAAGCTGTGTCCAAATCCTGCAGCCCCATGGACTGAAGCACGCCAGGCTTCCCTGTACTTCACGGTCTCCCAGAGTTCTCATGCAAGTACTTTCCATGGGATGCCAGGAGGTGAGAACCTGGTATCTGAGTTGGGACCTGTGTGAGTGCATCTGTCTGGGTATATAGGTGTATAAGGTAATTTCCTTCCTCAAGGACTATTTGTGAAATGCAATTTATTTGTCCTGTTCAGAGCTAAGAATCACTTTAAAAAACAAAACTTTATTTTGAAATAATTTTCGTTTAGAGAAACGTTGTGAAAATAGTACGGAGAATGTGCTGATCTCCAGGGGGCCTAGATTCAGGAGCAGGGCCACTGGACAAACCTTAGGGGTAAGTCTGGCTCCTGGCCAGAGTCTAGGCATGGGCTGGCCTTTGCCTCAAACATGCCTTCTCCCATGGAACATCGTTAGCTAGACTTGACCCTCTTCAGTCCATGGGCTGAGAAAACTAGGCAGTCATCTCTGAGCCGGGGCCCATACTCCAGAAGCCCTGGGTGGGGAAGGAGGGGGGCTTGTTTGGTAAAGAGCAGCTTTCTGTGGCAGACCACCAGTGACGTGAGGCAGAGCTGCTGCTCCACCATATCAATTGCTATCCTCTCCTTCAGCTGGAGGCATCCTCTAGGAACTCATGCAGGAGACAGGTTCGATCCCTGGGTTAGGAAGATCCCCTGGAGAAGGAAATGGCAACTCACTCCAGTACTCTTGCTTGGAAAATTCCATGGATGAAGGAGCCTGGTAGGCTACAGTCCATGGGGTCGCAAAGAGTTGGACACGACTGAGCGACTTCACTTTCACTTTTCATGCCCTTAACCATGATAGAATATCTAAAGGGCCTGGGCCTCCGGAGGCACTAGCCTTGTGCTATCTTTCTTGGGACCTGGGATTAGGGCTTGAACAGAATAGGACACACTGATTCCCCACCCACAGCTCAAAGGTATAAAATAGGAACAAAAGAGCCTTATCCTTTGCTAACAGGGTGCTTATGGGAGGCACTAGGAGCAGTGAAAGAGGGAACGATGAGACCAGAATGAGCTTAGCATCTGACAACTACTTGGGACTCCATATGGCAGCTCAAAGGGATGTACCTCCTTTGAGGCCTCTGCCAACGCTGAAGAGTTTGAGCAAGAAGCAGGTTTAGGCTGTTTTCTTTCCATCAGACTTACAAGCTGCCCTGGAATACTGCTGGCTAGTGTGAGACTGGCAGCTTGGTTGTCAGGACAGCCTGAATATCAGACCTGCCCTCTGGCAGATTCCAAAGGGGATAAAAGTGGGAACCTCAGCCTCCAGCCAACACCAACAGACTTTTATTTCCAGGCAGTGCTGCAGAAAGAGAACAAATACAGGAGACTGGGGGCCTTTTCCTAGCTGTGGCCTGAATTTGCTTCCCTGTTTATCAGCTGCCTCATGCCAAACAGTTTGTCTGTTGTCTGTAAGTTCTGTTTCTCTAACAAAGGCCACCAGGATCTCAGAATGTGCCTTCATCCAGAGGCTGCTTCACCCAAGCCTCCTGCCAAGTTTCTTGATAAAGATTTTGTCCATCTCTCCTGGTGGGCAGCAGACCCCTCACACTTTGTCCAAGAGATAGGGTGTTATATTGACCAAAACAAGCCTTGTCAGAGCTGGTCAGAGGAGCTGTAAATGCCTTGGGCCTGTGAACGGACTGTAATTTCTTCTTTGTGACAGGCTGTTTGTGTGTGCTAAGTTACTTCAGTCGTGTCTGACTCTGTGACCCTATGGACTGTAGCCTGCCAGGCCCCTCTGTCCATGGGATTCTCCAGGCAAGAATACTGAGGTGGGTTGCCATGCCCTCCTCCAGGGGATCTTCCTGACCCAGGGATCGAACCCATGTCTCTTATGTCTCCCGCATTGGCAGGTGGATTCTTCCAGGCTAATGCAGGCCTGCCTTGTTATCTGAAGCCTTGGTATAGTTTTAAGCATGTCTCTAGAGTCCAAAAAATATATATAAACAAATAAAATAGCAGGGATCTCCATTTGAAGTAGAAAGAATAGAGCCTCTGGGGAAAGGCTCAGTTGACTCACATATCCCAACAATTGACACAGACAGTCCAAGGCTGGTGGCGCCTGGTCTGTGTTTACAGGACTGGAAACAGGACTGAGTGCCCCTTCTTCTTCCCTCCGGCCCCTCCATTCCTATCCCTACCACCCCACTTAAACTCCCTGGGTCTTTGGCTTTGGCTTCACCTCTGATGACCAGAGAACTCTTCACCAATGCCTCTCCACCTGTGGGTGCTTTTTCTTTACATCTAATATAAGAGAAGAAAGATACTGAGATTTTTAAGAGTTAGCCTCCCAGCTTCTGAGCTCCAAGTGCAGAGGCTTAATTCCTGGTGAGTGCAGCCAGGAGACTGGGGGACCCCATCCTCCACTCAGTCCACACTCCTGCAGTGGCGCCTCTGCCCTAGTGTCCACAGGCTGACAATACGGGGGCCCTGGCTGCCCTTATCCCAGTTTGTTGTCGAGTGGAGATTCCATGCCAAGAGAGGCAAGCCAAAAAGGATGCTACCACCTCCAACCAGCGTCTAACTCATGAGGCAGGGAGTGTCATTCAGAGGGCACTTTCCCTTACCCCAGCCTGGAGCAGGGGCTCAGATATTTTCCCCCAGGAGAAGAAGTAGTCCATAACAACAGAGAGCTCTGAAGCTGTCCCCACAGGAAATAACTTCATTTCACACAGGATGTACAGAAGTTGAAGCCTGAGAGTGCACTTTAAAACAACAGAAATCATGGTGGTACACAATTATGAAGGAGATTGGTAGCTCCATTAGAGCAACAAGCTAACCCATAGGGCAGCTAGATTACCGGAGAGAACCAGAAAAAGAGACAGCTCATAGCAACACTCCTGGAGTCAGAACAAACCTCACAGACTTGCCTCAAAACTGCTCCTTCAAAGAGGCTTGAATTTAATTGAACTAGTGTGTGGCATGTTTTGTGCCCCAGCACACAATAAAGGAATGATACAGCAATTGGTGGAGCCTAACAGCTAGGATGGATGGCATCACTGACTCAGTGGACATGAGTTTAAGCAAACTCAGGGAGATAGTGAAGGACAGGGAGGCCTGGCATGCTGCAGTTCATGGGGTTGCAAAGAGTCGGACTTGACTTAGCAACAGAACAACAGCTAGGTGTGCTATCAGCAGAGGGAGACAGCTTGATAGAAAAAATGGGGAAAGAGACAGTCAAAAAGAGCCCTGCTAAATCCATTGTTCTCCCAAGGTGACCGCACATATGCCTAAGGCTGTGTCCTCTGAAGAGCAACACCAGAGGCTTCACACTGCAGGGGAAATAGTCTTTAATAAGAGTCCAGCCAAGTCATTAAACAAACAAAAAAGCAAACAAAAACAAAGACAGGTACCCCTGGTGTGTGTCGGGGTGAGAAGGGGCGCGGGGGAGGAAATTCAATGCTCAGAGTTTCTACAATGGATTTTCTGAAATGTCCAGTTTTTAACCAAAAAGTACAAGACATACAAAGAAACAGGAAAACATGACCCACACTCAGGAAAAAAGTAGGAAACAGAAATTGCCCGAAAGGGCCTAGATGTCAGATTTAACAAAAACTTAAAAGCAGCATTATAAGTATTGTCAAAGAACTAAAGGAATTCATGCTTAGAAAGTAAAAGAAGGTACAATGACAGTGTCTCATCAAATACAGAACACCAATTAAGATATTAAAATGAAAGTTATATAAAAAAGAATCAAATAAAGGTTCTGTAATTGAAATAAACAGTAGCTGAAATTTAAAAATTCATTAGACAGCCTTACTACTAACTTTGAATAGACAGAAGAAAGAATCAGCAAATTTGAAGACAGAGAAATAGAAATTATGTAATCCAAAAAACAGAAAAAAAAAGGAGTGAAGAAAAATGAACAAGTTCTTAAAGCAATGTGGAACATTGTTAACTAGACTAATGTGCATAAAGGGAACACTAGAAGGAGACGAGAGAAAGAAGGAGAAAAAAAGATAGTGAAAGAAATAATGACTGAAAACTTACTAAATATTAAAAACATTAATCTACACAGTTCAGCAGCTCAATTCCAAGAAGAAACAAAAAGATTTTTGCACACAAGCAAATCATGGTAAGATTACTTAAAATCAAACACCAAGGGAAATTTTTGAAAACAATAAGAAAAATAGGGCACATACAAGGGAACCCTAATAAGATTTACATTTGACTTGTCATAAGAAAGAAAGGAGGGGACTTCCCAGGTGGTCCAGTGGTTGAGAATCTGCCTGCCAATGCAGCGTCCACGGGTTTGATCCTTGGTCCGGGAAGATTCCACATGCTGAGGGGCAACTAAGCCCAAGCACCGCAACTACTGAAGCCCACACACCCTAGAGCCTGTGCTCCACAACTAGAGAAGCCACTGCGAGAAGCCTGTGCTCCGCAGCTAGAGAGTAACCCCCACTTGCTGCAACTATGAAAGCCTGTGCAAGGCAAGAAAGACCCGGTGCTGCCATAAGTAAATACATTTTAAAAAAGAAACAAAGGAGGCCAAAGGCAGGGGGATAACATATTTAAACTGCTAAAAGAAAAAGCACATCAACCAAAAATCTTATTAATGTAATGAGCAAAACTATCTTTTAAAACTGAAATAGATATTCTCTCTCTCTCTCACACACACATAAGAGAATTTTTGACTAGCAGTGCTACCTTACAAGAAATACTAAAGAACGTTCTTCAGGAATAATTATTTTTCTAAAGCACAACTTATTCTTTGAAAACTACAAAGCATCTTTGAAAGAAATGAAAATCTAAATAAATGAAAAGATATCTCATGTTCTGTTCATGAAGCAGAAGGTAATATTGTCAAGATGGCAACTCCCCAAACTGATCTACAGACTCAACACAAAACATATTCAATATCGTTAGTCATTAGGAAAATCACAACCACAATCAAGTCAAAACCATAATGAAATACTGCTTAATACCTCCTGGGATGGTTAAAGTTAAAAAGATATACAATACCTTGGTAGAAATATGGAAAAATTGAAACATTTGTTCATTACTGTTGGGTTTATACAATGATACAGCCACTTTAGAAATACCCAAGAGAAATGAGAACATATATCCTTGCAATATCTTGTATACAAAAGTTTATAACAGCTTTATTCATAATAGCCAAAAAGTAGAAACAACTCAAATGTCTACCAACTGCTAAATGGCTAAATAAAAGGTCGTATATCCAAACAGTGGAATATTATTCAACCATAAAAAGGAATAAAGTACTGATAGTTAGTACTTGAATAAAGTACGGATAGTTAGTACTTGAAAGAAGTACTGATACTTAGAACAACATGGATGAACCTTGAAACCATTATGCTACCTGAAAGAAGCCAGTCACAAAAGATTGCATATTGTATCATTCCATTTATATTAAATGTCCAGTGTAAACCCATCTAACATTGTTCAAAATAGAGTAGCCCCTGTCAAAGGCCACTATCAAGTCTCTTTCAGACACCCAAGGACTGGAAAATTACTGAAGACAAGAAGTTACAGATTCTCAGAAAAAAAACAAAAACAAAAAACACAGCCTATTGAAGCACAGCTAGCCCAGATGCAACCGTGGACCAGAAAAGATATGAACCCACCACCCCTTTCCTGCACCTTGCCCTTTGAACTCAATAAAAGACTCAAACCCCCACCACTGGGGGCCAGCAACCACTCTATGCATCTGGCCCTTTCCTCCCTTGGAAAGGAAATAAAAACTCTCTTTTCTTCTCTTGTTAATATTTCTGTGAATTCTTTCACAATCCGTGTCGGCTCACCCAACACCCAGAATAGGCAAATCCAAAGAGACTGAGTGTATGTTAGTGATTGCCAAGGCTGGGAAAAGAGAATTGGAAGTGACTGCTAATGGGCATGGGGTTTCTTTCAGGGGTGATGAAACTGTTCTAAAATTAGATAATACTGGTGATTGCACAACTCTGTGAATATAGTAAATTATGAATGAATTATACACATATACACTGAATTATACACATAAGAATGAATTTTATGGTATGTAAATTATATCTCAATAAAGCTTTTATCAATTCAGTTCAGTCGCTCAGTCGTGTCCAGCTCTTTGCGACCCCATGAACCACAGCACACCAGGCCTCTCTGTCCATCACCAACTCCCGGAGTTCACCCAAACTCATGTCCATCGAGTTGGTGATGACATCCAGCCATCTCATCCTCTGTCATCCCCTTCTCCTCCTGCCCTCAATCTTTCCGAGCACAGGGTCTTTCCCAATGAGTCAGCTCTTCGCATCAGGTGGCCAAAGTATTGGAGTTTCAGCTTTAACATCAGTCCTTCCAATGAACACCCAGGACTGATCTCCTTTCGGATGAACTGGTTGGATCTCCTTGCTGTCCAAGGGACTCTCAAGAGTCTTCTCCAACACCACAGTTCAAAAGCATCAATTATTCGGTGCTCAGCTTTCTTTATAGTCCAACTCTCATGTCCATACACAACCACTGGAAAAACCATAGCCTTGACTAGACGGATCTTTGTTGGCAAAGTAATGTCTCTGGTTTTTAATATGCTGTCTAGGTTGGCCATAACTTTCCTTCCAAGGAGTAAGTGTCTTTTAATTTCATTGCTGCAATTGCCATCTGCAGTGATTTTGGAGCCCAGAGAAATAAAGTCAGCCACAGTTTCCACTGCTTCCCCATCTATCTGCCATGAAATGATGGGACTGAATACCATGATCTTAGTTTTCTGAATGTTAGCTTTAAGCCAACTTTTTCACTCTCCTCTTTCACTTTCATCAAGAGGCTCTTTAGTTCCTCTTCACTTTCTGCCATAAGGGTGGTGTCATCTGCATATCTGAGATTATTGCTATTTCTCCCAGCAATCTTGATTCCAGCTTGTGCTTCCTCCAGCCCAGTGTTTCTCATGATGTACTCTGCATATAAGTTAAATAAGCAGGGTGACAATATGCAGCCTTGACGTACTCCTTTTCCTATTTGGAACCAGTCTGTTGTTCCATGTCCGGTTCTAACTTGCTTCCTGACCTGCATACAGGTTTCTCAAGAGGCAGGTCAGGTGGTCTGGTATTCCCATCTCTTTCAGAATTTTCCACAGTTTATTGTGATCCACACAGTCAAAGGCTTTGGCATAGTCAATAAAGCAGAAATAGATGTTTTTCTGGAACTCTCTTGCTTTTTCATAAACGAAAAGAATTAAATAGCAAGCTTTCCCCCACCACTCCATGGTCAGTACATTTCTAGCTTTAAGTTTACAACTAAGTTATAAAGAAGCAATTGTGGATGGAGGTATATACTATTATTAACTAACTACTACTTCCTCTTTTCCCCCACAGAATGAAAAATAAGAGAACACAGAAATCCTTTCTTAAATGAACTATTGCTAGTTTTTCATTCACAGCTGTCTCTGAGATTGAAGTTCATTTATAAAGGGATTTTATACCTTGTGATGAAAACTTTTCTGGTTTTTAGTCATTGAATAGAAAGTTCTCATTTCTAACAATCTCTTCTGCCTCATCAGGTTTAAGTACAACCTGCTTTGCTTATTCATTAATGCTGTTTATAAAAGGGATGAGATTAGTAGAAAGAGAACTACCCTTTAACAAGGTCTGTAATGTGTCCGACGCTGTCAGACACTCTACTTACATTTCCCATCCAATACTCACAACAGCTTTGGGAGGGAGTACTATTGTCACCTCTTTGAAGATGAGAAAGCAGGCTCACAGGGGTGAATGAGTGGCCCAAAGCCTCACAGTCAGAAATGGCAGAACCCAAGACAGCCTGTGCTCTTTGCTCAGCATCAAGCTGCCTTCCAGAGTTCTCAGTTCTATGTAGTCACAGGGATACTCTTATCTTTATGACCCTTTATGGCTTTGGTAAAGGCTAAAATTACTAGACTTTGGCTACTTGCAGAGTTCAAGGTTGAGGGTGATTTTCAGAGGACTGTGTGATACCACACATTTCCAAACTAGTTTTCCATTATTCCTAACTGTTCATTTGTTCATCAACAATTTGTTGAGCATCTGCCACATGCCTAGCCTTGTACACTTTAGTTAACTAAAACGATTATATGAATGTGTTCAGGTTTTAGAACTCTGTCCATCTGGAAGAGGTTGAACCATGGGGGTGGGGGGGTGCCTCTTTTCCCGTCCTGCTGGAGAGCAAGGACACGATGGCCGAGAACATCCCACCCAGGATGGCTGGGCTCATGCGTGCACATGTGCACACCTGATCTGTCCTGTAAAGCAAGCTTGACTTTGAGCTTTGGGGAGGCAGTGACCATGTCTGCTTTGTGCCCCTTCAGAATCGGACCCAGAGCAGGTGCTCAATGCCTGTTGAATACATGATTAAGCAGTTCCTTTTACCAGTCCTTCCCTTGTGGCTCAGCTGGTAAAGAGTCTGCCTGCAATGCAGGAGACCTGGGTTCGATCCCTGGGTTGGGAAGATCCCCGGGAGAAGGGAAAGGCTACCCCCTTCAGTATTCTGGCCTGGAGAATTCCATGGACTATACGGTGCGTGGGGTCACAGAGAGTCAGACACGACTGGGTGACTTTCACCTCGCTTTACCAGTCCACCAGAACTTGGGCTGGTCACTTCACTGCTGTGTGCCTTCCTTTGCTCATTTGTAAAATGGGGATAAAGGGAATACCTATTTTCAGATGGCAACTTTGAGATCCCATGAATGATGCAAGGCGCACAGTGAGCAATCAATACACTGTACTTGTCCTTTCTACTATTACTGTTGAGGGCATGAGATGCGTATTCTTCTAGGTCAAGTGTCCTCATGTCATCTATTACCTTGGGACCTGGTTTTTTGTTCTTTAAGGCTAAATGACCCAGTCAAATGGGGAATATTGGTCTAAGACCTGGAGGATGAGACAGACACAGTAATCCTACGAGAGTATATCCAGTGCCTCAACCCTGCACAGTTTGGGACATTCCACTCTTTGTCCAGAGTGCACGTGGGAGTGTGGGTTATGTTTCAGAAATGGTAGTGTTTGACCTGAGGGCATAGCTCCAGGCCAATGCCAGGCAGCCTCTCACCAGGCCATCAGCCATTCGGCTCTAAGCTGACCCTGTGTGTGTATGTTTGTGTGTGCATGTGCGTACACACGTGTGCAGAGACCCACAGGACACTTCTGTCTCATCAAGGAAAAGACCGTCTCCCACTGGTCCTGCCATGTCATTGTCAACCACAGGGAGTTCCCTGGGACCTGACAATCGAGGCCCTGAGATACACCCCTAAAAGCCCAAGGGGCTGGGGCAGGCAGGGCCTGGCCTTCTCAAGAATGGCCCCATGGAGAAAAGGGTCCCCCTACAGGCTGGCAGCTGATGTATTGGAACACCAGTCCCGTGAGCTGAAGCCAATATTTTATCTGCCAATTTTGTATCTTGTTACCAGGCCTCTTGCAACTTTCAAAGAGACTCTTTGGGTACAATGACTCCCCAAGAGGGAACCCAGCCTTGGAAACAACCATAAGTAGCATGAGGTCCAGCTGCCCTCCTCTACCAGACGTGAACATAGACAGACAGCACTCTCTACCAAAGACAGACAGCACCCCCACGGGCCTGGGGCAGATGCTGCTGTGTGCACACGGCCACCTTCTGTGCTGCCATGCTGACAGGGCTGCGGGGGGGGGGGTCCCCCCCTTCAGGGAGGGAAGGGGGACCTAGAGCAATGGGGAGCTGGCCCTGCCTCACCTTTCTCAGAACCCAGTTCACAATTCCTTTCCTTGCTGCATTCCCCAAACAGACCAGGCTTGACTCACCATCAGGGCCAGCTTGATGGGCATCAATCCCTGCAGTCACCTAGGGCCCCACATTTATTTTTAATGCTCTGCTACTGACGTCTTGAAATTCTTAATCATTTTGAACGAGGGGTCCTATATTTTCCGGTTACACTGGGCCTGAAACGTAGGGAGCCAGTTCTGTTTACTATTTTGCTCATGCAAGGCCTGCCATCTGACAGCTGTCCTCCTTCCTTTCTGTCTCTTAAGTCCTATCTATGCTGCCCAAAGGCAACGTCTTGATAGAAAAATGTTTTTAAAACCACAAAGGAGAGCACATTATCTTGGAAAGAGCTTTTCTGCTTGGCTACAGATGGAATGGTGATGGTTGATAATGGATACTTAATAGCCCCACCAAACCTGGGATTTTTTTAGTTCTGTTCAAGGGTAACAGCTGCGGTAGAGGTCTTCTGCCCCTAGTCTTGATGTCACATTCCTTGAAGAAGTGTAGGGGTGGTGTGTAATAAACTCATTTTATCTGGCCTTTGGTGTTCTTGTCCAAAGCAGAACATGGGTAAGAGGTAAAGTTCTAAGGCCCAAATTGTTATCTCGCTTGCCCATTTACTTGCTTTGACTTCAGGCAAACACTAGTCTCAGAAACTAAGTTTACTCTTGTGCATAATGGCACCTCTGCTTCATGGGTTATGAAACACACCATGAGGCTTTGGGGCTTCAATCTGTGACTTTTAGAAGTACATATCTCCCTTCTGACCCGTGGCCTGGCAGAGCACGTGAATCTGGCCATACGGTTTTGGTGCCTTCTCCCCTGAAGCCCATTCAAGGTACCCCAGTTGAAGAAGCCCTCCTCTGGGTGTGGTTTCAGACCTATCCTCAGTTGTGCCTGAGGGGTAGAGAGTTTCTAGTTCACGTTGGTTTTTCTTCTGCAGAGCTGTGTTCGGGCAGCCCGCCTGTGAGCAGCTTTGTGAGCACAACGCGAGGCAGTCCCATGAATCGTGCTGTTGTCTCCAGGATGGGCGTGTTCTCAAGGACATTATTGTCAGCATAACAGAGTGGCCCCTTTGTGGAAGGAAGTATAGAGGAGAGGCTTCTCCCGGTCTCGGTACTCAGACAAACTGAGCTTCTGCAGAATGAGTTTATTACTCTGCACACTGTGATCCTGAGAGCCAAGCTGCTGGGATATTCAAAGCCAGATTTCAGGGCTTCCCTGGCAAGCTGACAGGCCCTTGGGCAGGACAGCCAGAGGTCAGTCTTGGTTATTTTTGTAACCCCTGCTCCTCTGAGATTTTCATTTGCCACGATTCCCTTGGCATTTTGTTGTACACATTTTTCTTGTATGTATCCTTATATCCACATCTCTCTGCTGCAAATGGGGCATGATACAAATATGTGAATTCACTTTTAAATCTATGTCAGGGAAGTTGAAAGGATTAAGAACCAAACTGCCTTAGGAATGTCATGGGTGTAGTACCACTGCTGAGTGGGGGGCTGGGGTTGGGTGGGGGCCAGGGGATTTTTCCTATAGACTTTATCATCTTACCACACACAGCAATCCCCTGACTCATTATCCCAAAATACTTATTGGCACCTGCTTCTCTTTTAATTCACAAAAGTTCATGAACACATTTTGAAATTTTTGCAACCTCCCCTTGAGATTATGCTGAATTGACTTAAGTCAAGAGCTGGTAACAAACTCTAGCTGAAACTCTCATTTTGTGGGTCCACAGGCAGGGACTTGTTAGAGTTACAACAGCCCATGGGCCCTGGGGAGTGGGAGGGACCACACTTCTGGGAGGGCTGCATGGAAAGGAGGGTGGAGGAGTGTAGAGGGGAGATAAGAAGACCTGAAGAGGGGCGGGAACACCACCCCCAGAACAGTGGGGCTCTGGATCAAGCCCTACGCATGGCCTACGGTGTTGCATGGCCTACAGGGCTACATGACCCATGGAGCACAGGGTTCTCTGGAGGATTCTGCTCAGAAAATAGAATCACAGGTGTTTGGGGACCACTTGCATTTTTCAACAGGTAGAAGAAGCTTTTCTACCTGGATCAAGTGACCATGCCCACCACCCTGCCCTGCAGGCATTTCGAACACTGCCCCTCCATGCCGGAGGGTCATGCTTCAGTAACTTCTGAAGCAGAAATGGCACCTCTGCTTCATACTACTTCACAGTTGAGGGGTTGCCAGTCAAAGCCGTGCCACAGCTCACTTCTCAGTACACAATGTAAGCAGGGCCAGAGGTACCACCCCTCCTTTCGGAAGAGGAGGGTGAGCCTCAGGAAGGACAGTGACTTGCCCCAGTGACTGACAAAGTCAGCAGTCAACCCCAGGACTGTGAAGCCTATGCCCTTTGCACAATAGTGAGCCTGGCACAGGGGAGGAGAGCCTGCCTGGCTGCCACGCTAATATGCCTTTGGAGCTGGGCAGGGGCTGGACCTGCTGGAAAGCTGGGCTCACACTTTGTGTTTTTCCCTGGCAGTGGAATCTGGTGTGTGAGGAGGATTGGAAGACGCCCCTTACCACTTCCCTGTTCTTTGTAGGCGTGCTTCTCGGCTCCTTTGTGTCTGGGCAGCTATCAGACAGGTAAGAATGGTGGGAGGGAGGAAAGGTGATTGTCAACACACTACCTGTCCTGGGGCTGGACTGAATTTAGGGTATTTTCACCAGAGAAAGGGAGACCCCATAGGCCACCAAGTGAGTGACAGGAGGAACTACGATGTATCCTGTATCCTGTATGCTCAGCCCCTTGTGGGGAGCCACTGGAAAATGGGGCCCTTATATCACCAACTGTTAGTTGCTTAGTTGTGCCCAACTCTTTGCGACCTCATGACTGTAGCCTGCCAGGCTCTTCTGTCCACAGAATTCTCCGGGCAAGCATACTAGAGTGGGTTGCCTTTTCCTACTCCAGGGGATCTTCCTGACCCAGGGATCGAACCAGGGACTCCAACATTGTGGGCAGATTCTTTACCATCTGAGCTCCTCAAAAATATACACTGCTGCCTCACGGCCTCCTCACCCCACCCTCAGTTTTTTGTTGCCATGTGATCTATCCACAACCAGCCATTAGCCAGAGGCAAAGCCAGATGCTGAGTACCCCTCCTTAACTGTGCACCTGCCTCTGCTGTAGGTCAGGCCCCTGGCTGGACACTGGGGCTGCAGAGCTGATCAAGGCTGCTTCAGGGCCTCCTGGAGTGCACTGTCAGGAGGAGACAGCATCGCAGCTTGGGGAGACGTGGCCACACTGACCCCTGAATGTTCTGTAGGGACCAGAGCAGGAAGGTGGGAGTGCTCAATGGCAGTGCTGGGGAAGGCTTTCCAGAGGAATAGCTGTCCATCCCTTAGTCATGAAGCCCAATGGGACTCCCGACCCAAAAGCCTGAGATGACCTGAGTATGGAAGATGAGATGGGAGATGTTGTCCTGTGTTCCCTTTGAGCTACTGGACACTATCAGAAAATGAAATTAAGACTTAAGCCAACTGTAGTGTCATTTATGGATGTTGCTGGAAGCTACTTTCCACAGGGCAGTGGTTCCCAATTTGGGATGCACAGTAGAGTCACCTGGGAAATAATATCTTTAAGCCCTGATACCCATACTGCATCCAACTGTCTACATCCAGACAATAAGAATCTCAGAAGGCTGTCACAGTATTTTTTTAAGCTCTCTTGATTCCAACCACAGCCTAGTTTGGAGACCACTGACACAGAGGGACTCTTGGCTCTGGGTTGACAGAATTCTCATGTTGCTGACATTAGATATATCTTCAGTTTGTACTGTGCTCATGTTCCAGACGGAGAAGGCAATGGCACCCCACTCCAGTACTCTTGCCTGGAAAATCCCATGGATGGAAGAGCCTGGTGGGCTGTAGTCCATGGGGTTGCTAAGAGTCGGACACGACTGAGCGACTTCACTTTCACTTTTCACTTTCACGCATTGGAGAAGGACATGGCAACCCACTCCAGTGTTCTTGCCTGGAGAATCCCAGGGATGGGGGAGCCTGGTGGGCTGCCGTCTATGGGGTCGCACAGAGTCAGACACGACTGAAGCGACTTAGCAGCAGCAGCAGCAGCATGTTCCAGAAATGTGATGGCAGCTTCTACCTACGACTCATTCTAAAGAGCAAATTTCCACATGGTCCTTACATAAGCTGCTCTGTGATTTCGAGATATGCTGCCTCCACAGGAGGCTCAGAATCTCAGAAACTTACCTCCTGGGCAGAAGGATGCCTGAGACCTCACCCAGGAAGAGCCTAGGAGGATGTGATAGGAGAAAAGCCTGTCACAGCCCTGAGGAAAAGAGTCTGCAGGGATGCCTGACTTGGGGCTTCCCCAAGCCCTGAATACGGTGCTGCTGTGATTTGCGCAGGCCACTTCTTGTGTTGTGCTATACTCTACAGATTTGGCAGAAAGACCATCCTCTTCGCAACCATGGCTGTGCAGACTGGCTTCAGCTTTCTGCAGATTTTTTCCATCACCTGGGAGATGTTCACCGTGTTATTTGTCATCGTCGGCATGGGCCAGATCTCCAACTACGTGGTAGCCTTCATACTAGGTAGGAATGGCTTCTGACCTGCAGGGCCCCTCCTTCCAGTCCTCTGAGAGGCCTGGGAAGAGGGGGCCGCTGAAGAGGGCACAGGGAACGCTCTTACTCAGCACAGAACGAAGCACTGTAATTCATGGTCTGCGCTTCCAAAATGTGACCAGCTTCGGGGACATATGCGCTGGGGAGGAGGCTGTGGTCACAGGTTCTTTGACAGGTCACAGGCAAGGCAGGCACTCATAGGGAGCCAGCTCTTTGCTGGCCCTGAAATGTGACTGTGAGTAAGAGCCAAACAAGTGAGAGCTGAGACACATTTCAGGAGCACAGGGCCTGGGAGGGACACAGAGGAGGGATTCTTGAGGGAGAGACAGTCCGGGGAGGTGTCTGATCTGAACTATGAAGGCTCAAGACTTCTGCCTGGGCCACGGCTAAATGGTCTCCTGGCAGCTGGGCCTGGCCCACAGGGGGATTAAGGGTGGTTGTTAGTGCACAGGTGGAGGAGGCACGTGCCAGACGGGAGTCCGGTGCCAGCTGTCCATCTTTGGGCAGATCTGGCTTCACCCCTAAGTCAAAGCCCACCCCCAGAACATATCAGCTGCATACAGGACAAGCCTCATTGCTGGGAGCCGTCCTATCTCCTAGCAGCAGCCTTGCTTCTGGAATATCAGGCTGCATGAGGGGGACTCACAAGCTAAAGGTCAGGAGGAGGCCCCCAGGGCCTTCAGCAGCTTTTCCCAGGAGGCAGCAGGGTGAGCTCCAGGCATGTTGATAAGGGTCATCTGCAGGAGTGAGAGTCCCCAGCAGGCTCTCTGAGGCCACCTCCTCAGGTGAGAGAAGGGGCAATTCGGCCACCTCTGGAACAATAGACACTCATTCCCATAACCTCTAGTATGATCATATTTCCTTGTTGGCTGTCCCAGTTTGTCCTTATTGCCACAGTGTGATTACCAATAGCATCCCTTTAATGTAAGTCTAATGATTCTTATCTCAGAAGTCTGAATCCAGTAAGATGATTCTGATAGGTTTTAAGATTCTGGATGACTCGTTGGCTTTCAAGATCCTGTGTTCTCTTCGTTGAGGATATGTACACCCTGTCAGATTACCAACTTGGAACTTCAAATTCTATTCCTTTAATCATTTGTGAAGCGCTCCTTGCCAAAGGCCTAGCCTTGGCATCTGAAGAAGGAGGTGGGGAGGGCATGCTGCAGTCACACGGCCCCAGCAGGAGCACCCTCTTCAGCAGGAGAGGACCTCTCTCCTCTCTGCAGGGGGAAGCGGGGGGGAAGGATTTGTTGAGAGGACACAGAGAGCCGCCAGCCAGTGGTGCTAGAAACTGGAGACTGGACGAATTCAGGACAGAAGTTGCAACCTCCTAATGCCTAATGACCCCAAGGACACAGGGCTCTTGGACACAGCAGAGTTTGTTATTCTCATGGTTTAAACCCCACAGACTCCATCTTCCTTTTGGTGACCACCCCATACCTGGAAAGCCCAATGGGTAGCTTTGCTTGGGCCAGAACATACTAGAGACTAAACAGAGGAATCTGCCTGAAGTGAGCAGAGTACCTTTAGGAGAACCTAAAGAATCACCTGAAATGGAAGGGCACGAGGTTGTAGGGAAGCCAGAGAAGCCCTGTCCTTGGGATCAGGAGTCAGGCAGTGTCTGCGCCGTGCACGGCATTCCCCAGGGCCTGCTGAACGGCAGCGCTTAGACCTGCCTTTCCAAGGGCACTGGGTGCTTCTGAAGCCACAGAGCCTCGTCCCCTTCACCCCGCCCCGCCCCCGTGTGAGCGAATGAGGCCCGGAGAGCCCACTCCAGGCTTCCTTCAGGGAAGTCTCTGCCCAGCTGACCCTGTCACTACAGCCAACTTCTCTCCCTGCTCCTTATGCTGACACGAGTGGGAAGGCCAGGGGAAAAGTAAGAGCTGTAAGATCAGCCGGAGCCTAGATGTACAGCCAGCAATCAGCGGGCGGGCACTGGGTGTAGCAGGCTCTCCATCGGCTGTGCAGGCTGCTCTGGGGGCCTCCTTGGCTGTGGTGTTACTCCACTGTGTTCCACAGGAAACTGCTGGCTTGAAACTCCTTGTCCTGGATTCTCAGGCCTGAACATTTCGATGTCACTGAAAGTCAGTCTGCCCCTTGGAGCAGCCAGAAGCCCTCGCGAGCGCCTGGAGTAGGGTGGGGATGGGAGGCACAGCGCCATCTCTGGCTTCTGGCAGCGCAGCAGCGCTCTCTGGCGCCCTAGAACTGAAATAGCCGAATTGTGGGTTTCATTTAACTAAAAGCAACCTAAGCTTTGGATCTGACCTGAGTTCTATCTGGCCCTTCACCTTCACTTTCGCCCTCTGGCTCCAGGGAAGGGTTGGCAAGACGCTGTGGTGATAATCTGCCATTTTAGGAGTTCTCTCATTAACTCAGGAAGCTGAATTACTCCCACCCTCCACACAGTACAAAAATGGATTCTCTCCTGGCTCTGGTATTTAACAATTATAAAGCCTGCCAGAGTCACAGGAGACAAGAAAGGGGAAGAAAGGAACAGTGCTTCTTAGAGAAACAACATGGATACACCTGAAAGTGAAGAGGCTGCCAGAACAATGCTGGCTCACCAGCAAGTGACCACTCAGGACCAAGGACACCGACCCTACCCACACTCCAGCTCTCCCCTCACAATCTCCCACTGTTTCCCAGAAATAACACCCGTGACCTGTCCAAAGCCTCTGGGTGAAACACTAGAGGCATCCTCCTTTATTTCTCATAACTAGCTGCTTGAATTTATTTTGCAAAGTTAACTGTCTTGAGTGATTCATTCATTCAGTATTTTCCCAGCACTCTTAACAATATTTGTTCCAGCACGCTGAACTACTTAAAATGCTGCTTCCTCTGATGTCTTCATGTTTTCTTCCTTTCATCTTCCTTTGTAACTTTGGCTGCCAGGAAGCTCAGGCTGTTATGCAGCCTTTATTAGCCACATAGTTTTTAAAAGTTTAAAAACTGAGTTTACATAGCATAATGTTAACTCTTTTAAAGGTGTATAAATTCAGTGGTTATTAGTATATTCACAAAGCCATACAATCATCGACAGTACTTAACTCCTGAACATTTCATCATTCACAAAAGAAACTTATTAGCAGTTAACGTCCCCCATTCTTTTCTTTCCCCAGCTCCTGGCAACCTAATCTACTTTCAGTCTGTATGGATTTGTCTATATTCTGGACATTTCTGATAAACAAAATTTTACAGTAGGTGGCCTTTGTGACTGACTCCTTCACTTACTGTTGCCAAAGTTGGTCTGTGCTGCAGAATGACTCAGTACTCCACGGGTGCAGATACCACATTTTGGCCATCTCTTCGTCAGGTGACACACATCTGGGTTGTTACCATTCTTTGACCAATTTGAAGAATGTTGCTATCAGCATTTGAGTCCAAGTCTTTTGTGGATCTATGTTTTCAGTTCTCCTGGGCGTGTACCTAGGAGCGGACTTGCTAGATCATATGGGAATTTTAGGTCTGAACATTTAAGGAACTGTCAGACGATTTTCCAAAGCGATCTGTTGCAGATTTTTGCTCTTTTCTCTAGGACACAGCTTTTCACCTTTCTTTGTATTTTACTTTAATGTTACCATTATTTTATTTTATTCAAATTATAAGCGACTTCAAGGGAGAAATGGGATATAAACACATAAGATGCAGAGATTTGCTGGCAACCCTTGTTTGCACTGCCCTGAGAGGGAAGAATTGGGGGACACGGGGAGGAGGTAGGACTCACTGCTGTCTGTCCTCCAAGAGCTCAAATCTGGTTGGCAGAGGCAGTCAAGGCAGCTGTTACAGAGAATGTGGGCCGTGGGTCTAGAAGTGTGGGGGGAGCGCAGATAAACTGTCGGCGTATATGCATAGACAAAAAAGGTCCCTTTTAACTAGAATGATCATGAAAGTTTACAGAGAAGAAAGAGGACAAGGGAATATCTGTTATTTTGATGAGAATTCTGAGTATTTTCCAGGAGCAAAGAGAGGTTTTTGCTGTCTTCTGTTGGATCTCTTGGTCAAAGGCACTGTGTTTTCCAACATTCCCCTGACATCTGGTACATTTCAATTGTTTGACCAAGATAAAAGAGTTAACTATTCCCGAGCATCTGCCACATGCTGGACACCTGACTAGGCTCCTTACCTCCATTAATCTCAGTCCTCATAATAATAACTCCATGAAGTAGGACTTATCAAAGCCACCCTAGTAGCCAGTGAAGCATCAAGGGGCCCTGCCCCTGCACATGGCTGACAGAGGACCCTGGGTCCTACCCTGTATCCTGGCAACAGCACCACAGTCATGTTTCTTGAGCTGGGGTCTGCAGACCTCTGCGGGTCATTCATGGAGGGGCAGATCCTGCCTCCAAGGGGAAGGGATCCAGTGGTTCCTGAGCTGACTACCGTAGCAGGGCCCTGAGCAACATGACAGTAAGCCTGGCCCGCTCTGAGTCACTCGCTCTCGGGGAGAGCGCTCAGATTCCGGAGGTGGTGACAGGCAGTGGGCAAACACTCCTGGCCAAGACGTGCTTCTTTGGCTTAGAAGTCAGAGTCTCACTCACAAGTGATACTCAGAGGCCCAACCAGATCGAGACCAAGCAGGCTTTGTTCTAGGAGCAAACACCTAAGGGGTAAAGGAGGTCAGGACAGGGAGCCCCTAGTGAGCAGAGCCAGAAGTCACCAGTCACCTCTCTCACTGCCCCCTGAACGCATGGAGTTTGTGACACCTGCTGGCAGTGAAAAGTCTGCAGGAAATAAGACTCCTCTTCCGGTGTCTCTGAGAGGACTGGTTGGCCTCTAGTTAGTTTGAAGACCAGTCCAAGTGGGTGAAATGCAAATCCTAACTTCTAAAATGCAGGTATGGCCCCACCCATCTCCCACACATGTCTCCACTAGAACTCAGTCGAAGGACAGCTTGACAGGGCGAAGGCTTTGGTCCCATGTAATTGTGGGTTTTTTTGGACTGTATTCGTAGATTAAACTGATCAGGCTTAAATCCTGTCTGTCCCACTTATTGCGTATGTGTGAATTTAGGCAATTTGCTTCAACTCTTTAAGTCTCAGCTGATGATATGTAAAACAGAAGTAATATTAGTTGTTATATGATTGTTGTGAAGAGTCAAAGAGACAATATATGTAAACAGTCTGGAACCTGGCTCAAAGTGCCTACTCAAAACAATACTAACTATGAAGATGATGCTCAAGACAGGGTGATTTTCCAAAAATCAGAGAGCAGGAAGTCGTGCTCCCAAGAAACTATTCAGATTTGTGCCCTCCCTGTTGCTCCACATAAGGGCAGAAGGGTAGATTAAGGAAGCTTCTGTCCGCCATGGGTACTCTGCAAAGCTAAAGCAATTCTGTCCTGGCCTGAGACCCAAGCTTAAAGAGGGACATTATCCAGAAATTCAGTGGGGTAACTTCTTTCTCTTCTCTTGTCAGGATCATGGAAGTGTGAGGGAGCTCCCTTGGCCTCATGAGTCTAGAAGATTCTCACTTGGTCCCGGGCACTCTCTCTTTTCCACAGTCACATCCTCTGCTGCTTCACTTCTGAATCTCTGCTTAGGAATAAAGCACTATTCATTCTCATATTGTGATAATCACAGCCAAACTGTTTAGAAACCATGGCATGGTGAGTCTTATGGAGTGACAGGAAGGTCATTAATGAGGTAAGAAAAGATCTGGGAACAACGCTCACGATCCTGAAAGAAGTCTGGCCGTATTCCTGGAAATGAGTTTAAAGGCTAAGAAATGCCCTGGGTGGTTAGAGCTATTGTCCACAGTCCAAGATGTGAGAGATACACAATATTGGCCATTTCTATCAGTCTGGGTTTTAGAAATGGCTGTTCAAGACAGAACCACTGAGACACATCTTCGGTTATGCTGAGTGAGGAAGAAGAGAGGCGAGGATAGGAACATGGAGGAGGGAGAAAGGGTAACCAGCAGAAGTGGTCATTTTACTGCTTCTCTGGAATTAGTCCTTAATTTCTTAGCCTGTGCTCAGGGCATATAAACACAACTAAGAAACTCCTTCTTAAAACCCAAGCCTGAATAACCTTCAAATCATCTGTTTTGTATTTTCTGGGCTACTTCTCGGTAGTGGTGGGCAGATCTCAAACAAAAGATGGAGCTACTGCCATTGGCCACATCTCCACCCTGGGGCAGAGGACCAAGAGTGGACTCTGTGGAAAGGGCCTGAGTTTTGTGACAACAGAAGGAGCCTGTTCTCAGACTCCTGTCTCAAACCAAGCGCTCCAAGAAGCAAGCAACATCTCTTGAAGAGCTGGGGCTGAGCCATCCACTGTGGCGCTGAGCAGAGCAGGAGCCTTTCCCAAAACAGGGCCAGATGCCAAGCATCTGGTGGTTTTGTGGTGTTCTGGGAAAGCTCTGTGAGTTCCTTCCATGTGCGGCCAGCTCCAGGGCTGCCGCCTGCCAGGCCAGAAGAGCAACTTCTTGTCTTTCATTGGGCTATAAGGACTGTGTCTGCCTGGGGCTGATCCCTGGACACAGTGTGGCCTCAGTGGAATTCAGCCCTGGGCACTGAGGCCCTGCTCTGTGGACCTCCAGAGCCAGCTGGATCCTCTTTATCATTTCTCAGGGCTCAAGGGTAGCTAAGGGTGTCCTAACACAGCTCAGTAACTGAACTCTCCACTGTTTCCGAGAGACCCACATCTGCTTATTTACAGTGGTGAACGGGGGGAGAGGCTGAATGCCGCATGAGCCACACACCCTCAGGAGAGCTCCCACGCCTCCTGAGACACCCTCACCGCTCCTCACCCTGGGGCGTTTATTTTGGAAATGTGGCATTCTCAGAAGAGGTAACCTCTTAGGGCTAAGCATGATATTCATATGACATGAGGAAACATTAAAAAAAAAATCTACAGCTCCTTACAAATCTCATGAAAACTCATCCTTCTATGAAGTGGTAAGTCTTGTGTCATGCCCCACCTTCCTCCACGGTGACCACTTCTGCTCTGGGCCAGGAGGCAAATAACTCTTTCCTCTTCTAAGTGGTTATATTTTTAACTCTAACTAGCAGGTGTGATGTAAAAAAGCCAATATTAAAGTGAGTTAAAATGCTAATACTCCTCCCTTGTTTTGAACAGGAGCAGAAATTCTTGGCAAGTCAGTTCGTCTTATATTCTCTACGTTAGGCGTGTGCACATTTTTTGCAGTTGGCTACATGCTGCTGCCACTGTTTGCTTACTTCATCAGAGCCTGGCGGATGCTGCTGCTGGCGCTGACGGTACCGGGGCTGCTGTGTGTCCCGCTGTGGTGGTGAGTGTGGCTCTGTCTCAGACAGCCCCCTACTGCGGGCCAGCAACCTGGAGCCCAGAGCCTGGTGCTGACCTTGGCGTGGGCCTGCTGATCTCACTGGAGCAGGCTGAGGCCTCAAAGCCCAGAGACCGTTTCCCTTGTTGGGGGTGGACATGTGTGCTGGGGTTTGATTCCCCACCGTCCCACAAAGCACCGTTCTCAGGAAACCCAGTCCCCCTTGGGCTCTCCCAACTCTTCTCTGTTACTGGGTGGTTGCTGTTGTTTGTGGAGATGGTACTGTTGGGTTTTGTTATTTGTAGCTCTGCCCCCCTGCTCTTCACTGGAGAAGGAAATGGCAACCCACTCCAGTGTTCTTGCCTGGAGAATCCCAGGGACGGGGGAGCCTGGTGGGCTGCCGTCTATGGGGTCACACAGAGTCGGACACGACTGACGTGACTTAGCAGCAGCAGCAGCAGCCCTGCTCTTCTGACACTTTTCTCTAGGAAATCTCTTTCTCCTTATGGCTTCAACTAATGTAACTTCCTCAAGCTTCCCTGTCATGTAATGATTAGCACCTAAGATGTGACTGTTTATCTGCTTTGTCTTGAAGAGCTAGAGAATCACGTCTGTTTAATTAATTGTTAGAGAAAATATTCTCTTCACTCCTCCCACAACCCTTCAACCAAATTTTGACACATCAATGTGGGAATAACAAAGTGTTGAGATGCTGACCCCAATTTTACTGAGTATGTCTATGGAGAAGACTTTACGTGAGAGAACAGAATGACAATAATGGAATAAGGTCCCAGCCATACGTTTTATTTGGGGGAGACTCCTCATTTCTTTGGTTTTTCCATATTTAAACAAGAGGAAAGGGGATTTTTCCCATTATTGAGCTCGGTACTCTCTCTCTCTCTCGCTCTCTCTCTCATTGATTAGTCTTGATTTGGTTTCATGATATCAAAATCAAATCTCCCAGCAGTGACTGCTTTTACTGAATTGCTTGACCTCTTTCTGTTTACAAACAATGAAAGTATTTTTGATCATGTTTGGGGGCTCACAGCTTAGACTAGCCCTCATGGTCGCCCTGTCCTATGGACATACTTAGGAAGTGTGCCTTAGGAAGTTTCCTAGAAGGACCTTCATCTTGCTGCAACTGTTAGGCAGCCATAGAGGCTGACAGGTAGTATTTCTTGGCCTTGCTAGACCAGATAAGACTGTTAAACTTACCTGTTTAATAGGTAAGTTTAGCGCTGGTTAGACCACTCCAAACTATTGTCTTTTTACGATCTCTAAGGCTGCTATGATTTACCAGTGCAAATCCTTGGCATGAGTGTGCATGGGGAAAAGAAAGCACTTTTTTTTTCTTATTTCCCTAGAATTTGAGAAACAGTGTGATATATATTATTCTGATTTCCTGACCCAGTCTGAGAGTAGGGCAATTTTCTTGAATGAGAATCACCATCATCACCATCATCATCACATCACATCAGCATCACACTCTCTCTCCACAACACCCCCTGCTAACTGAGTTTATTGTAAAAGGTGCTGGTGACCAGACAGCCTCTCAAGTCACAAGACAAGATTATTCAGAGGTTACTTTCTGCCTCTTCAGTTGAATGATTTTGGTAATCTGTGTTCTTTGGTTCTAGTTGTCATTTCAGCATAAGAGACTAGTACTTTCAAAATATGTTACACTCAGCTGTATTACTATATGAGTCCATCAGAGAGAGAGAACAAAAATAGAAGGGCCCTGACTGACTGTAAGAGATTAGTACGGATTTTAATTTGTGGGGCTTGGATCTTTGCCTTGGAACAAAATGCCACAGCAAGGAACAGGTCAGCCTTTTGGGTTTCTAGCACAGAAGGCCCATCCCACAAGGAGCTGCCTCACTCTTGCCCTGAGAAGAGTTGTTTCTATGTTGCCCACGGGCTGCTCCATGAGTGCTCCCGGCTGTGGGCACATTGTACCCAGGACAGGACTGCCCCAGACAGAGCGCAGCCCGGGGCCAGGACAAGTAAGCTGAGTGCATGTCCTGAAAGTTTAACAGTCTTATCATTTTTCTATAAAAATAAAAACAAAATAGCTCTCTTTTGAACATCTCGTCCTTGAGGGTGGGATCTCCTGAAGCAACGCCCGTCCATCCGGGTGGGCTGGGATGATGTGGGAACGGCTTCGGGCTACTGTGACCTCTGCTGCCAACTCAGTATGTGATACAAACTCTCCAGCAACACTCTTCCCCTGTTCAATTTGAATGAAATCTATAGAGAGGCTGTAGTGTAAACCTTATTTGGCCCTCCACTAACTTGAAATGATGAGCTAGGCTTGATTATTTATGCACCAAAAAACCATGGCAATTCCAAAGTTAAAATAGCAGCAACCCTAAGTACAGTGGGCTGAAAATTGGAGCAGGTGGTTTGGGGACTTTTTAATGTCTGCAATTCCTTTAAAAGGCTTGGCAGTAAGTGACCACAAGTATGAATGGAGTGTTGTAGGTGGGGAAGGAGCCCCTAGGTACAACATGAGGAAAGTTTTGCAATATATAGCTGACTAAGCATTTGGAACTTGAGGCCAGTGATGGCCCTCAGAGCTGATAGTCAAGAAATGTAGGATATGTCTAAGAACAACGTGGTTGGGGAAAGATACCTCTCAGAAGTAGAAGTGCCCATGCTGTATAGTTCTTCATTGATACAGTTGCCACTAGCCACATGCAATGACATGTTAAAACTAAGAAAGTGCAAGTGTTGATCTCTCAGTCATGCCCAACTCTTTGCCACTCCATGGACTATAGCCTGCCAGGCTTCTCTGTCGATGGAATTCTCCAGGCAAGAATACTGGAGTGGGTTGCCAGTCCCTTCTCCAGGGGATCAAACCTGGGTCTCCCACATTGCAGGAAGATTCTTTACCGTATGAACCACTAGGGGCCACAAGTAAATATAAAATTGGATTCTTCGGTCACGCTAGTCACACCAACTCAATAACCACATTTGGTTAGTGGCTGCTGCATTGAACAGCACAGATACACAGCACCAGAGAAAGTTCCCTGGGACAGGACAGCTCTAATTACCAAGGGTCAGTGGCCTGACATCATCACAGTTGCTACAGGGACCAACTGAGTGTATATTCCAAAAAATGCAAAGTGGGTTCATTTTTCAACTCATGTGCTTGTGGTAGGCTGGGGACGAAAGCTGGGGGTTAGCTATTTGATATACTGTGTTTTGCTCTGAGATAATTCCTGTTGAGGCTTTGCAGGGGGCTGTTAATTATAGGAAGACTATATCTGCTACATATAATTTATTTTCTAGGACAACTTAATGCTGACAAATAGATAAGGAAAAGAGCCAGCAAAAGAATGGCTAAGCAATTTTGAGGAATAAAGATTAGGAAAGAATAGAAGTCAGGGGGTAACATTACAAAAGATAAAAGATAAATAAAAATAGAAAAATTAGAAAGATAAAATATAAATAAAAATAGAAAAATTAGGAAAGAATAGAAGTCAGCCATGTCTGAGCATCTGTTAAAAATGTGGGTAGATCGTGTAATAAAAAGTCAGTTTCCAACTAACACAACATTGTTAATCAACTATACTCCAATATAAAATAAAAAAATTTTAAATGTTTCTAGACAATAAAAAATAAAAAGACCGCATTGGCTGTCTCCCCACAACTGGTTTGGGTACTCACTGAGCTGAGAATCTGTTGAAAGCCATGGGACATCCCACAGAGGTGTGTCAATGCACTAGCCTCCTCCTGACTGCCTAGGGAAAAGCCCGAGGAACACAGATGCCTTCTTTTACCCAGTAAACTTGTGAGCATCACCAGCTGGGGCGCCAGGAATTTCCCTAGGGATGGACACACTGAAAAGATACTAGACACTGTTTCTTTAATGAGCCGTGGTGGCTATGAAGTTTTGGGTGGTATTCTCCAGCTGGCCTGGTTTAGACATGCCTATAGTTCATGTTACCCCTTGTAGGCGGGCCCTGGCTTCAAGTACAACTAACGATTGGTCTTATGATTTGATCAGAACTTTCAAATGTGAAGGTACTCTTATTTATTCCTACAAATAATGGAGATCTTATGAAGCCTCCCTCCTGATGTTCTTTAAAAAGACAAACTAGAATTTTACAAAATAAAAATTATTTGGGGGCAACTTACAGTTGATAGCATCAAAACTTGTTACTGTGAAAAATTATAAAACATCCAAAATGAATTTTAGGTTTATTCCTGAATCTCCCCGATGGCTGTTATCCCAGAGGAGATTTAAAGAAGCTGAAGATATTATCCAAAAAGCTGCAAAAATAAACAACGTAACTGCCCCAGTGGTAGTTTTTGATCCTGTGGAGGTAAGGATTTGCAAATGTTTTCTCTTGAGATCAGCTGTGCACTCTTGATTATGGAATTTAATTTGATTCAATAGATTCTGAGTGCCTACTATGTACCAGGCACTGTTCAAGACCTTAGAGACAAAATGATAAAGTTCTGAGATAAAACCCATCTCAAAGGGCTGTGGACCAATTAAATATAATAATATATATAAATTGCTTAGCAAATAGCAGTGAAAGTGTTAGTTGCTCAGTCATATCCGATTCTTTGCAACCCCATGGACTCCCACCATGCAACCCACCAGGCTCCTCTGTCCATGGAATTCCCTAGTCAAGAATACTGGAGTGGGTAGCCATTCCCTTCTCCAGGGAGCATACAGCAAGTGTTGATTAAATATTAGTTCTTGCTCCGTACCACTGATGCAGCTACATACTGGTGATTTTTTTTAATATCTATATTAAGTGGGAAAAAAATGTGTTTGAGAGATATTCCACCCATGGGTTCCCCACTGTATTCTGAATCTTACCAAATTCTGCCGGGGAAGCTGTACCTGTCTTTAGTCTTGCTATATCGTATCTAGAACCCTAAGGCCTGAGAGCATAGGCTGGTGGATTCACACCTGCAGGAAGGAGGCCATGAGAAAAAGCAGATATTCAGTGGAAGCATACTCACTTCCTGACAGTCAGTAAGGACTCACCGTGACCTTGGCCACACCTCGTGCCAACTCCTAGAGAAATCAAGAAAACTTAGACACATAAGGAGCATAGACTATAACCCAGAGTGTTAAGAGAATTAGATGGAAATAAGTGATGAGGTGAGGAAGAAAATCCCCAAGGAGCAAACAGGGTGAGCCAGCAAAGAGAACAAAGTGATTCAGGGCTGAAGAGGCTGGTCCAAACCAGGGAGGACACTTAAATGATAGGTCAAGGGCACTCGTGGCTAGAAGGGTCAGGGACTGCTCAGGACACCCCAAGAAGACTACATACGTCTTAGTCTGTATGCTTGCCTCCACGCTCACATCTGTGCCCCTGGCCACCCCAGGACTTTGGATGGTGACGAGTGTGCCAGTCCTCTATCCTCCCTCTTGGCCTTTGGAACCTTTTACAGAAGCAGATACCTTGGTGATGGCTGGAGGTTTAATTACAGTGGCCATGAGCCCAAGCTTTCAGAGGGCTGCCAGGAAAAATATGTCTTAATCCTTTGCTCTTCAGATCAAGAATTCCGTTCCCAGCCTTGGTCAATTTAACTGGATGCAAAAATAACCTTGGGAGTGTCTAACACTTCTGGATCTCAGGGCTGTGCTGAATGTTTGTTTGTTTGTTTGTTTGTTTTTGATGTTTAATGGATACATGGTCTGACTTCTGTTTTGAGGACCTTAGAGTCTAGTAGTAGAGATAAAGCCTATGTGGATGAAAGCAATCATAAAACATTTCAGAGATACATAGTTATATAGACAAATGAGAACAAAGTCCAGTGTCAAAACACATGCTTTCTTCCTGCCATGAGGCATACTGAACCTCAACTGAACAAACCCAGGAGGAAAAGGGAGCTTGTGCTTTCCTGAGGCCCAGTCATCTCTCCCTATTCACCTCCCAGGTAGGGTCCTCTGAAGGAGGATATATAGGGCCCTGTGCCAACAAATGCAAACTGCTCGGAATGGTAATAAAGAGCCCACCAGATGCCAGGCACATTGTTCACCTCATCTGATGCTCACACCAGTCATTGCTAGTACATATTATTATAGGCCCATTTCACAGGAGTGGTAACTGAGGTACAGTTCTTCTTAGTTGAAAAGTTAAATTATTTGCCCAGGATTACACAGATAGACGTCTCACTCTAGTGCCAAAATGCCTGCTTTTAATGGTTCTTTCTCATCTTGTGTTAAGGGCAGTGGCATTAACTTGGACAGGAAGAAAAACCAAGTCATACCATCTTCAAACACAATCTTGGGCTTCTTTGCCTTCCTTTCTGAAGCACCTTCAGCCTTCTCATGGTGCCTGGTCCAAAGGCATTTTGGCAGCTCCATACAGGCCAGGGACAAGCACTGGATATGGAAATGGTCTTGTCCTGAGGTTTCCAAATCTGGCTGCTTATCACCACCACCCAAAGAGCTTTGAGAAATTACAGATTCCCAGGCCTTTGAGCCCTAGGAAAGATTCAGACTAAGCAAACCCAAGGTGGGACCTGGAAATCTGCATTTTCACAAGGACCCTGTGGAAGTGCCAATTGTCAGCATACGCCTGATCCCCAGGTCTTGTCTGTGCTTGGTACCAAGCACATAAAACTTTCAGAAGGACTGCTAGTCCCCAGCAGTTTGTGCAGGGACTTTCTTCCTTGTGATAATCGGGTAATACTGCCAGAGGCATGTTCTGGAGGCTTTCACTCCAGATAGAGCAGAAGCAGAAAGGTAGCATGACTGTGAGCTGCATGAGGAGGTGCCTGATTGTTCTCGAAAAGAAGGATGCTAATATTTGGGAGGCAGCTACTACAAGGGTATATCTGGCATTCTTACTTCCTTCATTGTGGAAATTCTTTCCTCGGCCTCTTACTGAATACATGCAGTCACAGAATTTAACTTTATCCTGAAGAGATTCTCCACCTCAGAGCCTTGTAACTTTTTTAGTTTCAATTCCTTTTTTTTTTAATTGAAGTATAGTTGATTTATAATATTGTATTAGTTTCAGGTGTACAAGAAAGTGATTCAGTTATTCTTTCAGATTATTTTCTATTATAGGTTATGAAAAGATATTGAATATATTTCCCTATGCTGTATAGTAAAGAATCCTTGTTGCTTATCTATTTTACGTATAGTGGTTTGTATCTGTTAATCCCATACACCTAGTTTATCCCTCCAACCCTCCTTCCTCTTCCCTTTGATAACCATAAGTTTGTTTTCTATGTCTGTGAATCTATTTCTGTTTTTTATGTAGATTCTTTTGCATTTTTATTGCATATATAAATGATATCTTATAATATTTGTCTTTCTGCCTCTGACTTACTTCACTAGGTGAATTTTTCTCCTGTTGCAAATGGCAATATTTCATTCTTTCTTACGACCAACATTCCATTGTATATAAACCATATTATCTTGAGCCAATCATTTGTTGATGACTGGCACTTGGGTTGTTTCCATGTCTCGGCTAATGTAAATAGTCTAGTTTCAATTCTAATAAGCTTGATTATCTGGATTCCTAACACATGAAAAGTTAACGTCAAAAAAAAAAAAGTTAACGTCAGTTAATTAAAAGTAAAGGAAGGAAGCCCATTAACAGCAGTAAGAATACCACCAACCATTGACAGCTTACGTGTTTTCCTCAGTGGCGCAGTAATTAAAATAATAGTTAAAATGGATGGGGTGTTTACCATGGTTCAAGTACTATGTTAAGATTTATATATATGACCTCACTTAAACTTCTCAATGCTTAATTATTAGACCCATTTTACAGAGAGGTAAACTGAGGCTCGCAGAGGATAAATAGTAACTTTTTCAAGGTCCCTTAGTTAACCCAAGTGTGTTCTGACACTGAGACAAAAACAGGAAAAGTACAAAAAGCAGATATGAACCTCGAGGTAGTTGGGGCTACATGGCCCTACCCACTCAAAAGGCTCTAAGGTTCAGTGTGATTAAGGTCACCCATAGTGATGCCCATGAGTCGAGGCAAATCTATGTTAGCAGTCAGGCTTTACATAAAGAGACAGTGAAGCCAATTTTTATGTTTTAAAGGTTTCTGTCTAAAATGGGCCACAAACATTTTTAAATGTTAGAATAAGCATCCTTTATTTAGAGGCCCTTATTGCATGCAAGGGCTTCCCTGGTGGCTGGTAAAGCATCTGCCTGCAATTTGGGAGACCTGGGTTTGATCCCTGCGTTGGGAAGATGCCCTGGAGAAGGGAATGGCTACCCACTCCAGTATCCTGGCCTGGAGAATTCCATGGACTATATAGCAAATTCCAGACTTCTAAGCATGTTCAAAGTGAATGGAGTTACATGCATAAGAATATACTGTCATAGCCAAAGATACTTCCTCATCATTTCTTAATCTCATAGTTGTGTACATTACTTTAGCAACAGGAGCAACTCCCCCTGAAGCAGCAGAAAGTTTTCATTTTGGACCTGTTTAGGACTCGGAACATTGCTGCAATAACCATTATGTCTTTGCTGCTGTGGTAAGTAATAAGAGATCTGGAAATGTGACATACAGCATGTAAATATAGAGCTGATTTTCTTTAATTCAAGGGACAGGGTCAAGGCCTGGGTCCTCCTGAGGCAAAATTAAAATTTTAGAATCTAAGTTATTTGGAAAGCCCTTAACTTAATTTAAGAGCTTCCCTGATAGCTCAGTTGGTAAAACTGTATTGCTCTTGGCCTGCAATGCAGGAGACACTGGTTCAGTTCCTGGGTCAAGAAGATCCCCTGGAGAAGGGATAAGCTACCCACTCCAGTATTCTTGAGCTTTCCTTGTGGCTCAGCTGGTAAAGAATCCGCCTGCAATGCGAGAGACCTAGGTTTGATCCCTGGGTTGGTAAGAACCCCTGGAGAAGGGAAACGCTACCCACTTAAGTACTCTGCCCTGGAGAATTCCATGGACTGTATAGTCCATGGGGTGGCAAAGAGTTGGACACAACTGAGCAACTTGCACTTTCAACTTAATTTATGGGACTGGATACTGAAAAAAATGTCAAAGGGAACAATATTTAAAGGGAACTTTGACCCACATGGAAAGGGTCTCCTGCCCCTCCTAAAGTTACTGGGATTAAAACTAATGGTATCCTGGATGCCCGAAGCTGAGATGCCAACTCAGCTCCTGCTTCCAGAAGTTGTACAGGCAATTAATCAGTGAGCTTAGAATACGCTGAGTCCCCACTGCCTGACTTGGAGTTTTGACAAGCTTTTTATACTCGCTAATAGCAATTTACTGAGTGATTTTTAAGACACACAAATAATGAACTGACTTTGTAGGCAAGGTTTAATAATATATCTGCCAAGAAATTAGGAAGAAGACAGAAAGGAAAGAACATGCCTACTCCATAATGGCAGCACAAAAAACGATGGTAATCAGAACTACCAGGCTCATGCTGCAGCTAGTCTAATTTTAGAGCCACCTTGTATTACAATTAGAAGTCATCAATAACAGAGTTTATGCCCCTGAATTAAGCAAGTGTGTCCTGGACACGTGGCTTTCCTCACAATGGACCTACTTAGTTCTTACATGTCAGCAGGTATCACTGATGCAATTGTATCTTGAGAAGGGGCACTACTGGGCCAACAGTAAAGTAGTCATTAGTTTTATTCATGCTGCTCTTATGATCAAATGTGAAAATCACTAAGATCCTAGAGGAATAAAGTTTCGTTTTTTGTTTTGTTTTGGATTAGCCCTTGTGCTATCCAACGTAGTAGAGTATGTGTCAAAAGATCCAACAGTGTTCCTGAAAGTATTTTTCAGATGTTCTCTGCTTTTCAGTCGTGTTGATAATAAGCAAATTTCTCCACAGAGGAGTCTGCATAGTGTTATATATAACTTAGTGTTTTTTCCACAGAAAAGCTTTTATGTGGAAGTTAACTATAATGGCGGGGTATGCAATATGCATTCTGTGATACCTTGAAGCATTATGAGACCCATTTTTTTCCCTAAAGTGAGTTTTACTAAGTCAATTGGAATTTACTGTAAGTGGATCTCACAGTATTACCTATATATCTTTTTCTTTTTCAGGGGGGTGGGGAGAATGAAATATGGATTCTATGTTCACTGATATGACAGTCTTTCTTCAAATAATCTCTCTAAGGAGATGAGAATGTATTGTACAAGCTCTTCTACTGAAACCTGAAATTAGCTAGATTAGGATAGGTAACTGTTGAATATTTGTATATTTAGACTTAGTGCTGTCCAACATAACTTTCTGCAGTGATAAAAATATTTTATATCTCTGTTGTCCATTATAGTAGCTGCTAGCTCCATGTGGCTACTAAGGAACTGAAGTGTGGCTAGTGCCAAAGTGAGGGATGAAATTTTAAATTTTATTTAATTTTAATTTTTACTTTTAAATAGCCCTATGTGGCTAGTCACTACTTGTAAGATACCAAGATATGGACAACTTCCTATCCATCATGAAATTATAAAGTGACTCAAGCCATCCTTTTGTCGTTTTTGTCTTTTGATTTCCAGGATGTTAACCTCAGTGGGTTACTTTGCTCTGTCTCTCAACACTCCTAATTTACATGGAGATCCCTACCTGAACTGTTTCTTCTCTGCCTTGATTGAAGTTCCAGCTTACATTGCAGCCTGGCTGCTACTTCGAACCCTACCCAGACGTTATATCATAGCTGGAGTACTATTCTTTGGAGGAAGTGTGCTTCTCTTAATTCAATTGGTACCTGCAGGTAAGAAGCTATCCAATATTAGCAACTTACCAGAAAAGATCCACACCTCGACCAGGCTAGTTATTAGTCGTGTGTGCGTGTGTGTTTAGTCGTTCAGTTGTGTCTGATTCTTTGCGACCCCATAGTCTGTAGCCCACCAGGCTCCTCTGTCCATGGCAAGAATGGACAAGAATACTAGAGTGGGTAGCCATTCCCTTCTCCAGGGGGTCTTCCTAACCCAGGAATCAAACCTGGGTCTCCTGCATTGCAGGCATATGCTTTACCATCAGAGTTACTAGACAAGCCCTAATTATTAGTCACTGTTCCCTATTTATGTAGCTTTTACATAATAAACCATTCATAAGTCGGTTACACAAGAGATAGCTAACTCTGTGATTTCCTTTGTTCAAAATTAGTCCCTTCAAAGAGAAGGGTTAGCCTCAGAGAGTCAGAAATCACCACCAGAAGAAGAGTAATGCTCCCAGGGCATCCCCTTCATAGAAACTTTCACCTAATCCCTCAAACCTTTCTTTGAGTCATAAACCTGAGTGCTAATTTCTTGGTACTTTCAAACCTTCTCTCTGATTGATGTATATATACAAGTGTTAAGAGTTGGTAGTACATGCCAGTTCCAGTATAAATTTGGTGATTTTTATGGTCTGTAATCTTTAAGTAGTTAGAAAGCACATGAAAAGATACATGCTTCTCTTTTCCTCTTATGTCCAAGTTTCTCATATTGTTACATTAAGTCAACAGATTATTGATATTTAGTATTATATATAGAAGTATATATCTCAATAATAATAAGTAGGATAAAAGGATTGGCTCTTCTGTTCAAAGATTAAACTTAACTGCATTAACAAGCTAACAATTGACTATGAAACTGTTGTAATTAAAGTGTAGATAAGGTCACGGAATGCATAAATGATCTAGAATGACAGTAGTGAAACTCAAAGCACCCTTCCCTCTCCATCTTTTTCTATGTCCAATTAGTAAGACTTTGAAGAAGAAGTGTAATTTGGGGAGTATCTTTATATTAGAAAATATTTATATATGAAACACATTATAAGACATTCCTATACAAGAAATAAGGACAACAACAAACAACTGTTAAGAAAAATGTTGTTTCTAAAAGTACTCTGTTTACACTGGGTCTCTTTTCCAGGTTACAACTTCTTGTCCATTGGTCTGGCCATGCTGGGAAAATTTGGGATCACTTCTGCCTTTGCTATGCTGTATGTCTTCACTGCAGAGCTCTACCCAACCCTGGTCAGGAACATGGCAGTGGGGGTCGGCTCCATGGCCTCCAGGGTGGGCAGCATCATCGCTCCCTACTTTGTTTACCTAGGTGAGATGCATCTTATCAGTCTATCCTTTTTTTAAAATATATCTATAAGTAATAGACTTTCTGTTGTGAAAAATGCAAACAGCACAGAAAGTACTGGAAAAAGTACAAGGTCACCTGTACTCTCTCAGTTCCTCAAATCACAGCCCTCAGAGGACCTAACACTAACATTTGGTGAGTAGCCCTCCAGACATTTAGTTTTGTGCAACACACGCACATTTTTAAATACACAAAATTATATCATAAATATTGTTTCATGACCTTTTTTAAACTTAACACTGTATCAGACTATCTTTCCTCGTTGGTATATATATAGTTTTCATCTTCCCTATACTTTCATACCATGCTCATGTGGCCTAATTGGTATGTATGTAGTTCTTTTATCTTCTATTTAGTTAGTACATAGACTTCTAATATATGTGTACACATAATTTATTTAACTAAGTTCATGGATGAATATTTAGACCATTTCCAAGTTTTTGTTATTGCAAATACCATTACAGTGAACATTCTCCTACACCCCCACAGCCTTTGTATATATGGATCAATGGATTGCTGGAGCAATTTAAAAATTTCATAGATATTTCCAAATTGACTTCTGAATACTATACCAGTTTACAATCCAACTATCAATATATGAGAGTGTCTGTTTCTCCACATCCTCACCAACAGTGGGAATCATCCAGTTTTTTAATCATTGATAATCTGTTGTGAGAAAAATGGATATCATTGTTGCTTTCATTTCTTTTTCAACTGTAAATGAGATTGAACTTTTTTTCGTGTATTTATTGACATTCTATTTATTTTTAAGATATCTGACTGTCCATGTCTTTTCCCATCTTTCTAATGGTTTATTCAACTTTATATTTTGAGGGGGGGAGCTTTTTGTAATTGAAAAAATTAGCCCTCTGTATATATATTGTAAATATTTTTTCCTAGTTTATCGTTTCCATTTTGACTTCATAACTTTTTTTGCAGTGCAGGAACTTTAGCTTTTATGTGATCATATTTATTCATCAGAAGGGCTTTCATGAGATGTTCCATGTATGTAGGATCTAGCACTCGAAGCCTAAACCTCATAAGAACTTCACTGGTGAGAGGTGGAGACACAGTTCCTTATTCTTCCTAGTTATTCGTTGGTTACCTACTGGTTCAAACACACACACATATATCCCCAAAGACATATGTGAATTCTCAGACAAGGTACACTCTAAAACCTTACAGAGAAAGACAGACATTTTCCACACAGCTGCCCTGAATACCTGAGAAAGTCCATTATTATGTAGAATGGTGTCTTTTCATCTTCCCTATACTTTCAAACCATGCTCATGTGGTCTAATGGTGGACCACTTACATTAGAAATGCAGGAGTCTGAGAAAGAGCTTTCTGTTCTGCAGTAGCAGCTCCTGTTGCTGACAACAGAGGCCTTGGAGAAGCTTCAAGATTTATATTTTTTTTGTCAAATAAAATTCTTCGTTGTGTTATTCCTCTGTAATCTCTGTATGTAGAAGAGAAGCAAGATGAAGATCTATTATTCTCCTGTCCGAGTAACACCAGATAAAGAAGAGGTGGAGTGGTTCTTCCAGTTACATATAAAACCAAGACATATAAATGCTGCAGAAAGAAACCACAGTGCCTGAAATTTATTGATTTAAATTGGATTGAATACATTACTTAGATTTTCTTTGAGAGTCTCACAGCTCTGTGGACCTAGCTTTCTACAGCAGTCTACTGGTCTGGGCAAGTGCAAAGGTCATATCCGTCATCGCAGCCAGGATCTGTCCCTGCAACATCCTGGTCTACCTCTTTCCCTGTGGTGTCCTCCCATCCCCCATCTCCAGTGACTTTTACCTTAAGAGAACTTTGGTAGGCAAAGATTTCTATCAAAAGAACATCTATCACACCTGATTAAGTAGCAGCTTAGAGAATACCAGTTGACATGAAAGACTTTTTGATAATGCAAGATCAAGGGTGAATAATTATGGAAATTCAGAGGCAATGACATCTGCCAAACAGAAGCTGTGTATTTTGCACACTTCTTCTGTAAGTATTCAGATTTAAAACTGTGTGCCACCATTACAAAGTGATTCTCAAGAGCATCTGGAGAGTCCCTATATCTAACTGATGTCCTTACGTCAGATACTGATGTCCTGTGTCTTACAGGTGCTTACAACAGAGTTCTGCCCTACATCCTCATGGGTAGCCTGACTGTCCTGATCGGAATCATCACTCTTTTTTTCCCTGAAAGTTTTGGAAGGACTCTACCAGAGACCCTAGAGCAGATGCAGAAAGTGAAAGGGTAAGTGGAACTTTAAAAAATTACATGTATAAAAAAAGAATGAACATGATAGGATAAATAGGAAGGTTCTGAAAAGGAAGAGTAACAAGTGGAGAGTAGCACTATCAGATAATAAAGCATGTGATTAAGCAATGGCAATTCAAACAGTATGATAACAGTATAGAAAAATAAATCACTGGAATGGGATAGGGTTCAAAATTAAACTGAATAAAATAAGAGAATTCAGTGTGAGATAACAAGGAGCACTTCAAAATCAGTGGGGAAAAGTTAGATTATTCAGTCAAAAGTGGTAGAATATTCAACTAGCCATTCTGGCTACATAAAAAAGCTGAAATCCTACTTCAAAATATATCATGATAAATTCCAGAAAGATTAAAAATTGAGACCTAAAAATATAAAGTCCTAAATGTACCAGAAGAAAACATAAATATTTTATAACCTTAAAGAAGGCCTTTCTGAGCGTAATATGAAAAACAAAAAGCCCTAAAGGAAAAGATTGACATATTGGATTAAGCAAGTTTAGATATTGTCAGTAGAGCAAAAGTGAAACCATAAATTAGAACAAAGGTCGGCAAACCAGGGGGAAAATATTTGCAACACACTAGACAGAGTTAATAAACTCAAGATATGAGATAGACAGAGTTAATAAACTTAAGATACAAGAAGCTCTTAGCGATCAGTGGGAAAAAGACCAACAACTCAGTAAGAAAACCGGTAAAAGTCATGAACAAGCAGTTTATAGAAAAGAACATTTCAGGGGCAAATATATTTATGAAAAGGAAATACATGTCCACATTATTAAAAAGAATTTTTAATGCAATATCATTTTTTGGCCTATGAGATTGTGTGAGAGTTTTCTTCCTGGTATCAACCAATTCTGACACCAAAGAAGTGTCCTATAATATCATCCAGGTATGACACTAATTACCCAGGACTAGCATCAGACCCTACAGGTTAAAGGTTCAGTCCCATAAGACAGCTTACTCTTCAGCTGCCAGTCACAAGTAATGGGTCCCCAAGGTTATCCACATTTCTGGCTCTTGGGGAGGGGGAAATTTACTCCCTTACCCCTTTAAGTTCTTGTGGCTGAACTAATAATAAAATTGACACAAGTCAAGTCAGGAGGAGAAAAACACATTTTAATACATGCATATAGAGATTTCTCAGAAAGAGGACTGCAGACATGGCCAAAGCAGGCAGCTTTTACACTTTTTAGACAAAGAAACAATAAAACTGAGAGGAACTGAGAGGACAAAGAAATTTAGGTTTGAGTACTTATTATTGTTCAGTCGCCAAGTAGTGTCAGACTCTGCGACCCCATGGCCTGCAGCGCGCCAGGCTTCCCTGTCCCTCACCATCTTCTGGAGTTTGCTGAAGACATGAACTTGGGTACTTAATTAGTAGGGAATTTAAACGAAGTGTGGGCCTGGGTAGTAAATTAGTAAAGAAGCAGCAAGGTTTATTTATACAGATTTTTTGGTCCTGCCCTGAATTCTCCATCCCTTGATAATAAGGGTGTCCTTTTACCGCCATATGTGGGGAGTGGGCCTTTTCCAAGAGGGATTTATTTCCTGCTTTCAGGGGCACAGAGGAGGCCAGAGCGTCCTTCTGCATCAGCTCCTTCACAAGCAACTTGAATTCAAAATCATCATAATGGGGACTTCCCTAGCTGTCCAGTGGTTAGGATTCAGTGCCTTCATTGCTGAGGGCGCAGGTTCAGTCCCTGGTTGGGGAACTAAGATCCCACATGCTGCGTGACCAAAAGCAAAAACAAAATCAAAATGCAAAATAATCAATATGCCATTGTGGCATATTTGGGGGCAGCCTGCCCTGAGCTCCAACATGTCCAACTTGACTACAAAGTCTGGTGTTTCCACAACCCCCCTCCTCACGTTCAGGAATTTGCTAGAATGATGCACAGAACTCAGGAAAACATTTTACTTACTATTACCCGTTTGTTATAAACAACACAAATGAACAGCCAGGGGGAAACGTGAGGTCCAGAAGTGTCCAGAGCACAGGAGTCTCTGTCCTGTGGAGTTAGCATCACCATCCCGGCACGTGGATGTGTTTGCCAATTCAGAAGCTCTCCAGACCCCAGTAAACGTTTAGGAGATTTTATGGAGGTTTTTCACCACATAGGCACGATCAGTATTGATTTAACCTCAGCCCTTCTCCCTTCTCTGGGGGCTGGAGGGTGGGCGGAAAGTTCCAGGCTTCTAGTCAAGGCTCGATCTTTCTGGAAACCAGCCTCCATCATGAAGCTATCTAGGGACTCGCCAAGAGTCACCTCATTAGAATAAGAGGCAAGACACTCCTGTTACCCTTGTCACTCAGAAAATTACAAGGGATTTAGAAGCTCTATTCAGAAACCAGGGACAAAAATCAAATATCTGTCTATGACAACACAGACGGGCAAACATTTAAAAGATCAGTGGTATGGTAGTAGAAGTTTAAGGTTCATTCATTTTTGTGTATTTATTTTTGTCTGCACTGGGTCTTCGTTGCTGCAGGGTTTCTCTAGATGTGGCAGGCAATGGCTGCTCTTCGCTGTGGCGTGCGGGTTTCTCATTGTAGTGGCTTCTCTTGTTGCAGAGCACGGCTCTGGGCCCGCGGGTTCAGTAGTGGGGGCTCGCAGGCTCCCGAGTGCTGGCTCAGCAGTTGTGGCTCTAGAACTTATTGGCCCCACAGCACGTGGGAGCCTCCCCAGCCAGGGGTTGAATCCACGCCCCCTGAATTGGCAGGTGGATTCTCAACCACTGGGCCACCAGGGAAGTCCAAGAGAAGTTTAGATCCTAGAGTGAAACTGCCTGGCTTCAAAATCCAAATCTACTGCAAACTTGGTCAATTTGCTTAGTTTTCACTAGACCTCAGTATTCCCATCTGTTATGTGGGGATAGTTCATATGGCTTTTGTGATGTTATATAAGATAATGTGTTTTTAGTGCGTAGCCATGATAAAAATAAGTCCATATGTGAATGGATTGTGATCCAGACTGGATGTATATAGCAAAAGATGCCCGGTTTTGATAGGTTGTTTCTCCTAATGATAAAACTACTTCAATATCAACTTTAACTTACCAAGAACTTCATGCTCACCACTCTATTGTTTCCTCAGTGAAACTATAAAATCGAGAATACTAGTGCTAGCTATACTCATGAGGTTCTTTTTAAAGTAATTAGTTGTTCATTGACTAGAGAAATGTTTTTCTGTGTCAATCTGGCATTTTTTTTCGTTTAATTTTCTTTGGCATTTATCTTATTTTCAGGTTCAGATATGGGAAAAAAACAAAAGGTTCAATGGAGAAAGAAGAAAATCCCAAAGTTATAATAACTTCATTCTAATAAAATTCCCATCCTATTTGGTGAATTGAAAAACATTCCATAAGCCTGTGAAGAAACTAAAGCTGTTCCTGATGAAAAGGACTGATTAGGAGGAAAATGGACCTTGCTATTAAGAAATGCTTGCTATATGGCAAACTCTGGACCAGACTTACAGATAACTCCTTATTTTTTAAAACAAACCATTTCTAGAGACTTTTCCTAATTAATTCGATGAATTGGGTTTGTCGGATTTTTAGAAAACGTGTTGGTCAAGGACTGGAAAACTCATATATAAAGATTAAACTCATTTCCAAATACAAAGACTATCCAAATTTTTAAAAAATTTATTGAATTAACACAACTATCAGGCTTGTGTGTGTGTGTGTGTATAAGTAAACCAGCTCATTCAAAATGACCAATTATATGCAGTATTCCTAACCAGCAAATTTTATACACTCCTTTGAGAAGAATTGATGGCAGATACTAATAGCATTTACAAGTGAAATGCATCAAGAGATCAGACAGCCTGGCTCTCTGGCCTGTCAGCATTTAAGAAGGAAACAAGGCAGCTCCTGGCTAGCATGTCAGCAGCTATGGCTCACAGGCTATTGAATGATTCACATTTGTTGTGCTCTTTGTGAGCACTTGACTAAGCTCTCTGTTCCCTGAGACTGGCTTAAAGGGCCTTTTTTTTTTTTTTTTTTTGGTAAAAAGAAAATCAGGAAAACCACAAACTAGTTAGATTGGTAGAGGTGGTTTGTGTGCCCCATAGCCAAGAGAAATCAGCACCACTGAAGAAGACTATGCAAGCTAACAATCTGGAGACTCTTTTAAACCAGTTCTTTCCTTTAATACATACCTCCCTAAATACAATACGCAGTTGTAGCTTCTTTAACCACGGGGGCATCTGGTCAGCAATAGCGGAATCTCAGTTCCAGGAATGAGCAAGGTAAAAGCCACAAATGGGATAATGTATTGACATAAGCTCAGAAGATAAATGTCAGCTCTGTGTCTCACCACATTTGAGGCATGCTGAGATGATAACATAGCAAACAGTTCCTCCCGAAGACCTGGGCCCCATACTCTCACCAGGAGCAGCTCCTTTCGGAGCAGCAAGAGACAAGCTGGTGACCCTTTAACACCAGTTTTCCAGTCCTTGCTTACAGTACAGGCAGCTGCTGGTTTTAATATGCTGCTCGTTGGCATCATCTCCTAAAATTAATTATCCCCAAATATAAATATTCACTATCTAAATATGTTTCAAAGGAACCTTTGATGAAACATCTTGGTAAACAATCCTTATAGCTTCAAGACCCTTATCTTGAGCTTTTCAGATTATCTCAGAAGTTTTTCTTTATATTACCATATTTCTAACACATATTTATATCCCTACTGACATACTGATCCCACTTTTGAGTGTTACCTTAAAACCCACTAGAATTCTTGAGATAGTTTACACTTTCTCACTGGGGACTCAGGTAAACAGCTTCATCTACCCAGCACCTTTATCTCCCCCACTGGTGCACACCTTTCTACCTACCCTGCTGGATACTAGCTGCCTGTCATGCAAAGAGCAGGTCCTGCTGCCTTCCAGGAAATGCTCCTTCAACTTCCTTCCCACCAGCAATGGCTGTTCACTCCTCTGTGCTCTTCTGGTACTTGTTTTTATACCTTGCCTTTGTTGGGTTCTTGTCTAGTTGCCCACACCCTTCCCCTACCCCACATGTCTATAAGCCTCTGGGAGGCCAGGGACCTCACCTTGCTTATCTTTTTATCCTTACTGTAGTGCTTTCTTGCATGTAACAGGCTTTTGATGATACTCCTTTCAATTAAAATACTTTGTAATGCTAGCTTGGTGAAAATGTTGTTTGAAACATAGACATTAAAATTTTTAAATGCTTAAGTATAAAATGCTCTTAAAGCTTTATTTTTTTAAATGTAAAAATGAAGGATATGATCATTGCCTTTTACTGCAATGATTATATGCAGATTATATGGGTGCTTTATAATTATATTTTATAACTGTAAAAACATGACTTTTTAAAATCTATTTATAAAAAAGCAATGAGTACACAAATGCATTATCTCTTTGGTAGTTCAAAGCCCAAATAGATCAATACATGCCAAAATAGATGTATTCCTGATTTTAAAAAACAACTTTTAAAATTAGGCCTACAAGGCAACGACCTGAACTGGCTTAGGAATATCAGTCTCAAACTGACAGCCGGTATTACACTGTATGTTAGAATGAAATATTGGAGGCATCCCATTAACAGTAATGTTATGGATATGTGTTTTAGCACCTTTTCAACATTTTTGGGTTTTAGTAACTACAGTCATAGTATAAAATATAGATAAAAAATAAAACTATTAGAAAATAGGCAAAATTATCAATATTACAAGGATTCTAAAATCATATTCTATTTTATTTTTAAAATCCAAGAGAATTAACTAAAAATTCTAATATTTAGGAGTTTCAGCTTAAGTGGAGGCATATAAGAAGTGTTCCAAAATCAGTAACTGTTTATGTGCTAGAAATAATCAGCTAGAAAATACACTAGAGAAAAACAGATTCCATTCTTAATAGTCATAAAAACAAAATATCTACAAATAATCTCTAAACAAACATGTAAAGTCTAAGCAAAAAAATTATTCCATTTTATTAAGAGTTGAGTAGAGACATGCTGTGTGTAAAATGAATGCTGTGGACCTACCACTCTTACCAAATTAACTCACTAAAATTAATATTTCAGTGACATATTTTAGGAACTCAAAAAATAATTTTCAAGGGCATCTGAAAGAATAATAGGCAAGACTAAGAAATTTTGGGGAAAGAAGAGTTGTAAGGTAAAACATTCTTCAGATTTAAAAACACAAAGGTAAATAGGAAGGCCAGAAACAGACCCAAATGTTTATAAAATTATAACATATGATAAAGTACATTACAAATTATCAAGAAAAAGATAAACTATTCCAAACTAGTTCTGGGACAACAGACAAGCTGGGGAAAAAACAGCATCTTACCATAAAACACATCCCAAATTAATTCTTAATGGATTAAAGATTCAAAGGTAATAAATAAGCTGAAAGAAAATACAGTGATTGTTTAATCTCAGGATGGATAGGGAATTAAAGATAAGGTAAAATAAACAGATTTTGCTATAAACTTTAAAAATTTTCTGTACGCCAAAAATCTTAAAATTAACACAAATTTGAAAAATGTTAACAAAAATATACTGGACAAAGTTAGTTTCCTTTCTGTTTATTCATCAATTAAAAAGTACCAGCTAATATGCCAGTTGAAGCACATAGTAGGAAGGTTAAGTGCATCTTTGGAGACCAGTGTCCTTGGGTCTACTGCAGGGTCTGTCATTTATTGGCTGGGTAGCCTTGAGCAAGTTATACAGGCACACCTCATTTTATTGTACTTTGCTTTATTGTGCTTCACTGATACTGCATTTTTTTTTTACAAAGTTTTGTGCAACCTTACATTTTCAGATGATGGTTAGCATTTTTTAGCAATAAAGTATTTTTAAATTAAGGTTTGAACATTTTTTTTAAGACACCATGCTATTACACACTTAACAGCCTGTGGTGTGGTGTAAACATAATTTTTATGTGCACTGGGAAACCAAAAGATTCTTGTGGCTCACTTTATTGTGATATGATGGTGGTCTGGAACTGGATCCACAGTATCTCTGAGATATGCTTGATATCTCTGATATTCTTAAGTCTTCCTAAATCTCAGCCTCTTCATCTCTGAAGGAGGCCAAGCAGTTCCATGGGGTGACTCTGAGGAGTATATGAGATAATGCATGTATTTAGCCCCCTACCTAGCAGACTTAGATGTTTTCCTCTATCTCACATCTCACTGTACCCAACAGTTAATCATTATAACCAACTTTCCTGCCCCTTTCTTAATCCACCTTACTCTCCTGGGCAAACGGCAATGCTGGTTAAATCCAGCCCCCCTCCTCCTTCCACCAGCACTTGCACAGCTAGACAGCGCTGCGGGAAAAAAATATGCAAACATGCTGACTGGTTTCATTTAAAATTAATCATCAGTCATCAAGAGGAACTTTAATGCTGACTGACAGTCATGCTCCACTGCCCTGGTCATCCTCTATCCTCAATGACCTTTGTCTTCAGAGCTCTAATGTCTCCTCCCCGCTGCTCACCCTCAGCTGTGCCTTTTCTTCCTATTTCACTGAAGTGCTTATCGTCTTAATCTACCAATCTAACTGTATTTATATCCATACACTCTGTCTTTTCTCCTATTATTTGAGATAAATGGTCTCTGCTCCTAGCAGAGAATTCTCTCTCTCTCCCTCTGTATGTGTGTGTTTCTGTACTTGGTGCCCGCATCCCCTCCTTACCTACTCAAGGACATTGCTCCAGCAACTAATTCTCCTGTCTGCTCTATGATTGATCTATCAATCTTTTCTCTCTCTACTGGATCTTTATCATTCAGCATGTAAACATGTTACTTCTACAATACTGAAATAGCTCTCCCTTGACCCCACTTCTGCCTTTAACTACTGCCCCATTTCTCCCTATCCCTTTACAGCATAACTTCTCAATAGATACAGATCGCTCTATATTTGCTATCTCCAGGTTTTTCCTTCCAGTTTTCTCTTGAGCCCATTACAATTAAGTTTTAGCCCCCACTTCTTCACCAGAGCAACCTTCAAGGTCCCCAGTGGCCTATATGTTTCTGAACTGAATGGTCAATTCATAGTCCTCATTTATCACCCCTCTCAAGGGATCAGACAAACTGATTTCTCTTTCCTTGAAATGTTTTCCGGATATCACATTTGCTTGGTTTTCCTCTTGCTTTGTTGACTGTCACTTCACAATCTCCTTCACTGGTCCTTTCTCATCTCCTCTACTGCTAACCATCAGAGTGCCCAGAACTTAGTCTTTGGTCTTCTTCCTTTTCTAAAAAACCAGTCTTACAGTTTTAAATATCACTTCTATATTAACGACCACCAAACACAGAGAGAGCTTAACTTCAGGCTCACACACCAATTCACTGTCCTCACAGACGTCTAATAGGAATCTTACACTTAACACACCCCAGTTTACTTTGTACTCTTACTCTCCCCCACTTCCGTCCCAAATCTGCTTTTCCTATTCTGTTTCATTGGTCTGTATATCTGTCTTTCTGCCAGCACCACAGTGTTTTCATTACTGTAGCTTCATTTTGTTCTTCTCAATTTGGTTACTTTTTATTTCTTCTTCTTGCCTAATTATTATGATGGTCAGAACTCCCTACACAGTTCAGTTCAGTTTAGTTGCTCAGTCATTTCTCTGCAACCCCATGGACTGCAGCATGCCAGACTTCCCTGTCTTTTACCAACTCCCGGAGCTTGCTCAGGAGTCTCATGTCCATCCAGTCAGTGATGCCATCCAAACATGTCATCCTCTGTCGTCCCCTTCTCCTCCTGCCTTCAATCTTTCCCAGCATCAGGGTCCCTTCCAATGAGTCAGTTCTTCGCATCAGATGGCCAAAGTATTGGAGCTTCACCTTCAGCATCAAGTCATTCCAATGAATATTCAGGACTAATTACCTTTAGGATTGATTAGTTTGATCTCCTTGCAGTCCAAGGGACTCTCAGGAGTCTTCTCCAACACCACAGTTCAAAAGCATCGATTCTTCGGCACTCAGCTTTCTTTATGGTCCAGCTCTCACATCCATACATGACCACTGGAAAAACCATAGCTTTAACGATTCAGACCTTTGTTGGCAAAGTAATGTTTCTACTTATTAATATGCTGTCTATGTTTGTCATAGCTTTTCTTCCAAAAAGCAAGCATCTTTTAATTTCATGTCTGCAGTCACCATCTGCCATGATTCTGGAGCCCCAAGAAAATAAACACTCTCACTGTTTTCATTGTTTCCCCATCTATTTGCCATGAAGTGATGGGACTGGATGTGGTGGTCTTAGTTTTTTGAATGCTGAGTTTTAAGACCTAGAATCCAGCTTCTGTTAGCTTCCTAACTGGTTCCCCCTCCTTAATTCTGCTCCTGCTTTCCTTCAGTCTGTTCTTAGCAGGGCAATATGAGTTATCTAAATGAGATCATATCTTATTACTGCTCAAAATCTTTCTGTAGATTTCCATCTCAGTCAGAGTTCTTAAAAGCTAAAGTCTTTACAGTAGTCTATAAGTAGGATGATCTCATGACCCAGTTTTCCTAGGACACTTGCAGCTTCTATCTATAGACCCAGTGTAATACCTATTAATGGATCTCTCTGGTGGCTCAGACAGAAGATCCCCTGGAGAAGGAAATGGCAACCCACTCCAGTATTCTTACCTGGAAGATCCCATGGACAGAGGAGCCTGGTGGGCTACAGTCCATGGGATTGCAAAGAGTCGGACACGACTGAGTGACTAACACTTTCACACACTTCCCGATACCTACTAATACCTCCCACCTTTCACTCTAAAAATGTCCCAGCTTGGATAATACATTGTATATGGTCACCCAAATTTTAGGACCCTTCTCCATGTGTCCCCACCCTTTAGTTCCCTGACTTCGTCTATTACTTTCTGCTTTGCTGTCTTCGTTCAGGTTACTCAGGCCTTGTTCTCCTTTGAACATGCTTCTTCATTTTATTGAAATATAGTTAATTTACAATGTTATGTTTAATTTCTGCTATACAGAAAAGTGACTCAGTTGTGTGTGTATATATATACACACACACTCTTTTTCATGTTCTTTTCCATTATGGTTTATCACAGGATATTGACTATAGTTTCCTGTGCTATACAGTAGGACCTCGTCGTTTATAACATGTGCTTCTGCATGTTCCCTCTTCTTGGGAATGTTCTTCCCGTATCTACGTGGCTGGGTCCCTATTTCCTTCATGTCTTTGCTCAATTGTCACCTGCCTAATCAATCCTTCCTTGAAGACCCTATTTAAAACTGTAGCCTGTTCTCTCTTCAACTAACCTTACCTGTTCCTGCTTCAAGTTTCTCCATATCACTCCCTGACATCCTAGCTATTTACTTCTTCTTCACTTTGCATTCTTCTATTTTCTCATGGAACTTACATCCCATGAGGAATACATTTGTCTCCTCAGCAGTTAAAATAGAGCTTAGCACAAAGTAGTGCTCAATAAATGTTTGCTGAAAAAAATGAATGCATGTGTTATTGTTATTATTATTATAGTTAAATGAGTAAAAGAAATTATTAATTTTCAAAGAAGAAAACATTGGCTGGCCAATAAATATGCCAAAAAAAAAAAAAGTGTTCTTGGGAATTCCCCACTGGTCCAGTGGTCTTGTGGTTAGGACTCTGAGCTTTCACTGCCCAGGGGCCAGGTTCAATCCTTGATTGGGGAACTAAGATTTCATATGCCTTACAAAAAAAAAAAAAGGTGTTCCTGCTTCACAGGTGAAGTGACAAGGTGATTCCATTTTCCATGTAACACTTTAATAAACAATACAAAATGACTGTGTCAATATTGTGGAAGATGAGATACACATTCAAACTCTTCTTGTGGAAATGTAAACTGGTTTATTTTTTCTAGAAAGAAAATGCCAAAGTGTATCAAGAGTCTTAAAATGCCTGTTTTTTTTTTTTAATATAGTAACTCAACAGCTAAGAAATAATCAGAGATACATGAAATATTTATGAACATAGATGTTTATCAAAGCATTATTTGCAATCTTAAAAAATTAAGAATGGCCTAACAAGGGACTTCCCTGATGGCTTAGTGGTAAAGAATCGGCCTGCCAATGTGGGAGATAAAGGTTTAATCCCTGGGTTGGGAAGATCTCCTGAAGAAGGAAATGGCAACTCACGCCAGTATTCTTGCCTGGGAAATCCCATGGATAGAGGAGCCTCGCAGGCTACAGTTCATGGGGTTGCAAAAGTGTCAGACACGATTTAGTGATTAAACAGCAACAACATGGCCTAGCAAAGGAGGTAAAAGGCCTGAAAATATGAAACACTGCTAAAAGAAGTTAGAAACAGATGGAAAGACATGCTGTGCTTATGGATTGGGAGTCTCAGATATCAGTGAAATGTCCCTACTAACCAAACTCATCTACAGAGTCAACGTCATTGTTATCATAACCCCAACGGCATTTTTGCAGAACTAGGAAAAAGAATCATCCTAAAATTCATGTGGAATCTTAAGGAACTCTGAAGAGCCAAAACAATTTTGAAACAGAAGAAAAGAATTGGAGGCCTCTCACTTCCCAGTTTCAAAAGTAATACTAAAGAGCAACTGCAATCAAGATAGTTTGATACTGGCATAAAGCAAGATATATGAACCAATGGAACAGAGTAGAGGTGCCAGAAACAAACTCTTGCACATATAGCCAAACGATGTTCACAAGCATGCCAAGACATCACAATGGTAAAAGGACAATCCCGACAACGTAATTTTTAAAAAACTGTACATTCATGTGCAAAACAATGAAATTGGACCCATATCTTACACCATATATAAAAATAAGCTCAAAACAGACTTAACTGTAAGACCTAAAACTATAAACTCTGAGAAGAAAAGTTTCAGGACTTTGAATTTGGCAATGATTTCTTGGCTATGACATTGAAGCACTGGCAACAAAAGCAAAAACAGACAAATGGGATTGCATCATAATTTAAAACTTCTAAGTGTCAAAGGAAACACCAGAACAAAAAGACAACCAGGAAATGAGGGCAAATATTTGCAAATCATATATCTGCTAAAGGGTTACTACCTAGAATACAAAAGTAACTCATACAACTCAACAACAAAAAAGCAAATAACCTGTTTGAAAATGAGCAAAGGAACTGAACAGACAGTTCCCCAAAGAAGATATGAAAATGGCAGGCGTTTGTAAGAAATGATGCTCAACATCACTCATCATTCAGTTCAGTTCAGTTCAGTTGCTCAGCTGTGTCCGACTCTTTGTGACCCCATGGACAGCAGCACGCCATGCCTCCCTGTCCATCACCAGTTCCTGGAGTTTACTCAAACTCATGTCCATCGAGTTGGTGATGCCATCCAACCATCTCATCCATTGTCATCCCCTTCACCTCTTGCCTTCAATCTTTCCCAGCATCAGGGTCTTTTTAAATGAGTCAGTTCTTCGCATCAGGTGGCCAAAGTATTGGAGTTTCAGCTTCAACATCAGTCCTTCCAATGAATATTTGGGACTGATATACTTTAGGATGGACTGGTTAGATCTCCTTGCAGTCCAAGGGACTCTCAAGAGTCTTCTCCAACATCACAGTTCAAAAGCATCAATTCTTCGGCGCTCAGCTTTCTTTAATAGTCCAACTCTCACATCCATACATGACTACTGGAAAAACCATAGCCTTGACGAGGCGGACCTTTGTTGGCAAAGTAATGTCTCTGCTTTTTAATATGCTGTCTAGGTTGGTCATAACTTTGCTTCCAAGGAGTAAGCATCTTTTAATTTAATGGCTGCAGTCACTGTCTGCAGTGATTTTGGAGCCCAAAAATATAAAGTCTGACACTGCTTCCACTACTTCCCCATCTATTTGCCATGAAGTGATGGGACCGGATGACATGATCTTAGTTTTCTGAATGTTGAGCTTTAAGCCAACTTTTTCACTCTCCTCTTTCACTTTCATCAAGAGGCTTTTTAATTCCTCTTCACTTTCTGCCATAAGAGTGGTGTCATCTGCATATATGAGGTTATTGATATTTCTCCCAGCAATCCTGATTCCAGCTTGTGCTTCTTCCAGCCCAGCGTTGCTCATGATGTACTCTGCATAGCAGGTGACAATATACAGCCTTGACGTACTCCTTTTCCTATTTGGAACCAGTCTGTTGTTCCATGTCCAGTTCTAACTGTTGCTCCCTGACCTGCATACAGATTTCTCAAGAGGCAGGTCAAGTGGTCTGTTATGCCCATCTCTTTCAGAATTTTCCACAGTTTATTGTGATCCACACAGTCAAAGGCTTTGGCATAGTCAATAAAGCAGAAATAGATGTTTTTCTGGAACTCTGTTGCTTTTTCTATGATCTGACAGATGTTGGCAATTTGATCTCTGGTTCCTCTGCCTTTCCTAAAATCAGCTTGAACATCTGAAAGTTCACGGTTCATGTATTGTTGAAGCCTGGCTTGGAGAATTTTGAGCATTACTTTACTAGCGTGTGAGATGAGTGCAATTGTGAGGTAGTTTGAGCATTCTTTGGCATTGCGTTTCTTTGGGATTGGAATGAAAACTGACCTTTTTCAGTCCTGTGGCCACTGATGAGTTTTCCAAATTTGCTGGCTTATTGAGTGTAGCACTTTCACAGCATCATCTTTCAGGATTTGAAATAGCTCCACTGGAATTCCATCACCTCCACTAGCTTTGTTTGTAGTGATGCTTCCTAAGGCCCACTTGACTTCACATTCCAGGATGTCTGGCTCTAGGTGAGTGATCACACCATCATGATCACCTGGGCTGTGAAAATCCCTTTGTATAGTTCCTCTGTATATTCTTGCCATCTCTTCTTAATATCTTCTGCTTCTGTTAGGTCCATACCATTTCTGTCCTTTATTGAGCCCATCTTTGCATGAAATGTTGGTATCTCTAATTTTCTTGAAGAGATCTTTAGTCTTTCCAGCTGTTTTCATCATTAAAGAAATGCAAATGGAAATTGAAACCATAATGAGATACTACCTCATACTCATTAGTATAGCCATTATCAACAGAACAGAAGACACGTATGGGTAAGGGTGTGGAGAAATTGGAATTCTTGTGCACCACTGGTGAGAATGTATGATGGTACAGCCATTATGGAAAACAGAAATTTTCCATAACACACAGATATAGAGTTTCCTCAAAAAATTAAAAATAGAATTATCGTATCATCTATCAATCCCAATTCTGGATATATATCTAAAATGATTCAAAGCAGGATTTCAAAGAGCTGTTTTGCACACGCATGTTCATCACAGCATTATTCACAATAGCAAAGACCTGGAAGCAGCCCAAATGTCCATCTACAAATGAGTGGATAAAGATAATGTGGCTTATACATACAATGGAATGCTATAAAGCCTTAAAAACAGATGAACCTCAAGATACTATGCTAAGTGAAATAAACCAGTCACAAAAGGACAAATTCTGTATGATTCCACTCATAGGAAGTATCTAAAACAGTCAAAATCATAGAAATTAGAAAGACAGTTACCAAGTCAGGGGGAAAGAGAGAAAAAGAGATGAAGAGGAATTAGTTCTTGGTACCCTTTGATTTTGCAAGATGAAAAAGTTCTAGAGATCTGTGCACAACAATGTAAATATATTTAGTACTACAGAGCTGTATTCATAAAAATAGTTAAGATGGTAAATTTAAATTTTTTAATTACAATTTTAAAAACTCAGTATGGAAATAGTTAAATCAATAACAGTGTGTTTTTATGAAAGAACATTATTCAGCCTTCAAAAATATTGCTTAAAAATTATTTTTAATAACATGATACAATACCTGTGATATAGGGCAAGTATTTTTAAATGTATACAGTAGTACTGACCAATTAATGAATTCATGGATGAATAAACTATGTTTAAAAAACATGAAAAAAATAGCCCAAAGGAAATATCTCAAGGTATTAACAGTAGGTATATTTGGATGGGGGATTATAGATGACTTCTATTTTAGTTTCTTTTCTGCAGTCTTTCATACTTTATAATTGTTTACAAATAACATATTTTTATAATCATATAGAAGTTACAAATTACACTTTTTATTTTTTACTTTCATTTTATTAACTTAATAAAAGTTTTTCTTTTTTAATTTCTATATGATTATAAAGTACAAAGTCCTGGGGAGCAAAGATGAAAAACATGAAGAAAATAAAACTGGAGCTCTCCATGGACACAGTCTAGCCAGATCATAAGCTCCTTCCTTTTGGCCTCAGTAACTAGGCCAGTGCCCCAACCTGGACCTGAGCTCTGTGGAGTTGAAACCCAGGTCAAAGTCATTTTCTCCCATCCCAACCTGGCATTTTTATGTCTCCTCTCACTCTGCTTAAGCAGCAGTCACCTCTACCCTGATTTAGATCAAGTCAAACTTGCTCTGCTGAGGTGAATTACCTTATCATGAGGTCATATTTAACAGACTGATGAATGGGCCATAAAAAGTTATGAAGACCTGAACTATCACTCGGTGTCTCTGAGTTAGAACAAAAATGTCTGAAACCTGATTTTTGGAACCTTGGAAGCAGTGCTGCAAATTTAACCCCTTTCGTTGAATACGCTCATTTTGGCTCCCCTCTGGCTGCTTCCTGTCCCACTGTGCCCTTCCCTGCTACTGTGTCCTCTGAAATCCTGCTCCACTGTGGATAGGCAGCTTTCCTCCATCAGGAACATCCCTGGTTGCTCTCTCCACATCCTCGCCTTGACAGAGCTCCAGCCTCCCCTGAGCACTCCACTTCCTCATGCTCCTGTCTTTCAAACGGAGGCTCTTTCTTTACGACCTCCTGTGAACTTCAGAGCCAGGTAAGATCTTAGGACATTCCTTGTTTTCCACCATAACTTCCTCACTTTCACATATATAGAATGTTTCCTTCAAGGTTTATGCTCTGCCCTTCTGTTTCCTGCCACCAACAACGTGCCAGTTGTTTATCCACATTCTGTGAGTTGTCTGGAATCCAACCTGAGGTATTGATGACTTTTGTGCTCAGGTAATGAGTAATCCTACACCACATCCTCATACTAACTTGACCTTTACAGTGCTATAATCCCTCCCTGACAAGGACACACCCTGGGCCCCATCATCAGTCACAACAACTCCACCTCATTCCAGGACCTTTCATTTTCTTCACAACTGTTTAGCTCTGACCTTGACATTCGTTCCTTTCCCTTCCAGTTTATACCTCATGATCCCTTCATTACACTCACACTGCTACCTGAGTCATTCTGTTTACCCAACTTGCAAACTCTAAGCCCAAGATAAATCAAAACCATTTTACTCTTCACTCTCAATCTGCTCCTGAATCAAGACAAAGAAGGGAAGGGGGATCACTGATGGGCTGGAGGAACGTGTGGGTTGGGAGAATAACAAACGGGGCAAAAGTCCACCTGTGATTGAAACGGTAAATTTGTAGAGACACCAGTTCACATAGCTGTGTGATCTCTACTGTCCCAGGGTCAGAAAGAAATGCACAAAGGGCTGGATTGGGGGTTTTGCAGCACAGGAGAGAATGACAAGACAATGAAGGAACTGGGACTGAAGCAAAGTGAGCGAGTGAGAGTGAAAGTCGCTCAGTCGTGTCCGACTCTTTGTGATCCCACAGACTATACAGTCCATGGAAGTCTCTAGGCCAGAATACTGGAGTAGGTAGCCTTTCCCTTCTCCAGGGGATCCTCCCAACCCAGGGATCAAACCCAGGTCTCCCGCATCGCAGGCAGATTCTTTACCAACTGAGCTATCAGGGAAGCACGTTTGAAGCAAAGGACCATAATATCTAGGTAGAAGATGAAAGGGAGTAAAAATGTGACAACTTCTGTTGTTTCTAGGGTGCTGTGTCCATCAGTTTTTTTCTTTTCTTTTTGGTGTATGAGAACCTGGCACAGTTTTAAGATCCAGAGCCTAACTGAGGTGTCAGGATTGGTTCCACCTTTCCTGGACCGTTCACCACCAGCAAAGACGTGACTATGGTGATATGAAACCTAAGGAGACTGAATGCAGTCAGTTAGTAAAGGCTGGGGGATAGATTTCATTTTTCATAATAATGACATTAATAGTGTAGACTTGAGGTAGACCAACCAGAGTTTTAACTTGGCCCTGCCACTTACTAACTATAATAACTAAGTGAATTATTCACTTTGGTTTCTTTACCTGTAACGTGGGGACAATAAGAATATCCTAAGCAGCCACTGTGAGGACTAAATGATGTCTTAGGCTATTGTTAGTATTATTATTGTAATAATACGATAGCAAAGAGGGTTGATACTTTTCCAGGAGTTTCTAATTTCTAACCAGGCATCTAGTTCAGAAGATTAAGATCTTCAATAACTCATATTACTCGAATTTAACTCAGTCAAAACCTTCTGATATTTTCCTATGAAAGCTTACTCCAGTATGACTGTATCCTATTAGGAGACCTATGTGTTCCTATGTATCTTCTCTTTTGGTTGGTCTCATATAGACCCATGGCTATAAATACCATCCATACATTGATAACTCTATATCTCATTCAGACCTCTCCTATGATCTTCAGACTTGTATGTCCAACTATCTCCAAACGTTATATTTAAATATTAGTTTACTTTTATATTTAAAATAAAACTCTTTTGCACAGGCAAGAAAAGAAAATATAGATAAAATTGAACTCCATCAAAACTTAAAACTTCTTAACATAAAGGGGTCTAATCAACAGAGTAAAAAGGCAACCCATGGAATGGGAGAAAATATTTGGGAGCTATACATCTTATAAGTGGTTAATATATAGAACATAAAAAGAACTCCTACATCACAAACAACAACAAAATCACCCAATTAAAACTGGCAGAGAATTTGGATAGACATTTCTTCAAAGAAAACACACAAATGACAAATAAGCATATGAAATGATGCTCAACATTACTAATCATCACAAATCACAATGAGATATCACTTTGTACCTTATTATTAATAGAATAGCTACTATTTTTAGAAAAGGGGAAAGCAACAAGTCAAGGAGGATCTTGTTGCACTGTTGATGGAAATGTAAAATGGTGCACTCCCTATGGAAAACAGTATGGCAGTTCCTCCAAAAATTAAAAATAGAGTTACCATATAATCCAGAAACTCCATTCTGGATATACACTCAAAGAATTGAAAGCATGAACTTGAAGAGATATTTATACACCTATATTCACACTATACACAACAGCCAAAAGATGGAAGCAACCCAAGTGTCCACTGACAGATGAATGGAAAAACAAACTGTAGAATATCATACAAACAATGGAATATTATTCAGTCTTAAAAAGGAAGAAAATTCTGACACATGCTTTAGCACACATGAACCTTGAGGACATTATGCTTACTAAAATGAGCAGTCACAAAGAACAAATACCATACGATTCCACGTAAATGAGGTTCAAAGAATGGTCAAACTCACAAAGACAGAAAGTAGAAAGGTGGTTGCTAGGGGCTGAGGAGGGTGGGGAATGGGCAGTTATTGCTTAATGGACACAGAGTTTCAGTTCTGCAAGATGCAAAGAGTTGGTGATGGTTGTAAAACATCATGAACATACTTAATGCCACTAAACTGTACTCTTAGAGTTACGATGATAAACTTGACGTTATGTGTATTTTATCACAATAAAATTTTTAATTAAAGTAAAATTCTTAATTTCCCAAATCCCCCACCCCACCCAATTTCCTCATTCCAAAAACTGGCACCAGATTACTTAAGCCCCAAACCATGAGTCATTCTTAATTCCTTCTCTCGTGTCCATATGCAATAGTTAGTAAGTCATGTTACCTTTGCTTTCAAATTGTATTCTGAATTCACCCACTTATCTCTTCCACAGATACCACTCCACTTCAGGCCATCCTCCACTCTTGCCTGCGATGCTCCAAAAGTTTCCTAACCAGTCGACCTGTTTTCTTTCTTGTCCTCTACGGTCAGTTCTCCACATAGCAGCCAGAGTGCTCTTTTCAGGATAGAAACCATGCCTTATCCTTTCTCTGCTTAAAAATACTCTGATGGTTTCTCATTGCACCAAGTATAAAATTCAAACTCCTTGACACTGTCTACAAAGCACTAGATGGTCTGGCCTCTTGCCAATGCCTCTGACCTTATGTCCCATCACTACTCACTTTGATCACTATGTTCCAGTAATGCTGACCTTCCCTCTGTTGCTCAAACCCCCTAAGTGCTTGTCCTCACCTCACAGCCTTTGCACTTGTTCCTCTGCTTGGAACACTGTCTCCTGGTTCCTCACATGATAGCCTCCTTCTCATCCCTGTGTCTCAGCTCAGATATCACCTGCTAAGAAAAATATTCACTCACCATTCAGTCTAAAGTAGCCATCCACTGACTGTCACTCTTTACACCCTTATGCTCTTTTATCTCTACTTGGCACTTAACCACTATTTGACATTCATACTTATTTTCATAAGTTTGCAGTTGGTTTCACAATCCTCCAATTATCTCACCATCTGAGCTCCCTGAGAACAGTGTCTTTCTCAATTCCAGAACAAGGTTGGGCATATAACCTAATTTGCTGAATGAATGAAGAAGTAAATAACATTAACAATCCAATTTTCCTTCTATGTCCCAGATGCTCATAAAATCTTTTGGGGTAAATTTGTATTTCTAATATTAGCTGTCACCAAGGTCTCTTCCATCTTTTCTAGAATGTGCTAACCAGCCTTTAAAATGCAAGCAACCTATTTCACATCTCATTCTCTGTAGGTGTACCTGAAGGGAACAAGTTTATATTTCTACCCCCACTTTTGTGGCAGTGAGTATTTATATGAAATTTTTAAACTCTCATGTGTTTCTTGAAGCTAGATTGTGGGGTTTTGTATTAGAAATTACACTCATTCAAAGGAAAAGTCTGGATATCTGGTAAGTCCTTTGAAAACTGTTCAAAGTATTTGGTTATATAATTTTTTAGTCTGCAGAATGTTTCAAGGCCCATTTTCTTCATGATTAGCTACCTATCTGTCCAGGAAAAAATAGCCTAGCACAAATGTGATTTATCTGGCCCTTCTATTTGTGCAACTCCAATATCCACCCACAGTTGGGCTCATGAACATAGACTTCCCTCTCTTTTCTTTTTTTTTCCCTGAGATGTGTCTGTAGTAGACACCTGGATAACAGCACAAAAGTGCTGCATATCCACTGACAACTGAAGTCCTGCCTGCCAAGCTCAGCTGCAGCTGCTCTACTGTGCCCCAAATGCTGATATACGTAGGTGATGACATGCCACTTGGGATGTTGTCTGATGATGTGGATAGAGTCCTGTTCCTTCACTCTTGAGTCATACTCTGGTGTTTTGAGGCCAATGCAAACAATGTCTAACAGAGATCTTGGGCAAAAAATAGCTATTTAAAATTTTACTCATGGTCCCCTTTCTATAAAATCCATAGACAGTCTAGGCGATCACCTGAAGAGGCTAGACAGACCTTCTGCATTCTCCTCTATTCTTATGCAGAAGCTCTAATATTCGTCTAAGCCTGGACCCTCTAGTCTTTTGTTTCTCAAAAGAGTTCTTTAGAGCTTTCCTCTTCCTCAGGCAAGTAAGTACTGACTGCTTCATCCCACACAACCCACAGACACATCCAAAGGTGTTTCTTTAAAGTCAGTAATCAAAATAAAACCATTAGTTGTGGCTAATATTTATTTCACACTTAATGGGTCCTAGGTGCTGAGTTAAGCACTGCCCTGAGTTAAGCACTATCATCTGGGAAATTGAGGCTTGGAAAGCTTTAAAAACCTGCTAAGCTAATATGTGAAAGAGTCAGCAGTTGAATACTGATCTTTATTCAGAGGTTATGCCTTTAACCAATACAGTATGCTATCTCTTATCAGGGAAATAAATTATAAAGCTTATCTGTAAAATTCTATTCTGTTGTTTAGAAGGTAAAACAAATCAAGGAGTTACAGATGTTTATTCTTCTGTATTTTAAGTCAACATATTGTTCAATAATCTATGTATTAGTTATATATTGCTGCATAACAAGTACCTCAAAATTTAGCAGCTTAAGACAATGAACTTTTATCTCTTCAATAGATGAGGCTCAGGAATCTGGGAGCTACCTTAGCTGGGTGGTGCTGGCTCAGTTTCTCATGAGGTTGCAGTCAAGCTATTGGTTAGGGCTGCAGTCATCTAAAGAGTCAACTGATGCTGAAGTTGCCCCTCACAAGCTCACTCATATCAGGTCAGAGTGCCTTGGTCCTTCATTGGCTGTTGGCAGGAGTCTTCATTCTTTGCCATCACTTGGGACAGTCAAAGGGCTGTTTACAACATGGCAGAAAGCTTGCTTCTCCCAAAGAAAAAGACAGAGAAAAGGGTCGGAGGGGTATCTAAGAGGGAGTTCACTTTAAAATGTAATCACTGAAGTGATGAAATATCACATGTGCTATATGCTGTTGGTCACAAAGACCAATCGTGGTACTAAGTGGGAGAAGCCTACACAAGAATATGAATACTGTCAACAACAACAACAACAAAATTACAGGAGGCTGTACATAAGAATATAGTTTACCTGGGTCTTAAGAATTACAATTCAGGAGACACAGATTAGGGTAACCCTGAAGGAGTGTTCCATGGAAGAGAAAGAGCCAGGACTTATAAAGATAAAAAGGCATGGAAGTTGTTAAAAATTGCCTGGCAAGAGGTGTAACTGACTCTGATGCAAGTCAGAAAGCAATTGCCCTTAAGGAGCCATGAGCTGTTTTAGGGTAGGAGTCTGAAAAGTAGATAGACTATTACAAGTTAAATCAGAGTAAGGGTCCCAAACTGATCACATGGACCACAGTTTTGTCTAATTCAATGAAACTATGAGCCATGCCATGTAGGGACACCCAAGATGGACGGGTCACGGTGGAGAGTTCTGACAAAGTGTGGTCCACTGGAGAATGGAATGGCAAACCACTTCAGCATTCTTGCCTTGAGAACCCCATGAACAGTGTGAAAAGGCAAAAAGATATGACACTGAAAGAGGAACTCCCCAGGTCGGTAGGTGCCCAATATGCTACTGGAGAAGAGTGGGGAAATAACTCCAGAAAGAATGAAGAGATGAAGTCAAAGCAAAAACAACACTTAGCTGTGGATGTGTCTGGTGATGGAAGTAAAGTCTGATGCTGTAAAGAACAATATTGCATAGGAACCTGGAGTGTTAGGTAAATTGCATGTATCAAGGTATGTATCCATGAATCAGGCAAATTGCAAGTGGTGAAACAGGAGATGGCAAGAATGAACTTAGACATTTTGGGAATCAACGAACTAAAATGGACTGGAATGGGTGAATTTAACTCAGATGACCATTATATCTACTATTGTGGGCGAGAATCCCTTAGAAGAAATGGAGTAGCCCTCACAGTCAGTAAGAGTCTGAAATGCAGTTCAGTTCAGTTCAGTCGCTCAGTCATGTCCGACTCTTTGCGACCCCATGAATCGCAGCACGCCAGGCCTCCCTGTCCATCACCAACTCCCAGAGTTCACTCAGACTCACATCCATCAAGTCAGTGATGCCATCCAGCCGTCTCATCCTCTGCTGTCCCCTTCTCCTCCTGCCCCCAATCCCTCCCAGCATCAGAGTCTTTTCCAATGCAGTACTTGGGTGCAATCTCAAAAACGACAGAATGATCTCTGTCTGTTTCCAAGGCAAACCATTCAATATCACAGTAATCCAAATCTATGCTCCAACCAGTAATGCTGAAAAAGCTGAGGTTAAATGGTTCTATGACGACCTACAAGACCTTCTAGAACTAACACCCAAAAAAGATATCCTTTTCATTATAGGGGACTGGAATGCAAAAGTAGGAAGCCAAGAGATACCTGGAGTAACTGGCCAATTTGGCCTTGGAGTGCAAGCAGGGCAAAGGCTAAAAGAGTTTTGCCAAGAGCATGCACTGGTCATAGCAAACACCCTCTTCCAACAACACAAGAGAAGACTCTACACATGGACATCACCAGGTGGTCAATACCAAAATCAGATTGAGTATATTCTTTATAGCTGAAGATGGAAAAGCTGTATATAGTCAGCAAAAAAGAGACTGAGAGCTGACTGTGGCTCAGATCATGAATTCCTTATTGCCATTCAGACTTAAATTGAAGAAAGTAGGGAAAACCACTAGACCATTCAGGTATGACCTAAATCAAATCCCTTATGATTATACACTGGAAGTGACAAATAGATTCAAAGGATTAGATCTGATAGACAGAGTGCCTGAAGAACTATGGACAGAGGTTCATGACATTGTACAGGAGGCAGTGATCAAGACCATCCCCAAGAAAAAGAAATGCAAAATAGTAAAATGGTTGTCTGAGGAGGCCTTACAAATTGTTGAGAAAAGAAGAAAAGTTAAAGGCAAAGGAAAAAAGGAAAGATATACCCATTTGAATGCAGAGTTCCAAAGAATAGCACAGAGAGATAAGAAAGCCTTCCTCAGTGATCAATGCAAAGAAATAGAGGGAAACAATAGAATGGGAAAGACTAGAGACCTCTTCAAGATAGTTAGAGATACCAAGGGAACATTTTATGCAAAGATGGGCACAATAAAGGACAGAAATGGTATGGATCTTACAGAAGCAGAAGATATTAAGAGGAGGTGGCAAGAATACACAGAACTATACAAAAAAGATCTTCATGACCCAGATAACCATGATGGTGTGATCACTCACCTAGAGCCAGACATCCTGGAATGCAAAGTCAGGTGGGCCTTAGGAAGCATCACTGCAAACAAAGCTAGTGGAGGTGATGGAATTCCAGTTGAACTATTTCAAATCCTACAAGATGATGCTGTGAAAGTGCTGCACTCAATATGCCTGCAAATTTGGAAAACTCGGCAGTGGTCACAGGACTGGAAAAGGTCTGTTTTCATTTCAATCCCCAAAAAGGCAATACCAAAGAATGTTCAAACTCCTGCACAATTGCACTCATCTCACACACTAGCAAAGTAATGCTCAAAGTCCTCCAAGCCAGGCTTCAACGGTACGTGAATGGTGAACTTCCAGATGTTCAAGCTGGATTTAGAAAAGGCAGAGGAACCAGAGAGCAAATTGCCAACATCCGTTGGATCATCAAAAAAGCAAGAGAATTTCAGAAAAACATCTACTTCTGCTTTATTGATTACACCAAAGCCTTTGACTGTGTGGATCACAACAAACTGTGGAAAATTCTGAAAGAGATGGAAATACCAGACCACCTTACTTGCCTCCTGAGAAATCTGTATGCAGGTTACAAAGCAACAGTTAAAACAGGACATGGAACAACAGATGGGTTCCACATTGGGAAAGGAGTACATCAAGGCTGTATATTGTCACCCTGCTTATTTAACTTATATGCACAGTACATCATGGGAAATGCCAGGCTGGAAGAAGCACAAGCTGGAATCAAGATTGCTGGGAGAAATATCAATAACCTCAGATATGCAGATGATACACCCTTATGGCAGAAACAAAAGGAGAACTACAGAGCCTCTTGATGACAGTGAAACAAGAGAGTGAAAAAGTTGGCTTAAAACTCAACATTCAGAAAACTAAGATCATGGCATCTAGTCTCATCACTTCTTGGCAAATAGATGGGGAAACAATGGAAATAGTGAGAGTCTTTATTTTGGGGGGCTCCAAAATCACTGCAGATGGTGACTGCAGCCGTGAAACTAAAAGACGCTTGCTCCTTGGAAGAAAAGTTATGACCAACCTAGATAGCATATTAAAAAGCAGAGACATTACTTTGCCAACAAAGGTCTGAATAGTCAAAGCTATGTTTTTTCCAGTAGTTACATGTGGATGTGAGAGTTGGACCATAAAGAAAGCTGAGCGCCAAAGAATTTATGCTTTTGAACTGTGGTGTTGGAGAAGACTCTTGAGAGTCCCTTGGACTGCAAGGAGATCCAACCAGTCCATCCTAAAGGAGATCAGTCCTAAATATTCATTAGAAGGACTGATGCTGAAGCTGAAGCTCCAATACTCTGGCCACCTGATGTGAAGAGCTGACTCATTGGAAAGGACCCTGATGCTAGGAAAGATCGAAGGTAGGAGGAGGAAGGGGATGACAGAGGATGAGATGGTTGGAATGGCATCACTGACCCAATGGACATGAGTTTGAGCAAACTGCAGGAGTTGGTGATGGGCAGGGAAGCCTGGCATGCTGCAGTCCATGGGGTCACAAAGAGTCGGACACAACTGGTGACTGAACTGAACGGAGGGGTCCCCCAAATCAGCTTGAGTTTCTGGTAGATGTTTTGGGTGACTTCATCAGGTCAAAAGGTCAGATTCCACTCAGATTAAGACATTCATAAATCAAACTTCTTTAATGGCCTCTGATTTAATTTATAAAGCTCTCTTAGCAATATTGACTCTGTTTTGATCTTTGTTTTGTAATAACACAGGACACAATGATCATTGTGTACTATCCTGGAGACCAACTACCACATCTGCTAACATTTTAATCCATTTAATATAGGGTTCTAATCCTGAATCTGCTATCTACCATAAAAATCAGTTTTATTTTATTTATAAAGTAAGAACATCCTAATTCAGAATCTTGAGGGTTAAAAGGACTCAGGTAACTGATTCAGATTCTGAGTTCAATGTCTTTTGAAAAGATGCAATTCAAATAATAATAACATTCAGAGAGTAATCCCTGCCCCACCAAGAACTGGAAGGACCTGAGTTGCTCTTGGCTTTGTGCATTTGGATAAGCCATACAAGAGAATGGTTTTTCAAGATCTGTAACCTCTTTGGTAGCCTACTGAATTGTTTCTAAACCCTTTCAGGTCTGTTTTCTGATGCCCAACTGATTATTTCTTAAAATAAGACTTTTTCACCTCCTTTGGTCTGGACATAGGTCAGCATTTTTCTCACAGCTTTCATTTATTTTGCAATATTAAAACAATTCTGAAAGTTTATTTTTAAAGTTTATGGAAGCATCGTTTTCCTTTCTGTTAGCTCCAGCAAAGGACTGTTACTTGAGATAAGATGCTAGAAAGGATTAAGTACATTTAATCCTAGCCAGGCATCTTCAGGAGGCAATAACAGTAGTAGGTTACAGTCGGTGTAAACAAGCAAGACCTGTTCAGTAAGACTAAAACCTGTATTAAGAATTTGAGCCTAATTTTTTTTTAAAATCCTTGCCCCATAATAAACATTTTATGGAAATGTTTATTTCTTTGTGTAAAACATCCTGTCAAGGATAGCTTCTCCTCTATTTTTATTTTCAATGTAGAATCCATCACAATTGGTTTAGCCAACAGGTTATATTTTAAAGTGAAAGTTTAGTTCTCCATCACTAAGCCACTATTATTACAAAAAGGAAAATGCCCCAGTGTTAAATTTAACAACCCTAATTCTTAAAGGCCTTAGAACAGCGCTGTCCAATAAAATAGCCCACAAGCTACATGTGGCTACTGAGCTCTTAAAAGTGTGGCTAATCCAAACTGAAATGTGCTATAAAATTACACACTAGATTCTTATGATTTAGTATGAAAATTATAAAAAGATCTTATGTAAAAATGTACACTATTACAATAATTTCTATATTGATTACATTATGAAATATGTTATGGGTATATTGGGTTAAATAAATGTTATTAAAGTTAATTTCACCTGTTTCTTTTGAGTTTATTATATAGGTTTGCTCTACACAATACATTTGACTTTCATATGTCCTTGTGCACATTTTATTAGTATAAAATTATTCATTGTTTGCGAGTTCTCTAGTGGTCCAAAGCTTAGGATTTCCAGCTTTCACTGCCGTAGCCAGAGGTTCATCAGATTCCCTGATCTGGAACTGAGATTCCACAGGCTTCACGGTTTGGTCAAAAAAATTTTCTTGTATATAAGAAATTCAAATTTTAACTGGGTGTCCTACACTTTTACCTGCTAGATCTGGTAACTTAATATGACTACTAGAAAACTTTAAATTACAAATGTAGCTACTTAACCTATCGGACAGTGCAGCTTTAGAATCACGTAGTTGCTTTTTAAAATTACCCTTCAACTCTTAACTCTGTGCAGAAATAACTGATCTGAGGAACATTTAATCCTAGACAGATCGTCAATAACCCTGAAGTTAAAATTTGACATTTGCTTGAACAAGTTAAAGGACAACAAAAAGGGCTTGTTACAGACCACAATGTGAAAAAGGGCCTGCGGATTAGAATTAAGTCGTTGCTCCCAGTCTCTCCATTGGGGTAGTTAACGGTTCCGGTTTCAAAATAATCACGGTCTCTTTTACAAAAATGGGCGGTGTCAAGGGCAGTATACTAACTACGAGACCCTGGGCTGGTCACCTACCCCTTTAGGCCTCTGTAAAGGGCGGGGTCGGGGGAAGGGACGCTGCAGTCTTTTTAATACCTGAGCCTAGCTGCCGGCTCGCCCACTCGGGCGCTCCCCGGGCTCCGCGCCGGGCCAGCGAGCTTGGCCTCAGACGCCGGCGAGGTCACAAGTCTCGCGGCCTTCCTCAGCCCAGCCAGGGCTCCTTCCGCTGTAACCTCAGGGCTTGGCCCAGGGAGGCGAGCGGAGACCGAGAGCGCCCGGGGGCAGCGACCAGCTGGAGCCCCAGGTGCACCGGAGGCCCGAGCCCGCCCACCGCCGTCACGCGCGGTCCAGCTCCACCCCCGTCCACGCCGCACCACCGGCGGGCTGGGCGGGCTTGGCGGCTCAGGCCCAGAGCCCGCCCCGGCCTGGCGCACTATGTAAGGCCAGTGGCTTCGGCCGCGACGGCGGCAGGAGCTTGCGAACCTGTTCAGTCAGCGGCCCAAGCTCCGACCCTTACTCGGTCGCGTTGTGGGGATCCGCCGCGCACGCGCGCAGGCTCGCCACGCTCCGCCCCCGCGCGCCGCCGCGTCCTCCGACCCCCGGCTGCGGGCCGCGCGCCGCGCGCCGGCAGCTGAAAACGGCATGCGGGACTACGACGAAGTGACCGCCTTCCTGGGCGAGTGGGGGCCCTTTCAGCGCCTCATCTTCTTCCTGCTCAGCGCCAGCATCATCCCTAACGGCTTCAATGGCCTGTCGTCCGTGTTCTTTACGGCGACCCCGGAACACCACTGCCGGGTGCCGATCACCGCGAACCTGAGCAGCGCGTGGCGCAACCACAGTATCCCGACGCGGCTGCAGGACGGGCGCGAGGTGCCTCAGAGCTGCCGCCGCTACCGACTCGCTACGATCGTCAACTTCTCGGCGCTCGGGCTGGAGCCGGGGCGCGATGTGGACCTGGAGCAGCTGGAGCAGGAGGGCTGCCTGGATGGCTGGGAGTTCAGCCAGGACATCTACCTGTCCACCATCGTCACCGAGGTGGGTACCAGCTCCGCGCCCAGGGCCTGAGACCTAGACGTAGGCAGGACCTTCAGTGTCTTTAAAGTCGCGCACTCCACCCGCCAAGGTGCGTGCTGGATGCTCTCACTCTCTCTCCGCGGACTCACTACATACCGGTGATGGACATCCTCCAGCCAGGTGGCTCAGGAGCACTTTTCGTGGTGACTTCCAGAGAGATGGTGGTCATCGCAGCACGGTTGTCAGTCTGGCCACGCATCCTTGTTAGCTACCTTGGAGAGGAAGCCAAGAAGGCCCTGGCAATTCCTTGTAAATACTCTAAGATACTGAGTAGTCATTCCCCATAAAAAATTGTTTACTTTTTACTCATGGCCAGTTATCATTAGTCTTTTAGGATTCTGTGCATCTGAAGATCTATTTGGAGTGATTTCTTGACCTGGAATGTTTTAGGGTATTCTAAGGAAATCTCTCTACCCAGATTTAATTAAAGCATACAGCCTTAGTTCATCACAAACAGGGGGAAAACCTTTCTCATTCCCCAGTCCCTTGGATTTTCCTTTTGGGTGTCCTTTTCTATCTCCGGTGACCTTGTAGTCATTAAACCTGGATGTATGATGTGATATTTATGGATGCATGTGGTTCTGCTTTGCATCTTACTCCAGCTCTGGCACTCTGACTCTGTGTAGTCTCAGCAGAACTGAGCAAGCGGGACATTGAAAAGAGCACTTCTTGAAAGACTCTTGGGTGCCCAGGTTCACTGAGTGTCAGGAACAGCGGTTTGCGGAGTAGGGAAGGCTTCTTGGGGAAGGAGGCTTGTCGATGAGTCTGGGGTGTATAGTTCAACAAAGACAAAGTCTGGAACAGCAAGACACAACCTGATATAAGGTCAGGATTCACAGGGAAGAGGCTGAAGGGAATGGTCCATAGTTCCTGGTATGGCATCAAACCCTACTGGAGCCTCAAAGAGGCTTACATGGGTTCTGGAGACTGTGTGTGTATGTTGCTCCTGGGGGTTGTCACCCTTCAAGGTAGTCTGAGTGCTGCCGCAACAAACTTGTGTGTGTGTTGTGTTTTGTATATTTGGACATTTGATGTCCCCAGCATCTGTGCCTCCTTACTCCACATATGTGTAGTAGGAGAAGAGCCCCACTGGGATCTCAGCAAGTGACACCATTCTGGTGTCCTCAGGCACTGCTGCTTGAGAGAAGAGGCACTGGTTGGAGGTAGTTGACTGTGATCTGTGGCCGAAGCATGCACAGAGTATTAAAACTTCCAGTCATCACAAACCCTCGATCCTAGCCTCCCGAGCGAGTCTGGCACCCTCCTGGAAGCCAGTGAGCACTGTGAAAGTAGAGGCTGTCCCTCAGATTGCAGGCAAAGACCATGGAGGGAAAGCCATACTCTTAGCCATACAACTTAGAAGTCCCTGCAAATTCTGCATCAGGCTGCCTGTGGAAGGAGAAGGCAGTGAAGTCAGGAGCAGCTAGTGGCATTTCTTAAGACTTTGCCTAACCCCTAATGTTTCTGACTTACTCTAATCATTTGCTCTTTCTTTGCTGTCCCCACCCTACCTTTGGCTGAGAGCAGTGATGGCATTGATGAGCTCCCAAAGGCAGACTGTTCCAGAAGGGTCCTTGAGCTATGTTGCTACCAATATCAGCCTTTCCTTTTGTGTATTTAGGCTGTTTCTTTAGCTGTCTAAACAGTTTTGTAAGAGCTCTGTGCCCTTTCACCTACTTCCAGGTTGTCAGTCTTTGCAGGGAAGCAAGATTAATACATTACTTAGCTCTTTGTCTGAGGATGCTGGTATGCCAGACTTTTAGGTTCAAGGCTGCTCATTCTCTTCTGGTGAACAGTCACTGTTGGAAGCTGTTACATTAACATTCTGATGGCTCCATTTTTCTAAGGCCCATTTTCCTTCAATCAGACCTGCCCGGCTGACCACTGCAGCTAGTCCTGTGCCTGTTAAATGTCTTCAAGCCTGCCCTCTCCCCCAAATCATGCCTAGAGGTATTTGTAAGTACACTGGTATGGAATTCCTATTCATGTTTTTCAGCAGAAGATGAAAACCCCCGGTTTCCTATTTGATTTTTTTTTTCTTTGTTGCAGTTGAGTGCACACATAGTACTAAACTTTGTGGTGCCCTTATATCTTGCAAGTCCTGACATTGATGCTGGATGCAGATTGAGTACTCAGGAACATTTTTGTTGAATGGATTAATGAATAATTTTGAAATCTTCTCCACCATGGGAGAACTGAAGAAGAAAAGGACAGGTTTAATTCATAGAAGAGAAACTCAGGGATGGTCAAAAAGCATTAAGTGGAATATTTCAAAGTAAATGTAACCCCCCACTCCAGAGACTGGGGCTTGTGCCCATGTGGATCTGCAACAAGGTGTTGGGATTGGCAGAAAGAAGGGGACACTGTTTATAAGGTGAAAGAGGTTGCTCTCCCATGTTTCTGAAATAGGTGGTTCATGAGCTTCTAGGCTGAACTCTTCTGTAGCCCTTCCGTCACCCCAGGGGTGCTGGGGCATCAGCCACTCCACTGTGCGGTGGCGCTCCAATCCCTGAGTGTTCTTGGCCCAGCACTGCCTCCTTCTCTGGGAACATGGGTGATTTTTCAGGCTGCCTGGGTCACCTGCTTTTTGGTGTTGCCATAGCACAGCCTGTGGCTGTAGAGTTTTCCTTTGGAAATGTCTAGCTACCCCGGCACTCATGAGTTAGGGTCTCTTCAGCCAAAAATCCAGCAGTTCTCTGGGTCCCCTTTCCGCTTGCCAGTCTCTGCTTCCCAGAAGCCCCCTGCCCCAGCCCTTGGCAACACTCTTACTCACTCCCTGTTGTCCTGGAAAGCCTCTTTTTCTCGACCAGCTTTTCCATCAGCCTTATCTCATAAGTGCATAGTCTTAGAAAATAGGAGAACACCCACTGTTATCTCCACATCCACCTAAAGAAAAAGCTACATCAACTAGGGAGGCAGGCCCCGGGCTGACTATAGGGTGCAGAGACCAAGGAGACCTGGAGCCAGTGCCTCACTGCTTTGCCTTTCTGACTCCCCTCACTCTAGGGAAGTGCGGGCCCTTTTCCCTGCTCCTGCAGCTCATGGCAAATCCCTGAGGGTCCCTGTGTACATACAGTCACAGCAGACCCATCTGACCGTGAGCAGTCAGATTGAGACTCTAGCTAGCTGAGAACCAACACCCTGGGTCAAAGTTCTGACAGTTGACACAGAGAAGGGATGAGGGAGAAAGGAAAATAATCTGTCCTTGAGAATGAAGTTCAGGGTTCATCTGGGCTTTGGGCAGCCAAGCCCAAGGACGAAACCCAAGGGATAGTATGGTTTGGAAGGTTAACAGTCCTTTATCCATCGAGTCACTCACTCACCTAGGTATCAAACAGGTACTGAGTCTCTCTGCTGCCGGGCTCTGCCAGGCTTTTAGAGGATGTGATCGCAAATTCTTGTCCTTGCCCTGACAGCCTTGGGTCAAGGATTCACCATTAACTGCAACAGGAGGCAGGATGAAATGTGTGTAGGACTGCATGGCCTTCAGTAACAGGTAGTGCTTACCAGTGTGTTTGACCACTGGTGCGGTCAGGCTAGGTACATCTTAGGAAAGAGCTTCTGCCCTGTGGGCACAGGCTCTATCACTTTTTTCTTCCAGTCAATTCACAGGTAAGAACATTTAGTCCCAGGGAACTACATCATCTCTGTACTTCCCATAATTGAGAAGTAATACCAATTACATGCTGCATTCAAGAGACACAGTTCTGTTTCTTTTTAAAAATTTAAACAGCTTTATTGAGGTATAAATTACATAAAACAAACTGTGCCTAACTAAAGTATGTAATTTTAAAAGCTTTATATATATAAGCTATCTCCAAGAAGCCATCACCACTAAAAAGGCACATTTCTAACCAGGAAGGGTAGCAAGCCTAGGCCCCTTGCCAGGGTTACTCTCAGATTTTTTTTTTTTTTTTCTCAGTTTGCTCCTGCTTTAATAGCTCACCCAGCTGAGGGGTAATAATGCTAGGCTCATGACATAAATCTTAAACCACCTACACATTTAGTTCTAAGGTTAATACCTATTATCATCAGCCAATACAGTTCCTCCTTCATACCAGGTGGCGTCTTCAGTGAGCTGATCTGTAGCTGCCTTAGTCATGGCTGCCAAGCCAGGAACTCAGTATAGAAATACTAGATTCTTTTTGCTGTAAAGACAGCAAACCTTGGGTCATAACTTGGACTCTATGGGCTTCTCATCCCACCCCTCCTTAGGGAGGTCAGGCCAAGTCTTAGAGCCTGCTGCAGTCCATCTGGTGGTTGCCAGGTGGGTGGGTTGGGTTGGCTGGAACCTAGTCCATGCTTGCCCTTCTGTCCATTTTTTGAAACCTAGTACCTTTCCTGACCCTATATACAGGGCCCTTGTGGCCAGTAGGAAGGAATTGTTAGCCCATGCCTGCTTTTGGAGGGCCCAGAGCCAGGCCATGAGAACTGTTAGGACATGTTGGTAGTAGATGAAGAGCCCAGTTACTTCAGCTAGTTACATGCTTGCCCAGAGTAAGGACACTGAACCAGGCGGTGGGAGTGAGGCTGCTGGAGCCGGAGAGATGCTCTGGGGAGCCACATGATGAGCGCTACAGTCACCTTAGCTCCTGCAGAGCATTGTTTGACCTGGTTTCAGGTAACATCTGACCTTGCGAGTCGAGAAGTCCCTAGAAGCCTATACTGGGAGGCCTGACATGAGGTGGGGGGTTAGAGGTTCCACTCCAGAACTCATTGAAAAAGCCCCTCTGGACTTCTAGTCTGGCTCAGCTGTATCAGACCCCAGCTCTCATGAGAGACCTATTGAGAAGCAGCTAATGACTCTATTCAGTCTTTTTTAAAATGTCACTACAAAAGTAGTGCCTGCTAGCTGGGAATAGATCCCATCACATTCAGTTGTGACCATAACCATAATCTGGCCCTGAAGCTCTGTCTAACACCCAGAGGCTGGCACCCCCTCACCAAGTCCCTCAGCTCTAACTCCCTGCCACTCCTATCCTGACTTCAGCAGCCGTGTCTGGATGGCAGCTGCCCCAGGAGCACACATCTTCCTAGAAGGAAGATGGTATCTGGGTGCTGGCACCACTGAGACTGCAGAGATGAGAAGGCTGCCATTGCCTGAACGTCCATGCCTTAGTGCTCCTTGCTGTCCCCTGCTAGTCTGGGCTTCCTCTAGACTCAAGAGTTGGTGACCCCCAACTCTTCCCTGGAGTGGGGATCACCACCCGTTCTCAGTCCAACCAAGGCACAGGCTTGCTCCAGACTGGAGAGCCAGCTTGCGGCTGAGTAAGCCTTATCATCTTCTGCAGGGGTTCTTGATCCATCCTGAGGGCTGCCCTTCTACCCATTCTGAGGTGCCTGGAGGCTTTCTGCACGCACTGTCCAGCAGGGCTGAGAAGCAGACTTGTTTTTCCCTCTGACCTTGACCTGGAAGAGATGCTTTCTTCTTGGAAGCCGCGCACTCTCCAGGAGCCAACAGGATCCATGGAGGGCAGGCCTGCAGCCTGTCACCGGGCAAGCAAGGGGCTGAATTCCATGGAAGGTGGCCTTCTTGGTTATTACAGAGCACCATCTCTCTTTTGGGAAACATTTTTCTGGGAACCAGCAAGCTTCCTATTTTTGTTTCTCATCCTTCTCTTGGCCCTTGTTAGGTTGGAGCAATCTCATCTGTGAGTGTTCAGTGCTTCCCCATGCCCGCAGATCTCTTCCCATGCCAACTGTGGGTGAAACTCTACACCAGGTTCCGGGAACCAAGCATTGCAACCTGTTCCCTCCCCCAATCACTGTTTCATAAATGGGGAGATTGAGGCATGATGGGGTTGGGTAGCTAGTTAACAGAGTAGGAGCTACAACCCAGCTTCTTGGCTCCCAGCTCAGATCTCTTGGCTGTAATTGGGCCTTATGTTGGCACAGCATCAGGGATACCAGCTCTGAATGTCAGCAGGAGCCAGGGGTAATTGGCCCAGAGTCAGGACCTGAGCAGAGCTGAAGGAGCAGATCCAGAAGGTGCATACTAGGCCTTCTGGCTGCATCTCCTTGCTGGATGCCTTGACCCTTGGAGCTGCAGAGCCCTGCTCCAGAACCACTCATATGCCATCCCTGCCAATGGCCTGGACCCCACTGAGAGGTTGCCTGCTCCACCCACAGTCCCAGCCTCAGCCCAGCTCCTTAGAAGTGACCATGTGAAGCCTCGCCCTTCTTCCTTGGTTGGCATGTGGGCAGAGTACCTACTCCCTGCCCGTCTCCCCTCCTGAAACTGATAACGAAACAATGAGGCTAAAAGCTGTGAAAAACAAGATGGCCAGTCTCTCCACTGAGGGGAAACCTGTGCCATGCCTTGCTGCCCGATGGGCCATCACCTGCCTTAGTGAGCTCACACACCCTTTCGGTCATGTGAACAAAGCATGCAGGGATATGGGATGTTCTGATTTCATTTTCCAAGAAACTGAACATTTACAGCATTTTTAAAAAGAAGTAATACATCCCTCGCTCCTCTTTCAGTGGAACCTGGTGTGTGAGGACGACTGGAAGGCCCCGCTCACAATCTCCTTGTTTTTCGTGGGTGTGCTGATGGGCTCCTTCATTTCGGGGCAGCTCTCAGACAGGTAAGGTGGGTATCTGTCTCCTGCAGCTGCTGGGGCCCCCAGCACAGAGCCGGGTAGTGTCCTCTCAGCCTGGGCTGTGTGTTTGAAAAGAGGGAAGGCACATCAATACTATAGACTCCATTCCCAGTAAGGAGAGTCAGCAGCCTCCTCTCACTGATGCTTGCTGAGCAAAACAATCTCAGCTGAGCGTATCCATGATCCAGTTGACCAGGAAATATGCCTTGATTCACTTCTGTGGCGCCTGGCTGGCCTTCCCTAGGTAAGCGTAACTCTGGTGTCTTCACTCATTAGGAGAGGGAGATACCAAACACAGCACATGAGCTGTATTGTAGATCTTCAGTTCAGTTCAGTTCAGTTCAGTCGCTCAGTCATGTCCGACTCTTTGTGACCCCGTGAACCACAGCACGCAAGGCCTCCCTGTCCATCACCAACTCCCAGAGTCCACTCAAACCCATGTCCATCAATGATGGGTGATGCCACCCAACCATCTCATCCTCTGTTGTCCCCTTCTCCTCCTGCCCTCAATCTTTCCCAGCATCAGGGTCTTTTCCAATGAGTCAGCTCTTTGCATCAGGTGGCCAGAGTACTGGAGTTTCAGCTTCAACATCAGTCCTTCCAATGAACACCCAGGACTGATCTCCTTTAGGATGGACTGGTTGGATCTCCTTGCAGTCCAAGGGACTCTCAAGAGTCTTCTCCAACACCACAGTTCAAAAGCATCAATTCTTCAGCACTCAGCTAAGAATCGGACATGACTGAGTGACTTCACTTTCACTTTCATGCATTGGAGAAGGAAATGGCAACCCACTCCAGTGTTCTTGCGTGGAGAATCCCAGGGACAGGGGAGCCTGGTGGGCTGCCGTCTATGGGGTCGCACAGAGTCGGACACGACTGAAGCGACTTAGCAGCAGCAGCAGCAGCAGCTTTCTTTATGGTCCAACTCTCACATCCATACATGACTACTGAAAAAACCATAGCCTTGACTTAGGGCATTCCATAGACAGTTGCCTCTGTGTTCCCAAAAACCATCACTCTTTCCTCAAGGTAAGAGGAGGTCTCACTAGCCAATGGCAGTGTGATGGGCAGAACTCTTATGTCCACAGGGCTGATTGCCTTTAGCTAACAGGCTTGTGGTTATGGTACTTCACAGCAATCAGGAAGTGTGCTGTTTCAACCCATAAGCAGGTGATTTGTATAATTCCAGGGCTCTTGACTCTAGGTCTGGGCCTTAGGGAGTTCCTCTCCTCCGGAGATTACCTACAAAATTTTAGAGATTGTATGCAAGCATTTTTCTGGAGAAAGTTATAGAGTTGCCACAATATTCAAAGAGGGGTTTATGATATTGTGTCTTTCTATCTCAGGACTTCAGGGTCTGTGAGAGAAGCCTGAGGCAAGGAGAATAGCCTTCAGCAAGGTCCTTGGCCACACTGGATCACCCAGTGGAGAGGAGTCCCAGCATCCTCCCAGCAGGGGGAGTCTTTCATAGAGAGGTTCAAGCTGAGGATGTCATCCTGCTTTGAGAACACAGCCATTTTACCCTATAGCTTTCATGCAGAGGGATGTTTGGGCATATTGCATCTATGGATTAATATCTTTACCTGAGAAGTCTTTCCTCAAAAGAAATATGTGCATTTTTCACTAGATTTGTCTTTTCCAGTGTGTCATCTAGTGATTTTTGAAAGGGACAAATTCCCACAGTCACCTGTAAGCATTAAAGAGTTAAGCAGGCTGTGACCACTGACTGTTGATTCTAGATGAGCCTGAGAAACTTGCTCCTTTAGGGGAAAGGCCTTTGCTTCCCCAGACTCTTAACCTAGCAGCAAGTATCAGTTAGTTACTTACATTTATTTAATAAACATAGAGGATCTGAGAATTCCTTGGTAGTCCAGTGGTTAGGACTCCGTGCTTTCATTCCAAAGCTCACAGATTCAGTTCCTACTGGGGGCGGGGAACTAAGATATCTCAACATTTACGTACTTAAATACGTATTTTAATGAAGCTTTTTTTTTTCCTGTTTATCCTTTATAAATGCACATAGAGCATAGCAGTATTTACTGAAGGTAAATATACACTTACTCTATGACTCAGCTACCCGACCCAAGAGAACTCTTAACCTACAGCAAGCATTGGTTACTTACATTTACTTAATAAACACAAAGCATCTGAGAATTCCCCAGTGGTTAGGACTCTGCACTTTCATTGCCAAGGTCACAGGTTCAGTTCCTAGTCGGGCAGGGAACTAAGATCTCATAAGCTGCACAGCACAGTCAAAGTAAATGAATAAATAGATAAATACATACATACATGCGGAGCTTCTAATATGTGCCATTCATCCTTAGAAGTACTGTACAAACAAACAACAAATAATTTAATCTTTGTAACCTTATGATACAAGAAGTATTATTCTTCTCACTTTACAGATGGGATAAATGAAGCCCAGAGGAATTAAATG